>NC_137150.1:52483951-53233665 GCF_951394435.1 Stenella coeruleoalba
TGACCTCATCTAGCTCTCATATTTTTATGTTTAATAAGAAGGAAAACTTTTCAGATAACATTAAACCCCTCCCTAATTTCCACCAGGGTTCAATTGGCCAGAATTGGATCCCAGTGATGCCCTAGCCAGAAGTATTGAGCAATCACCAGTAGCATCTGCCACAAACACTTATTGTAACCCAGATTTAACATCCTCTCTTAAATCTTCATCTTCCCTCATAGGACTCCTCTGAAATATCTTCTTCTTCTGACATCTTCACCTGTTAAAAACCTCCATTTCAGTAGCCAACTGAAACTTATCCTGAGGTTTGCATACACCTCTCCTTCCCAAAGAGAAGAACTTCTGTATTTTGAACATTTAGTCTGTCCCTATCTTCTTCTCTAATTTCTCTGCTTTGTTTAATAGTTATTAGCCTGTATATCTTCAATTGCATTTCAAATAAACATCCTTTAATGTAAAGACAGGTTTTTATTTTTTATGGCTTTCAAACCTTTCATTACTTTCTTTAAATGATATAGGTGCTGAACAAATATTTGATAAACTGAATAAAATTCAAAAATTTTAACCCAAGTAATTCTAAAAATATTTGAAGTGATTTATATGTCAAAACCAGAACAACATATGATAGATAACAGGTCATTTGTCTTTAACAGCATTTTCCACATTGCAGGTACTCTCCTCTGCCTTTGAATACCCTGGGCCGTAGACATGTTTTCCCCAAGTCTGGAAACATTTCTACTGCTCACATAATTCCCTCTTTCTTTTCTAAGTGTACGTCTAACAGAGCAGGGCTGTGATATCATATATTGGCAAGTGGTGGCCTTTACACATAGAAATCAACAAAAGCAATCTTCATTTTGAAACAGTGAGTTACATAAAAGAAGTTAATTCCTCACTTTTACTTATACAAGTTTAGAAAAAGCTGTTTTGTATTTTATATATATATATATAACGTTTTGCTGTCTATCTATCGATTATCAATCGATCTCTACATGCTAATATTTAAAAATTTTACTTTCTACCTTCATTACCGCCTGACAACCTCCACAGGTGTTTGAAATAGTTTCTCATGTTGAACATGCTGATCGTGTGCACAATCTTTCAAACATTCTTCTGACATCTCAGCCATAGTATGTGTGTGTTTGCATTTCTCTGGAATGTTGAATTGTCCTCAGGCCTCTAAGGTAGAACATATTTATGTTCCCAAATAAATTTCTCATAAGAACTGATCACAGACAGATTAAGTTCCCAGGAATCTCTAGAATATTTGGTCTTTGTAAACCTTTACATAGCCTCCAGAAAACAAGCACAGCTTGGTACAGACTTATTCAGACCATTGTGTTCTGTTGACGGATTTCTTTGTGAGATCTAGTGCTAAAAAGTTTTTTGCATCAAGGACTGAGTGACTGATTTAGGTGAAATATGCTGCCTGAACCATTGTGTATTAAACAGGGATCCAGATATTCGTAAAGTCTTTGAACAGAGTTCCTCTTCTTCTCTTTAGCTGATTCCCACACTGCAAGTGCACAAAAGATTTATTTCAAAAACCCATTTCCTAGTTAAAAGTTAGCTGAGAGAATATCTCATGAACATTTATTAGCATTTTTTTGACCTCATAATGTAAATAGAAAAAAAATGGCTATGAAGGAAAGAATACATATACAAAAACACCTCTGTATATCAGTTTTCATATCAAAACTTTAAGAAAAGGCTTCAATCACAAACCATGTGCAAAAGCAGCCAACCAAAATAGGTCTGATTTTTTTAAAATAAATTTATTTTATTTTATTTATTTATTTTTGGCTGCATTGGGTCTTCGTTGCTGCACGCAGGCTTTCTATAGTTACGGTGAGAGTAGGCGCGTGGGCTTCAGTAGTTGTGGCACATGGGCTCAGCAGTTGTGGCTCGTGGGCTCCAGAGCACAGGCTCAGTAGTTGTGGCGCACAGGCTTAGTTGCTCCATGGCATGTGGGATCTTCCCGGCCCAGGGCTCAAACCCATGTCCCCTGCATTGGCAGGAGGATTCTTAACCACTGCACCACCAGGGAAGTCCCAGGTCTGAATTTTTTATTCTTCTGAATTGCAAAATACAATGGTGGGAAATAAAAATTATTAACTAAAATGCTAAACTGCTTAAAGAAAAGTAGAACTAAACTCTTCATCTAGGCCTGCCCCAAAAGTACCATATACTATTCAGATAGCGTACTTATAATATCTATCTACCTACCTACCTACTTATCTATATTTATATATATATAAATGTATCATCTGAACCATATTTAGCATACTTAGGATTCTTCACCAGAAGGAAAGAACCAGATGTTCTCAATTTCAATGAAACAATAAAATAATTTAAAGATGAATAGTATTTTGCTTACCAAATATATTAGTTTTAAAGGACATATCATTTAGGCCTTCATATGTAGTATTCATTGAGGATCCAGAGAGTTCTATCATATTATGGGAAAATTTAAACAATTCTATACTCAACTACGAAATCCAGTTAATTAATGTAACATGATGATCCTAAACCATCTATTCCTATGTACCACCTGCTGTGACCACTGTCTATTTTCGCTGGCATTAGCCAGTATGATCATTTTAAAAAGTTTATAAAATCATTTTACTCATCTGCTTATAAGTCTACAATAGCTTTTCATGCATTTAGAATAAAATGCAAATTCCTTGCCAGTCTCTACTAGTTTCTGTATGATCTAGCCCTTGCCTACCTTTCCAACTTGACCTCATTCTTTCCTCTCTCTGTCTCACTACACTCCAGGCAGCCTGAAAACACCAGCTCACGTGTTTGTCTTCCACATGGGCAGCTAGGTTCTTCTGTTGGTGACTTCTCTATCTTCAAGTCTTAGTTTAAGTGGTCCGCCCTTGAAGAGGTTTATCTCTAAAACGTTACTCTCTTACGTCTTCCCCAGCATGTCCTAGAACTTACCGCAATTTATAATTTTGACAAATTATGACAGTTGTATTTTATAGGCCAATGGTCAATGTAATGTGTGTACTTAATATAAGCAAGGTAACATTTCAAGGACAGTTTTCAACTCAATTTCCCTCAGATTTGAAAAAAATGTATAGGTAGAAGTGGTGATATTCACTTTCCCAAACGTATTTAAATTACCCATAGGTATAGATATATGTAGCATTTTGCTTACAGAGCAAATTATACTAAAACAGCATATAGTCTGGCTAGTCTTATCTTTTATCTTAGTTCCCCGACCAGGGATTGAACCCAGGCCCCCTACAGCGGAAACGTGGAGTCCTAACCTCTGACCAGCCAGGGAATTCCCATCTTTATCTACAATGTCAACTGTACAACTTAATAATTACATTCATATTTATACTTAATTTTTCATGATTTTAAAATAGCAAACATCTTTGAAATGCTTATGATTTTATTAAATTTAAATTGAATTGAAGTTGGCACATTATCACAGAACAAAACTACAATATGTTGTAGGATATATATTTTTTTTTAAATCAGCTGCACTTTGAACCATAAGGATTTAAAATTTTTAAGTGAGTGCTGTTTATATTTTTATGTTTATATGTTTATATATTTTTTATGGAGTAGCATTTTCAATTACCAAATTTCAATTGCCAAATGGTTATTTTTTAAGTTTTTTTTTTTTTTTCTTAAACAGTACTAGATTATAATAGCTTACAATATTTGGGTCCAATCAAATTATCAATATAATTTGGCTAAGAAATAATGGATGAATATGAATTTAATCACTTCATTTATAAATGCAGACAATGTAAGTGAATTCATCTGAATTTTGTCCCTTTAAAGCCTCACCATTTTTCCAAACACTAGCCAATTCAAAATGGCTATCCAGGGTTTTCTCAAATAGAGAAAACCCTGGATATCTTTGGCATTTACAGAAGAGTCACAACGTAGCCAAAATAAATGTAACTGTGATTCATTTCCATACTTGGTTAATGGCTCATGGCAAAATCTTGAAGGTCTTCACTGAATTATATTAGGTTATTAGAGAATTAAGAAGGAGTCTAAAACTATCATTATTCTTTAAGATGGCATATTTTTCTTCTCAAAGCAGAAGTTAGCAGAAGGATCCTGGACAGAAAATGAATCTCAAGAGAGATAGTTTACACTTCATTTTATAAAGAACTTCAATATTAAACTGATTTTAAATAAATTTCTCTATTAGAGTGATAGTATAATACACTTTAAGATTCTACAAAGGAAAAATGAGGTTGCATTTCTGTGGAATAAGTGGTGACTTTTCCAATTTAATTTAGGGCTCTCTGTCCTCAAGTAAATTGTTCTGTAGATGACATAAAGAAAGCGGTTTGGTCCTTTCTACACAGGAATTTTCAGATATTTTATGAAGAAATATTACTACAAGGAATTTTACTGAACCAGAAAGTGTAAATGAAGGATCACTTATGAAATGTGTTGAGAGGAGGGCAAAATGTGAAATGCTGCTGAACTAAAATGAACTTTGTTTTGTCTCCAGGGCAGCCCTGACTTAATGAAATGCAGCTATGAGCAGAATAAATCAGACTTTGCACAGAAAATTGGCAATGAAAGCACTTAAAAAGAAACCACAGTGTTCCCAAAATAGAATCTATATGTGTGTATATGTTTGTGTATATGTGCTTGCGTGTGTATATAAAAGATTTTCATTTTCCTTCCTGAATACATCTGATATATTTGAAACACTTTTGTTCCTCGGTTATTGAGAGATCAAAAGCCCATCATTTTAACATCAACTAGCATAACTTGAATTTCCTTTTTTATTAAAAAAAACCTTGCCCTTACTAGGTCTTTTTTCAAAGACAAGACATTGGTGCTCTAGGTGGAGGCTGTTTACGTTTCTTTCTTTCAAGAGATGCTTGACAGCTGCTCCCTGGAGAGGCGCTCGGACTTTTAAAATTTTTATTAGACTATGGTATTTGAAATTTGGACAGTAGACATTAGCCTTTGAGGTGCAGTGTTTGATGGTATGAATCTTTTAGGCCGTAGTACTGTGAGAAAAGATTTTAGAGATTCACTACAGACCATTTGTCAGGGGACAATGAAGCATTTGTAAACAATATACTGTGAAAAAATGCTTGCAAAGTTTTCACTAGACAATATGGGAAAATCTTACGGGTATGTTTTTCAGGTTTCAATGAGATGTCAAATAGCATAGCTACTAAGGGTGTAATGGATTTTTTTTACCATTTAGTTCTCATTTTCAGACAAAAGGAATGTCTCCTTGGCTAGAGTTGTTTTATGTTACAGACGTAGTATATAGCACAAATTGCAATGAAAATAAGCAAGAACATGCAAAGTGAATAATGAAGTATCAAAATGAATAAAAAAAGTAAGGGTGGCAAGAGCTGGAGTGTGTGTGTGTGTTCACATTTTTTTGTAATGTAAAGGAAACACTGCGTGGTTCTCAGAGAGCAAAGTAGATCTTAGTGAAATCCATTTTATGCGCTTACAGAAAGAATGTTATTCCTTTAATTTTTTTCCTTACAATTGTTTCCGTCTTCATTTGTAATCTAGCCTTTCCGTGGTAACGTAAACTGGCAGGAGGCCAAATTCAAGGCACATGTTGATTATTTTAAGTAGCATGGTACACAGGCTGGGAGAAGAAAATTCATCCGCTTTAACCAGCCAAGGCATAAAGAGCAATGGTAGCGGCTTGGTTAAAAAAAAAAAAAAGTTGTGTTTCTTTAATAAATAACATCATGCTCCACTTCTCTTCTCCTCGAAGGCCTATATGGGGTAAAGGCAGCTGAAACATGCTGTGTGCTGGATAGTGGCTTTAGGAATACCATTTAAGCCAGTCAGCTGCCGTAATACTACAGTAAGCCTTTTAAACTAACAGCTATTTCCAGAATAGTTCATTTCTCTGGGAAATCTGTCCAGGAGATATTTCAGTTAGGGTCAGCTGGGCTTCCAGAAATATGTTCACCGTCTTGTGTGGTATCTTAGTCAGCTCAGACTGCCATAAGCAAATACCATGGACTGGGTGGATTAAACAGCAGACGTTTATTTCTCATAGTTCTGGAGGCTGGGAAGTTCAAGATCAAGTTGCCAGCTGATTTGGTTCCCTGATGTGGGCCCCTTGTCAGCCACCTTCTCACTGGGTCACATTGTGGGGTTGGGGTGGGCAAAGTGTGAGGCAGAGAGAGAGAAAAGAGAGAGAAGAGACAGAAGGCGGAGAGAGAGAGAGACTGAGAGGGAGAAAGAGAGAGAGAAAGAGACAGAAGGGACAGAAGGCAGAGAGAGAGAGACTGAGAGGGAGAGAGAGAGAGGAGGTATTTTGTATCTCTTCGTTAGAAGACACTACTTCCATCATGAGGGTCCCACCTTCACAACCTCATCTTAACCTAATTATCTCCCAAAGGCTCCCATCTCCAAAGACCATCACCTTTGGGCTATGGCTTCAACACATGATTTGGGAGAAGGAACAACACAACTTAGTCCATAGCACCTGGTTTTCTTTTTGACCTATTTTGTTTTGTTTTGTTTTGTTTCGTTTTTTGGGTACGTGGGCCTCTCAGTGTTGTGGCCTCTCCCCTTGTGGAGCACAGGCTCCGGACGCGCAGGCTCAGCGGCCATGGCTCACGGGCCCAGCCGCTCCGCGGCATGTGGGATACTCCCGAACTGGGGCACAAACCCGTGTCCCCTGCATCGGCAGGCGGACTCCCAACCAGTGCGCCACCAAGGAAGCCCTTGTTTTGTTTTTTTTAATGCTCCTAGTTTTCTGAATAAAAATGAGATGATCAAATTTGAATGGAATATTTAGAAATCCTTTTCATTCAATGGCTTCATATAATTACTCATCTGTCAATAGGAAGAGTGAGTTTTTTCCTATCAAATTATGTTATGTTAACATATAATGTATATGTTAAAATTATATACATTAAAGGTAATCGTTTTAAGAATGATGTTAAGATATCTAACATAAAACATAAGGGGGTATCTCACTTAAGGAGGTCCTCGTATTTAAGAGGTAAATATAATTTGTAATGTGCAGATTTTAAAAATATGAAATTAATAATACTAACAAAGTCTGAGTTTTGCACAAAATTTACAATTAATGCCAAAATTTAAAACAAATTGATGTTGAGAAACACTTATGGGGAACAGTGTTTTTTGTATGGGTGTATATGTATCTCATAAGGTCAGGGGCTGGGGAGGTGGGAAGCAGGTGAGGGGAGCCAGGGCAGGATATATGTACTACAGTTTGAAAAAGCCATTAATCAAACTATCAAGGCTTACTTAATACAGACATCAGGCTCATCATGTCTGAGCTCCTGAATTCCACCTTATAAATCAATTTTCGTCATTCTTCAGGTCTTTCCTGTCACCTTCTATGTTAATCTAGACCATAACAGCTGCTCACAACTCCTGGATGCCCTTATCTTATTTTAGTCTTCCTTTCTAAAATCTTGTTTCTGAAGTCTTCACAACGTATATGAAAGATATAAAAATTTCCTTTCTGAGGGGTAGAGAAGAATTCCCTCCTGAGTAACCACTGGGTCAACTCAGGAATAGCCAGGTTGATATTCATCCAGTATGCACTGGACACCATGTTATCTGTAGTAAAATATCTTGACTAGCTCCCTAGGGAACGGCCACAACAACAAAAGTAAGACTTCCTATTCTTTATCCACAGTTCTCTGAATTTATGGCACTCTGAAAACCAGTATGAAATAAGATACTTGAGAGATTTTCATCTTTGGTGTCTGTACCTACCTGACTACAGTTAAATTTTGATCCATTTTTAGAACTGATAAGTGTCACTCAACCACCAACCAACCAACAAACAAATCAACAAAGGGCCAAATCCAAGGAAATAGCAATTTGAGGGTAGTTTTTAATTGAGAGAAACATTTTTAAAAATTCAGTTCTAAATATGATAAGGCTCACATTGTATTCACTAAATACACCAACTCAATTTCATAAAGGCCAATTTATTCTGATTATACAGACAGGAAAGATAAGAAAGAGAAACAGGATCTAATGAACATCTGGGAGAGGAAAAGAGAAAGAAAGCTCAGTAGGGAAAGAGATTTTCTAAAAGAGGTGGAGAGGGAAGAAATATTTACAAAGAGCAGATCACACAGAAGAGAAAAACTTTAGAGAGGCAGCAAGAGACAAGTTCTCTAGGCTGTGAAGTTGCTGTGTTAATCAAGTTAGGCTTCCAGTCTGACTCCAGTTTATTTGTACTATAACCATCAAAGGAAGTGATCACCTGTTATCCCTCTCCTTTGAAATTCCAGTGAGCTTTTCAGCCGTTATCCACTAGACATTGCTCTTCAACTATTCTTATTATGCTTAACCTTAAGAAGGCATTTAACAAGATGCCATGACAGCCTCCACAGGGGATTGATTTCATTCTCTTAGATGCAGTGTTACAACCATAGCAATATCATTTCATAAGTACTTAGAATGGAACAGATGAAATCAGTTTCTTGTGGGATTTTCTTTTTCATGCAAAGCATATATTCCATTTATTCCCTGATTGTTAGCATGGATTCTTTTCCTTTCACCTAGCTCCAGAACCCCCAAATAGATACATGCACACACAAGCACAGACTCTACAAACAGAATCCATTACTTGTTTTTCTTTTTCAACTTCTCTTCGTAAATAATTTCAAACGTACAGAAGTGTTATAAGAATTATACAAAAAACTTCATCAAGATTTTTCAAATGTTAATATTTTATCACATTGGCATTCTCTCTCTCATTTTTTATCTGAGCCATTTGTGAGAACATTGTAGACCTGTAGATCCTGATTGTCTCTTTCTCCCAAGTACTTCAGTATTTCCATCCCTCCAAAAAAAAAGGAAAGAAAGAAGGAAAAAGGTTTTTTTTTACATTTACTTATAGTAATCAGTTATTTAAATATTGTTTCTACTGGTAAGATTGTTTGGCCTCCTCCACCACTGTATACCTTATATATAATAAAATCGAGATTTAAGAACATCTTTTTAATATAACATTTGTTTTTCCACAAGAGGTTTACTTGATTTGCTGATATCTCATTTCTCCATATTCATTCTTATACTTTTGTGAAGTATTTTGGAGGAGATGACTGCAAAGCATAATACCTTAAGTGAACATTTTTTGCTTTTTTCTATAAATATTTATCCCCATCTCCTTCCTAAACTTCGTGCTTGACCCTACAAGTAGTGTGATGCTATCTCACTTCCAAACAGATCAATATAATATACACCTTTAACAATGGCAACTGAAGACTGAAAATGGTTTATTTTGGGCAGTCAGTATCAAATTCCAGAACAACAATTTTTGCACTTCTGACTTCACTGAAATCATGTCAACTTGGCTGTCTGTACATAAAATTTTTGAGGATTAAGTTTGCTAATAAATGTAAAGCACTTAAGAAAAATGTTTGGCAGGTAGTAAGTTTTGTATGAGAGCTGCTATTATTACTTTTTAACATCAGATAATTCTTCAAAACCATTTTCCCTTCCCGTTATTTTCCTACTACTCTCCATGGTTATGTCATATTCTTAGCCACATAGGTTCAATTTCTTAGAGTGATCGTCAACTTTCTCTCTTGTTCTCTTGTCACTTCATTCCTACTTCTACCTCTAGGCAAACACATCTGATTATTTCTACTTTTGTAATTGCATTTGTTCCTGACGTTACTGCCACCAGTCTGGGCCAGACCTCACCACATCATATGTCTGCTGTAACATTAGTACCCCAGTTCCAACTCTTCCTCCCATCCAGTCTTTCTATACAACATTATCAGATTACCTTCCCCAGGTGATCTTCTTCCAAGGTCTTGGAAACACAACATCCTACCTCAGCCTCTTCACACCAATTACTCCTGCTCACTGCAATGTATTTCTCTTTTTATCTAGCCATTAATTGAGAATATTTGTGAATGTACTTTGTAGAATATAAAGTCCTATGTGGAATTTTATTGTTATGCTACATTTTAACTGAAATATCTCTGGATTTAATCAGTTGTTAGGAGAAAATTCTATTTAGTGTTATCTATAGTTCCATTCTTGAATCAATGTGGCAACACGAGAAAACTGAAGATTAGTGTGTCTTTAAAGGGTTAACATAACTAAATGTCAATTGTAGTACTTCCTTTACATACATATTTTGTCACTTCCATTTTTATGGAACAAATAGTGACCAATTTTTAAACAACCTGATAATGTAGATTTTTGTGTTTTCTTTATCTTTCCCTTTTCCTATTCAGTTGAGTAAAGGATTGTGAAAGCAATTCCAAATCTGTGATGGAAAACTGTATGAATAATATTCATGCTCGTGGATCATAGCTTAGAAATGCAATAACAACCAAAACAATTCACCTGAAAACTGTTTCTCACTGGCAGATTTTCATATGTCAGAAGTAAAATATTTACTTAGGAAGGAAAATATTATTTTTTGGCTTCCACATAGTTTTAGGCAGTGTCTACCAGAAGCTTCTGGAGGAAATCAAGAAAGGGAAATATTTATTGAGTATCTACTATGTGCTCAATAAATGTGTGCTTATATGTGCTTGTATAAAAGTCATTTCAGAAAGAAGAGGTGTTACAGCTGTTACCACAGAAATGCAAAGGATCATAATAGACTACTATGAACAATTATATGCCCACAAATTGGACAATCTATAAGAAGTGGATAAATTCCTAGAAACATACAAGCTACCAGATTGAATCATGATGAAATAGAAAATCTGAACAAATTACTAGTAAGGAGATTGAATCAGTAATCAAAAACCTCCCAACAAACAAAAGTCCAGGACCATATGACTTCACTGGTGATTTCTAACAAACATTCAAAGAAGAATTAATACAAATCCTTCTCAAGGTCTTCCAAAAAGTAGAAGAGGGAAGTTCATTTTATGAGGCCAGTATTACCCTGATACCAAAACCAGACAAGTCTATGACAGGAAAAGAAAATTATAGGCCACTATCCCTGATGAGCATAGATGCAAAAATCCTTGACAGAATATCAACAAGCTGAATTCAACAATACTTTAAAAGCATCATACATCATGATCAACTAAGATTTATTTCAGGGATGCAAGAATGATTCAACATCCACAAATTAATCAATGTGATATACCATATTAACAAAAGGAGGGTTAAAACACATATGATCATCTCAATATATGCAGAAAAAGAATTTGACAAAAACATCTATTTATAATAAAAACTCTCAATAAAGCAGGTATAGAGGGAACATACCTCAACATAAGAAAAGCCATTTATAACCAGCCCACCACATGACAGCATGCTCTACAATGAAAAGCATGTAGAGAGGAAAAACTCTTAGAAGTAATAAAGGCATTCATAATGTTACAGGATACAAAAGCAAAACCAAAAAATCTGTTGTGTTTTTATACACTGAAATAAAATGAAATATCAGAAAGAGAAATTAAGAAAATAGTTCCGTTTACAGTTGCTTCAAAAATAATAAAATATCTTGGAATAAATTTAACCAAGGATGTGAAAGACCTATATATTGAAAGCTATAAGACATTGATGAAAGAAATTGAAGAAGACAAAAATAAATGAAAAAAATACTCAATGTTCATGGGTTAGAAAATTTAATATTGTTAAAATGTCCATACTACCCAAAGCAATCTACAGATTCAGTTTAATCCCTATCAAAATTTCAATCGCATTTTTCATAGAAATAGAACAAATAATCCTAAAATTTGTATGGAACCCCTAAAGACCTCAAATAGCCAAAGCAATCTTGAGAAAGAAAAATAAAGCTGAAAGCATTACCCTCCCTGATTTCAAGCTATATTACAAAACTATAGTAATCAAAGCAGTATGGTATTAGTGTAAAAACAGACACATAGATCAATGAACCAGAATAGGGACCCCAGAAATAAACCCACACATATATGCTCAATTAATGTATGACAGAGGAGCCAAGAATATACAAGAGGGAAAGGACAGTCTCAAATAAATGGTGTTGGAAAAACTGGAAAACCACATGCAAAAGAATGAAACTTGACCATTGTCTTACACCATACACAAAAATTAACTCAAAATGGATTAAAAACTTGTACAGAGACTTGAAACCACAAAACTCCTAGAAAAAAGCATAAGTGGTAATCTCCTTGACATAGAACTTGGTGACAATTTTTTTAATAGGACACCAAAAGCAGAAGCAATAAAAGCAAAACTGTTAACCAACTGGGGCTAATGCAAACTAAAAAGCTTCTGCACAACAAAGGAAACCATCAACACAAAGAAAAAGCAACCTACTGAATGGGAGAAGTATTTGCAAAATATATATCAACAGATATCCAAATGGCTGATTTAAATATCCAAAATATATAAAGAACTCATACAACTCAATAGCAAAAAAAACAAAAAAGACAATCCGACAGAAGATCTGAATAGACATTTTTCCAAACAAGATATACAGATGGCTAACAGGTAGACAGAAAGATGCTCAGCATCATTAATCATTAGGGAAATGCAAGTCAAAACCGTGATGAGATATCACCTCACACCTGTTAGAATGGCTATTATCAAAAAGACAAGAAATAATAAGTGTTGGTGAGGATGTGAAGAAAAGGATACCCCTGTGCACTATTAGTGGGAATGTAAATTGGTGCAGCCACTATAGAAAATACTATAGGGGTTCCTCAAAAAATTAAAAATAGAACTACCATATGATCCAGCAATTCAACTTCTGGGTATTTATCTGAAGAAAACAGAAACATTAACTTGAAAAGATATATGCACCTATGCACCTCCATGTTCATTGCAGCAACCAAGATACAGAAACAACCTAAGTATCCATCAATAAATGAATGAATAAAGAAATTGTGAGATATATATATATATATATATATATATTATTCAGCCATAAAAAGGAATGAAATCTTGTCATTTGCAACAAAATGGTTGGCCCTCAAAAGCATTATGCTAAGTGAAGTAAGTCAGGAGACAGAAAAACAAATACCACATACCATATGATCTCTCCTACAATTAAATGTAAAAAACAAAAACAAGATCATAGATACAGAGAAAGGATTGCTTGTTGCCAGTGGTAAGGGGTGGGAAGTAGAAGAAATGAGTGAACTGTTCCTTATTTGTTTGTTTGTTAGTTTAAATCAACTGAAAAAAAGCACTAAACTTAGTTTTACCCCAAAGTTCTTTGGTGGAAAAATATGAGAGAACAATACCAAAAATAGGGTTCAATTAAATGTTTCACTTCATTGACAAATTTCTGCAGTGAATATAATCAATATATTAGTTACAGTTTGATTAAGAAGTAATATTAACTTCTAACAAGTATTAGCCAATTTTTATTATAGTCACCATTTAATTGGTAAATACTTAGCTACTACTCCTCTCTGTACATAATTAAGTTTTAATATAATTTTTAAAGTAAAGTATTATAAGGTTAGTTTTTGTTATTGAATTGACATTATTTAGAATCCAGAAAACTTGTGGAAAAAGAGCATAGTATCTACTGAAGTTACTTTTTACTACTTAGGAACTTTGTGCAAAAAACTAAAGAGCTAAATAATAAAGAAATATAATATTAATTTCAGCACTCTGCATATTGCTTAGAAATTTCAACTATCTTGATGGTAGTAAGATCTTAAGTAAATAGGCCTAATTTTCTGATGAACAGATTTCTAAACCAGAGAAAGAGATTTCCATTTTGAATTTTTAAAAATAAGCTTTTAAATTTTAATTGTTTTTATTTTTATTATAGTATATTTTTCTTTGAATTGATCAAGTGCATGGCTTTAAAATAACAATCTATTAAGGAGGGTTGATTGCCATTGAATATTTGTACCTTTACATAAAATAGTTTGAGGCACATGAGGAATATGCCAGGCTCAATTTCCCTCCATATATCACATTTCATCAATACAGAGACAATTTTTCCCCTATGTTTTGACTCAATTCTAAGAGTTGATGGCATCTTACAATCACTATGAGCCAGACAGCAATTTTGATGTGATTGTCATTGACTGTGATGTGATTACTTGGCCATAACTGTTTATACTGTTGTCATTTCAGTTGAGTTATATGAGTTATAGTGGATACACAAGTGGACTTTAATTATTATTTAAAGTCTTCCACAATAAAAAAATGAAAGCATATTACTAGTATTTAAAAATAAATGAAGAAACACCAGAGGTATTAAAAAATGGTGAATTCTTATTAAGCTATAATGAAAAACAATGATATCTTACCCTACCTATTAGTACTCTTAAGGGAAATTAAGGAATGACTGATTTATCGCTTCCCCTCTGACTATATGCACAGGATGTCAAGTATTCCTTCTACTGTTGAGAAGTTCAGGATGTTTAACAGCCACTGACCAAGATTCACTATGTGTTTAGGGAGACTTTGAGCGCTTAATACAGGAAGTTTCCAAATTTTCTTCATTTCTCTTCTCCATAAAATTTCTTGAGCCTGTTGATTAATATTAGCACAAATACAAGCCTGAGATATTTTCATTTCTATGGGCTGTCTCTTTTGTGTTACAGTTTCAAATAAAAGAAAGTAATGCTACACTATACCAATTTTTAAAAAGCACTGGAGTTCTGTCTTCTTTAATTTTCCTTAAGCTTAATAAACAAGGCCTACAGATTAGACCAGAAGTTCTCAATTTTTTTCTGCCACAATATAAACCGTGGAAAACACTCCCACAAACATCGCCGATTTTGACAAAACACCAAAAATATTTTGTAAAATAAAAGGCTGTTTCAGTATGACTCAAGATTTTCATCATCGTGAGCCTCAGCTTCCATCTGCTTCCACAAAATCAGGAATTCCAGGGTTGGAAGGGCTTAGAGGACTGATCCAAATCTACATCCAATACAGGAATCTTCCAGCATGTAGTTCAACAATTTCCTCGGTAGTCACGTAAAAAAGCAGCAGAACCTATTTCAGGACAATTTAGTATCTAAAGTGAGGAACAATCTGGCCCCCCAGTATCTCATACAATGTGTCCTAGCTATGACTTCTGAGAAATATAAACATGATTACCCTGTACCCCTCACCCACAAATAGAAATTAGAACTCTCATGTTCTTTTTAGGGCTTTTTTTCCCTCTTTCTCCTGGCTCTACGTAGTCAATTTTTCTGTGCCTTACTAACATGAGATGGCTTCCGGACTCTGACATCATTCTTTAGTTTGTCAAAATGAAACATCCAGATCCGCACCAAGTAATCCAGGTATGGATTGAGTTTGACAGGACTATAAACTCTAATCAAAAGCTGTTCCCATTTCGTTAACTTCCAGAGCAGCTGCTTCATAGTTTTTCATTCATTAAGAAAGTAATCTATAAGACAAATATTTTTGTTCTGCTTTTTAAGATCAACTGAATTATGTCCAGTTCTGTATCGCGTGATTGGTTTATTGAATTTACTCAAGATTTTGTATTCATTCTTCTAAATTTTACTTCATTATTTTCCAAAGAAATGATGGGATTGTCCTCAGTGATAAAATGGCTGTGGATCCGGATTAGGGATTTGCACTAAGAAACATGGCGAGTTTAAAGCATTCTAATGGCTCTTCTGCCATCTTGTGAATATGCAAACTCTCCATGGGTTAACATCGAGGATGTTATAATAGCCTATAATTCAAGGCAGAGGCATCTGATTACATGAGGATGAGGGAAAGGAAAGAAAAAAAATCACTTTAATTCTTCGGCTTGTTCTCTGTCAGGCACAGGATTAGGTATATGAGTTATCACTCTTTATTGACACCCAATCCTAAGAGGAAGATATATACAGATCTGTTCTCTTTGTACTCTACCACACTGGTTTTAAAGTCCAGAGGCTTAGGTTTATATCTTTTCCCTACCATTTGCTAGCCATGTGTTTTAAGCAAGTTCCTTGAATCTACATTTTATAGTGGAGAACAAATGAGATTAAACCTTACAAAGAGAATTCTCATTAAGTGCTATTTGTATTAAGATTATTACTAACAGGACACCACTATCTACTAGACTAGAATATTTTCTAGATAGGACTGGGGATAATACCAACCTTCTTCCGAAGGTTATGAAATTAATTTTTTTCTTTTTCCTCCTTTCACGAAATCTTCATTCACTACCCATAGTTATTTCTAAGCTCTCTAATCAAGCTTACGTTGTTTCTTTAATATATAAAGTAAATTTCGATATGAATCAGAACCTAGAAAACTTTGTTTTCTTTTCTGTGATAACTTTTAAGTTTTGTTCAATTTGTCCATCAACATTTCTCACCTGCTACAACCTTTAATTATATCTTTTGAGATTGAAAAATAAAATCCAAACAGTGCTTTTCCTGGAATCTTTACTTCTTTAAAAGCTACTTTGCTTTTGTGCCCCAGTAATGGTGTATTACAGAGCAGAGCGGCAGGTGGATGAACCACTGCTGTAATCCATCAACAGGGCTCCCTGGCTCCATGATGGGTTATTGTATTACATCATCAGCCCAGAGGCTGACAGGAAAGAAAGTGCTTCAAACAGGCCTCTTTCATAAATTGTTTTAGTCCTAATGAAAGAAATAATGGTTTGAAAGGGTATAGATGAGTAGGAAAACTCACTATACCTTCCAGCTCTAGTTTGAATTATATACACGTGAGAGTAGCCACCGAAGTTTTCTAGTTCGCAAGATGGAATTTTCTTTTTGTTTTAAAATGATGATACCAGCTAACGTGCGTAACAGTGACCACCGTATTCAACAACGTCTTGAAGAGACTTTGGATCATCTGAATTAAAGAAAAGATTTAAGTAATATCAGAATAGGTTTTATAATACGTGAACTTTGGTTCTTCAGTAACGTATTACATATGTATGCTATGGCTCTGTTAACCCAAATGTTTAATTAACTACTTTCTGCATTTTGTATCCTTATTGGGTAACAGATTTGTCACTAAACTTAAATATATCTGTTTACATATTTATACATGAAAAACGTGAAACAAAAATTTGCATTCTTATTAAGGAAAAGCAGTCATGAGTCCTGTTATCCATTTACTCGACACTTGACATTTAATAGGATTTTAATAAGTTTGTTGGAAGAATAGGTAGACAATTATATGATTAAATCTCTAAGTTAATTTCTTTCTTTTTCTAAAGAAATCAGTTTGAAAAATATAGTAACATCATGTTTTTGAGAATAATAAAGTCAAATGTTTTTGCAGGCAAATTCAATAAATATACAACTCTATGAAAAATAATTTAAAATCAGGTGTCTCTTATTGATTGTCATTAGAGAGTTGTATGAAAAACATGAACTTTGCAAGAGTTAATGTGTATTTTAATTTGCCTATGCTGCTCTATTTTGTTCCTAAATTAAATAGCATCATGAACAAAATGAGTTTTAGGACAAAGTCTGTTATATCTCTTACCCTGAATATGCCCCCCTCTGCACCATTTTCCAACTGTAGGATTTGCTCATTAAAAATAAATAGTGGCACACTATGCTATGGGCAAAGAGAACACTGATTTGGAATATAAGCTTGTAAACTAGTTTTGACCCTTTTCTAATAACTCATTTAGTGTTTTAAAGAGATCTTTTATGTTGAAAATTTAATATTAAAGTCTTTAATTTTCTTCTAAGGCCACTAATAAAATTGGGTAAAGTGAATTCATAAGCATTTTTCAGAGCTCTCATAATACCAGCACCTCAAATCATATTTTACTTCACGATTTTGAAGTTTCAGGTATGACATTACTCCCAAACTTGAAACATTTAGTTACATCAATTGACTTCTTCTTTCATAGTCCCAGGACTCTCCTTGTCACCAATTTTCTCACCTCTCACTCCAAGTTTTGTGGCCTTGAGAAGCTCACATTCCACATGTCAGGGTCACCAGCTTGGGTGACAGTAAGTCAATTCTGTCATTCTTCTCCCAAACTTTTATTTCTATGCCAAATTATTCATCATTTTGGTCAATATAATAACATCTTCCTAATTTACTTGCTAGACTCCAAATTCTAATGTAATCCTTAGATAGGGTTTAAACTTGGATATTTGGATCTTTGGATGCCAAGAGTTTTCCCAAGGCTTTCTCTATTATGCCAAATATCTCTTTTCGCAGCTCTTCTGGGCTTTAAAATATCCACTCACTACTTTAGTGACATGGATATTGCATGGAAGATTATCATTAAAGTTCCACTCCCAGAGCCCTGTGCTATCTACTAACCCCTCTACCTCACATGTGCAGAAGGTATTAGCATTTATAAAGTGCTTCGATACTTAATTATTGTAAATTATTTGTGAGGGACCACAAATCTTCTTCACCATTTTCAGAGTGAGGAAAAGGAGACTCAGAGGAGGTTAAAAGACTTGCCCAAAGTAATGCAATCCTAGTACAATAAAGAGCCAATCATGGGTGGCTCCATGCTAGAGATATTATGATGCATTCTGAACAACTCTGCCATGCTTATCACTGGTGTGATTGCCAATGAAAAATCTTTGTAATATTTCTCTTTTCCCACCTGTGGTGAAAATATTAGATTTGTCTTTCCCATTCACCACGCTCAGCATATGTTTTGTGTATTAAAACCACATCCACATCCACAAACAGGTCAAGGAGTACATTATTAGGAGGGTTTTGTACTTAACACACATCCATGAGCTCTGTTTTGGGGTCAAATTTCTGGCTCTGAAATCAGTTTTGTTGAATATTGTATTTTACGGTGTAGTTTACAAGTCATGTTGGGAAATAGGAAAATGCAATTGTATATTTTTTTAAGTGCAAAATACCCTTCACCTTTTACCTTACAGTACCCTAGTAAAGCCTCATTAAATATATTTATATCAAGTAAATATAGGAAGCAGTCAAATAAGAATTTTCCTAATTCTGTTACCTACATGAACATTCAGAATTTTTACAGGAAAAATTTTCAAACGATGTTTAAAACTGTCTTAAGTTAACTCTAGTTGTACACAGATATAAATAAGATAAATCACTAGAGGCATTTTAAAAGTTCCAACCATGATGTATGGAAAAACAGGACTTTGTGTTTATAGTAAACAGCTTTTCTGCAGGCCATCAGCTGTAAGATCCCTTTCTCTACTGAACAGACTGCCTCCTTGGGAAGGAGGAAGCCATAACAGCTTAGTATTCTGAATTTTTTTTTTTTTTTAGAAAGATTGTAAATTGTTTTGCCTGTTCAAGTGCAAAATAGTGAAGGAACAGTGAATAATGACTTTGTGGTATAGATTGGCTATCCAAAGGGAAAAGAACAGAGACCAGTAACATCATTTTAATTGGACCGAAAAATCAAAAGCATACTTTTTTTTTTTTTTTTTTTTTTTTTTTTTGCTGTACGCGGGCCTCTCACTGTTGTGGCCTCTCCCGTTGCAGAGCACAGGCTCCGGACGCGCAGGCTCAGCGGCCATGGCTCACGGGCCCAGCCGCTGCGCGGCATGTGGGATCTTCCCGGACCGGGGCACGAACCTGTGTCCCCTGCATCGGCAGGCGGACTCCCAACCACTGCGCCTCCAGGGAAGCCCAAGCATACATCTTTAAATGCAAGTGTGCACATGCAATCATTCAGACACTCATGCACACTCACAGTTAATATCATTTAGCCATAATTTATATGCATAACATACAGACAGAAAGGAGAGTTCCTAATAATGTGTACAGAAAGGAGAGTTCCTAATAATGTGTATGTCTTGCCTCAACTGAAAGTTGCCTTGGTTTTGATGACTCAAAATTAATCCACGCAAACTTTTAACTGCTCAGTGCTAAATTTTATGGAACACATCAGATAAAGAGTTATCTAGTCAACCCTAGAGAAGGAGATTTTTACAACCTGACAAGCTATAAATATTTAATTTGAAATGATGCTATTGTACAACATAGAAATAGTTTAGGAAAATATACTCTTGTAATTTAACTGTGCACTATACTGAAAATTTGGAAATTATTTCAGAATTTTTGGCTATATAGACACTCTACTTCAATAACAAAAATATTCATGGAAAAGATTTGGAAGGAAATGTATCATTATTTTTCTCCAACTGAGGGTACTGTGGGTGATTTTTTCCTACTTTTTACATTTCATTTCTCCCCAGTTTCCTACAGTACATATTTTATAGCTTTGGGTTTTAAAAAGCTACTTTAAAAATAAATGAGTGTAAAATTTTAATATCTACTGAGAAACATTCATTTGTATTATGATTAGAAGGAGTGGCCATATTGACTGGTGATAAATTCTGTTTGACTCCTTTGTTCATAAGCTCCATTATTGATTATATATATGTACTGTATGTGATAAATATGAAGAAATAACTAAGTACAAGGCACTGTCTTCAGCAAGGGAGGACATTACTGAAATTTATGGAACACAATTCTTTTCAGTTTTATAGTTAAGGAATAATCATTTGGATATCAAGTAAGAGATGGTTCTTTTATTAACAAGTCTCAATATTTTAAAAATGCAAGGTTTTTAATTTAATATACTTCCATACAGTCAAAATATCACTCATGACCTTTCATTGTGTTATATTCCTGAGAAATATTAGTCTAGAGAGTAGAAGTAAAAGCATAGTCACAATTAATTAACTTATGCTTTATTCTTCATGCTGCAGTCAGTCTTCAACCATGACGTAATGACATTTCAGACAACAGTACTGCTCGGTGAGGCATTTGGCTCATCCTGGGAAAGTAGAAGAGTGAAGTGAGGAGAACACAGGCTCCAGAGTCAGGCCCAAGATGAATTCTAAGCTCTGCCACACACTAGTTTCATGAATTTGGGCTAGTTCTTTAATCTCCCTTTGCCTCAGTTTTCTCATCTGTAAAATAGGTATAAAAAAGGTAATGGGCTTAATAGTGCCTGACGTGGTAGGAAATTCTTGATGAAGATTAACAATTATTATAGTCATTAGTGATTTCTACCAGTTATGGTTGTTGATAAAGGAAGCTCTACATACTATGTGGAGTATTCACAAATTATTTATAAAGCAGGTAGTGCATTATTTGTTTTATATTTGCACTTAAAGTGCTATCTCTGTACTCACAAGAATAATCGGAAAGAAGAATAAACTATCTAACTAATCTAGGGCAAAAGATTTTTCCCTTGGTTTATTCAGATAACTGACCCCTGAAGTATGCTTTCATTTTTAATTGAATTATAGCTATAATTTTCTCCATTCTCCACACAATGTGTGTAGTCAGCCTAGGTGTTATTCAATAGACCTGTTCCAACGTCTACTGTAATTGATTTATTTAGAAATACCACCAGACCAAAATGAGAATGAAAATAAATGGAACATATCACAACATTGTAAAACAATTATACTCCAATAAAGATGTAAAACAAAAATAAAATAAAATTTATTCTTTTTAATCCTAAAAGAAGAAAAGAAATGAAATGGAACAGATAAAAGTGCCCTGCTGCAAGCAAGAGCTACAAATTGAGGTTAAGAGTAATTACTTTGGCTTAATCGTTATATGTAATCTTAGAACAAATGCAAATCTTCCATTAGAAGCAATAAATCCAGTGCATAAAGTAGAAGATGAGTATTTCACTGCCTAGCAATGGGAAGCCATAGCTGAATGCTAAATGCAGCCATGTAAAAATTTCCTCAGGTCCTTCAACTGAACTGATAATGCAGGGGATATGGTGGACACAGAAATACCTCAGAAAATGAATATCGAGGTATGATTTATTTGCTCCATGTATTTTCTTTTTCCAAGACACTTTATAAAAACTTTGTCTTTGTACTTACAAACTCTTCATGTGCTCTTTCTCAAAAATACTTTATATTTATCCTGAGTCTGGCTTTCATAAAGCCTGATGTGCTTTTTGTGGTTATGAGTCTTCACACCTTCATCACTGAAGTAGATGATAAGGTGAAGTTATTATCTTTATTTTAGAGAGATGAGAATAGAAATATTGAGAGGTTCAGTGACTTTCCCAAGGTTATAAAACCATTCTGTGATAGATCTGGGGAGAGTATAAAGTATATGCAATTCAAACTCATTTCAACTACCATATCATTGTTTTTCAGATTATTTTTTAAAGTCAGTAGGTTATTATTAGTAGTGAAATTATGATAACCATAGTGATAAACTAAAGGTTGTCATTAGATTCCTCAAATATTCAACAAATGCAGGGCCAAGATTATGATATAAGAAATGCCGTATTTATTTTAAAATAAATTGCTTGCCTCATAAGAGAATAGTATTTTAAACTATTAAAGCTTAGATAGGATGATACTGAGTTTTTGGCTATATATCAGTTACCTTGTTGTCTTCATTATGAAGAATAAATGAGATTCCAAGGTCTATGTGTACCTACAAGATTATTTAGAAACATAAGTTGCAGAAAAGACTTGGGTAGGTAAAATTGAATATGTGTATTTGAGAAAGTGATGGCTGCAGTGGGAAAGAAAATATATTGGAGTGTTGCAATAGAATAATGAAAAACATCAGTATTCAGACAGTTTCTGCTGTATCTATAGTCAGGGTCAAGCATCAAGTAGATTGTTTCAGTCTCCCCGACTGAGATCATGCCACCTTAAGATTATTTGTTAGATGTTGGCAAGAAGAAAGGTTAGTATGGTATAAATGTATTTTAAACTTAATACATTTATTTTGTTGATTTTTAAAGAATACCGTGTCAACCCTTGAGAGGAAGGAGGGCAATGCAGAGTCTGTGGCAAACCCAGAGTAGTTACACTGCTTTAGACAAATGAGTATGTTTCAGCTCTAGCGAAATGGAACATTTCTGGGGGTTATTACCCTAAGACTGCTATCCAAATGTGATCTCAGCTTTCTCACAAGATCCTTAACAGTTTAAGAAGAGAATTTTAATTTGAAATCCATTTCTAAGGGGCAACATCCACAAGGCCACCCTACGACACCTTCTTTTAATGTGTGACCTCCTCCTGTAGAAGCCACCTAGTGAAGTTTTGATCTGCACTCATAGTTAATCATTTATGATGCCCTGGATTGGGAGGGACATTCTTTCCAAAACAGTGACAGAATTATAGCAATATCATCCCAAGTTGATTCAGTGAGACCATCTATTTTCCTTTAATAAAATAAAATAAAAGAGCTGTCAAGAACCATTTATGCCCCACGCCACCATTTCTATATGAAAAGAACGCAGCCACCTTCTTTCAATTTAGTAAGGAGGCAGAAAAGTCAAAGAAGAGTTAGAGATGAAAGAAAAATTAAACACAATGCAAAAATGAGAGTGCCTTTTAGCATACATTAGGGAGATGAGAGTAAAATATCAAGGACACTAGTATCGCGGGCAATCGTTCCCTCACAAAAAGAAACCACCAGTAACTGAAGGAAAGTTTGCACCTTTATCACTCTTTCTTTCTCTTTCCTGTAGACTACAATGTGTTGTCCAATTTTCATGCGAATTTGACCTAGCTGAATGGTTGCATTTAGCTAACAAAGAAAATTAACAAGTGCAAGTCTATTTTTGAACTGTTTGTAGAGAAATGTCATGCCATTATAGCAAAAGCAGATGTGGTGGTCAGAAATATTTTACAGGGTACAAATGGCTTTAATGAAGGGACAAAGGTGTTAATCCTTTGCCCCTTAAAGCCTAGTGTTAAGTTACTGATGATTTATACATATAAAGCAAATGTGGGAAAAGCTCACTTTTAATTTTATTCCTGTAAAGATGGTAAATCTCACCTTCATCAATTATCTGCCTCATTCAATAATTAAGAATCCAGTTAATTTGTCTGAGATAATACATCTGTTCTCTGAGTGCCTACTCTGTACCAAGCATGATGTCAATGACTGCGATGTTTATAAAAATAAATAAGATAATATTCCTTACTTCCTGGATATCATAAGCAAGTAGAAGACTCAGACTATAAGAAAGAGAAAAGGCAGCCTATGAATTTTGAGGTACAGAAAACTTGGGAACTATGGAAAAGGGAGAAAGAATATGGTTTAGCTTCTTTAAAAAGAAAAAAGAGGTATTTAAATGGGTTTTGAAAGATCAACAAGAGTCTAACAAGAGATTGGCTTGCAGAGAAAACAGATTTATATTTGATTTATTTCTTTGCAAACGAGGAGCAAGGATATCACTAAGTTGCTGTGTTTTTCACATGAGAGACATGGTTTGCAAGAAATTACTGTGTACCTTGATCTGCAATAACCAGACGAGTGACACTTCATAACATTATTTACCTGTATTTTTCAATATAGCAAACCTCCTCTTGACACAGCATACTACTGCCACATGGAACAACATAAATTTACTGAACAAACCCTCTCGCAGGCCTTCTCTGCGTGGTTTCCTTTGTGTTCTTATCCACTGAACATATGCACATATACCTGGCTATTTATTAGGTCTTGATGGCTCCACTGAACATATGCACATATGTGGGAGAGAAAATATATTGGAGTGTTGCAATAGAATAATGAAAAACATCAGTATTCACCCACCCTCCCATCTTATCCACTGAACATATGCACATATACCTGGCTATTTATTAGGTCTTGATGGCTCATTGGGGAAGTCCCCTCTTCTGAGAAGCATTTTCTGAAATCATGCATCCCAAATCTAGATTAAATATTCCTTCTCAGGGCCACCAGCCCATTGCTGTTACCTTTATCATAGCACTTACTTCATTCTATTTCAGTTGTCAGTTTGTTTTTCTGTCTCTTCCGCTGGACTGTAAATTCCTTGAGGGCAAAGACCAAATAATATTAGGATAAGCCTTTTTATCTACAACACCTAGAAAAGAGCCTGCTTTCTGGAAGGCACCGACTCAATAAATATTCGTTGACTGGGAAAAATACAGATAGAAAAATGTAGAAAGAATGGTTCTGAATAAACTTGGGATCTCATCCAGGCTTCAGTTGGCCAGTAAAATCAGTAAGTGATTATATTCACCTCACCATAGGTCTTGTACTTCCTCTCACCTTCACGTTTCATATCTGTAATTAGCAGAACCTACCAATGTTTCCTTCAAAATATTTCTTTTCCCTTGCCTCTTCTTTTTTTATCTCTACTAACATTGCCCTAATGTAGTACCTCATTTTTCACCTGGACAATATTGCAATAACCTCTTAACTGGTCTCCCAGTTGCAGTAAATGCCTATTAAATTGAAATGGCTGAATTGTTTAAAGTAACCCTCTTATTTTGAAAATAAATCAACCAGCAAATACCTGCTACCCGCCAACAATATGCACTGTTATGTGCTTTGGGGGAGTCAGAAGAAGCAGAGCATAGAAAGTGCCACTCTACTCCCAAAACACTGTCATATGGGCATGGAGAACCGTTAGAAAGTGCTTCTTAAAGTGCGTTATGCATGCAAATCACTTGGGGGTCTTACTGAAATACAGACTCGGTAGGTCTTGGGTGATGCCTGAGATTTTGCATTTCCAATAAGTTGCCAGGTGATGCTTGTGTCGCTGACCTGTGCACCATCCTTTCAGTAGAAAGAAAGTAAAACCCATTAAGTGACTTAGAGTGGCCTTACAGTGAAGATTCTAAGGGCAGGCAGAGTTCCGAGGCAGCAGGAGATAGAATGAGAAAGTCTTCAGGTTGAGAAAAGAATGTAAGCCGAGAAGATGCAAGTCTGTGCCCTATTCCAATCAGTTTTGGACTTGGCTCACTTCTCATCTCTTTAAGGCCTGTGAATCTCCGCAGCACTGCTTCTCTTCTTCCCAACTCCATTCTTATCTGTCCTCTAAAGTACACTCAGAAAGATCTGTATAAAATCCAAATCTGATGTTGCCACTCGTAGGCTTAAAGCCCTGTAGTGTCTTCCCATCAGCTGCCATATAAATTCCAGACTTGAAGATCTGTCCCCCAGGAGCAGTGCCCAGCTCTCTAGCCTCACTTTCCACCACTTCCACCACACGTAAGCTGTGTTTGCCAGCCTTTACCTCATGCTTTCTTACCTCTGCTTTTCACAGGCTGCTGCCTTTGTCTGGAAAGCCCTGCCCCATTGTCTATCCTGTCTGTCGTGCAAGGCAGAATTAGGTGTCTCAGTGCCCCTTTTAGTTCCATAGCACAAAACACATGATTGCATTCTTCTGTTTATTTCCACTGATGCCATTGCTCCCATATGAGCCTCTATTTGGAAGGATCTGAATCTCATCTTTCTTTGCATTTTCTACCTATAAGACTTTGTTCAAAATATCGAAGGTGCTTCAATAACCATTGGCTAAGAGAATGAATGAATGAATGAATGAATAAATCCCAACTAGTTACTTACTTAAATATCTTCACTTATAAAAAACAATTTATAACAGCACTAATAAACAAAACCAATACATACTGGGATGAGCTTTCAATATACGGAGGAAGCAAATGTTGGGGTGAAAGGGGAGGAGAAAGAAAGTAGAGGAGGGAAATTCTAGGACACCCTGCAACAGGAGAGGGAGGACAGATATTTGTCACTTACACTTGTCTCTGCTCTCCTGCACATGCACACACACATGCACACATGCACAGGACATTCGTAATTTAAGCTGCCCTAAAAAATCCTACCAAATCTGAGCTCACCTCCAGAAATCAGTAGAAAAGGCAGGAAAGTGTGTAAATACTCCTTATTTTCAGGTCACTTATTATTTGCCTAAGTCCTGGAAGTCCTGTCTCAGATACTGGATTGAACTGAAATGAGGGTCTCATGGTGAGAACAGTCAACGTTCCCCCTATTTACAGAAGGCATGGCTGGGCTTATAGACAACATATATGAATTATTATTTTTCAGTTGAAAGCGAAGCTCAACCTTGAATGTCAGGGAGCAATTCAAAGATGATCCTGAATAAAAATAAATCATGCCTCATAGCAACGCCTAAGAAAGCCACATAAATGACCACGTTGGTAAAAGAGAAAATATCTTTAGCATCTTTTCTAGACCACCTCTCAATAGAAAAAATATAAAAGTCAAAAATATTAGATATAGTGATAAGCAAACAGATGAAAAGATTACTTGCCATTTACACTGAATAAATTATATTATCAGAATTGTTACTCAGAAATCTTACATCATTAATATGAAAGGAACTTGACAATAAGTAAAATGACTTAAAAGTATTCTGTACATCTCACTCCAAACAAAAAGCACTAAATCAAAATTAATGTAAATAGAAACATCAATGGGCAGTTATAGTGTAAAGAATAGTGTCACATTATGTAAGTATTAACCTCAAGTTTACTTCAGATAATTCTTCTATAACAATTAAATATATGTAATTTATTTCCCCCCAAAATTGTAATATTACTTTTCTATATCATCCTTCATTTTAATCTTTTTTACCCCCAATACTTTAGAGTGTTTTACCAGGTTATAAATGCAATACTTATTGAAGTCGAACAAAAATGATTTATGATTAGTTACCATATCAGTCAATCAGAGCATCTGCCTATATGCCGAGCACTACACTGAAGGAAATAGAAGAAACAGACACATGGGCACTGCCTACCTTCCTGGGCATTAAAATGTAGACAAAAGACAATACAAACAGTAAGAACAGTGAGGAACTGTGGAAGCTAGTACATACGCTCTATCCTGTAGCTCAGAATGAAAGTGCTGTTGGGATTCAGTGTTGCGAAGTTGTACAATTCAGGCTTGGTTTTATGGGTTGGGGATGGAAAGATGAAAAAGACTTACAGGAGGAGCTAGGTATGAAGTGAAGTCCAGAGTGAAGAGACACGAGGAGATGTAAAGCTCTTCGGAGTCAAGGAAAGGTGTGATTATAGATCTAGAGACAGGAATGAGTATAATACACAGCCAGGTGCCTGTAGCACAACTAAGATTTAAGTGGGACCTTTTAGAATTGCTACACGCACAACCTGCCCAGCTGTATTCAGAGGCCCTGCTGTACAGCTCCCTGAACACATTGTGCTGTTTTAAGCCTCCTTGAACTTAGTTGATTCTGTCCTTTGAGACCCAAACATTTCTGCCTCTGTGAAACCTTTCCAGATCCTCAACTTGGCATCCAACTCTGTACATCTATTAACAATTCTCTCCATAGGCCATGATTCTATATAATCAACCTATCAACTCCTCTACTAACCTCCCCACATATTCTAAACCAGCACTGCTCAGTAGAACTTTCTGTGATGATGAAACTATTTCTGTATTTTTCAATACAAGAGCCTCTAGCCACATTGGCTACTGAGCACTTGAAACGTGGCTGTTACAGCAGAAATGAATTTATGTTACTGAATTTTGATAGATTAAAATTAAAATTTAACCAGCCGCATGTGGCTGGTGGCTACTGTATCAGACAGTGCAGTTTTAGACTATGAGCTTCCTGAGGGAAAGAATTGTGTACTATCATCCATATACCTCAGCATGTTCAATCACGGTGCGTATTCAACAAAGTAATCAAGCAAGTTTTGTTGAATGAATAAATGAGTGAATGCTCAAATCTGGTGGATCCCAGTGTGTATGACAAAGTAATGAATGTAAATATTAGATACATGAAAAAGTTACAAATCTTAATGGTACTTAAAATAAGTATTAAAAGATGAGAATGGGGCTTCCCTGGTGGCGCAGTGGTTGAGAGTACGCCTGCCGATGCAGGGGACACGGGTTCGTGCCCCGGTCCGGGAAGATCCCACATGCTGTGGAGCAGCTGGGCCCGTGAGCCATGGCCACTGAGCCTGCGTGTCCGGAGCCTGTGCTCCGCAACGGGAGAGGCCACAACAGTGAGAGGCCCGTGTACCGCAAAAAAAAAAAAAAGATGAGAATGGAAAGTAATGAGGCATGTAGGCATACTTTTAGATAATTACTGGCAATGGTGCCTAGAATAGAAATTAACAAAAAATATCTGCTGAAATACTGATGCTCCATACAGTTTATATACAAAGGTTTAAACTACATTTATCCCCTTACATTGTACTTTCTTCATTATATTTAAGTCTTCACATGCTAAGCTATGACCTCCTTGAGAACAGGGACTTTTAATCTCACTGTATTTCCAGATCCTAACATAAAGCCTAGAACATAGTAGGCACTCAATAAATGTTTATTGGGTAAATGAAACAAATGATAAAACAGGAAATAAACTATATTAATAAAACTAGCAGAGTCAATGTTCAGAAAGGAAAGATAGCTATTTCAAAGGCCCTAAGTGACTCTCAGCAATAAAGCATCCTGAAGCATCTACTTTATGTGTACATTTACACCTTGTGCTTGAGAAAGTTGTAAGTGTTATTTCAGGTAACTTTTCCTAAAACAAAATCTCAATTATCTTTTTCTCCCTGTCCCCCACCCGTTGTTCTATAGAGTCCCATTGCTTTTAGTTTTACATTTGGTGTCAGCCTTTTCAGCTCTTTCACTATTTTCTTTTAGTATTTTTGTGACCTTAAGGAATTGGAATGGAGTTTCTTTCACTTTCTCATAGTAGGTAGTTAACATTATGCAAGGAGAAAAACATCACCATAGACTAATCAGAACAGATTGCAGGAGTTTTGCCTAATGCTTGTGCATCAGACCTAACACATCAACTAGCATATCCAATTTATCATTTCTGATAGACTAGAGTCTAGTTTATATTTTCCAGCCAGTGATGGTTCTCAAAGCATAGTTTTCCACCCTGTCACGTCAGAAGGGATTATTTTTACTTCTCCAAGTTTGGTTACCTTCTTTACTTTTTTCCATCCTCCAAGGGGCTCAGGAATCAATATGAAAGCAGGTCTTTGATTGTCAATGCTTAAATGAAACATAGTAATTCCAAAGATATTTATTGAGCACTTACTACGCAAGACCACGTTCTAAGTGCTTTGAGGGATGTAGAGGTAAATTGTGCATGAACCTGAACTCAAAGAACATGGTCTCTTCTGGAACTTCAGATATGTATATATTAGTTACAAAGTAGGAATGAATAAATTTAGTACAATGGTTTAGAGCACAGACCTGGGAAAGCAGCCTTGGATTTGTATCTTGCCTCCCATGTTAGGAGCTGTGTGACATCAGGCAAGATACATTAACCTCTCTGAGCTTTATTTTCCTCATCTGTGAAATGAAGAATACTGATTTCTGTTTCTGGATTCTTGAGCTATAATTTGAATAAAGCCAAACCCTCTGGTGGAGTATGAAAGAGACAAAGCATGTGCTACCTTAACATTGTTCTGTTCCTGGCACACGTATGAAACACTTAGCCAGTACCTGGCACAAAGCAAAGTGCTTTCTAAGTTTAGAGAAATGATGTTTCTGCTGTATGGATTACCTGAATTTTATCTGAGACAGAAAGACCGATAAGATTTAGATATAGAAAACGCAAAGGCAAGGTGTAAGAAGAAGGGTGTTAACATTATACACAATAATTCCAAAGGCCGGGAGATTTGGTGTAGGTTATTAATTTTCTTAATAGTTGTATTTATCTAAATATTAAATGTCTACAGTGTATGAAGTACCATGCTAGGTGCCGTGGGGAGGGATGGCACAAATGGTCTCTGCTCTCACAGGAGTAATTACCTAGTAGAGGAAAATATGTACAAACATCATGGTGAGGGATAAAAAAGAAAGGGGCCACAGGACCAGGACTCAGTGAGGGGTAAGTGTGAAAGTAGCCATTCTTTATATCTCAAATCAGGTCAATTCCTTCATGATGTATCCTGTCTTAAACATGGTTCCAGATCTGTGGAAATAATGGTTGGTTATTTTATCCTCATCTAGTAGCTAGATCAGGGGCCAGAGCGAAGAACAACTTCAAATCCCATCCTAGTGGGACTTCCCTGGTGGCGCAGTGGTTAAGAATCCGCCTGCCAATGCAGGGGACACGGGTTTGAGCCCTGGTCTGGGAAGATCCCACATGCCGCGGAGCAACTAAGCCTGTGCGCCACAACTACTGAGCCTGCTCTCTAGAGCCTGCGAGCCACAACTGTTGAGCTGTGTGCCACAACTACTGAAGCCCACGGGCCTAGAGCCTGTGCTCCGCAACAAGAGAAGACACTGCAATGAGAAACCGGCACACCGCAATGAACAGTAGTCCCCGCTCACCTCAACTAGAGAAAGCCTGTACACAGAAACAAAGACCAAACACAGCCAAAAACACACAAAAAAAAACCCATCCTAGTGACATGCTTACTAAGATCAGAAGGTTGGGGATTTGTAAGCAGAGAGCTGCCTAGGAAATTTGGCAACCATGATAGGGAGTCAACCAAATCCGACAGGGTCCCAAAAAAACCTGCAGATCTTAGGATGAGGCCTCTAACTGGATGAGCTTCTTAGAAGTCATGAATGATGACATTAACTATTTCTAGCTCCACCTTGACTTGATGGGCTCCTGGGAGAAACATTTCCTAATCACTAACCTCTACTCATGATTTTCTCATTGGTAAAAGTTAATATTATGTGTTTGCCAGGATGTCCTAGATGCCAAGGACGATGCTTCAGTTACCTTTGTATCCTCTAAGCTCAGCTCTTAGAACACAATAGATACTTGTTACATATTTATGGAATGAATGAATCAAACCACATATTACTGAATGAATATATTCTAGTTTTATTCAATAGTAAAGTTTAAAAACTTGTAAAACAGTTTTTTAAAATAGCTATTTGAGTTCCAGAATGTAAATACTTAAATGATGTTTATCAAAGAGAACAAAGTTTTGAAGGCAGAACTAACAGCTGCCGAATGATTTTAATAATAAAAATAGTATTTATGATAATATCGCATGTTTGTATTGCACTTTATGCTTTTCTGAAGTTCTTTCGGTTTTTAGCTTTATATTTTGTATTTTTATGAAATATGGTCATCTGAATTTGTTTAAAATAAGTATCTTTTCACCCAGAAAGTTTCGAGAAATGAAAAGGCATAAAATAATAGCCAATTATAGTAAAAATAATAACAGCAATAAGGTCAAAAACATGAGCTACCATTCACTGAGTAGTTGCTATGTTCCAGCTAGTATAATAAGTACCTTTCATGTGCCATCTTATTTAATCCTCACAGCAATCCTATGAAATAGGAACTATTGCAAGCTCCCTGACACCATGGCGGAAACTCAGAGTTAGAAATCTTAGAATGTCAAAGATCATACAGCAGGGATATAGCAAGACCAGGATTGGAACCCAAGTCTGTCTGCCCCCAAAGTCCTTGCTCTTAACCACCCCGCTAAGCTGCCTCCCCAGTGCTAAATAACAAGAACTAATACTATTTATAAACCCATCATGTGCTCCATGTATTGGATCTTCATTGTATTATTTATCCTCAAAACAATAGGAAGTTGTAGGTTTGATTATCCTGTATTCCAGATGAGAGAACCGAGGCTTAAAGAATCTTGGCTCCTTGCCCGTGTTTACAAAGCTAGTCAGTGGTAGAGTAGAGAACAGACTCAAATTCACTTCAAAGAGCCAGCAGGGTCCTTAATCACCACCTGATGTTAATGAAAATTAAGTGTTCTGGTTAGGAGGAAATTATTATATTTAGAGTATATGAATTTTTACTATAGCTAGAATAAAATAACATACCTACACTTAATATTAAAGTCATACCAAGTGTAATTTCCTCTTTCTACAATGATTAGAAAGGCACTTCAGAATCTTGAAGTGCCTCGTCATCATGCCCATAATTAGCATATAATAATATTTTTAAAGTGCTGGTATTAGAACCTTTGGGCCATTTAGCTTCTGAGGATGTGGGAGTTTGCTTGAAACATTTTCCTTTACTGCAACTGTGTTTGAGTAAATTTGTTTTGAAATCAAGTATGAATGGAAGGCACAGAGCACAGAGTACTTTTAATCCAAGCCGTACACCCTCACATGAGAGAAAAAATATCACCCTTCCCTAGTGGAATGGAAGCATTATGGGAGAAGGGTAGCATAGCTCCAGTGTCCTCAATTTTTTAAATTACTCTTTAACATCTAACTCATTCCATTAATAGTGCATTCAACTACCACCCTATTTAAGTAATTGTTAATAATCAGGAAAACTTTCCCCATCCTTCGAATCTATTTCACGAAAGTGAAATTTTCCTAGCACCATGAGGAAAAAAAATTCAAGTTATATGAAAGAACTTGCCATTGCATTTGAGGTAGTGGGATTTAAATTATGTATATGTCCATCATTCTTGAGCAGGTTTCAAAATCTGCTGTGTATTATCTTTTTTACAACTAATAAAACTCATTAGACTAATAGTCTAGTATTATGTAAATGTATTTTATCCAAATATCTAGTATCCATAAGTAGTTTATTCTCTATATCCCTAATGTAATATATCAAACAACAACTCATTTGTCAAAGGGAGACAGTTCATTAAAATTCAACAACCATTTGGCCAGGATAAAACAGCAACAGTATAAAAATTGATGTTGCGAAACTTAACAAATGAAGGAATAAGGAAATTGTGAATCAGGAAATTGCAGGCCTGCCCTCTAGGACCATTTTTGGGTCACTTGTCTGAATTTTAATATTACAATTGTTTTACAAAAAGTCTCCAAGTTATTAGGCTGGGAGGGAAGCCAGTTTACAGCTAGGTGACTTGAATATCAGGGGCATTCAATAAATGAGAACATGATACCACTTGGGATTTGAGAGTAGAAAAGGTACAACACTTGAGCGCCCTACTACAATTCAGTTTCTAAAAGTGAATTATTATGTGATTTAGAAAGTATGTTTTCTACTTTGTTGAGTCGTATTTAAGTAGCACAGTGAATAAGAGTTTTAGACTTTTTTGTTTATGATTTCAAATGCAATTTTTGCTCCATATTTTTAAAAAGAAAGAAAATATCAAGTGAAAAAAATAGCACCTACCAGAATTTTGGACTGTTAAAAAAGCCAAAAATAAAACCCAAAACCCTCATCCTATTGTGAAAGTATTATAAAAGGTAACCACTTTTAGAAAAAAAATGAAAACATGCAACTTTTTAAGGCACTTGGAGAAGTACAATTAGTTTTAAATTAACAATAAAAGATTATAATTATATATAATTATATATATTATATAATATGTATATATAATTATATATGATTATAAAAGATTATAAAAACATCAGATATTTTTAATGTAGGTTATGTTCACCAAGATTATTTTATTCTAATCATTAGTATATTCATTTGTGCATGTGTACACATTTAAGGAAGAAAGTTCATTATGTTTACATACAGTTACTGGTTTGCACATGATTTATTCGTTGGCTGTGTATAATTGTTACCTATATACCTTAGGCTCACATCACTTTAGTGGTATCTGTACATTTCCAAAATCCTTTCCCTTGTGCCCAAACAAGTTCTGATCTACATACAGTTATCAGGGAATGTCACATTTGACTCTTCACATAGCCAAAGGAACTGATTTTCCAGAAATCTGTCCTTCCAAAGGCAAATATTAAGGGTTTGATTGGGAGCAGAGATACCTAATACTTGCTGTGATTTTATTCTATTCTCTCCTCTTTCTGTTGACAGTAATACATTATATAAACTATATATATATTAACTTATTTAGGTATCAGTTATATACAGCCAACTAATAAATCATATGTGTATATAACAGTATATTTATAAAACTGTATATACTTATATGTTATTTATGTATATCATGTATTATATATAATATGTAATACAGACTTATATATAAAACTTACACAGATTTTATATAAATATATTTGCATATTTTATATCAATATGTATTTATGTTTAAATAACAGATGTATTTATAAAACTTATTTTCCTACATAAACCCAATATATTACACTTGTTTTTTCAGTTAACAGAAGCTTTTGCATGTGGTAAAAATGGCATGCATTGTGAAAGGAAGCCAAAGTTGCCAGACTTGTTTGGCCCTTCATAGATCAAGTCTTCCTTAGAAATCCACTTTCTGTTCTCCATAAGTTTATTGTGGGGAGATTTTCTTATGCAAATAACCAGACCTATACAGTGATCTCCCTAACATATTTCTGCCCTATCGGAGTTCCACCTGCTATTAGAAAGGAGCATTTGGTGTCACAATTACTGCTTTGCTATGCACATGAGAAGAAGTAATCAAAGTACGGTATGTAGTTATTTATTAGTACATAGTGAGTGGTACAGCTATGCTTCCTTTTAAGCTGTTAGTCAAATTATGCAGCTAATAAGCAAAAGACAAATGAGCGAAGTTATTTTTGCCTCCCAGTTTTTCTCTTGACAGAGATCAAAAAGGGGGCTGGCTTGCAACTCTATGGCCTGTCATTATGTAAAAGCGTGTTCCCTGCCAAAAATGAAACTACAAATCACATGTTGTTTGATAGTGTTCATGTACTTGTTTGAACAGACCGCCTCACTGAAACTATGAAGAAAGTTCTGACAGCCACTGTCTGCTTAGCAAAATTACAACTGCAATAACGCATCAAGTGGAATCATTGAGAATACTTAGAAGCTGCATTCCAGGCATTGGGGCTTGAACCTAGACTTTCAGATTTCGGGTTTTTGTTTTTTTTTTTCTGTTTCAAAGGTCTGTCTTCAAATAAGATAACCTGACTGTTTGAGCATGGTACCTGTCTCTAAAATTTACTTCAGGTGGGTTCCTTATTCAGTCCTGCAAATGACATCTATTAGAACTACTTGTCCATATAGTTTAATAGAGGTTTATTTAAACAAACAAACAAACATGATTGTGGCTTATAATACTTATACTTCAATTTTTCTACTGTGCCTAAACCCCTGAAATTTCACTGTGTGTTGGCCATATAGCAGGATATCCAGAGCAGATATATGTTTTATTTTTGACGGTGTCAGATTGTAAAAAAAACAATGTTTCATTTGAAGAGATCATAGAAGATACACTGTAATAGGATTTTTGAAACACATTAGAGAAATTTTGACTTGAAAAATTCAGTCTTAAACAGAAACCTTATTTACTCTCAATTTAATTTTTGAAAAATGATTGAATTCACTCAAGTGACCAGGGTTTTTTGCCTACTTGATGACTAGTAATTTCTTCGGGGAACATTACCTTTTCAACTAGGTGCTTAGGTGTCCTATCTAAGATGCAATTTAAGAGAAGATTAGATTCTTACAGAAATCAGTGATACTGTGCAGATGTTATAACTCATGAATTTTTTTCTCAACAAGTTAACAGAGGAAATATATTTATTTAAGTATGCATTCAATATTTATTTATTAAGTGGCTGCTCTGGGCTTAGCATTGAACTGGGCTCCCAGAGAAACATATAATACAGACAATGTAGTTCCTGCCACGATTACTGTTGCTTAGTTTTTCTGTGTTTTTGTCTTGTCTTCCTCACTGGCCTGTAAGCTCTTGGGGAAAGCTGTATAGTCTTATGTGTTCTCCAAAGTGCTTTCCACAAAGAACTATTGATAGATTAGTAAACTTTTTTTTTTTTGACCAATAAAGAGCATGTTTTATGAGCTTCCTCCCTTCACATTCATTTCCTGCCACTCTCTTTCCCCCAAGGAACTCTGACCATACAGACTACTCACTATTCCCCAGAATGACTTGTGTTTCCACATCTCAAGGACTTTGTTATTGCTCATCTCCTGCTAAAAAACTGAAAAAAAGCCCTATGCCCCTTTGTCCTTAAACTTAACTCCTCCTTCGAAACTTGCCACTATTAAAATACTTACCTCATTGGTATGTAATTAATTGTCTCCCCCCTTCACTAAGCTACTAGACGTTTGGTATCATTTTGTTGTTGTTGTCTTTGCATTCACAATGTCCAGGAGAATGCCTAATGCCCAGGAGAGGTATTCAAAAAGTGTTAGCTGAATTCAGTCTAATCAATGAGACACACATAGTTATTACTCCTTTTTTTTTTTTTTTTTTCCGGTACGCGGGCCTCTCACTGTTGTGGCCTCTCCCGTTGCGGAGCACAGGCTCCGGACGCGCAGGCTCAGCGGCCACGGCTCACGGGCCCAGCCGCTCCGTGGCACGTGGGATCCTCCTGGACCGGGGCACGAACCCGTGTCCCCTGCATCGGCAGGCGGACTCTTAGCCATTGCGCCACCAGGGAAGCCCTCCTCCATATTTTTGAAAAACATATTCTAAGCTTTTATTATTTGCCAGCAACTGTGGGACACATGCTGTTTTGCTGCCAGGGTTATTTTGAAACAATCTAAAAAAATAAATAAATATCAGCCTTTTAAATTTACCTAGTAGTCTATAAACAGACCACATATGAACCCTGGTCCACATGCCTCGTGCCAGATACGATGAGAAGTGGAATAAGGTTCAAATAAATATAGGGTGAGAACCAGTGATAGGTTAGAGGTTAGTGAGAAAGTGAGAGTGAGGGATAGGATGACCATAAAAGATATCTATTGGCAAATTGGCAGTTTTACATTTTGGTATAGCCTCATCAAAATTACCATATCAAATACCCAGCCACATATGAACATCTATAAGATGACACAGAACAGTTGGTACAGTGGAACAAAGAAGATGACCATATTATAGAAAAATGGAGTTGGGGATATTTCAGACTTTGTCCAAGAATAATCATTGCCAGTATTGGCTAAACTATTAAATGGGATAATTCTGTCTTGTGGTTGCTTCCAACTTTCTCCCTTTCCTTTAGACTTCTCTGCTCTTCGGATTCCCTAGCGTACCTTCCCCACATATCCTCTGCTTCAAAAGCCTCTCACCTTAAAGTCTTCCACACCACAGTTTGGAAAGGGATCATTGGTTTAATGATGATACTCTTTCCAGGGGTATTTATATTTCAGTGAGAGATAAATGAGCTTAAGCCAAAGAAGTAGATTTTGAATTGTGAGGTCTCAGGCAGCAGCAGAAATAAAGGTAGGAACAGTTTTCTCAGAGGCCTACACAACCCAAAAACTTCTTCCCACTCCACCAGTATCAGTCCTGTGTCTCCTGATGAGGTTTTTGTGAGAGATGGACATATTGCTATTATATGGGAAATGAGTTATGATTAAGATTATTCCATCCTGCCATGGAAAAATAGTGTAAATGGGCATATGGGAAGAGTGAATGAATAAGTGCTTTTATGAAGAGAAAGCCAAAAAGATGATCCATCTCTCATTTCTAAAAACACCACTGTGCTATCTGGTATAACATTACTATTTTTAAGTGTTGCTTCAGATAATATACATTAAAAAATTATTTTCTGGTATTATAAGGTTCTCCATTTGTTGTTTATTTTTAAAATTAATTTAAAAGCCAAGAGTCACCCAGAGCTTAGAATAAATTTAGGTTTTTTTATTATTTTTCTTCATTTATATTTACCCATGGAATTCCACACCACACCATTGTTAAATGGTGCTTCTATTCACTGTATCATGATGCTCCTCTATTTATTTATACTAAAGGAACACCATATTTCTTAATTGGATTTCAGATTCACTTTCTAAAACTTTCCCCCAATACCAAAAGTGCAAAATCTTAGTCTAAATTTGAGAAATAATCTCTATTATTCTCTTTTATACATTTTCCACCTATCCATTTTCAGTGCTTTCAACTAAATCAAATTATTTAGGTTATATCCAGAACTAAAGCTAACTGTGATGTAAAAGCACTATTTGTAGAGAAAGAATTAAATTCTTTGAAAAGAAATTAGATTGATAGGTATAGATGATATAGATATAGATATAAACATAAATAGATTTAGCACTACCTTTCATAACTAAGAAGAATCTTGTTGATAATAAAGTACAACCTCTTCACTCAAAAAATAAAGGAAAAAAAAGGCCCAGAAAGATTCAGTGACCTACTCAGGGTCATATTTTTTATTCCACGCAGACCTGGATGCAAACACAGAAGTCTTAACACTTAGACTACTTTCTTTCCATAATAGGTAATAATTATTGGAACTTTACGTTCAAAATAGAGTAAACAAGCAAGTTTATGATCTCACTTGTTTGGAAAATGGAGGGTTTTTTTTAACTTCTTTATTGAGCTATAATTGCTTTACATTGTTGTGTTAGTTGCTGCTGTATAACAAAGTGAATCAGCTATATGTATACATATATCCCCATATCCCCTCCCTCTTGCGTCTCCCTCCCACCCTCCCTATCTCACCCCTCTAGGTGAACACAAAGCACCGAGCTGATCTCCCTGTGCTGTGCAGCTGCTTCCCACTAGCTATCTATTTTACATTTGGTAGTGTATATATGTCCATGCCACTCTCTCACTTCGTCCCAGCTTGCCCTTCCCCGTCCCCGTGTCCTGAAGTCCATTCTCTACGTCTGCGTCTTTATTCCTGTTCTGCCCCTAGGTTCTTCAGAACCCTTTTTTAAATTATTATTTTTAGATTCCTTATGTATGTGTTAGCATACGGTATATGTTTTTCTCTTTCTGACTTACTTCACTCTGTGTGACAGACTCTAGGTCCATCCACCTCACTACAAATAACTCAATTTTGTTTCCTTATATGGCTGAGTAATATTCCATTGTATATATGTGACACATCTTCTTTATCCATTCATCTGTCGATGGACACTTAGGTTGCTTCTATGTCCAGGCTATTGTAAATAGTGCTACAATGAACATTGTGGTACATGATTCTTTTTGAATTTTGGTTTTCTCAGGGTATATGCCCACTAGTGGGATTGCTGGGTCATATGGTAGTTCTATTTTTAGTTTTTTAAGGAACCTCCATACTGTTCTCCATAGTGGCTGTATCAATTTACATTCCCACCAACAGGGCAAGAAGGTTCCCTTTTCTCCACACCCCCTCTAGCATTTATTGTTTGTAGATTTTTTGATGATGGCCATTCTGACCAGTGAGGTGCTACTACATCATTGGAGTTTTGATTTGAATTTCTCTAATGATTTGTGATGTTGAGCATCCTTTCATGTGTTTGTTGGCAATCTGTATATCATCTTTGGAGAAATGTCTATCTAGACCTTCTGCCCATTTTTGGATTGGGTTGTTTATTTTCTTGATATTCAGCTTCATGAGCTGCTTGTATATTTTGGAGATTAATCCTTTGTCAGTTGCTTCGTTTGCAAATATTTTCTCCCAATCTGAGCGTTGTCTTTTCATCTCGTTTATGGTTTCCTTTGCTGTGCAAAAGGTTTTATGTTTCATTAGGTCCCATTAGTTTATTTTTGTTTTTATTTCTATTCTCTAGGAGTTAGGTCAAAAAGGATCTTACAGTGATTTATGTCATAGAGTGTTCTGCCTATGTTTTCCTCTAAGAGTTTTATAGTGTCTGGCCTTACATTTAGGTCCTTAATCCATTTTGAGTTAATTTTTGTATACGGTGTTAGAAAGTGTTCTAATTTCATTCTTTTGCATGTAGCTGTCCAGTTTTCCCAGCACCACTTATTGAAGAGGCTGTCTTTTCTCCATTATATATACTGGCCTCCTAGGTCAAAGATAAGGTGACCATATGTGGTGCGTTTATCTCTGGGATTCCTATCCTGTTCCACTGATCTATATTTCTGTTTTTGTGGCAGTACCATATTGTTTACTGTAGCTTTGTAGTATAGTCTGAAGTCAGGGTGCCTGATTCCTACAGCTCCTTTTTTCTTTCTCAAGATTGCTTTGACTATTCATGGTCTTTTGTGTTTCCATACAAAGTGTGAAATTTTTTGTTCTAGCTCTGTGAAAAATGCCACTGGTAGTTTGATAGGGATTGCTTTGAATCTGTAGATTGCATTGGGTAGTATAGTCGTTCTCACAATGTTGATTCTTCCACTCCAAGTGCATGGTATAGCTCTCCATCTGTTTGTATCATCTTTGATTTCTTTCATCAGTGTCTCATAGTTTTCTGCATACAGGTATTTTGTCTCCTTAGGTAGATTTATCTCTAGGTATTTTATTCTTTTTGTTGCAATGGTAAATGGGAGTGTTTCCTTAATTTCTCTTTCAGATTTTTTGTCATTACTGTATAGGAATGCAAGAGATTTCTGTGCATTGATTTTGTATCCTGCTACTTTACCAAATTCATTGATTAGCTCTAGTACTTTTCTGGTAGCATCTTTAGGATTCTCTATTAATAGTATCATGTCATCTACAAACAGTGACAATCTTACTTCTTCTTTTCTGATTTGGATTCCTTTTATTTCTTTTACCTCTTTGATTGCTGTGGCTAAAACTTCCAAAACTATGTTGAATAAAAGTGGTGAGAATGGGCAACCTTGTCTTGTTCCTGATCTTAGAGGAAATGGTTTCAGTTTTTCACCATTGACAATGATGTTGGCTGTGGGTTTGCCATATATGGCCTTTATTATGTTGAGGTATGTTCCCTCTATGCCTACTTTCTGGACGGTTTTTATCATAAATGGGTGTTGAATTTTGTCCAAAGCTTTTTCTGCATCTGTTGAGACGATCATATGGTTTCTATCCTTCAATTTGTTAATATGGTGTATCATATTGATTGATTTGCATATATTGGAGAATCCTTGCATTCCTGTGATAAACCCACTTGATCATAGTGTATGATCCTTTTAATGTGCCGTTGGATTCTGTTTGCTAGTATTTTGCTGAGGATTTTTGCATCTAGGTTCATCAGTGATATTGGCCTGAAGTTTTCTTTCTTTGTAACATCACTGTCTGGTTTTGGTATCAGGGTGATGGTGGCCTCATAGAATGAGTTTGGGAGTGTTCCTCCCTCTGCTATATTTTGGAAGAGTTTGAGAAGGATAGGTGTTAGCTCTTCTCTAAATGGTTGGTATAATTCACCTGTGAATCCATCTGGTCCTGGGTTTTGTTTGTTGGAAGACTTTTAATCACAGTCTCAATTTCAGTGCTTGTGGTTGGTCTGTTTATATTTTCTGTTTCTTTCTGGTTCAGTCTCAGAAGCTTGTGCTTGTCTAAGATTTTGTCCATTTCTTCCAGGTTGTCCATTTTATTGGCATAGGGTGCTTGTAGTTATATCTCATGATCCTTTGTATTTCTGCAGTGTCAGTTGTTAGTTCTCCTTTTTCATTTCTAATTCTGTTGATTTCAGTCTTCTCCCTTTTTTTCATGGTGAGTCTGGCTGAAGGTTTATCAATTTTTTTTATCTTCTCAATGAACCACATTTTAGTTTTATTGATCTTTGCTGTCGTTTCCTTCATATCTTTTTCATTTATTTCTGATCTGATCTTTACGATTTCTTTCCTTCTGCTAACTTTGGGGTTCTTTTGTTCTTCTTTCTCTGATTGCTTTTGGTGTAAGCTTAGGTTGTTTATTTGAGATGTTTCTTGTTTCTTGAGGTAGGATTGTATTGCTATAAACATCCCTCTTAGAACTGCTTTTCCTGGATCCCATAGGTTTTGGATCATCAGGTTTTCATCATCATTTGTTTCTAGGTTTTTTTTTTATTTCTTCAGTGATCTCTTGGTTATTTAGTAGTGTAATGTTTAGCCTCCATGTGTTTGTATTTTTTACATTTTTTTCCTGTAATTGATATCTAGTCTCATAGTGTTGTTGTCAGAAAAGATACATGTTATGATTTCAGTTTTCTTAAATTTACCAAGGCTTGATTTGTGACCCAAGATATCTGTCCTAGAGAATGTTCCATGAACACCCGAGAAGAAAGTGTAATCTGCTGTTTTTTGGATGGAATGTCCTATAAATATCAGTTAAGTACATCTTGTTTAATGTATCATTGAAAGCTTGTGTTTCCTTATTTATTTTCATTTTGCATGATCTGTTCATTGGTGAAAGTGGGGTGTTAAAGTCCCCTACTATTATTGTCTTACTGTCGATTTCGCCTTTTATGGCTGTTAGCATTTGCATTTGCCTTATGTATTGAGGTGCTCCTATGTTGGATGCATAAATATTTACAATTGTTATATCTTCTTGGATTGATCCCTTGATCATTATGTAGTGTCCTTCTCTGTCTCTTGTAATAGTCTTTATTTTAAAGTCTATTTTGTCTGATATGAGAATTGCTACTCCAGCTTTCTTTTGATTTCCATTTTCATGCAATATCTTTTTCCATCGCATCACTTTCAGTCTTTATGTGTCCCTAGGTCTAAAGTAGGTCTCTTGTAGACAGCATATATACGGGTCTTGTTTCTCTCCATTCAGCCAGTTTATGTCTTTTGGTTGGATCATTTAATCCATTAACATTTAAGGTAATTATCGATGTGTATGTTCCTATTACCATTTTCTTAATTGTTTTGGGTTTGTTATTGTAGGTCTTTTCCTTCCCTTGTGTTTCCTGACTTTAGAAGTTCCTTTAACATTTGTTGTAAATCTGGTTTGTTGGTGCTGAATTCTCTTAACTTTTGCTTGTCTGTGAAGGTTTTAATTTCTCTGTCAAATCTGAATGAGATTCTTGCTGGGTAGAGTAATCTTGGTTGTAGATTTTTCCCTTTCAGCACTTTAAAAATGTCCTGCTTGGGCTTCCCTGGTGGCACAGTGGTTGGGAGTCCACCTGCCAATGCAGGGGACACGGGTTCGTGCCCTGGTCTGGGAGGATCCCACATGCCGCGGAGCGGCTGGGCCCATGGGCCATGGGCGCTGGGCCTGCGTGTCCGGAGCTTGTGCTCCGTAATGGGAAGGGCCACAACAGTGAGAGGCCAACTAACTGCAAAAAAAAAAAAAAATGTCCTGCCACTGCATTCTGGCTTGCAGAGTTTCTGCTGAAAGATCAGCTGTTAACCTTATGGGGATTCCCTTGTATGTTATTTGTTGCTTTCCCCTTACTGCTTGTATTTTATTTGATTTTATTTATTTATTTTTTAACTTCTTTATTGGGGTATAATTGCTTTATAATGGTGTGTTAATTTCTGCTTTATAACAAAGTGAATCAGTTATACATATACATATGTTCCCATATCTCTTCCCTCTTGCGTCTCCCTCCCTCCCACCTTCCCTATCCCACCCCTCCAGGCGATCACAAAGCACCGAGCTGATCTCCCTGTGCTATGCGGCTGCTTCCCACTAGCTATCTACCTTACATTTGGTAGTGTATATATGTCCATGCCTCTCTCTCACTTTGTCACAGCTTACTCTTCCCCCTCCCCATATCCTCAAGTCTGTTCTCTGGTAGGTCTGTGTGTTTATTCCTGTCTTACCCCTAGGTTCTTCATGACATTTTTTTTTCTTAAATTCTATATATATGTGTTAGCATACGGTATTTGTCTCTCTCTTTCTGACTTACTTCACTCTGTATGACAGACTCTAGGTCTATCCACCTCGTTACAAATAGCTCAATTTCGTCCCTTGCTGCTTTTAATACTTTTTCTTTGTATTTAATTTTTGATAGTTTAATTAACATGTGTCTTGACGTGTTTCTCCTTGGATTTGTCCTGTGTGGGACTCTCTGCACTTCCTGGACTTGATTGACTATTTCCTTTCCCATATTAGGGAAGTTTTCAACTATAATCTCTTCAAATATTTTCTCAGTCCCTTTCTTTTTCTCTTCTTCTTCCGGGACCCCTATAATTTGAATGTTGGTGTGTTTAATGTTGTCCCAGAGGTCTCTGAGACTGTCCTTAATTCTTTTCATTCTTTTTTCTTTATTCTGCTCTGCAGCAGTTATTTCCAATATTTTGTCTTTCAGGTCACTTATCCGTTCTTCTGCCTCAATTATTCTGCTATTGATCCCTTCTAGAGAATTTTTAATTTCATTTATTGTGTTGTTCTTCATTGTTAGTTTGCTCTTTAGTTCTTCTAGGGCCTTGTTAAACATTTCTTGTATCTTCTCCACTCTATTTCCAAGATTTTCTATCATCTTCACTATCATTACTCTGAATTCTTTTTCAGGTAGTCTCCCTATTTCCTCTTCATGTGTTTAGTCTGCTGTTTTTATACCTTGCTGCATATTTCTCTGTCTTTCCATTTTGCTTAACTTACTGTATTTAGGGTGTCCTTTTTGCTGGCTGCAGGTTCGTAGTTCCTGTTGTTTCTGGTGTGGGTAACATTGGTTCAGTCGGTTGTGTAGGCTTGCTTGTGGAAGGGACTGGTGCCTGTGTTCTTGTGAATGAGGCTGGATATTGTCTTTCTGGTGGGCAGGACTGCGTCCAGTGGTGTGTTTTGGGGTGTCTGTGAACTTAGTATGATTTTAGGCAGCCTCTCTGCTAATGGGTATGGTTGTGTTCCTGTCTTGTTAGTTGTTTGGCATGGGGTGTCCAGCACTGTAGCTTGCTCGTCATTTAGTGGAGCTGGGTCTTAGCATTGAGACAGAGATCACTGGGAGAGCTCTTGCCGATTGATATTACATGGGGCCAGGAGGTCTCTGGTGGTCCGAAGTCCTGAACTCGGCTCTCCAACCTCAGGGGCTCGGGTCTGAGTCCTGGCTGGAGCACCAAGACCCTGTCAGTCACACAGCATAGACAACTGTGGCAAAAATCTGACTGGTGTCTTGGATTTTTCTTTTCTGGGCAGTTTATCCAAGCCAGGTTCCCTTTGTCAGAAACACAGCAAGACAAAATGCTGAGATATACAAGGTTTGCAGTGAAGACAGGGCTTATTCACAAGGCAGCCAAGGAGAAGACAGGAGAACAAATCTCAAATCTGGCTCCCAGAAGACAAGGGGCTGGGGTATTTATGAGATAAAGGGTAACACAGCAGGGCGGTCTCCAGCTATGCCTTTTTGTTCATCGCAGCTCACACGATTCCTTTTTATTTTGTTTGAATAGTGAGCATAATTCTTCCTCTCTTGACCAGGCACCACAGATAGAGATCTGAAGAGCTGACTTTGGTAAGAATTCTCACCCCTTGCTCACTTCTGCCAGTTTTCCCAGGATTCTGTGTCTGGAAAATGGAGCTTTTAAAGATATCATTGATGATATTTCAGAGGCATAATTCTTAACAGCAATTATCATTGTATCATTATAACACAAGTTAAAAAGCTGCAGTAAGTAGATGTGTGAATAATTAAGCGTTTATTATATTAACACTCAAAGTGACAATCTGAAGAAACAGATTAATAAACCAGGAAAAGACACTACAGATATTAGGGGGCCAATTAATCTATGAGATTGTACATCCAGCCAAATATCAAGTCTGAATTTGGACTTGGACTTCGTGGGGGCTTAGGGAAATCTCTAGGGTCAAACCCATTGATTGTACAAGACAGGCCAAGTGTCTGTGTACAAGCAATACCCCTCTCCTGATGTGCCACATCATCTTGATTCCACATGTTTCATCTAGGTTAGAAGAGATGTCACTAAAGAACAGCAGGTACAGAACACATGGCCCAACTCTTGGAAACCACCAGTGATGCAGGCTACAGTTTAGAAAAAGTTGCCTGTTTCAGGAGAGATGAAGTATAATCAGAGGTTAAAGTGGAAATCTACTAGTGGAGAATGGCCAAACATTCATACAGATTGGCGGTAGGCTGCAGTTCAGCGAGCTCATTTCAGGTTCACCAATTGCCAGGCCTGGAGAGTAAACCTAACTCCTAGACCCCAAATATTGAAGGTCATTGAACTCCTAATCTGATGAGGATTAACTAGAAAAGACGCAGCTCTAAATTTGTAAGTTGAATCTTCAGCAGTGTATATAGGTAGACTATTCTAGAAGGCATAGACTGACAATAATAAACCTAAAAATTTGGTTCCTAAAAAGATTTTCATTAATGTAATGCATTCAGTTAAGTAGCATCATTTCGTTCACAAATGCCTATTGTGTACCTGGCGGTAGTTTCTAAACTTTCTATAATCTAGGATTTTGTCATACTCAGTTTTTATCTCCAGAACCTAACATAACCTTATAGCTGTTGATAATTCAGAGGATAATTCTGTGTATCAACTTTTCTCTTATTTTATTCACATTATAAGTAATCTGAAAATCTCCCAATAGTCATCCAAAATTATACTTACTTAGATTTTCATTAATATTCACTTATAAACTAAAGTAAAACTGAAATTTATTTTCAAAAGTTCTCAATTTGAGTTTTGTCATCTTGGATACATCTTGTATGCAAGACTATAAGTTAAAATACATATATGTTTAAAAAATTATTATAACCATCTACCATGACTACTGATCCTAACTTTTCATGCACAGAAGTTGCTATTTCTTTAGAGTTTTGGTGTGTTTTTATAGACTGGACTCTTTTCTGCAGCATTTTCATTGATCATAGATCAAAAAGCACCCTGAAATATTTTGGGGTTTATTTTCTATAACAAATACTCATATGGCACTTAAGTTATAATGTGAAAAATAAATCAGTTACATTTTAAATAGTGGCCAATAATCAACGTTGTCAAGATCAACAGTGTGTAGAAAAAATTAACTAACACACGTAGAACTTTGTATATGCCAGGCTCTATCTTAAGTGCTTTAAATATGTTGCCTTTATTAATCTTTACAACAACTCTATGAATAGGAACTGTTATTATCTCAATTTTACAGGTGAAGAAAACTGAAGGTTAAGTAGCTTTCCCAAGGTCATTTAGCTTGCAAGTGGAGAAGTAGGAATTAATTACACCACTCAGGTGGTCAAGCCCCCGAGTCCATGCTCTTAATGAATATTTCATTTGATCTATTTGGAACAAAGTATTTTGTAGCGTGTCTTGTTATTGCGGACCCATGAATGGCAAAAAAATCACTATCCTTTTCAGCTATCACCTTTGCTGAAATGTTGAGTAGGCCATACCCACAGAAAGTGAGAAAGTTTTATGTAAACAGTTTTAACAAATAGAGCGTAGGACTGAAAAAACAAGGCTACATTTCAGCAATGTAGTGCATATGTTGTGTTCTAATAATGAGCCAAAATTCTTGTATATCTTGAAGCCAACACTAATAAGCTAATGAGCTTTTCTTTAGCCATTTCGTCAAACCTATAGATTAAATACAAGTGAAGTGATCTCTGGTTGCAAGAAACAGAAGACAACTCTGACTACCCTAAGCAAAAGGAAATGTACTGAAATACAGTGGGAGGCCACAGAATCACAGGGAGCTCGGAGAACCAAGCTTGGAAATGCAAGAACCAAGTCATGTTGCTGGAGAAGTAAGACAGAACTATGGGTACAATTTATATCAGGTACAGTGTGGTCAGGGGAGCCATACCAAGATGAGTGAATTCCAAATATTTACAACCTGTTTGCTGCTCTACTGAAATTCTAGATTCAAATTCTAATAAAGGAGGAACCGATTAGCTTGACTTTGAAAAAATGCTAGGAGAGGGAGGGAACTGGAATACAATCCTGCTAGGCTATGTTCAGTGAGGACAACATATGTTTCCTAAAGACAATTGAGCCTGCTATTAGGAAACGGAAATACATATGGTCAGTCAAAATCCCACAAAATCCATGGTTGCAACCTTCAAAATAATTACCATTATCTCATGTGTGAGTGTGTTTGTATGTTTATTAAAGCAATCTGTTGTGAAAACTGCTTTAAAATTATATTTTAGTATATTTTTCTGATTATAAAAGTAACGCATATCCACTGTAGAAAATTTGGAAAATACACAAAGGTCACCTATAATCCCAAGAGCTCTCTAGCATTGACATACTAACGTTTTCCCTTTTTTCTTCCTACAAACAGTTATGCACACACACATATACACATCTGTCCAAAGCCCACATTATAGTCGAGTTCGTCTGCCATTTTTTTCCCCTGCCAGTGGCCATTTTTCTGGACATCTAGGCATGAAGACCTCTCTCTGGAGACCAGATTTGACAGGGAAAGTTTGGGAGTTCCTGGTCTGGCCAGCAGGGGGCGTGGGTTCCAGTACTAAGGCACCAACAGCCCTGGCTTTGAATTCTGCCTCTGGCCTCTGCCCTTTACTCATTATGGCCCCTTGGACAAAGTACTTAATTCCCTGTTTCCTCATCTGTAAGGTGGAAATAATAACAGCTACCTTTCAGTGTCAATGCTGGGAGGAAATGTAACTTTGAAAGCTCCTAGCACATGATAGTAATTTATAGTTATTATTAATAATAACTCAGACACTGGCCACTCAACTTCTAAGGCTTGAATTCTGTGTTCTGAATTCAATTGTCTCAAAATCAGCACAGAGCTTAAGTCTTCATATCCTGGCCCAGAAACAGACCTCCTCTACTGCTTCTGTCATTTATACACCAAATGTAAGGTGAGTGCTTACTGTGCACAGGCTCTATCTAGGTGCTGTGGAAGGCATTAAGATTAATCAGACACAGATTCAGCATTGAACGTCCCTACAGTCTATCAGACGCGATGAGGTGCGAATTGGTACACATAGCAGAAAGTGGTAAATACTTCAGTAGAAGAAGATTTCAGAGACAGTGCTATGAATGTTGAGGAAAGATTAATTTCAACTAATAAAGGTCACAAGGTAATAATATTAACAACGCTTTCCTCTTCTATGGGCTTTTATCTGGGACTAAAATCTCACTCCAGCCTCCCTCTCAGCCATTAAAGTGGGCAACTTTATCTTACTCGATCTTAAAAAGACCAGTTAGCCCTCCTCTCACTAGTTATTCTCCTTAGCTATCAGAAGAAATATTTCAATAGCGTGGGGGTCCAAAGTGCTGATAACCTCTTTAGCTCTTCTAGAGAAGTAGTATCCTCAGAATCTGTAAATGCTTAGATCCCGAAGGTAGAAACTGGTTTGTTTGTTCTCACCCCTGCTAGGGTCTCTTTTCCTTAGTGGCTCTGCTGAGACTGATTCCAGGTCTCTCACCTCTTTACTCTTCTCCTTACTGCCTGGCATCACCTCCCCTCAGCAATGGTGGGTCACTGACAGCTTTCTCACCCTGTGGACAGTTGGGTTAAATTGCAGCCTGGAGATCCAGGGATTGTAAGTTTGGATGAATGAGGTCTAACAAGAAGTAGGGATCAAGATGTCAGAAAATCCTCAAGTTCTTCTCAGAGCTTAAATGTAAAAGATGAGGGCAACCTTGAAAGAGGTTTGTCACACATAAATATCTCCCACCAGGATTGCCATCCACTCTCAACTAAAGTTTGTGCCTGTTACTGAACCAAACTTGGTTCCACTCACCTGCTTGCAGTAAGGCCAATCTACTGACACCGGGTTGTGGTGAAGGAAAGTGCAGCATTCATTGTAAGACACCAGACAAGGAGTTCAGGACAGCTAATGCTCGAAAAACCCAAAATCTCTGATAGGTTTCCGGAAAGCACTTTTAAAGGCCAGGTAGGGAGGGGAGTCACTGGGTTTGTGATCAGCTTGTGAAAAATTCTGATAGGCTGAAGGTGCGGTAATAGGTGTCACAGGGGTTAACATTATCAATCCTCAGGCTCCAGTAGGTCTGAGGGCTATGAGTTCATGATCATCAAGTAGTTAATGTCTTCCATTGTGTAGGGGTTTTGGTATCTGTAAAACAACTCAGGAAATGTGCATCAGATATTGTTACAAGTTCTGCTGGCCTGACTGTTCCTTGTGTCACTACATATTCACATCCTTTCAGTCATTCATTCTGAGCCAGGCTTTTTTGACTCAGGGGAGACCTGGGACACTATAGTTTTTCTACAAACAAGAGGCAGGCAGAGGACATGGGGGCAGGGGTCGGTCCCAGGAAGATGCCATAGTGTCTTGCTGGGTTACATGCTTAGGGTGTGAGGAATAGAAACCTCATTAAATGGACAAGATAATGAGTCCATGACAATGTTAACATGCACTGAAATTACTTCTTTCCGTGGTTCCCCTTTACCTAATTTTCCCAGACCTTTTTGGTGAAATTTCTTGTTGAAGGCAGATTTTCTTCCCCTTTGTGTTCTCTTTTTCATTCATATTTCTTCCCATTCATTTCCTCTCTCTGCTCATTATTCTTTGATCATACCTTCTTTTTCTCTTATGCATCTTTCTTTTCCCATTTCTGTTTCTTCCTTTTGCTTCTTACACTCTCAATCCACTTCTTTTTTCTCGTCTTACTATCTTGACACATCCTGTCTCTTGATGTCTCTCTTTTTTCTTATCTCTCTCCCTTGACACGTGTCTTGTATGCACAATACCCATGGTACCTGAGGAATTTGGGATAAAATGACCTGGGACCCACACAAACCTTCTTGCTCCACTAAGCTAAATACAGAGGCTGGTTCCCGGCATCTCTTAGTCACGTCTATTTCCAACTGAAAAGACTGCTGATGATCTAGCAGGTTCACTGTGTAGATGGAATCCAATTATCTGCTGTTTGCTGCACAATGGCCTTGTATCTGCCAGCCATGTGCCAGGTGGTGAAAATAGTAAGCCTACTTTATTCCTAAGCATGAGGATGCTTTTCTACTATTAAAAAAAAAAACCCAAAAAGTAAAAGACAAAAAAAAAAAAAAAACACCTGAAAAATAGTTTTGAAACTCAAAGTATTTTATCTAAAAGGTCAAAGATTCAATGGAATTCTGTTCTTTTTTCCTTGTTATTCAAGTTGCCATTTTTCTGTAATATTAGCTGTGGTATGTATATGTTTTCAACTTGAGTTCTTTCTGTCCCCTACTTATTAGGCTTTGCCTTCAACTCATAATCCTGCCTGCTTTTCAGAATGTTCCTTTTTCCATGGCAACAGAGATGCAGATGAAATATTCTGATGTTACTGTGGGGAAGAAGTAGAGGAGAACCTGAGTGTGACTCATCTAAAAAAGCTGTTATTTGAGACTAAATATCTGGCCGGCCCTCACCAAAGTCAGTGAGTTGCACAGGAGTGGCGGAGGGCAGGATTTTAGCCCTCAGTGAGTATTGATACATATCAGTCAGGTAAATTGCCCTTATTTTTTTGTTAGAACTTCTGGATTTTTTTTCTTATAAAAGAGAAAGCACTTCCTTTACAATTTTTTGCAGACAGATTTGAATGTGTCACTGAACAGATATGTCTGTATGAAGGGCTTGCTTACTGAAACACACACTTAAGATCTCTTCTCCTATGATTATTAGAGTTCTTGGCATGGGTACCCACCATCTCACATCCCCCCTAGCAGAAATTCCCTGATGCTGCAGTGACCTAGACGAGAGAAGTAGTATTCTGCCCCTGTGCAGTCTGGCAAAGGTTACTATTCCAATTGCTACTGAGGATTTCCTTCATTGAGAGACGTTTAGAATTCTTGTTGGAGGGTCCTGGGGTGGGCAGAGAGTGACAGGAGGATGTAAGCATTCACCTGGCAGATTAGTTGGTTGCACATTTGTTCTGGGACAGCTCAAGGTGGATGTTTCCTGTGGTGTTTTGTCTTAGGGCTTTCTTCCCTTGCCCAGGGCACTGTTATCCCATCATCAACCATGCTGTTTCAGCTTCAGAAGGCAGATATAGCTCCGATTCATCCAGGGTACCCAGATATATGAAGAAACTGGATGAAAGACCAGAGAACACCCTTCCATCCCCTCTCCTCCAGCATCATCAACATAGGATGCTTTCTGACATGAATATAGACTAGGAGTTGTGGAATTTCTCATGAAGCAAGGTCTTGAAAGAGGCAGGTTTTTTTATTAGGTCTACTTCTACAGAATTCCTAGATTCAAGTGATAAAGCCGTGGCTATTCTGTTATTATCAGAGACTTAATCAAATCATTCTTTATTTAAAAAAAACATCTCCATAGCAACATAGACACAAAACAGATTTTCTGGGTAATATCATAATTTGATTCAGATAATACAGAACTTCTATTTTAAAATTATAATGACTGTACAGATATTTTTCTTGAAGCAATAATATTAAGATTTTTAAGGAAAGGAACTCATGCCCAAAACAGGTTTTATACTTTTCTATTAAACGTAAGAGAAAACAGACTTATATCTCCATAAGTAAAATTAAATCAGATGATAATCATTAATTAAATATGGTTTATTTCTCTAAATCTCTAATTTTTTTACAGTAGTGGGGGGTTTTGTTTTTTAAAAACTTCATAAAATTAGCATATCATTAGCTCAAGTCTTTAATAACTTCTAATGCCAGAGTAGTTTTGTTGTTCTTTAAGGACAATGAATCAATATATTTTAAGATTCTACAATACCCTATATGTGTTCCCAGAGGGCGAAGTAGTCTCTGCATGTTAAAAAAAATTTTTAACTTAAAATTTAATTAAGCAAAAGCATGGATTAATTGTGTTTCCACTGATGTAAAGAAGTCTTTATTGGACATTTCAGCTGATCAGTCACTGGATTAGTTCATAAGATAAACTCATTCATGAGTGGTAACTGAAGTCCTTGTGGTTTCAGTGGAGTGTGTCAGATTCTGTTGGTATTTTCTCCACTAAATATAGGGTTTTTTCTTTCCTAAACAATAAACCTTGGGGTGAAAGTTCTGAGACAGTATAAGCTCATGAGGAAGCAAAAAATGTAATCTGATTAGTTGGATTTGTATCTGTGCATGGTAAATTATAGAAGATTATGGTGTTTCTATGACTAACACCCTAGAAAAGCTTCACAGATGAAGACTTTGTTGTTAACACGGATACTCTTTTATGTCTAAGACAGTTTAGTATATCATCTACCACAACTTTCCAACTTTTGAATTTCTAGGCAGGCAAAATATTAAAATGCATATTAACTAAACTTCAAACAGGTGTTTTTTTTTTTAGATGCCACCTGTAAATCCTTCTGGATTACACACCTCCAGATAGCATATCTTAGTCTGCAGGGGTTTATTAAAGAAGGATTTAAACGTGATTACCGGCAATGAGTTGGCAGAAATGGAACTTAGAAAAGTAGTCACGTGATCATATGGACTCAAAGCCTCTTGATCCAGAAATTATTTAATTGTGCTTAACACAAATAGTTAGCAAATTATTGTGGCACTTTTATTAATTTCAATATGATTCAAAATAAAAAACCATTTTTATATGTTCAACAGATATCTCAAGTGACATGAAAATATATTTGTGGTAAGTTTACCCTTAGGAATCCACTGAATTTCCCTCTTAAGAAAACTAAGATATTGAAATCAAAGCCCTTGAAAATCTTAACATTGATTCTGTCATATTCCCTTTTCAGAATACAATTAGCCTGAGGTTAAAGCTAAATATTATATCATTACAATTTTCAAAAAGAAAATGGAGATGTTTAAAATTCCATTGTTCACTATTACTTCAACACTTCTTTTATAATTAGTCTGTACAACTCTCCAAACATAATAATAAATGAACATTTTAACTTTAGTTAACATTGAAACATCAAAGTAACTATTTTTGTTACTGAAAATATTTTAATACTTATATTATAGCTGCCATTTTTTCTCTTCCCTTATGGTTTATCACAGGATATTGAATATAGTTCCCTGTGCTATATAATAGGACCTTGTTCATCTATTCTATATATAATAGTTTGCATCTGCTAATCCCAAACTCCCAGTCCATCTTTCCCCCCACCGACCTTGGCAACCACAAGTCTGTTCTCTATGTCTGTGAGTCTGTTTCTGTTTTGTAGATAAGTTCAGTTGTGTCATATTTTAGATTCCACATATAGGTGATATCCTATGGTATTTGCCTTTCTCTGTCTGACTTACTACGCTTAATATGATCATCTCTAGGTCCATCCATGTAGCTGCAAATGGCATTATTTTATTTCATTCTTTTCTATTATAGCAGCCATTTTTAAAGTTTTCAACTCTTCAGGAGTTTTATATGTTTTTGCAGTCATAGTACCTATATATGTGCAGTTCTTTTGTATTTCTTTTTAAGTTGTATTAGCATAGGCATTTGGAAGTTAAGTTTTACAACAGTAAAATAATTAAACCACCTGAAAGTATATCCCTCTTTCTAATTTCTATGATTTTGCATTTAAAAAGAAAATATTGAGACAGATGACTATACATTGTATATATTTTTAAATAAGAAATACGGTAGCACTTAAATTCTGATTAGTAAATGTGTGCTCTTTTAATTTTAATATGTTTCCACAATATATTGTAGAGAAGGACTCTGTTTTAAAGACTATTTGTCAGGGCTTTTATTCAATAAGTTCAACCTTACAAGGCCCTTGTGAAGGTTACTGAGATAACTACATGTAAAGTGCTTCAATATAATGCCTGATATCCAGTGCTCAATAGCCAGTGGCTGTGATTATTTTTATTAAACATTTTAATCAACATAGTTGAAGTAAATATGGAAGTCATATGGTTAATTTGATTAGTCTAGAACCTAGAATAAAAAATGGAGCAACTGGGCAAACACCTCAACTGTTAAAGTCCAAATGAGTCTACCAGAACTCTTCAGCTATGTTGACCATATTTGTTTCAAACGAAAAGTAAGAACACATGATTTGATTTCAAATCAAGAAAATGCAGCATGCATTCTCAGAATAATCCCAGGTCATCTCCTGAGCAGATGCTCCAAAGGCCTTGAGGAGGCATCGTGTTCCTTTCTTCCTTTGGTCTCCTCTGTGTCTGCGGTGGGAGGAGTGAACTCAGATGGTGTTCGCCAGGCTCACATCAGCTGTCAGCCACCAAGGTCAAGGAGGCAGGTCCAGATCGAGGAGGCAATATCAGGCACCACGGAAGCAGGGCCAGTCCTTGACAAAATTATGAATTGCATTTTAGCTACAACACCCTTCCATCTTTCCGGAGAGAGCCCTTCTTTTACCTCACACCACTTCCCTTGACTCACAGGCTTCCGCTCAAACCCCTAATTTGCTCAATACCTCTCATCACTGCTCTCTACTGAGGTCCCCTACTCCCAGACAAGGAAGGAGTGCCTTATGTTCTAGACTCATCCTCTCACTGCTGTTCATTCTGAACTGCTTTGGACACCTGTCAGTGCTCTAGAGAACTTGCCTCCTGGAGTTTCCCAGACCTTCTTTTCATCTCCTGGTGAGATAATGCAGGCTAAGATCTCTACTGAGAACTACTTGCTGGGCTTCCCTTCTTAAGTAGCATTCTGAAGACCTGTGTGGAAAAGGGAAAAGAGCATTAGAACCCAGGCAGCACCAGATGTTCCTATTCTTGTGAAACTAATAGGCTTTAGAAGGCAGAGATGTGCCTTTATTTACCCAGCAAGACCTAGTACAGGACTGGAAAAAACTTGATACTCGATTGGCATGAGCCTGCTAGATTATTCCATATTTCTTGTTGGGAGTGTGAAGTATGATTTCCTGCATATTTGCCTTATCCTCCCTTTCCCTAGACTCTGGACTGCTTTCAGAGTTACACACATCAAAGACTCACAATGGGTAAAATAACCCTGCCCAGCCCCAAGAGCTGCCGATTTAGCCTTCTGTGGGAAAAGTGAAAGGATATTAAAACTTCTTTTTTCTCTTTCCTCTTCTTCCAGCCCGATGAGATTTGAAAAATGAATGGTGCTTATGTTTTGAGGATTTATACCTCTGGAGAACTAAGTAGGTCTGAAAAGAGTGAAAAGAACAGTAAATAAAAACGATCTGGGTGCTCAGGCCTAGTAGGTTGGCATTTAGACTTGTAGGGGTTACATGAGGACTCTACAGTGTTTTGTACAGCTCATCTGTGATGAAGAGGGCAAGATTTACCAAAAAAAAATGGTAATTATGAACAAAGACAACATACTTGGCCAATGTAACCTTTTATTCTATTCAATATAATGGCAATGCCCAGATCCCACATAGGATGAGACCCCGAAAGATTCTTAGCCTCAGGCACAGGACCTGGCATGTAGTAGGCACTCAATGCTTATCTGTCCAACAAATGCACCAGTACAAGGATACAGACCGAATGCATGCAGTACTGTTCTTAGCTCAATTAGAAATGAAATGAGTATTTTTTTATTACAAAGAAATTGATTCATATTGTCTTGCCAAGCTAAGTGTGTGAACTGAATGGACTTTATTTATAATCCAAATGTATATGGCTCCTGTACATAAGTACCACAGATTATGAGACATTTTTACTATAAGGACATTTTGTACTCCAGGATTATTTTCTTATCCTATTTTCCAAGTAAGACAGAAATAACTGTCCCCACAGACATTTGCTTGTACTTTTTATAACTATTAATTCTTTGTGTGTCTTGCTGCCTGGCCAAACTATAATCTCTTTTTCCTCTCTGAACCCCTCATGGTGCCAAGCATAGAAATTTACACATTCTAGACCTTCAGTAAAAGTTGAATTAATATTCTTGTTAATGATGTATAAATGAATTTCTCTTAATACAAATATATGCAAACTAGAAGTGCTTGCCAAATTCTAATTGGTAAATAATGCAAGCACCACATGTGTTTGCTTTGCTTTCTTTGAATACTGCCTATATTTTTCAAACCCCTTGACACATTATAAAACAAAGCTTTCGCAAAAGGCAAATCAATTTATTTTAACAGAGACTTCTTAAGAATGCCTTTGGGGAACATGAATGAATGATATAAAAAAGGCATCCGCTCACCATTATTTCCAGATCATGAAAATATCATTCATTTCCAATTCTGTGCTTCCTGCCTGACCACCCAAAGGAAAGCAGCAGTCTGACTTTTTATCCTCATTTCAAACAGAGGGTAGTCTGTGAGAGGTGGGAAGACGCAGTTGAATTCAATCAAGTCAAACTTTGTCTTAGCAAAGTTTGTACTAAATCTACGAAGCAAAGAGCAGGGTGAGGGTGATCCAGTTTGCTACCACAGCTTAACAGTGAGTTTATTCAGACAAGAGGAGGAAATAAATGGTAGCCCAAGGCAGATGATTCACCATTACTGTAGCTGACATGACCCCCATTTCAAACACCTAATTTAAATCTGATCAGATCTACTTCAAAGAGCTAAGACTGGGATCAGATATAGTCTAAGTCCTCACTGAAAGTTCCCCAATCCTCTGTAGTATTGCTGGCACATAGCTGGCCTTAGGTAACTTGCATTTATAAATCTGACCGCCTGTCTATATTTTGCCATCAAAGGTGTACCATTATGACTAGATAATGCCATTACAGAGTAAAAAGAGAATGATAATTCATCAATCTCAAGAGTTAAGAAAATAAGCACAGTGCCTAGAACCTCAATTCAATCAGCAAAGACCCAAAGGAAATCACCAACAGCCGCAAAAGTACTGAAGACTCATTTTTCTTTCTTCGTCTGTGTTTGCGAAGGTCTTTAGTACATTTGCGGCAGGCAGCAATGTGTGTCTTACCCTAGTGATATAGGTAGGTAGTAATTCTATGTTTTTAACTGAGGTGCTGCTACTTTTGTTTTGATGATTTGTTAAATTCTTCCTTCATCCTTCCCTTTGACCGTACCATTACTCTGTTTCTTTCGTATTGCAATCTTTAGCCCTTTGCATTATACATTCTTCAAATCAGAGTATGGAAGAACATCACAAAGTTTGTTGTTACTTAGTTCTTGTCACCATGAATATAGTATTTACCCTGTATTTTCTAGTGGATCTCTCCATCACACAGGGGTAGACACATTCCTGCAGGTAAATGTTTAATGAAGTGGTTGGATCAGATGGGATACGTGTTGATTTGAGTAGGCATGTTGTCACTCTGGAGAAGGATGATGTTCACCACACTGGTACGTCCCTACTGGCTACCCTGTCTACCTTTCTACCCTTCATCTCCTCCTCTGCTTACCCAGATCGCTATGCCTTGGGCACCCTGGCATTCTCTCTCTTTCTAGACCCACTGAGGTCATCCCTATCTTAGGGACTTCCTGTTGCCTCTTCCTGGAATGCTCTTCCCTCAGATTGTCACACGACAGGCAGGCTTCCCCTTAACATTTCCTTCTGAGCTCATATGTTATTTCCATAAAAGTCACATCGCCTATATTCCCTGACCTCTTTCTTACACATTAACACCAATTTTTATCTGTCACATCCCCTTGTTTGATGTTCTTCATTTTACTTACCACTATCTGAACTTACATTGATATTCATATTTGTTCCCTGTGTATTTCTCTCTTCTCCACTGTAATAAAAGATCTATGAGACTAAGGGCCTTGTCTATCTTGCCCACTGTTGTATCTCCAACACCTTGAGGAGTGCCTGGTACACAGTAGATGTACAACAAATATTTCTGGAAAAATAATGTGCCCTTCAAAGAGAACTGTAGGCAGGATTAGTGAGGTGACTGATGTTAGCAAAGGTCGGAGAGAGGGGGAATCATTGCCTATTTTCCCCGATGACTAAATTTTCTGAGACCCTGAAATGTCATAGAATTTAGAAGCTGGAAAGAGCTTAAGGCTCAAAGGAAATGAGATTCTTAGTCTCTTGGCTGATAATTGGCAAAACTGAGGCTAAGTTCAAAGTCTTTGTACTGCTTTCCCTCTCCTTACCAACCCCCAGCTTAAGAACTTGAGGCTCTAAACTGTATTCCCCTATTAGCTTTATTACAAATGGCATTTTTAAATGCAGAGAAGTTTGTTTTCCATACCTGCTATAACAAATTACCTCAAATATAGTGGATTAAAACAGCACAAAGTTATTATCTGACAATTGTGTACGTCAGAAGTCTGACACAAGTCTCCCCGGGCTAAAATTAAAGTGTCAGCAGGACGGCATTCCCTTCTGGAGAATCTAGTTGAGGAACCCATCTCCTTGCCTTTTTTGGTTTGTAGAAGCCAACCATGTTCCCTTCCTCCAACTTCAAGGCAGCAACAGCTGGTCAAGTCCTTCTCACATCTCATCACTCTGACCTTCTCTTCTGCCTCACTCTTCCACATTTAAGGACCCTTGTGATTACACCGGACCACCCTGCCTAATCTAAGATAATGTCCTAATTTTAAGGCTAGCAATTTAGCCATCTTAATTCCATCTGCAACCTCCCACTGTGTAGCAGATTCGCACATTGTGCGGAATAGACTATGAAAATTGGGGAGTGGGGGGGTGCATTATTCATCCTCCAAGAAGCAATGTGAAAAAAAAAATTGATAACTCTCCCTCTTTCAAAATCCCTATGGTTTACCTTTTGGAGTATGCACCATTTGAGTTGTAGACAATTTTTAATCTTAATAAAATTCTGATGAAATAGTTGCCCACAGACGTAGTTAATTTTTGTGTTAAAGTATAATTTTTCAAAAGTTAAAAATAGGACTCTCATATATGTTTAAGATAAACACATGTTATATTGAGTTTCTAAATTATGCAATTATTTACCTGAATTTATATTAGCTATTCTGAAATGCTTAGTAAATTTCTGTGAAACTAGCTTATAGAAACAGACAATTATTAGTGAACTTAGTCTTTTTTGCCATGCAACAACAATGGTCCCTATTAAAAGTGTTAATAAGTACTTAACACATTTATGGGCATATATTGTAGTGTTATCTTTTGAGATAATGCTTATATCTTTAAGAATGGAGCCATACTCACAAGACCCTTTGGTACCCCTTTTGGTTACCCAAGATGGCAGATTCCTAAACATTCAGTTACTGAGAGTTTTTAGAAAGCTTTCAGTTGTTTTGTTTTGTTTTTTTTTTTTGTTTTTATTTTTTAAGTATAGAATAAGCTAGTGAGCAGTTAGATTAGTCTTGACTATATGTAATATTATAGAAAACCCAAAATATAGTGGCTCATAAAAAGGTGATCATTTGTTTCTCAAGTAAAAGAAGTTCACAGATGATCAGTAGGGTAGATCTATGGTTATCAGCAACCCAGGATTCTATAGTCCTAGCCTGAGTTCCTTCTTAAAGTCATTTTACAATCCAAGATGGCAGCTTCTTAGAAATTGCACCAAATCCTTACACTTAGATGTTATTGTCTGAAATGTACTGGGAAATGCAGTGTTTTGATTGGATGCATGGATGCCCCAAATAAAATCAGAAAAAGAAGGGAAAAATTAATATTCGGTGGCAATGAGTAGTTTTTGCCATGTTTAATTAATTATTTAAACTGTTAGAATCTGATGGAATTGACAGGGAGCTCTAATCAAAGTCAAGACTTCAGAATTTCAGGTCGAGCTATTATTAATTAGGAGTTTTCCCTGGTTAATGACCTAAACTTTGAACCTCAAATCGTCATCTGACTTAACAGTGAACATATCTTGGGTTTCTTCCAGTTCAAAAATCCAGTGATTTTATAACATTTATTTATAATAAAATACATATTATAAAATTTATATTTTCCTATTTTTATAATATTTCTTTCTTGGCCTCAGAAACAAATTATGGTTGGATTTAACTATTATTATATAGGCTTCTGGAATGCTCAAGACAGAAACTAAAAACATTTTGGAGAAATTTTTAAGCATATGAGTGCCACTTGCTGTCCCACTAATAGAAATGTGATACTTCCAGAAGCCTGTGCATAAGCCTCAAAATAAAAACACTATTTAAAATTATATCTCCTGCCTAGGATTGAACCAACACACTGAATACTTTCCTTCATATAAAAATCTGAGAACTATTTGCATTTTAGGAGTATACATTTTAGCTAAGCTAGCAGGAGGGAAAGTATTTATTTTGTACTGAGAAAATTTTGTTTCAGGAAGAGTGAAGATATGTGACTGACGATTGTCATCTTTTATATGCCTTGTAACTGTGATAGATGGTCTCGAGCTTCAGTGCTTCATAATGGCATTTGGAGGCATGTACAAAAAGCAGCTAATTCAAATGAAGGAGTCAGTAAAACATTACAGCAAATGTAGGTCGCAGAAAACCATGGAAATCTAACAGAAGGGCAGTGCGTTGCCAGTGAATATACTTGAGGACAGTAAAAGAAAACTATTTCTACACTCATCACTGGCTCCAAATAAAATGGTGTTTTTATCTTTTCTACTCCAGCTTCCCAGCATGACAACCTTCCTCCCTCCATTCCTTTCACTCTTGCAGACCCCTTTACCCCACAGAACCAAATGGTTTTATGCTTTCCTCTTAAATATTCAAATCTCCTTAATATTCAGAAGAGAAAACTGTGACCCAGAGGAGATTCATGAACACCCCACGGGTGAAGTTTTGGCGGTACAGAGATTAGAAATCCAATTTTACTGGATTTCCAATTCACTTTCAATTGCAGTGTGGTGTTCATTAATAATTCCTGTTAAATTGTGCCCTGTCCAGGTTTGGGGATCTGGTTAGTAGCTGAGCTGAGGCCAGTATCTGGACTCCTCCCATTGACTCCTTATACCTCCCTCTATACATCCTGTCATCAGCAAATGGGTTTGCATTCTAAGATTTTTAAAAAGGCTTCATGGAACCAGTGAGAGAGTTAAACAGAGAGACATAGGGCTCCCCCAGTACAGGTGACAGGTGACCCCTATCAGGAGGATAAGTCAGCTCAAGTTTTCCAGACTGATCATTATCTCATTCATTCTTTCAAACAGGTTTTGAACACATGCTCTGTACCATGCACTATGCAAGGTGCTGAGAATTCAAGGGGAACAAATATTTCTCTTCCTCCATCTGTCAGTTATGTTGGCCTTGAACAAATGGGTAGAGGGAAGTGCCCCTTCCTAAAATGGAGAAGGCTGTCTGAGGAGCAAAATTGCAGGAGAAGACCAAGGATCTACAAGAGCGCCTGATACTTTAGGCTCTCAACCAATGATAACTACACCCCTGGCCATGTTCCCCTCTGTATTTGCAGTATTTAGGAAGAGCAATATTTAGGATAGTTTAGATGTCAGATTGTGAGATTGGGTAAGCTCAGAGAACCCTGACACCAGGATCTGTCATGTGTGGTTGATGGATGCCACACATCCCTTTCCATCTCAAAATACCTTTCCCCTTGACCTGTCAGGTACCTGAGTCACATCATTAGTAGGATTGCTTCTGCTATGTCTACTGAAGGCCTTATTGTAATAGACATATGCAAGTTATTCAGAAATAACATTTTAACAAATTAGGCTCTGTATTGGTGTTCTAGGCCTGCCACAACAAAGTACCACAAACTTGGTTGTTTTTTTTACTGTTTTAAGTGCTCTATTTGTTTTTAATTTTTAAATTTTCTGTACAATATTTAAAGGTTACTTTCCATTTACAGTTATTACAAAATATTGGCTATATTCCTTGTGTTGTACAATACATCCTTGAGCCTGTCTTATACCCAATAGTTTGTGCCTTCCCCACACTGGTAAGCACTAGGTTCTTCTCTATATCTGTGAGTCTGCTTCTTTTCTGTTATATTCACTAGTTTGTTGTATTTCTTAGATTCCACATATATGATATCATACAGTATTCATCTTTCTCTGTCTGACTTATTTCACTTAGCATAATGCCCTCCAGGTCCATCCATGTTGCTGCGAATGGCAAATTTTCATTCTTTTTCGTGTCTGAGTAGTATTCCACTGTGGTGGTTTAAAGTAACAGAAATTTATTCTCTCACAGTTCTGGAGGTTAGGACTCTGAAATCAGGTATTAACAAGGTGTAATTAGTTAATAGGAGGTCACACTCTATTAGGGTGGGCCATAAGTTCAATATGACTGGGGTCCTATAAGAAGAAGACACATGAAAAGAAAACACCATGAGATGTCAGAGGCAGAGATTGGAGTATGCTGCCACAAGCTGAGGAATACCTAAGGCTACCAGACATTGGAAAAGGCAAGGGAAGACCTCATGTTCACTAATTACACCTGTAACTAATTATACCTGTTTCTAAATAAGGTCATATTCTGAGGTAATGAGGGTTAGAACTTCAACATATCTTTTGGGGGGACACAATTCAATCCATAGCAGTTTCCATTAACACATAAAGTTGTTTATCAGATTAGTTAGACCTTACCCCAGCAGGAAGCAAGAACCCTGGAAGAATGGTAAAGAGGGCTGAAAAGTTTGTATGAAGTGAAGGGGGAGGGTGAGAGGGCAGGGAGGAAATATGAAGGAGAACAGAATGAAGCCACTATGGCAACCCCAAGTAAGATGCAATGATGAAAAATCCTTGGTCAACCAGAAGACCACAGAAACATATCAGGCATCAGAGGGGGCGGGGGGGGGCACCCAAAGACTATGCCAGCGAAAAGAGTGAGGGTGGTGAGGAAGACTTTACCTACTTCATAAGTTTGCCTGTGCCAGAAGATAAATGAACTTTAGAAGCAGAGTTTTGCAATTTAAAGTCAATTAAGTCAATGAATAATTTCCTCAGAAAATTGTCTTTGGCCCTCTCACAGTACTTTTATGGCTTATACTATATTTTTCATGGGAAAAATTAATGCTTTAGACAAGTTGAATCCATACCACTTAAGTTCCCTTTAAATAATCAAGCAAGGCTAAAATGAGAATATTCATGGTAATAGAACCTGCCACCAGGGGAATATCTCTTACCAAGTAAACTATGACTAATACCATTCTTTGACCACCCCTTACCTTCCTGAGAGTAATAAGGTAAAGTTGCAGTAGGGAGGATTTAAGACAGATAATAAAAATGCTCCCAATATGGGTTTTTTGTTTTTTGTGCTTTTTTCCATAATTGCTGCATCATTTTTCATTGAGGGAGATTAAGGAATAGTAAGGAGGTTTTCAGAAATGGTTTAAGTACGATGCTGCTTTACTTCACTGAGTCTTATAAATTTTTCTTAGTTTAACCAAAATATTTCCTAGCACAAATACTCTTTTTCTTTGCCCCTCGGCACAGAGAGTTGCTTTTTCAATAAACAGCACTTATGTCCTTGAGAACTTCACCTCATGTAGTATTGCAGCCAAGGTCCATGTTGTAGACCTCCTTCAAAAAAGGCATTCTCATCTTTGGAAAACTCTTGGATGGAAGCCAATGTGTCCCTTCAAAAATAAGACCACCCTGAAGAGAAGTATATCAGAACAATGTAATTGAAGCATTGATCATTAAGCCTTTGATCAGATAGGTCACCAACATTTCCCAAGCTTTATTTTCCCCCACAGAATTCACTGTAATTGTAGTTTCTTGGTTCTTGACATTCTCTAAGTTTCCCACTCTGTGCAGGGATCCAGATGACAGTAGCCCTTTTTCTGTTGTTTGGAAGCATTTCATCAGTTCCCTAAAGTGGGAGGATCGCCTCTGGCTGTTGTTGCCGTTTATCGAGGTTGAGATGATGCTCTAGTTCTGACAGAACAATTCTGGTTTATGTTCAGCTGGTGACTCATTCTGACCTAGATGATTTTCTGCCATATTTGTTCATACTCAGTCTTCCCTCTTTCAAATAAGTACGAGATACCCAACTTTACTGCAGGTAACTTGTCAAGATACCCAAAAGGTGGTTCCCTATTTTCTAATGCATTTGTATTAGTCAGAGTTCCACACACACACACACACACACACAGTGTATACATAGTATTGGTTCATGCAATTATGGAGGCTGAGAAGTCCCAAGATTTGCAATCTGTATGCTGGAGACCCAGGAAAGCTGACAGTAGTTGCAGTCCAAAAGCCATCAGGCACAAGACCCAAAAGAACCAGTGTTTCAGTCCAAAGTCCAAAGACCAGAAAAGACCAACATCCCAGCTCAACAGTCGGGCCTTCTTTCTCAGTTTTTTTGTTCCATTCAAGTCTTCAGTTGATTGGACAAGGTCCACCCACATTAGGGAGGGGAATGTGCTTTACTCAGTCTACTGATTCGAATGTTAATCTCATCCAGAAAGTATTGTTAAACAACACATATAGAATAATGTTTGGCCAAATGTCTGGGCACCCCATGACCCAAACGGACACATAAAATAAACGATTGCAGCTGTTAATAGTGCCAGCTAGTGCCGTAATCACACGGATTGTTCGGGAGACCACTCTGAAATGGAAACCAGGACCCATGGAAGAGACAGGTAAGAGGCTTTGTGAAGGAGTAGAGTGGAAATGCCAAGGATTTTAAAACCAGATAGACTAGGTTTTGACCCTGCCTCTTCCACTCTTCAGTTGGGAAAGTTACATAACTTTCCAGTTCTCGGTATCTCTATCTGTAAACAGGGGATTAATAGACCTACTCCATAGACTTGTTCTGAAAGTACTTCTCAAGATAGGGTCCTCAGATCATCTGCTCCATAATCACATAATCATAGTGGTTGCTTGCTTAGGCAGATTCCTAGACCCCACCCCTGAAGCTTCTGATTCAATAAATTTGGAATGCAGCCCAGATCTCTGACATTTTAGCAAACATCTCAGATCTTACCAAGCCTGCCAAGCCTAGAAAACCACAGCTGTGAGATTTAAGTGTAAACCACGTGGTACATAGTAGGAGTACAACAAAACAGATCTATCCTGGACAAATCATCAGCTCCTGGAAAACAGGGCTGCTGTCTGTTCACCCTTGCATCACCATTAGTCCAATACCCTGGCACATGACAGATGCTCTGTAAATGTCTGTTGATGTGGATGGTTAGAAATCACTAGTCAGAGTTGGAAGCAAAGACCAGGAGAGTCAGAGAATGTTTGGTTCAAGTGCAACAGCATAAAAACAAGACATCCCATCAGAAAATAAGCGGGATTGCTCACTGCAGTTCAGTTTTCCAGATGTCAGCATTCGTGGGGAAAAGCAGCCACCAGGTATCAGGTAGAAACCATCAGGAAGACAGTGGAAGGAAGAAGTTAGAAATATCATGGATACTGTAGCAGGAAGGAACCAGGCAGAGAGATGATGCAGAACTCATTGGCAATCAGGATTAAGGTGTCCACAAAATCTGAAGGACAAGACACCACAAGATGAAGAGCAGAGACTTTGCCCTGAGAGTGTGAAGCAGAAAATTTGGGCACCCAGCTGAGTGTGGGAATTTTCGGGGAGATCTGGTGGGCAAATCATCAGAGGTTGGCAGTTTCAGGGGTGGTACCAGACTAAATCAAAATTAAAAACATACTGAACAAAACTAGAAGCATCGTTAGTTGTATGATAATATCAGACAAATTGAGCAGGCCCAGTTAATCAAAAATTTGGTTGTAAATTTGTATGGCGATCTCCTGCAGAGATGCACCTGTTGGGACCCTATTTCACACACTCTCCACCTCTGATCTAGACCTAGGAATATATATAATTAATGTTTTATAACTGGAGCAAACATGGTTGTTAGTGGAATCATAACCAAGCAGTGATTTGATCCTTAAGTGCAGAATATCCTGACAAAAGTACTCTTTGCCTACACACACACACTTGAAGACAAATTAAGAGGAAGATAGCGTTATTCCAAAAATAATAGCGAATTGACCATGTGAGAATGATCTCACGGATTTGAGAAATATACCTGACATATGTGTACCTAAAGCTTTATTCCTCTTCCATTTTACAGTTGATTACCTCAGACATTGTCCATATGATGTATGGATCTATTTTCCTAGTCTTATCATAATACGGTTTTCTAGGGCATCACTTTACACATGATTGTGCTTTCCCAGTACCTGAGTTATAGTCTTATATCTTATTATGCATATGAAATATTTAGGCAGCAATCAGTCCAGCAATTCAGTGTATTAATTACTTGATTTTTAGAAAGTAACTTGCCAGCAATCTGCAAAGAAAACCACAAAATAATTCTATGGCAGTACAAGCACTGTGTGTTTTTACACATAAATCCATTACAGCGAGTCATTCATGGGGAATAGATGGCAAGCAAAAATAGGACTTATCAGGGTAAAGCCCTAAGGGTTGTAGGAAACACAGGAAAGTCCAATTAGAACTGCAGGGAGTTGGTTCCATCTCTTAATCTGCAGCACAGCAGATTAATATTATTGCCTACTATTTAAACTTTATTACTCCATTTTTCTGTCTGTGGTCCTCTGCTTTGCCAGCCCACCTTGAAAAGATGGCAGGGAGAACCATATAATACTTTTTATGGCCTTGGCATCAGTACTGTTTTGTGGCTTGAAAGATAAGTACCATTCTAGAAATGATGAGGTAAGGAAGCAGGCGACACTTTAGCTTGTTTTACAAGCCAGAGTGTGGGCCTGTTTGCACTGCATTCTAATCAAGAAAGCCATCAGCACGGGTGCTTTGCCAGCTCCTACTGACTGACAACAGAATTTACAGGAGTCATTTTTCTATAGCATTATCCTCATAAAGTCAGAGGCATCAAGAGACAGTGACTACAGCAAAGACTCCAAATGGGTGGTGGTCTTGTGTTCCAATTATAACAATGACACAGATTTACCAAATGACCTTGGACAAGTCACTCAACTTCTTGGTGTCATGAACAGTCCTTGAAGTTTATTTAAAACCAGTTTCCTGGAGCAGCAGTACTTAACACAGACATACATAAACATTTTCTTTTCTGAAAAACTCATGCAGATTGTGAATTCCTTCTTGTATTTTACTTTGCAAGCACTTCAACTAACAAAAGACTTCTAGGCTTAAGAGTACATTCTTCTGCTGTGTATAGAAACTTGGTAGGCAAACGCTAATCTGATTCAAAGTTTAGAAAACTGATAAATCAGAGCCTTCTCCCTGCCCCAATCTGTGCACACATTATTTCATATAGTAAACCGACGTAGTATGTGGCTTGCAAAGTAAATAACTTATTATTTCACAATCAACATGGTGCTGTCTCACTTAATCATATTTTTGCATAAAAGGTTCCTAGGTTAGGTTTGGGGTCCACTTTGCATTGGCACAAGAACTCATTAGATTCAGCGCAGTCAATATATATGGCCAAATAAGATTCCTGTTTGGACAAGCAAAGTTTTCTTTTCTCTGAGTTTGCAATTCTCTTCCATTTTTCATGTTCACAAGACACATGTAAATGTAATCTCCCTTATGCACACCACGGATCCACTTCTTTCTTCCATTTCTTCCCAGGTGTTGATTAGACAATCCCAGTTGCCGTTTGTATCTATTGTACCATACAGAGTTGTTGAATTGATACAAATGGAAGTGTTTATTTGAAAATATCACTTTTCCCCTTAGCCTTTTACTATTCTAAGGTCATACTTTACTTTTTAAAATGTACCACTAATCATTTTTTCACATTTTCAAAATCAATTCTCATGTTTCATGGAACTTATTTGCTGGGATTCTTACATGGTTTGTGCCACCAGAGAGGGGAGTAGCCAATCTCGACTCCTCGGGGGTTTTATATTTCTTCCATATATTACTGAGAATATTTTACCTTCTCCTCACAGGGTTCTCACATGGATCAGAGGAGAGCTGACAACTTCACATTGTTCCCACCCCCAGAACCTCCCACATCTACCCTTGCCTTCCTAACTAAATATGCGCTTTATTCTCCCTTTGTGCCAAATCAGTGTGCGCTTCTGCTTTTTATATTTATTGTTAATCTGGTGAATGCCTTTTTTGGTCCTTGATGATAAAGGGAAGGTTCAAATCTTTTTTGGCACTAAACCAAAGTATCACATGCGATTAAGTTCCTAACAAGCTTGGTCTTCTTCCTTCACTTTCACTTTCTTTCCCTGTTTCCTTTTCCTCTGTCAGTCCCTTAATATTGTTATTCTACAGGGTTTCTTCCTTCTCATTTTGCCTTTTCCTAATCTCACCCACTCACCTGCCTTTAACCAACCTGCCCGCTGGTAACTCTCAAATCAGTGTGTGCAGCCAGATGTCTTTTGCTGACTTCTAAATATGTGTCCTAGATCCAGAACAAGTACTTTGTTGACAACTGAATATCTCATGTGTACTTTTCCAAGAAATGTTTTTCAAACTTTGTTGACTTCTTTCCACAGAAATAAATGCATTTTGCATTTCAAATCACAAAGTATACCCAGAGACACAAAAGGGCTGCGTGACTTGGCGCTCCCAGTAACATGACCATAATGTAACAAATCATCACTACTTCCAAATTGCTCTTCCTTCTGTATTTTCTCTCCTGGTTTATGAGACCCTAATACAGAAATCCAAAAGTTATTTTGGACTCTCCTACATCTCTTACCAAGTTGGCCACCAAGTCATTAGCATTCAACTTCTTAAATATCTCTCGAATTTAACCCCAACTGTCTATCCCACCGCATGGACTATTATTGCATGATAATTCCGATAGTGCTGCTTGTCTCTTATCTGTCTCATGACGTTTAACCCATCTTCCATCCTGTTGCATACATTATTTAATGATGTTTGCTTATCTTTCTCCTTCCATATATCCACCACTTTCTAGGTTCTAGATATGAGCAAGAAATAATGCCTCTCCTGAGTTACTTACAATCCAGCAGAGGAAACAGAATTGTAAACTAATAAATATAAGATATAAAATATAGATCTAAATATAAAATATTAATAAAATTATAAATATAAAATATTTTAGAAGTTTGAAGAGTTTCAACATCTCAAGAAAGGGATGACATGGAAATCCAAAGGAATTAACTTAAAGCTGTTGTCTTCAGAAAGCAAGTGTATACACATACACTCATCTGGTATCTACCATCTCTACCTTTCCCTTTAGGAGATGTGTGAAGCTAACTGAACTTTTTTTGCACTAGTCTTTCATCTTTGGAGAGTCACTCAAATACTTTTCCAGAACCCCCAGGATTTTTCACAGAACATGCTTTGAACATCGCTGATATAGCCCAGCACACTCTGTTTAGAGGTAAGGGACCTGAGGCCAAGAGGGGACAGTTGATGTGTCCAAATTCAGAGAGCTTCTCAGAGGTTGAATCAAAAGGAAAACCCAAACCTTCCAAGTAGTAGCCCTTGTTTTTATTTTAGGTTTGATGCAGGTTCTTTCCTCATCTCTGCTGCCCTTTTCCCCTCTCCCAGAACAGAAAATGACAACAGTCCTAAGTATCTCATTAATTCAATACCTGAGTTGGGAAGGGCTGTCTGTGCAGTCTGAGATGTTAGTTACAATATAATACTCTGAAAAAAAAAATCCCAAGACAGGAGTTTTGAATCTTGTTTGAAATTTTAATGAAAAATATAGCCTTTTTCTCCAGACAAACAAAAGTATGCCCAGAATTTTAAGGGTTTTCAGATGCCACTAAACCCTTCCAGAGATCCCATGGACTTTCAATTTGTGTAATGGGCAAGGGGAGAAGAAATTCAACAACCAGCATTTGGTCCAACCAACTTGCAACATAAACAGCCAAAGTGATGCAATATGCCTTGCACTGTTGGTCTATCCTTGTATTATTATTATTAGATTATTCTTGCAAGTCAGAAAGATAAGGGAGGAGACTTCCCTGGTGGCGCAGTGGTTAAGAATCTGCCTGCCAATGCAGGGGACACAAGTATGATCCCTGGTCTGGGAAGATCCCACATGCTGTGCAGCAGCTAAACCCATGCGCCACAACTACTGAGCCTGCGCTCTAGAGCCCGCGAGCCACAACTCCTGAAGCCTGCGTGCCTAGAGCCCGTACTCCACAAGAAGAGAAGCCTCCGCAATGAGAAGCCTGCTCACCGCCACGAAGAGTAACCCCCGCTCGCCGCAACTAGAGAAAGTCTGCACACAGCAATGAGGACACAGCACAGCCAACAAATTGATTAATTATTATTTATTTTTTTTTTTTTGGGGCGGTACTCAGGGCCCTCACTGTTGTGGCCTCTCCCGTTGCGGAGCACAGGCTCCGGATGCGCAGGCTCAGCGGCCATGGCTCACGGGCCTAGCCGCTTCGCGGCACGTGGGATCTTCCCGGACCGGGGCACGAACCCGCGTCCCCTGCATCGGCAGGCGGACTCTCAACCACTGCGCCACCAGGGAAGCCCTAATTAATTAATTTTTTAAAAAAAGAATGGGTATTTAAAAAAAAAAAACAAAATACAAGGGTGCAGAAAAACAAGGTTTATAGTTAGGACCATGAAGTATCTTCATTTTGGGGGGTATTTTGAGTCCTTTTTGTGTTTGTTTTTTTGTGTGTGTCACTATAATTAAACTCTAGAAAAGCAAGATATATTATGCACATCAAGGAAAAGATTTCTAGAGCAGAAATACCAGTATGAAATATAGCAAAAAAGCATAAAGACCTTATTTTATTAGAAGTTGTGTAGACATCATCACAAAATTCCATATAGTTTTCTCCTTTATACTGAATGTCGTGTTTCCTATATGAAATAAAATTGAAATTCACTAATGGCCACCAAGACTTAATTACCCCCTGGATCATCAAAATCTGTTCAAACAGACAGATGGCTGGAATTGTCTCTGTTATGAAGAGAGCGTGGAAGTTCTTTATAAGCACAGCTAGGAAATGATCGTGGATGCTAAGAAAGTACATGGTTTCTAATTAAAGGCATATACTATCTAGAGGGAAGAGATGGACTGTTAGCTGCTCCCCCCTCATTATCGAGGTGTATTTGTGACCATCCATTTCTCATATAATGCAAGACCTTGACCTAGCTCAGTATGAAGAGCTAAGCAGGCCATACTGTGAGAGGGATTTTCTCCAGAGTTGTGTTTTGTTTCTTTTGTTTTTCTTTTGTTTTCCAGGTTCAGTTAGCATGACACAGAAGTGGTAATTTTAAGTTCTAGTTTGAATGTGACTTTCAATATTGCTGTAACATTGGGATACTATTAAAGACAATATATAAGATGCTTTTAGGCTAGTTTTTGTTGAGCTCAGCTTTTACTAAACTCATGATGCATTGAATTTTATTGTTACTTCCCCTACTTTTTAAGTATCTTACAACATAAGGACCAGGTGCTGTATGTCTGTTACTCAATTAAAAAGGGCTATATACCATCCACTAAAATTTAAAACAACACTAAAATGAAGAAGTGACTTGCTGAAATATTCCTTTGTGAATATTCCCCCCATTTCTTGGGCTGCCTGATTATGGCCTTTCTATCCAAATTGGCAGTTCAGGGAATTATTCACTTCTGGAGGTGATGACTTTTTCCATTTGTCCCAGCTGCAAAGGAGTGCATGTGTTTTAATGAAGTTACATCTTAAAGACCTGGTTATTTGTTACTGGTATACAAAAATTAAAAGCAAATAGAGATAGGATCCTTGACTTTAAGTGACTCAAATATTGAAAATAATTCCAGGCTAGGTCTAGTAAGGTTTATAATAGGCAAGTTAAGGATAATAAGGATTAATTTCATAGGCTTTACTTAAATTTGTAAATGGGAACGAGCAATTGTTATACTTACCTGCCAGGTTCACATAGACAGTATATGAAAAACATAAGGCAATGTTTATTACCTGTACAATTAGCTAATTGAACACTTAGGTAATTTTAAACACAATGAATTCATTACGTCAACCGAATTCCTTGAAATTGTGACTAAAACATAGCCACCCAAGGGAATACCCACTCTTGCTACTTACTGGGGAAAAAAAGAATTAAGATTTTTACTATCATCTCCATTTTAGTAAGGAGGAATCTAAAGATTAGAAAAGTCAATGGAAGTTCACAAAACTCATTTGAATGTTTTCAGTTCCTTAATCTCCTCTTGATTTATCTACAGCACACAGTAGTCATAACACTTAATATAATTATTTTATTTTTACTTCCAATTATTTCATAATTTATCAGTGTAGTCATATTTTTTAAGAGTATAATTTTTATAACAGAAAAAGAGTTTCAGAACTCATCTAGTTCAACCTGTTTATTTTACAGATGAGAAAACTGTGACCAAAAAAGGCAAAGAAAATTTCTTAAAGACTAATAGATGTCTGGTGGTAAATATTTCAAGTGTTGGAACCTAGATTTCCAAGTCTTTTAAAAATATTTATTAAATAGTGTTATTTAATTAATTCAAGTGGAATTATATTTAAAGTACAGAGATGGAAAAAGAAATTAATGCTATCATAATCTAATATTTATTTGTCATACAAATACACCAAGTGTATTAAAAATATAATTTTGTTTGTTGCCATTAAATTTGGCCAGAGTATGAGCACAAATAACAGAATCAAATCTGACATTATTTGCACATTATATATACTTAAATGATTTTTTTTTTTTTTTTTTTTTTTTTTTTTTTTTGCCGTACGCGGGCCTCTCACTGTTGCAGCCTCTCCCGTTGCGGAGCACAGGCTCCGGACGTGCAGGCCCAGCGGCCATGGCTCACGGGCCCAGCCGCTCCGCGGCATGTGGGATCCTCCCGGACCGGGGCACGAACCCACGTCCCCTGCATCGGCAGGCGGTCTCCCAACCACTGCGCCACCAGGGAAGCCCTTAAATGATTTTTAATATATATTTGTATGTATACTTATGAAAGTTCTTACATCATATTTGATAGTAGTGAGAAAGTTTGATATTAGTTCAGAATTGTGTTTTTTCGCTATTTCCTTATATTGAAATCATTTCTCAGTTGGCTTTTCCAAAGGGAATTCCTCAGTTAATTATGTAGGTATTTATTAAGAAAATTGATTCATGAAATTAAGATTACCTTTGTTCATTTGATTTTGGAGGAGCACTACTGTAACAAATAAACAACCTTGTCATTTGCTACTGTTTTCCAGTGAGTGCTCAGGAGAGAAATTAAAATGATACATCATCAGCGTATCTTCCTGTAAAGTCAGATGGAACAACTTTTGCAAATCAAATGTCATGCAGTTCCACATAACAGAGATTTGGCTCAATTATGAGTCTAATCATTGTTCTGTTAGCGTAGATCATTTACCTTCATCCCCAAAGGCACATACTTGTAGGATACCTACTACATAGTAGGGACTAAGGAAACAAAACTAAAGACATCAATGTATTTTCTTTACCATGTATATAAGAGGATGTAAAATATCTTTTATTTTTTAACATCTTTATTGGAGTATAATTGCTTTACAATGGTGTGTTAGTTTCTGCTTTATAACAAAGTGAATCAGCTATATGTATACATATATCCCCATGTCTCCTCCCTCTTGCATCTCCCTCCTTATCACACCCCTCTAGGTGGTCACAAAGCATGGAGCTGATCTCTCTGTGCTATGTGGCTGCTTCCCACTAGCTATCTAGTTTACATTTGGTAGTGTATATATGTCCATGTCACTCTCTCAACTTCGTCCCAGCTTACCCTACCCCCTCCCCATGTCCTCAAGTACATTCTCTATGTCTGCGTCTTTATTCCTGTCCTGCCACTAGGTTCTTCAAAACCATATTTAGGGCTTCCCTCGTGGCGCAGTTGTTGAGAGTCCGCCTGCCGATGCAGGGGACACGGGTTCGTGCCCTGGTCCAGAAAGATTCCACATGCCACGGAGTGGCTAGGCCCGTGAGCCATGGGCGCTGAGCCTGCGCGTCCGGAGCCTGTGCTCCGCAACGGGAGAGACCGCAACAGTGAGAGGCCCGCGTACTGCAAAAAAAAAAAAAAAAAAAAAATTATATTTTTTAGATTCCATATATGTGTTAGCATACAGTATTTGTTTTTCTCTTTCTGACTTACTTCACTCTGCATGACAGACTCTAGGTCCATCCACCTCACTACAGATAACTCAGTTTCATTTCTTTTTATGGCTGAGTAATATTCCATTATATATATGTGCCACATCTTCTTTATGCATTCATCTGTCAATGGGCACTTAGGTTGCTTCCATGTCCTGGCTATTGTAAATAGAGCTGCAATGAACATTGTGGTACATGACTCTTTTTGAATTATGGTTTTCTCAGGGTATATGCCCAGTAGTGGAATTGCTGGGTTATATGGTAGTTCTATTTTTAGTTTTTTAAGGAACCTCCATACTGTTCTCCATAGTGGCTGTATCAATTTACATTCCCACCAACAGTGCAAGAGAGTTCCTTTTTCTCCAAACCCTCTCCAGCATTTATTGTTTGTAGGTTTTTTGATGATGGCCATTCTGACTGGTGTGAAGTGATACCTCACTGTAGTTTGATTGGCATTTCTCTAATGATTAGTGATGTTGAGCATCCTTTCATGTGTTTGTTGGCAATCTGTATATCTTCTTGGGAGAAATTTCTATTTAGGTCTTCTGCCCATTTTTGGATTGGGTTGTTTGTTTTTTTGATATTGAGCTGCATGAGCTGCTTGTATATTTTGGAGATTAATCCTTTGTCAGTTGTTTCATTAGCAAATATTTTCTCCCATTCTGAGGGTTGTCTTTTCATCTTGTTTGTTTCCTTTGCTGTGCAAAAGCTTTGAAGTTTCATTAGGTCCCATTTGTTTATTTTTGTTTTTATTTCTAGGAGGTGGGTCAAAAAGGATCTTGCTGTGATTTATGTCATAGAATGTTCTGCCTATGTTTTCTTCCAAGAGTTTTATAGTGTCTGGACTTACATTTAGGTCTTTAATCCATTTTGAGTTAATTTTTTTGTATGGTGTTAGGGAGTGTTCTAATTTCACTCTTTTACATGTAGCTGTCCAGTTTTCCCAGCACCACTTATTGAAGAAAATAAGTGTGACATAGATGCTATTCAGCATGTGATAACTACATAGTTGCTATTTTAATTCCACAATGATATGCTCCTGCAAATAAAATTCCATTTGCCCTTTATCTACATCAGGTGAAAAAAAAAATCATTTCAGGGCTTCCCTGGTGGCGCAGTGGTTGAGAGTACGCCTGCCGATGCAGAAACGCGGGTTCGTGCCCCGCTCCGGGAGGATCCCACATGCCGTGGAGCGGCTGGGCCCATGAGCCATGACCGCTGAGCCTGTGCGTCCGGAGCCTGTGCTCCGTGACGGGAGAGGCCGCGGCAGTGAGGGGCCCGCGTACCATAAAAAAAAAAAAAAAAATCATTTCAAACTGTAGCATGAAATATGCCCATCCTTTCCACAGCTCTTCTTCAGAGTATGCCTGCTCCCAATAAGTATGTTTATACAAATCTAGTGATGAAATAATAACATGCTTTTTCTAGTCTGTGAGGTTTCTGTGGGAACCAAGAAATAGCACAAATATCATGTAGGTAGACTTGTATTATATAGATTATAAAGCACACATTGATAATTTCCTGGAGGGTGTTACCACATAGAAATTAGTCTGTAGTGTCCTCTTCCCACTGAAGATCAGCGATTCCATTTGTTTCCATAGCACATTGGGGTTCATTGCACAGACTATAGCCTCAGACTGTTTGGATTTTAATTTTTAGCTCTGCTACTTACTAGCTGTGTGGCCTTGGGTAAATTCTTTACCTCTCTGTGTTTTAACTTCGCCACAGTAAACTAGGGGTAATTATAGTTCCCACCATATAGAATTATTAAGAAAATTAAATGAGCTACTATTTCTAAAGGACTTATAGGAGACCTGAGAGACAGAAAGAAAATGTGCTTTGTTGCCAGACAGAAGTAGATTTTAATTATGAGTCTGCCACGTATTAACTGTGTAATCTTGGGCAAGTTTCTTAAAATTTGTGTTTCAAATGGGACTAAAATGGGACTGAGATCTCCATCAAGCCTGGCTCATGATATACACCCACCCAACCCCTTTCCCCTTCTTCTCAAATTCTCAGTTTACAAATTTGTAACAAAATCAAACTATATAATTCCCAAATCAATAAAATTGGAATGATGTTTGTTTTAGTTGCTTGATTTGAGGTATAATACACTTTCTTTCAGATCTTTGTCTTAGGCAAAGTTCTCCCACCAATGAATGCTTAAAAAGAAAACTAGCAGATATATATATTGTATCTGTAGGATTTGCTAATTAATTCAAGGAAGTTTTCAATAAGAACAAAAGGATATAATAAATTTTCAAGTTTTTATAATTGTGATGTTGTGATACCACTTTTAGAAGGATTTCTTTCAGTAGGAAGGTGACTACTGATTCTTAGGCCTGGTTTCCCTAAGCCTGTTATTGTTGTTTATATTGCCTGCATATGGGGACCTATCTCTCCACTCCTGTCTGAGCAGAATATACTTGAGCCTCCAGTTCTTGTGTGATATTAATTTGGCAGGAAACACACTCATCCTAAATTGATGAATTAAAAGAAGTTCAGAAAAGAAGTGCTTAAATTCCTTCTCATTAAAAAATTTTTCCCCGGGCTTCCCTGGTGGCACAGTGGTTGAGAGTCCGCCTGCCGATGCAGGGGACACGGGTTCGTGCCCGGGTCCGGGAAGATCCCACATGCCGCGGAGCGGCTGGGCCCGTGAGCCATGGCCGCTGAGCCTGCGTGTCCAGAGCCTGTGCTCCGCAACGGGAGAGGCCACAACAGTGAGAGGCCCGCGTACCGCAAAAAAAAAAAAAAAAAAAATTTTTCCCCCATTTCATTATAGTCTTCCAATACACTTTTTCCAGAAGATTTTCTTTCACGTGAAGGCCTCCCATGTTCCTAGGTGAAAGTGTAGCAAGGTTCAAATAAGGCTCTCACCCTGATGTATCTTGAACACCCACTGTGTGCACAGCAACTTCCTCTGTGCCTCATGAGCCCCCATCATTGGAGAAGTGTAAAATTGAAAAAACACTGCATTCAATCTCAAAAGCTGACTGAGAATTGAGATGAATATTTTCCTGGAAAATTTCAATCAAGAAAATTTAAATGTGTTCATGAACAACATGAGAAAATTTGCAGCCTCACTAAAAAATCAAAGAAATACGAATTTAAAGAAAATGAGATGCCATTTCCCCCCATGAAGTTATCAGAGGTGATTACAAAAATTATAATATCCAGTGCTAAGATTAATACAGTGATATGGAGCTAACATTCACAAGTATTGGTGTGTAAAGTGATATAAACTTTCTTGAAAGAAATTTCATAATATATATCTACCTTAAAATATGAATAGAGTTCTTCCCAGTGTTTTCACTACTAAAAATCTAAAGATCAGAATATAGAAAAAAATGATTTATGAACAAAGCTGTTTACTTCAGCATTATTGGTTTTAGTGAAATATTGTCATTAATCTAAACGTTTAAGTATAAAGATATAGCTAATAGATTATAGTACACTTATAAGACAAAGTATTATCCTGTTATTACATATTATACTTTTAAGTGACTTTAATGGTATAAGAAATTATTTCTGATACAATTTTAAATGAAAAAGCCAAATGAAAGTTGTACATATTGTGTATATAAATGTAAGAAATTCTCTTATCATTTAACAGTAGGTACTCGGATGAAGAAATGATGGATAATTATTTTCATTTTCATAGTTTTCTTTTTCCTAATTCTCCAGCAATGGCATGTACTGCTATTACTGTCACTTAAATGCCTTTTAAAACTATGGAAATGTGATTACAAATGACATTATGAAACACAGCAAAGTATTCAAAAATATTAACATATGGTTGGCTTATGGAAATTAATTTAATCCCTAATCCACATGGCAGGAAGTTTTCTAATGAATTCAAAGGGGAAGAAATTCCATTGGCACAGAGTGTTTTCTGGTATTTTCTCCTCTCATCTCAGTGTCAACTTGCTGTCCAGCAGCAGCTCAAAAGCACATCTGACTTGTTGCTAAATTTTATGCTGCTCAAACTCTGAGAGTTTTTTGAAAGCTTCTGCTGTATCAGTTACAGTCCAGCTGGGTTAATGGAATATTCTGCCCCTTCAGCTTTGTCCCTCTGAGGAGCTCAGAGAGAACTAGGGGATGTCCCAAGGAAGAGTATACTAGAGCCAGGGGGAAGTGTGTGGTATTGAGAAATCGCCCCAGTGAAAAGTTAGTGGTTACAGTAAGTCTGGAAGCTTCTAAATGTTGGGTAGCTTTATATCTGATAGTCATAGATGAAGAAGTATGCACATCTACCTTCTGCTTTCCAAAAAACACATTGAGTTAGGTTTCAGCAGGGCAGTCTTTCAGAGCTGACCACTTGTATCTTAGGTATTCTGAGGTGTTTCTTTCCTTTCCACCCTTAAGTGACCTCTGTCAGTTTACCACTAGTTTCTTAAAACTAATCTAAACAGGTTACCTAGAATAGTCCTTCTTGCTTTATACCTCCTGTCTAGATACAATTGTTAATAGTGTCCCCTTTCATTCTCAAAATGCCCTAGTTTAGTGAAGTTGTAACCCCTGAAACTATGCAAATATACCTCGAAGAGTAGCAGATTAAACTGCTGTTTATTTGCAACAAACCGTCTACTATTTTCCCTTCTCATTATTATGGCTTTAGTTTTAGGTGACATCATACCACACTAAAAGTAATCCAATAGCCTTTGAAATAAATTCCCTCTCTCTAGCCTTACATTTCTCCAAAATACCTTCCATGTGGATGCCAAATTGACAGAAGATCCATATAACCTCCTATTTCCCCTGCTTATTAAAGCCCTTCTTCAATTCCTCATGGTGTAAGGTTAAAAGATAAGCTTTTTAAGATGGCACATATGATCCTTCATAATATGGCTTCTACCAACAGCATAGAAAATACTCAACGAATGCTAGCTTTTGTTTTTATTATCCTGCCCAAACCAGCTATATCAGCTCCTTAAGGAATCTTTCCCTAGTTCTTTTGTGCTACCTCACTGTTTTCTACACCTTTTATTGTTACACTTTTCATACTATATTTTACTGTAGGTCTGTGTTCCTTATTGATCTGCAAAGACTGGATCGTATATGTCTCTGTTTCCCAGAGTACCTAGGAATTGGTGCTCAAAAATGAATATTTAGTAAATGAAATTTAACTTTTGATTGATGTTTATCAGTCTTTCCAATGAGTCAGCTTGTTAATGGTGGATTTACAAAGGGGAATGGAGAAAATTAGGGCCTTAGGAGTCTAAATATGGGTGACTAACTTACGACAAAAAAGAAATACTTATGGTAGAAGTGAGGGGAGATAAGTAGTCTGGATAACAGACTCTTCCACAGTTTCCCAAAGCAATGTGCCTTCAATGTTCAAGACTGCAGGCTGCCAACAAGATGGCATTGACGAGTGGCATTGAAGGAGAGGATTTTGCCTTTGGTATTTTCCATCTTCTCTGCAAAGTATCACTCTTCCCTAATTTGGGGTCTCCACACTCATGATTCCTGATATCCAGGGCTCTCATACCTTTCTGTCACCCCAGAACCCCAAACTGGGATATCGCTTCTAAGTCAAGCTGGCCTCGCCAGTGCTGGCGTGCTCCACACTTGCCTCTTTCCTTATCTCGACTCCACCCCCAAGGTTCCTTTTCCTGGCAGTTATGTAGAGAAATGGGTTTGCCTTTCTAAGACTGGGTTGATCTTCTATAAAATTATGGAGTTGCACATTCTTTGGCTTTATGCATAGTGATAGCTGAACCTTTAGATGAGTATTCTCTTGAGCCAAAGGAATGATTTGCAAGTATGGGAATTTCAGCCACGAGAGTGTCCGGCACTGAAGATGGCATTTAGTGAATACAAATCTCTGAAGAGTGGTCACCATTACCACCCCAGCCTTTTACTTCTTTGGTAATAATGCAAATTCAGTATTTATTACAATCTGTATTATATGCTAATTTCTAGCTTATTTTTGGTTGTGCCTATGACAAGTTGACATATAGTTTCTCTTTCCTTTTATTCTTTATGTGGGCATTTAAACGTTAATTTTCTGTATTTCTTTTCAGTAATCTACTTTAAGCTTCATGTGAATAAAAGAATATGAAACTTAGTCCTGCCCCACTAAATCACTGTTATGCTTTTAGCACCAAATTAATATAAAATAAAATTGTGCAGTTTATAACTGCACTTTTTAAATATATAAGAAAACCTTCTCTTCCTAAAATTATCTTGTATCTTGAATTTTTAAACAATTTCCCTTCACATTTCTTCCTCTGATGCATGTTTTATATCCCATCCTGCTGGACTGTGTAAAAAAAAAAAAGGCAATCGTTACTCTCATCGTTCTAATGATGGCTAGTTTGTTGTTTGTAGCATTAACACATCATCAAACCAATATGAAGAGCATTAGATCGGAATTTTATCAACCTTGTCACTGACTTGGGCTGAGAATTCATAATTCATATGTTCTGAAGTTTAAGGATGTCTCCCCTAAATTCATTTAGAAATCTACTCTTGAGAACATTTAACCCAATGAAACCGGGAACTAAACAAGAATTGTCCACCTCCTTACCCCTCCTTGGTATATTCAAAACCTGTAACTCCCACTCATTCCAGCTCCTTCCCCTGAACTTTTCTTCTTGGCTGAGACCTCAGTTCTAGGCAGTGATAATAATTAACTTCAGTGAAACTGGTGTGAGGAAAAAGGAACAGTGGAGAGCACATACTTCTTAATTCAGTTACTTCTTCACACTCCAGCACTTCTCTGTATCTGTGTGAGATAATGTGACTCCAGCTCAGTGGTTTAACAAACCTTTTTTAGTACATGTTACCCTATTATCTCTTATAATATCCTGGTCCGATACATCATAACTTCAGATTCCTAAGACCCGGAGAAAGTAAAATAGGGGATGTGTTTTAATTAAAAATGGAAAATCCTCCTTAATAGGCTTGCTATTTTATTGATTTATGTCCTTTGTGATTAAAAATAGGATTTATGGTTGCTACTTGAATATTAAAAGTGTGGATTTGTTAACTTATCCTCTGTATGATGGTCAGATAGCTTATATAAAATTATAAAAGGCTTCATTCCAAATAGAATAGTGTTCTCTTAAAGAGCAGAACTAAGAATAGATTTGAGAAAAATGACCCAAACAGACAAGGAATAAATTGAACTCTTCCAAAATCATCACCCCCTGTTCCCCTTTACCCTTCTTTTATTGATCTCTGTAGAACTTTTCACCTTCTGATATTCAGTATATTTACTGGCTTATTAGTTTATTGCTGTCTCCCTCACCTAAAATTAAAATGCAAGAAGGCAGGAGTTGGTCTGTGTTGTTCATGGCTGTATCTCCAATGCTTGGAAGATTGCTGGTACATAGTAGACCCTCAATGAATAGTAATAAATAAATGATGGAATGAATATTATTGATATGCTTTTTGAAATCTACAAAGGTTTGGGGCCTAGCATGTGATCAATTTTGGTAAATATGACATAGGTCGTTGAACTTGTGTTCTCTGTAGGGTGCTTATGGTATAATACAGGCAAATTAATCCAACCTGTAATCCAAACATCACAAAATTCAAATCATGTAATTCAAATTCTCTGTGCCCATTTATATTTACTGCATAGTCTGTCAAATGCGCAAAGAGTTACATAAAATTCTTCTAAAATAATTGTTCTTCTACCAGTGTTTTCCTTATTAATTTTTAAAATTGTTATATTTCTAGGAGGCTTATTTTTATATGTTTTAATGTTATTCTCTTTGTCATGTAAATATTCATGACAACTATTTTCAATGTAGGTTATAACTCTGATCCAAAATGTGGATTTTTCTTTAGGAAATAAATATGTTATTTAATATTTTCTTTCTTGACTTTTACTTTATCTAAATTTAATACTGCCCTCAATGCTTGCTTTTAGTTTCTTAACCTTGTAATGTTTTTCAATCCATTGACTTTTATATTTTTTACATGCTACTTATAATCAGCATGTATTCGGATTTTGTTTCTTAACCAGTCAGAAATTCTTCATCTTTTAAAAGTAGAATTTATCCTATTTATAGGTATTATCATCGCCACTCTCCTGGCTGTATGTATTTTAGCTTTAGTGTTTTCTATTCTTTATCTCGGTTATAATTCCTGATAGTTATCTTTATTTTAGTAGTTTTTATTGTATGGATTCGGTTTACTTTTACTTTTCCAGTGAGTACAGGTATTTCCAAATCTACAGAAGTAAATGCACATACACACTGTGCTTCTAACTCTAAAAGTAAGTTCATTAATTCATTCAACTAATATTTATTGAGCACCTACTATATGCTAGGAAATGTTCTAGGCAGTTGAGGTACATCAGTTATCAAAACACAAAAAAACATGTACCTTGAATCCTAGTGAGCTGCTTTTTTTTTAACATCTTTATTGGAATATAATTGCTTTACAATGTTGTGTTAGTTTTGCTGTATGACAAAGTGAATCAGCTATATGTATACATATATCCCCCTATCCCCACCCTCTTGCGTCTCCCTCCTACCCTCCCTATCCCACCCCTCTAGGTGGTCACAAAGCACGGAGCTGATCTCCCTGTGCAATGCAGCTGCTTCCCACTAGCTATTTTACATTTGGTAGTGTATATATGTCAATGCCACTCTCTCACTTCCTCCCAGCTTACCCTTTCCCCTCCCCTTGTCCTTAAGACCATTCTCTACGTCTGTGTCTTTATTCCTGTCCTGCCCCTAGGTTTATCAGAACCATTTTTTCTTTTTCTTTTTAGATTCCATATATATGTGTTAGCATTTGGTATTTGTTTTTCTCTTTCTGACTTACTTCACTCTGTGTGACAGACTCTAGGTCCATCCACCTCACTACAAATAACTCAGTTTCATTTCTTTTTATGGCTGAGTAATATTCCACTGTATATATGTGCCACATCTCTTTATCCATTCAACTGTGGATGGACACTTAGGTTGCATCCATGTCCTGGCTATTGTAAATAGTGCTGCAATGAACATTGTGGTACATGACTCTTTTTGAATTATGGTTTTCTCAGAGTATATGCCTAGTAGTGGGATTGCTGGGTCATATGGTAGTTCTATTTTTAGTTTTTTAAGGAACCTCCATACTGTGGAATGGTATGGAAAGACCAGAGTTAAACCCACGCACCTATGGTTACCTTATCTTTGATAAAGGAGGCAAGAATATACAATGGAGAAAATACAGCCTCTTCAATAAGTGGTGCTGGGAAAACTGGACAGCTACATGTAAAAGAGAGAAATTAGAACACTCCCTAACACCATACACAAAAATAAACTCAAAATAGATCAAAGAACTAAATGTAAGTCCAGACACTATAAAACTCTTAGATGAAAACATAGGCAGAACACTCTTTAACATAAATCATAGCAATATCCTTTTTGACCCACCTCCTAGAGAAATGGAAATAAAAACAAAAATGAACAAATGGGACCTAACGAAACTTAAAAGCTTTTGCAAAGGAAAGGAAACCATAAACAAGACAAAAAGACAACCCTCAGAAATGGGAGAAAATATTTGCAAATGAAGCAACTGACAAAGGATTAATCTCCAAAATATACAAGCAGCTCATGCAGCTCAATATCAAAAAAAAAAAAAAAAAACCCAATCCAAAAATGGGCAGAAGATCTAAATAGTGAGTTGCATTTAAGAAATTAGAAACAATAGTTATATTATAGTTAATTCATGGGTAAAGTCAAAAATTAAAGTCTTTTTTGCTTTCCTAATTTAATGTGAAGAATTTCAAATACGTTATCTTCACCTTTATTTGCTGCCCTCCATTCAAAGGCCTTATTAATATTATCTACTTGTTTAGACCTAAAATTTTACATTAATTTTTATTTACAGCTTAAACAGCTTCTATTCCAGTAATGTTTTATGTTTTATTCATTTGTCTATCCAAAGCCACAATTACTTAGAGTATTAACTATGTTTTATAATTTTACATCACACCAGTCCTTTAATGATACATTTTTCCAGTTTTTAAATTCTGAGTTTTAATTCGTCATTCAGTCAGCTGGAATTCATCTTTAAGTAATATCTGCAAAATGGACATAATTTCTGAGCCAAGCATATCTGAAATTCTCACTCTTTTGCTTTCATGTGTGAATAAATATTTAATTAGGATAAAAATTTTTAGCCATCGGTTGATATCCTGCCCTCGAAACTCTGTAGCACCTTTTTAGTTGTCTCCAGATAGTTCATGTCTCAAAGTAGTCAGTTGCTAGTCAGACTTTCATTCCTTTCTGGGGAACCTTTTTACCTGTATAGTTGACAGTAGGATGTATTAATTATACTTGTGATTCAAACATTTTGTTCTAGTAGGTGTTTGTTTATATATTTGTTTCTTTTTATTCTAGGCCATTATAATACTGATGTTTAAACTCAGGGAAATATCATCATTGTACTTAAATTTTTGCCCTGCTAATTTGCACTTGCTAATCGCCTTCTTTGCAATTGCCCTGATGATGTTTTCCTCTAAAATGTATATCTATAACTCTCGGGTTACATAGCCATTTTCTCAAACTCTAATTTCTTTCCTTTCTTTGTTTTTGTATTGTTGTCCTTTATGCTTTATTATAGGGGAGCTTCTTAAGTTTTTCTTCCTCCTTGCAGATTGCATTTTCAGTTCAGACTTATTTTATCTTTATAACTTCCTAATCCAACTTCATATACTATATATTTTTGTACCACACAAAGAATGCAAAGTAGTATTGTCCATATTTGTTTTCCAATCCCCATAGTAAAAATTTTTAGAGATAAGCACTGGCTCTCAGTCATGCAGATATTTTCTCTCTCTGTCTCTTTCTCTCAGTGTCTCTAATTTTCTTTTCTTATTCTCAAATGGAACGTCATCTACACTGAATATTTACTACTCAATAGGGTGGGTGAAATGTCCTGGCTCTGATTTTTGATAACCTACCAGCTAGTTACATACCCATTTCATACCTATAGCTAAAAGGCAGAATGTGTTGCCCAAATCCGAGAATTTGTATCCTGGCATCTAGCATATTTGTACTATACTGATATCCTCTTGGCTGCTTGTATCTAGAATTTATGCAAGAGAGGGTCCTGATGGTAGAGGAGATTAAACCTTTGGATTAACCCATGCATGATGTCAGTTACTTTTTAGTTATTTTATTATATGACCCAATAAATTCCTTTTATTATTGTTGCTTTTTTTGCTTGATTCCTTTAAACATTTTCCTTTCTTATAAATTAAAAGAATCTTAGCTAATACAATACTTATTATTTCTTTATGTGTTTTAGCATGTTAGAGACTGAGGCAGTCTGTAAAATTGTAACTGCTGAAAACCAGGTCAAGGAGCACGTTCATTAACCAGCTATTCAGTCTTAGATCTAAGAAGGGAATTTTGCCAGTTGAAAAGTTGACTGAGTAGGACTAAGAACAAGTCAAAACTCATAATTTGACAGATTCCAGGTCTGGATACCATGCTCAAGGGAAAAAAAAGGAGAAAACATCAAAACTAAAAAAATATTTTCCTATTTAAAAACATTATCAAGCAAAAGAAAGGTATCGCCATACTGAAAGAAAAGCAGACCTTTGAAAATGATACAGAAACCAGAATATAATTTTAGAAATTTGACATTCTTCCTAGAATGTATAATATATTACCTCTGCAACAGAGGTATAAATCAACTTAGAAAAAATAAATTGAAATAAAAGACATCAGTCTGATATTTTAAAATGGGTGGTGAGATAAGGAAGGATATCAAGAGAATTAAAGTGGCAGATTTTAAGTCAACAATGATTGATGTTAACAAAGAGTAGAATCAATACAGTAGAAAACTGATTCATTGATGTGGAGGTTATACTTTAAAAGCCCACTTATAATCTAGGGAAAAAAAGAGACTAGAGTTGCAATGAGGAGGGAGAAAATGATAGGTATGATGTTAAAAACATAGAAAACTAACTTTAGAATAGTAGAGTTTTCTAAGAAAGATATAAAAATTGGAACAGAAGCATAAAGAAATGTATTATGGAAGAATTTTCTTGAGTTGAAAAAAATGAGTAACCAAATTGAGAGAGCTTTTCTTATTACAAGCAAAGGCTAAAAAGAGATACCCACATTTAGACAAGCCCTAAAACTTTTTTTTAATTACAAAGACTGAAAAAATGCATACTCTCACCCCCCGCCCAAATAAAGTATATAAAGAAAACCAACACACAATAGGATACCTAGAAAGGAACAAAAAAAATCAAGCCCTATATCCAACTTCATTCCAGAAGACAACAGAGCAGCACACACAGAGTTTTAGGCAAAAACATTGTGACCCAAGGACATTACACACAACAAAATTCCTGTTCTCAGATATTCAAGGGCTCGGAATTAATACCACACCTGCATTCATCTTGAAACAAAGTAAGAACTCAAGTACATGATATATGTAAGAGAGTTTATGGTTCTTTCCCTACTTCGGTCCCAACTCAGGAGTCCAGGTGGAAACTGTCTTGTCAGGGAATTCTGCAACCTAGGGGAGATACTAGGTTCTACATTTTTCCTCAGCTCTTTGTCTTCTGCTTCCACACTTCACCAATTTCCAAGATGTGCGCTTTGTGCCACACCTTCCACTTTACAACTAAGATGGCCTCGCATGACTTATCTGGTGTCTACTTAAAATAACAGGTGCTATCCTAGCCTAACAGTTGCTAACAATTACAAAACTTAGTGTTGAGAGTTACACAATGCTTTGAACACCACATCTTTTTTTCTCCTTTATTTTCCACCTAGAAAAGCAGAGGTGAATGAAGTCCTGTTATCATTTTAATTACTAGAAAATGTAATTGCAGCCCTCTGTATCTTTTGAAAATTCTTATTTCAAACCTAAGACAGTTTTTCTGTCTTTCTAGTAATAACTGAGTGATTTTTTTCCTCCATTTTATGTTTTTATTGTTTTCTTTTACAGGTTTCAAGTTTTCTTTAATGCACTGCTTTTTTCATTAAAAAAAAACAGAGGCAATTAAAAATTTTTAAAGTAGTTCTCATGCAGTAGAGAGATGAATTCACCACCAGATGTTGACCTTGGACTTTTGAGACAGGAGTCCTTGGAAACAGTTTCCTAAGCAACCAACAGTCAGGCATACACTTATTTGCCAATACAAAAAAAATTATTTTTGAACACCTTCCTGGTACTTAACTTACATAAGAGAACAAACTCAGCACAGCTCTTGTCCTCAAGCATCTTACAGTCTTTTGGGGAGACAGGTTCTAAACCAATAAACCTATCTACACACACATCCTTGCCAATTTGGCTGTGTGTGCAGCACTGCAACTCTGCTCCAAAAAGTAGTCTTTTATCTGGTTTTCACAGTAGCAGAGTATGTTGGTTTTGAACATGGACTTTGGAGTCAGAGCATCTGAGTTCAAATCCAGGCTCTACTACTTATCAACTGTGTGAGTTTGAGCTGATAATAATAATTATCAGTTAATACTACTGACCTAATAAGATTAATCAGGATTGAATGAGTCAACATTTGTAAGTTGCTTAGACTGCTAGCTATATTGTAAATGATGTATAGGTGTTAAATATATAAAATCCAGTTTGATCAACTTTATGATCAGTTCAAAGTTCTCCAAGATGTTTGTCATAGTCTAACTTTCAGACTTGATTTTTATTGTCATTTAAAGTGTTTTATTTCTCTACGTCTTTTTCATTATTTGAGGGAAAGTTGAGAGAGGGTGTGTTGGGCCTGTTTTAATCACACACCATTTTTAATCACAAATCTTGCAAAGCTGAATAGAATATCTAAACAGGCCCAAGGCACTGGTGTATTTAAATGTTCACTTACAAACATTTCTCATTTCTAAAACAAGTATGCCCTTTGCCTACTGCTTTGATAACCCTTTGCTTCAAGGAAGACAAAGATCATACTTAAATTCCTCCTTTTAAACATGTCTGTGTTCCCAGGTCCAGGGCCCACAGAATGACTTAACTGGCTTTTCAGGCTTGTGGGTGGGCAGGCTGGAGACCACAGTCACTATGGCAATGACAGGTTTAAATAAACAGTGTCAGCAATATAAATAAGCGGCTGCCACAAAGCAAGACTTCCAAATCAAACTCAGAACCATAACTCAGAACCATGACTGTAAGCTCAGAAATTTTTACCTAACATTAGATTAGCCGGGTCCCTACCCCTGGGTCTTTTCTTTCTCGAAATCTCTTTCAAATCCCCCTCTGTATAATTTTTTCTGTCCCAGCTTCTTTTTAAACTTTCCTAATATGTTCTCTGGAAGTCATGTTAGGTTGGTGATATTTCAGGCTCTCACTAATTACAGTATATATAATTCCTTATTCTTAAAAAAAGAACCACAAAATACTTGTTACAGATAGAAATAAACATTTAAAAGTTTTTCTGGGATCCTACTTGAAAAGTACCCTATAAAAATGACAACTGCCCTTAGCACACGGGGTCAACACATGTTAATGCATTTAGTCAACACAACAACCTATGAGGTGTTGTCCCAGTCTTCAGAGAACACTGTTTCGCAAGAGGCAATATATTCACTGAAATTCACAGCTCTGATAAGTGGGAGAACTCACCTTAGTACCCAGATTTTCTGACTTGTTAGGTCCAGGCTCTCTGACACTTCCATCATCACAGAGAAAGGGGGAAAGTCAACTTGTTTCACTTGTGTTTAATTGTGGTCTTTCATCTCTTAGAATAAATTACTAACAACTGAAAGTTAGATCATTTTCTTTCCTAATAAAATAAGTGCAGGTTTTCTTTATGTTTTAGTTTGTTTTTCTTCAGACAATCACTGAAGAAGGGAAAGGGAGTAATGATTTCAATAAAGCTATTTTTAGTCTTTTTTTTTCTTCATTTAATGTTTCTTAACCATGTCTTTAGACACTTAAAGAAGATAGTACTGATTTGAGAGCTGATAATCAAGGGATAATCCTCCTGCTTAATTTGTGGAGAGTTTAAAATGGTCAAATATTATGCACAGAACTTTCTACATGATAATCATCATCAACTAAGACTTAAAATTCTAGTTTGGAGAAAGCAGTAATTAAGAATCTGGTCTCTACTACGAACACCACATTTCCTCATTGAGAGTTAGTTATGTATGCTCATTGAGGTGGAAATACAATACAGAACATTTGAATAACAACATTATTCCCCCCCAAATGTCTTTTTATTGTCACCTTATTGAAGAAAACGCTAAGTAAAACTTGAAGAATTGAAATTTAAAAAAAAGTGTAGGGAAAACAATAGAAATATAAGAGGAGATTAAAATTATTACTGCAAAACAGTGTGTTTTGGAGAATTTTTAAAAGGCGAAGTCATAGATGTGCAAAACAGGTACATTGAATCTTTTAAAAGGCAGATTTAGAGTATTCCTAGTTTCTGACCAGATATTAGGACAAGAGGTGACAGAGAGACCCCCATTAAAATGCTTGGTGAGCACTCCAGAGGCCACCTTTCAGTTAATCGGTAATTTTTCACAGACATCTAATCTATGAGTTTAAATTACTTTGCACTCTTATTATTCTTTAATTGAAGTGCACAAATGTGAAATTGCCATAGATATCACAGGAATGATTCTAGCCTCAATTAACTTGGGTGGAATTGAAGCCCTTTTTTCCCTGAACTGGGACTATTGTCTGACATCTTGTATTTATTTAAATTGTTGATAGAAAATTAGAGGGAGACTGTGTGTGACTAGGTGCTTTATAAGGATGTTCTAGAGCCAAAAGAGCATCTGCACAGTCTATTGCTATTTTAATCCATACCCCCTGATGCAGCTGTTTTGTGTAACAGATGTGCAGCCAGCAGTAGCTTAATCTCCCCAGATTCCATTTGGAAAGCGTAGATTCATAGCACTCATTCTTTTTCAAAGTGGCATTTAGAGTCCCCGTGATATTTAATTCAAAAGACAACCACCCTATTGTTTTAAACTAATTCTACATAGCTGCTGTTGTTTAATATATGAAACATGACTTAAGCTTTCTGTTGAGATTGTGGGGAAGGGCAACAAGAGTGAACTCTATATTAGGCATTCCATTCTATCAATTCTAAAAACTTGGAAGAATATATTGCCAATAACTGATGTATTAATAGGCAACTGATTTAAAACTATGGTCTTCTGTTTTTTCTAGCCAGTGTCACTTGGGAAAATATTCTTGTTTGAATAGTTTTTACCTGGAATTAAAAACCATGAGGAAAATAAATCTGGTCTCTAAACACACAGTAACTGAACAGATATAGATACAAGCTCCACAAAGGCTGTAAAGTAATGATGAAATTATTCCCTAATTCTCCATATTACTAGTAAATATTATTTATATCAAGGATTATACCTCTAGGTGTTTTCTAAAAGTAAGTTTCATAAGTTCTCTATATGGACAAATTGATCAATTTATGTTTTGAGTCAAATATTCTGCCCAATTTCTTTTCACATTCTTAAGACTCATAACCAGCTCTGAATGTTATATCCAAAAGTCTCCTATTACATGAAAATGTTACCTGGTATGGTAACCTAATATGTTATCTAATATGGAACCTAATTGGCATTACTTGGAGATTAACATCAAAGGTGATTTTCTAGCCTTGACAAAATTGTGCCCATTTTTTATTCAATTCAAGGTATATTTGAGTACCTATTATGTGATAAGCCCTAGGGATATACACCAAGTGGCTCCTAGGCATTCAATAGTCATTCACCAGATTATTTAGCTAGTCCCAAAACAAGTATTTCAGAAATGAGAGTGGTAGTGCTGACCCTGGTTAAGGCCTGCTGAGATTAAAAGAAAGCAAAAAGATCTAAAAGAAATGCGGAAATGGCAAGATTCCCACCACACGCTTACTTATCTATTTTGCCTAGTCAAATTTAATGAAAATGAAGTCATTCATCTTTCAGTTGTATTGGTTGCTCTATATATGATTTTATCTCTTAATCCAACTGGTTATAATTGCAAATCCAGCTTTCCACACACAGACGAAATTTTGTGGGAAGCATAGGCAAGGCTATGCTTTAGTAAAAATCTCACTGGGATGGCCCTAGTTTCAGTTTTAATAAGACATTTTCTTGATTCTAGAGGAATTACACTCATGAATGAATGGGTGGTTAGGTTTCTCGCAGTGAAGAAAAATGGCTCTTGATAATCAGCAGGGCCACACTCTTGGATGGAATCAGTCGGAACCAAAGAGAGCATGGTTAGTCTACCTTAGGAAAGTGACAAGTAAATTGAGCTAATTCAACTTAAATGCCCATCGATCCTTAACAGTATTATGTTATGGGCCAGGTAGGCATATGGGCCAGAATAATCCTCAAGAACCAATAGCTCAAAAGCCTATTTAATTGGAGCATTTCCAAGTCTGAAGATTGATACATCTTAAGCATTCTCTAAATTACTGTAAATCAATCATGCATTAGGGAAGATTATCTATGCTTCTTTATAATGCCACTAAAATTTATGAATCGTCCATGTTTTTAGGCATTACTTAGAGACCAGCATCAAATATGATTCTCTAGTCTTGACAGTACTGTGTCCATTTTCAGTTCAAGTCCATGGACTTTTATTGAGAGCCTATTTTACGGTAAGCCCTAGGAATACACAATTCCTGGAAATTGTACAAATAATCCTTCACTTCAACAGGCTCATCAATCATTGAGTTTCTTCTTAACATGGGTTCTTCATCCTTATCTGGCAGAAGGTATATTCAATGTCTTTGAAAGAAAAGCCCACCTCCATTTCTCTCTTAAGAGTCTGTTTCTCAAAACCTGTATGAAGGGCCTTGTGACGGGTCTCTCTCGTCCCAGCTCTCTCTCACATCTCTACCTCTTATTCAGACTTATCTAAATGATTTTATCAGTTCAGCAGGGAAGTCTCTCTGATCTTTTAACTTGACTCACAGTTATCTATAATCCCTGCGTAGTAGACAGCTGTCAGCTAGACCAACTTGCATTCATCATTCACCAATAAAGAAGATGAGATAGCAAGCCTACGCCAACACTCCATCACAGCTATGGCAGGAAGTCACTAACAGCCATCTCAGCCACAAACCTCCCGGCTGTGAAAGACTAGCTGTTTCAGGCTCCACAGCGATGGCTACTGCTCTGTTTTGCTCCAATGTCTGACCTCATCTGAATAAGGACTCAGAGTGTCTATAAATTTGCCTGAAAATTTGCCAATGTGTGATGTATGTAAATTACAGATTCTTGAAAACATAATCATCCACAGGACATGTTTTTAGCCTGTGTCTGTACACAAGAAATAAACAGACCGGGAATGCCTCAATCATTCACATTGGCTGTGTTAGCAAGCAACGTGGATCACTGCACAGTCAGTTCAGTTTCAGATCTGGTAGGGGCCAGGCTTCCAGCTCCACCTTCAGATGTGCAAGTGGAGCTCAGCCAGATCATTAGCAAGTGAGGGGATGCACAGAGGGAACAGCAAAGCCAAGACCCCGAACTGGCTAGGAGAAATGATACTCAAATTCATTTATACGTTGTATCATTTTACAAATCATGGCCTACTGTGTGCTAAAGGCTGGCAGGGGATACAAAGCTGAAATTTTTTTCTCTCCCCTCCATCTCACTCAAATGTTTATAGTCTAATATGGAAGAGTCATGTATTTATAAAGATTATCCACAATAAATATGTACAGTCACCAATTCAGCACACATTTATTGAGTACTTATGGTTTGTTAGGAAGTGTACTGGGGACATACTGCAAAATAAAGAATTCTAATATAAAGATTGTATTTCAGATTATAGCGTGGGAGGTTAGAACCAAAAATGGACACTATAATCCCATATACAGCCTTGATATTAGAGTTCTTTATATTACTTCCATAATGTCATTTTCCCCGCCCTTGCTTCTCTGCCCTCTACTCTGTGGCTTTTCCATGTCCAAAAGATTTGTGAGGGCTCTCCATACCATGGAAAGTTTCAGATGACAGTGTAAGGAGCCCTCAAGGGAATGTAACAGTTGTATTAGTGCGCATATATTTGTCTCTTAATGATACAGCCTTAGACTCTGAATAAAATGTTGGACACCGGAAGTCCTAGTTTCTAGATGTTAAAAACATACCTGTTATGGATAGAGCCCTTCCCCCACCTTTAATATTTTGTCACTGCTTCATTTAAGAACAGCAATAAGCTGAGAACTGCATTTCGTCCTTCATTTTTATTATAATGTGATTGTTCCAATGTATGTGTTGCTTATTTCCCATGCCTCTCTAAACTCGGTGCCCAGCGTTGTGCCTGCACATGCTCCAGTGCATTCTCCCTTGAGCTGAACTATAAGGTATGTTACGAATATAATTAAGACAGCCCCCTCCCGCCAGAACCGTATGGTCCTATATAGAAGATATGAAGAATGGAGCACTCAGGCAAAGATCCAATGCCAGTCTCTTTAAGTTACATGACCAGGGAACATAGATAGCCCCTCCTTGAAATAAGACTAGACAGTTCTGTCCCCAGGAGCTCTGACTGACAGCTGGCTTTCTCTGAGATGAGTGCTGATTTCAAGCGAAGCTATTTCACATTCCCTTTAAAATTAATGTAGAAATGAATAAGTACTTTATCCACTTACCTACTTTATGAAAAGTGAGTCCTATTCTACTTACATGAAGGCTGAAGAAACCACAAGTCATTAGCCCGGAAATACTTTTGATGAAAGACAAATTTTCTCTTGAGTTATGTTTAAAACCAGAGGAGTTTCCTTCACTTTCCTTCTTTGCTTCGTTATTTTTCTCTTCTCTGATTGTGCCTTTTGTATCGTAAGAAGGAGGCTGCTGTGTTTCATTGTTCACAAATGGATCATGCATTTGTTCCAATGTGTGACCTATAGAAAGGAGAAGATTATATTATCAAGGAAGAAAAGGAGGTTATGTAGGTTGGATGATTTGTTAAGGGAGAAAAAAGTTAAGTGTTCAGAAGAGAAATGCTTAGAAGCCCAGGAAAAGTCATCCTTTAGGTTGCTACAGCAGATGAATATTTGGCTTAAAAAAAGATCATACATAAAGGCAAACTTCTTTATCAAAATATTAAGTGCATTTTTTTTTTTCAGGACAAAACCTTTATCTTACTCTGTCAATAACTCACTAGGTGACCTCAAACTCTTATCTACTATTCAGGGTCATTATCTAGATTAAATGAAACATGGTATGCAAAGTACTTAGCCAAGAGCCTAGAATAGTGTAAGGTTCTCAATAAATTCTAGTTATATTACATAGGACAAGAATTATTATTAATTTCTACATAGTATTAGAATTGGTATTACTAAAAATCATGTAATTAGTCCATATTCTGGAAAGACCATATATATATAAAATTATAATTATATATGTATTAAAATAAAAACACATAATTTATTATAATATATATTAAAATATTTTAAATTTTATTTATTTGGTTTAAATTAAGGGGTTTATTTGTGTGCAGGGGAAAGGGTTTTGTTAAAAGAAAAAATGGCGGCTTGAGGAGTGAGAATCTAATGCAGAGAAACTTTCAGATGGTAGAGGAAACACAAGTAGAAGGACATCAACTTAACTGAAAGCCTGGAGGAAGACTGGAGAAAAAAAAGGAATAGAAGTCTGACCTGGCTTAATCAAAGAGGCTGAAAAAAAGAGAAGGAGAAGGAGGTCATACTAGTGGAACAGACTTGGTGCTGTGTCTGGAAGTTTGAGAAATTAACATTCTTTACTTCTGATCACAAATAATTTAAGAGGAGCTGTGGCCCAGCTCAGGAAAGGAGCAGCTGTGACCTGGGATATATATAATCAAACATTGATCACCCCTTCTTACCCTCGAAGCCGTACTTGTTCCTCTGAGTGAAGTTTCTCTGGGCAGGATCTGACATGCTGTTTTTAATAAGGAAAGGGCTTTTCTGTTTTACCACTGTATAACTATACCAGCTCAGCTGAGGAGGAAATCAAGGTTTGCTCTATTGCCAAACTTGCACCTGTAACTCGGGCTATTTTTTATGAGTCAGCCCACCATGTGTGCTTTGGTGGAATTTTTTATCTTTGATGCTAGTAATATTAACCAACTCTAATTTTAAGAAACACAAGGAAACTACGTATAAAATAGAAAACTGCTATTTTTATAACTCTAAAATATTCACAGAAATGATTACTAAGAAATGAAAACTTTACAAATAATGTGCATTTAATATTGGAACAGTTTGCAGAGTATAATTTTTTTTTCTTTGTAAGAATCGTGGGATAGGGAAAGAGTCTAAGCCTGTTTACACACAAATATAATCCTAAACAATGGGAGGAAGCGTGTTGTGGACCTCTTGGACCAGCTACCACTAACTCATAATGCACTTATGTGCAAATTAGAAAAAGGCGCCCCCTGCAGGCCAACTCCCTTGTGCTGCGACAATTTCCTCACACAGGTGGCCCTGTTTATGTGCAACCCTATGGTACCAGGGCAGAGCTGGTCAAATGCCAGCGGCCTCTCCTCTTAGATAAGCTGAAAAAAATCCTTATCGTGCTGCATGATGATTTTTCTCTGGGCATGGATAAGAGGTGAAAAACCTAAAAAGCAAATTATTTTCTGTAGAATTTATAACATTGCTTTTGTTATAATCAACTTTATTCAAATAAATTGCAAATTAAACTACTATAACTTGGCTCTGATCAACAAATATTCATCTATATTATGTATTTATCCATTGGTATAAGAGCCGGGGAATATCTTCATACAATGTAGACCAAAAAGAATTTGGATTATTTTGCCTGAAGAGTAAAGATTTTCCTTGAATATCCTGCCAGAAGAACCCACCAGATGTTTAGCATCTCAGAGTGCAAAACAAAAGGAAACTGGCTTGAACTACATAGATACTTCAACTCTGAAAAGAATTTCCTAGCAAAGAGAATAATAAAATTAGTTGATAAGAGAACTTTTCTTCCCAAGGTAGCTAGAACTTTAAAAGTAATATTAAGGATTTTATTGCCCCACATTTTAAAATCCAGTTTTTCCTTTCCTTTGGAAATGTAGGGATAATTTGTAGATAATAATCGGCATTCTTAACTGCAAGAAAAATTAATAAAGGTACATAGAATAGGCTTCACACATTCATTTTTTGTTGTGGGAGAACTGATTTTTGCATGAGTAAATACCCTTTCTTGTCTAGAATAAAGGGCAGATGAAAGGTAGTCTGGAGAACAGGTCAACAGAGCACATAGCTTCATATACCAAACTTTTGCCATCATAGTCCTATAACACAAAACACTATTACATGGAAATAGTTGATTAGTAAAGCAAAAAGAAGAGGAAACAATGTAGTGAATAAGTTTGAGTAAAGAAATCCACAACCTATTTCTTACCCTTTGCAAGCATGGGGCTTGGAAGATAGGAAACCTGGAGTCTTAAACAGCTGTGTGACATCATGCAATTTATATTCACTCTCTGATCCTCAGCTTCTCATCTGTACAATTGTGTGGTTACACTAGTTATTAACATTCCTTCCAGCCCTAATATTTTTGGTAGGAATTTCTTACACTCTTTACCTCTAAGATATCAGAATTCTCAAATTTTAGTGTACATGGAGATTCTGGGCTCCTTCCCCAGACATTCTGATTTCCCAGACATAGATTCCAAAGAATCTTTTTCACATACTTTCTCAATGTTGAGACTGCAGGAAGGCCAAGAAATATATTCAAGAGACATTTGAATAAAACCTAACCTTCTGAATAACAGAGGACATGTCTTATTAGACTTTGTACACTGAGTAACAAGCAGAGTGCTTGGGAAAAAGTAGGTACCCAATGAATGTTGATTCAGTGAACTAATTTTCATTAAAAGATTCATATTTGTGATATTAATTGATCTCCACAATTATCTGATTCTCTAAGAGAAAGAAGGGGTATTTCTAACAGAGGGAAGATAGGCTATATATAGGTTTCTCAGAAACTACAAATTGATGCAGAAGTACTTTGTAAGTTAGCATTTTTTTTAATCATACTTTCTCTTCAATGTGGCTCCCTTACAAACCTCAAAGTAAAAAAATAAAAAAACTTGAATTCTGCCCTTGTATGCCTTTTGCTAAGTGGCATAATAACAGGATGCTCTTTTTACTCTGAAAAGAGGACTAACTCTTTACATTTAAGTGCAAGAAAGTCAAGCTGTCACTTCAACCCACAGCAACTGTCTCTTGCAGCATCTCTGCCAAATGCCACCCTTCCTCGCTGGGGTTTGATTCTGCCACCGGATCCGGGGGAGTATGCCTCGCTGCACAGCTTGTAACATCAGTCTCTGTGCCTCCAAGCCTCAGGTTCTTTCTCATTTCACCTCATGTACATTAATACGGTGATTAGTTTCACTTTTTTCTTGAACAGCTAATCACTTGGCAGCCAACAGCCTACTGTAACATTGCAGGTCAAAAGCAGCTGAAAAGGACAGTGACTTCAAGCTGGAAAATATAATGCTTCGTGAAAACTGCACCCGGGACAGGACCTCGGACTTGTCACCCAGACATGAAAGATTTATTTTCAATTACAAATCCAAGCTTAATGTGAGGGCACCCTGGGGGAGATTCAGATCACTGCTTCTTCTCAATTGACCTTCTACTTGTTTCAATATTTCCTTCGCTATTAAACAGTATTCCGTGACCCTCTAAGCTGAAGATCCATATTAGCTACTGTAAAAATTGCTGGGCTAGGAAAACTTTTGAAGAATTTCTCAGCTGAAAGCCAAGTTACACGAATAATTTCCTCTATGATGAGCCTTCACTGGTTAACACAGCAATAGATTTGGGGCTTCAGGCAATATTTCTGATGCATTGCAGGGGCCAATATCACCAAGCTACTTAGGCTTCAGTAGAATCCAAAAGCAAAGATTTATGCCAGTTTTCAATATTAGGTGGATTTACTGTTAACATCTAATCAAGACCTATCGTATATCCCTTTGGCATCAGTAAATAAGATTACCCTAGGCTGGCGTCGGTGCTGCTACCTTGGACTCTGGAATTAGTGATTTGCCTCAGGATATTTTAGGTCTCTGTTCTAGTGCCTTTATGTATACACTTAGCAGCTGCTCCAAAATGCATGCCATATGGCCCTAATCTAGGGTTCACAAGCTTGTCTTTTAAGAACCCCTAATTGAAACTTCCTAGGAAACGTTAGGTTTTAAAAAAATCGTTATAATTTAAAATTTGCAGGAGTGAGACATTTGGATTTTCATTCAAGTTTAATCAGAGATCTGATTATTGGGAAGTAAGTTAGTGTAATTTTCTTTATACTGCAGATTTTACTACTTTTAACCTGAGACTTCTCCTTTGACATATGTTTCTAGATCATTTATTGTAGAATACTTACAGCATTCTTGGTTTTCGCCTTTGAATCTATTATGCCTATAATCATGGATAATTGTATTAGAGGAAAGTAAACATATTACCTTCACTAGGTTTATCTTGTGAATGTTCAGTTTTTACTTAGTGATTGTGTTTATGTAACATCAGGAATGGTGCTAGATTTTTCTGGTATTTGTAAACCAGGATAGTTCAATTATATGCATATTTAGGCTTGCATAAAAAAATCATTAACTAATTCTCTCTTGCCATATGTATTTTTAACTATTTTTTCCTAGAATCAAAGGTACTTAGAAAGAGCCATCTTTAACTTCACAAACATTTACTGTACACCTACTATTTGTATGGTACTGTGCCCCATCTGGGGATAGGGACAAACAAATAATTACAATCCAGTGTTCGTATATACTTACAAAAGAATGTCCAGAGTAAACTGGGCATTTAGAGGAAAGTGGACTAGCTGTGTTTGAAGTTCTCCCAACAATAATATTTGAGCTGAGCCCTGGAGACTGAGTAGAAGTTGACCACTTAAGCAAGCCAAAAAACAGTGGTCCTCTGCAGAGAAAAATCAGTGGATGAGAGTGATGAAGTGATGCAGTCAAAGCCAGGTTCTCGCTAACTGCAATGACTGTAGTATTTTGGTGACTTTTGAGATTTAAAGGGAATATTCAAGTTTATTATAGTGCTTAGGCTTTTTCTTAAAAGAAAGTTTTTATTCAAAACAGACAAAGGGGGTTCTAAATGTATTAAATATAGTGTATATTAATATTATCGCATTCCTAGGGTATTTTGACAATCAACTGAAGGCACTATACAAATTTAGCTACATGCTCCATCAGGCAAGAGAGCATAGTGATAAAAGTTCTACTAGGAAATTCATTCATTTGTTATTTATGGATTGTTTCATGGAATATTTATTCAATGGTAATTAAGTGTCAGGAACACAAAGATGGTTTCTGTTTACTCAGGGAGATAGACCTATACACCAGTGATAATACACTTTGGCAAGAGCTCAGGTAGAGATAACCCAGAGATTGGGTGCTAAACCATCTTGTATATATCTTTCCTGTCTTTTACAGTTTTCAAAGTACATTTGAAGTGTTCAAGGAAGGAGTTGTTCCCCTGTTCTCCTTATTGCCTTTATTTTATTCTGTTGGCATCATCTAGGTTATTCAAACTACCATGCTATTTCCATAATCCTCAAACTTTAAGTCATTAAAATTATTTTTTGCTAGGGAGAGTTATAGATTTATTATCGCTACCTGTTTTGTTTGATGTGTGCGTGTGTGTGTGTGTGTGTGTGTGTGTGTGTGTGTAATGGGGTGTTGGTACTTCTATATGTGGTATTGGTGAGATTAGTGTTGCTCCAGATTAGCAGTTTTAACCTCATTATATGCCACTTTTTCACAAATGAGATATCCTATACTCCAAAATTCAGGATGCTTCAGTTTCTATCTTTTGAAAACACTAAAATTTTTTGTAATCTTTGTAATTAATTTTTGTAATCTTAATTAATACACTTTACTAAATTACTTTGTAAGTTTACTTAATTTTGTAATTACTAAATATTTTTTATTGCTTTATATATGAAAACACTATTCAAAAATTTTAACCAAAAGGAAGTTAAAGACCCCAACTATTAGAGGTTTCTTGCAAAACATGCTATTTTACTGCATCAAAGAGAAGTAAAAATGTGCTCAAAGATGATGGATACATGTCAAAATGACATAGGAACCAGTATGGAGAGACTCCCACTGGCCAAATATGGGACAATGTAAGCATCAAAATAAATAATAATAGTAAAAGATGATAACCCCCAGGATAAAATAAGAACCCATGAGGCTATAATGATAGGAAGGAATGAATGAATGCAAATTGGGGAGAAAGAAAACCTTTTTCTTACAGCCAATTCCAACTAATAATAAAATGTGGTAAAATTAATATTTGTTTCAGATAAGAATCATGAACAGATACTAAAATTAGTGGATGAAAGTGTGATGAAAAACAGGATTTCACATAGTCTCAACGTAATCTCTCTACTTTATACTTACTAACTGGAAAGGGAAAATAAGTTAGTAGTAGAAAAACCTGGCAAACAGTCATGGGACAGATCAACCAAGTGCCCCCTGTTATGATGCACTGAGATAAAAACATTACTTCTATGATTTTTCTGCAAAAATTCATAAGCTGAGGAAATATAATCATGAGGAAACAGCAGATAAACCCTAATTGAGGGACATTCTACACAATAACTGACCTGTATTTCTCAAAACAATTTCAAAGTCAAGAAAAACAAAGACCAAAGAACTGTTTGAAGTTAAAGAGATTAAGTGGAAAACTAAATTCAACATGTGATTCCAGATTTGATAGGAAAGAGAGAGAAGGAGGGAAGGAAAGATGGAGGAAGAAAAGGAAGGGAGGAAGGAAGGGAGGGAAAAACGAAGGTGTTAGGATGTGAGAAATCTGGGTGAAGGGATACATGGTCATTTTTTATTCTATTTTTTGAAATGTTCCTGTAACACTGAAAGTTTTCAAAACTAAAGAGTATTAAAATCATTAAATCAGTCAGATTAGCTTTTAATAGAGAAGAATATAATAAAAACAGCTGGTCTTTTAATAAAGACCAGATTTTACTAGTCATACCTTATACTGATGTTTATCTTCTCAAAAAATCCTATGATGGTAGAAATAAAAGAATCTGCTTTGGATTGCCAACAAACACATGAAAGAACACTCAACATCATTAATCATTAGAGAGATGCAAATCAAAACTACAATGAGATATCATCTCACACCAGTCAGAATGGCCATCATCAGAAAATCTACAAACAATAAATGCTGGAGAGGGTGTGCAGAAAAGGGAACCCTCTTGCACTGTTGGTGGGAATGTAAATTGATACAGCCACTATGGAGAACAGTATGGAGGTTCCTTAAAAAACTAAAAATAGAACTACCATATGACCCAGCAATCCCACTACTGGGCATATACCCTGAGAAAACCATAATTCAAAAAGAGTCATGTACCACAATGTTCACTGCAGAACTATTTACAATAGCCAGGACATGGAAGCAACCTAAGTGTCCATCAAAAGATGAATGGATAAAGAAGATGTGACACATATATACAATGGAATATTACTCAGCCACAAAAAGAAACAAAATTGAGTTATTTGTAGTGAGCTGGATGGACCTAGAGTCTGTCATACAGAGTGAAGTAAGTCAGAAAGAGAAAAACAAATATCATATGCTAACACATATATATGGAATCTAAAAAAAAAAAAAACCATGGTCACGAAGAACCTAGGGGCAAGATGGGAATAAAGATGCAGACCTACTAGAGAATGGACTTGAGGACACGGGGAGGGGGAAGGGTAAGCTGGGACAAAGTGAGAGAGTGGCATGGACATATAGACACTACCAAATGTAAAATAGATAGCTAGTGGGAAGCAGCCACATAGCACAGGGAGATCAGCTCGGTGCCTTGTGACCACCTAGAGGGGTGGGATAGGGTGGGAAGGAGGGAGACACAAGAGGAAAGAGATATGGGGATATATGTATATGTATAGCTGATTCACTTTGTTATAAAGCAGAAACTACCACATCACTGTAAAGCAATTATACTCCAATAAAGATGTTAAAAAAATAATAATAATAAAATAAAATAGGTAAACAACAAGGTCCTACTGTAGAGCACAGAGAACTATATTCAATAGACTGTAATAAACCATAATGGAAGAGAATATGAGAAAGAATATGTATATATATGTATAACTGGATCACTTTGCTGTACACCAGAAACTAACACAACATTATAAATCAACTATACTTCAATTAAAAACAAAATTATCTCAGGAACAAAAAAAAAGAATCTGGTTTGGTCAATATTAGTATGAAATTAAGTAAATTGTTTTGTCAGCTTTTTTCATTGCCCAGACTTTATGTCCTGTTCTTCCCTTTTTATTTTCTGTGTCCTTCTCAGGGGTCAGCTAGTGTGGGATTAAGGAACACCACCTGTCTCCTTCCCACTCAGGTCCCAGCTCTGTGCAGTTGACTACTGCTGCTTGTTTTATAATTGTCAAAATTACTCAAATATCACTTGTCTTCTTTTTTTTTCTCTATTTCCTCCTACAGTCTAAGATATGTGTTAACAATTTTGCTAACCATTCTAAAATAATGAGCCATCAGCAAGTCAAGACAGAGCCTTTACTGAACCAAGTTCCTATGCCCAGTGCACAGTGAGGCCAAACAAATGGAAACGCTGAAGTTTGGAGCAGAGAAAGCTTTATTGCAGGGCCAAGCAAGGAGAACATGTGGCTCATGCTCAAAAAACTCAAATTCCCTGAAAAGTTTTTACAGGGAAAATTTAGGGTGAGGGCGGCAGGGTGTGTGACTTTCTTCTGATTGGTTGGTGATGAGGTAACAGGGCGGTGCTCCAGGAATCTTGGGCTCAGCCTGAAGTTACCATCTTCCACCTGAGTGTGGGCCTTAGTTCCAGCAGAAGAACTCAAAGTGTTATATATATTCTTTAAGCAAGAATCAGGATACCGCTTTAATTGCTGCACTACTGTTTCTTGACTGCTCGTCCTTTGCTTCTGCATTCCCTCACTTCCCTGATTAGCAACTGTTGAATCTGCCCTTTGGAACTCAGGGAAGGTCTCAGAGGCTGAATGAAGCCTGTTTCCTACGAACAGGAAACAGGCGACAGGGAAAGGATTTGTTCCAGGGAAGACCCTGGGTTTCACAATGTCTTCTACTTAATCAACATCATAGTATTTTGGTTCACAAAACTGTTCTCGTTACAATAAACCCAATTAAATGTTTGACTTGAAATTCTAAGGCACTACCTGCAGTGAATACAAACATGTCCTTTACCCTTAGCGGGATTCCTTAAATGGGCTTATATCATAGCAAATACCCTTACAACCTGAATAAGACTTAGAGGGCAACATAGGTATTTTCAGTTGCCTCACCAGCTGCAGTCTGTAGAACAATTAAAAAACCTCTGTGGTAAATTTAACCTTGTTGTGTGTGTGTGTGTGTATATATATATATATATATATATATATATATATATTCAACTATTTTATAATTTTCAAACATTTTTTAATCTTTTTGAAATTTGTATTGATTTTCAATAAAAATGGAATAATGGCTTATTTTTTTAATAAGTGATAAAGAAAATGTCCAATTTAGTTGATTAAAGCCAAAGCATTTTTACCCAACATACACTAAGCCCTCCTGTGCACCAAAAAACATTATCTCCTTTAATAATGATAACTGTGCAGGGTAGAACTGTGATTGTTAACACTGTCTACTAGGAAATAGTCTCAGAGGAGCTAACAAAAGTGCTCACACTGTAACTTTCTTATACACCCAAGTTGTCCTACTACGTCCGGGTGCTCTTTTCACAACACCAGCTACTGAGAAAAGCTCAAGTGCCTTTCAAATTCTGTGTCCCTGGGCAATAATCTGGGCCAATATTCTGGGCCAGCCTGCTGGTCCATGTGTTCTCTTCTTTCATGTAGGCCTTACCCAGTACTGTCCTATTTTTCTCCCTTTAAAATTACTGCTACCCACTTTATGTCTAGGAGCATTTTCCCCAGAGATTGGCTGCTTGAGAGGGTTTGCTCCTAAATTTCACTCTGCTGCTGCCATCAAAGAAATACACACAGACCTCTTTCATTTGGAAAGTTTAGTTGTTTGTCTCCATGTGGTAACAGAATTGTAATATATTAATGCCTGTTCAGCAAACAGGTATAGCATGGCCATTTGGGGCAGATATAGTGGAACACCCAATCCAGAAAAGATAAAGATGGGCAAATTATGAATACAAATTATAATTTACAAAGTACACACACATACACACACACATTGCAATGGAGTGCATGTGAGAGACCAAAATATATGTTAGATGGTTAGATATTTACAAAAATTTTTATAGTCCTTATTGTTCCTAAGGCAATATAGCATAGCTCTAAATTACATAGTTCGTGAAAATTTTTCTTTATATGGCAACCACTATGGGTCCCTCATTGTAAAGTATGCATTTAAATTGCTAGACGCATTCCTGCATAATCAAAACAGTTAGAAATGAACAATGTGATTTCTTTTCTCTCAGTAGGCCTTTTAAAAGGGAGACTTCTCTTTTTTCACTTCTTTGTGAGAACAGGTTATTCTGAAAGCACAGAAATTTTTTCAATTTAGGTATAGGTTTGTTGTCCAGATTCAAATAGACAAGAAGTACACAATAGCCTAATTCAGTGGATGTTGGATAAGCTTTTCTTGACATGCAGACCAAGAAGTGTGAACATTAACAACCTTAGGTTGGGGTGGAGAATAGAGGAGAAAGTGTTGGAGCTGGGGCTGGGGATGACTTTTTCCCCAGCATCTTGAGCCCTTCTTGTAGTGGAAATAGCATGCATAACTCAGGGCTAAGCAAATCATGGCCTTTTCCTCTCTATTACTATCTATATTCAGAAGAAATTGGTTAAAATAAATATTTTAGTCCTGTTTGGGGGAAGGAATCACAAAATGTTAAAATTAAATTATAATATAGAAGGATCAATCTCACCTACTGACCTTGAAAATATTGAAAATACTGAGAATTTGGGGACTTAGAAATATCTACAGGTGTTTTCTTTCCAGGTATCTGTTAGCAGTCACCTTCTTTCTCATTGTATTCCTTCATGTTCAGCTACCAGGAATAAAAGCCTTGGCCAGTAACTCAATTTGCTCTTCCCAAAGATGGGTCATTAAAAAGCAAACTATCTCACAAGACACAAATAAAAAAATGCACCAAAACATAAAAGTTTAGAAATACCACCAAGTTATATGATATTAAGATATCAGCCTCATTTTACAGCAGTTTTTTTCCAGAGTATACATACGAAAAGGAAATTATTTTGACTTTATCTTTTGTCACTTTCCAAGAAGAATTTGGACAGTAGCTCTCAAGAGAACACAACAGCAAGGAAGCTAGGTAGGGATGATGGGTAATTAAATGGTGCTGTGTGTTCTTTTTCCCTACACAGATACCAAGTTATCCAATTTGAGGAATTTTAAGCCATCATATTTTAAACAATCTTGACTCAAAAATATAAAGGGAAACTATCCAATTATGTATTAATATGAGGGTTTTCCCATATCTTTTTTTTTTTTTTTTTTTTTTTTTGGCTGTGCCACACTGAATGAGGGATCTTAGTTCCCCCACTAGGGATCAAACCCAGGCCCTCAGCAGTGAAAGCATGGAATCCTAACCACTGGACTGCCAGGGAATTCCCAGTGAGAGTTTTATTTGGGTATAACAGTGTCCCCCATCAGAACAGAGTATTTTTCAAAAGTGAGTTTGCGAACAGAAAAAAAGGAATCTTGTTTGCTGGAAGACTGAAGGTTGAGTGACTAGTTAGAAGGATTTTATGGGTCTAAGAAGAAAAGAGGAGGATCCAGACTAAGTCAGTAACATGAGTAGAAGACAGAAGACACAAACATAATGCAGAGGAAGAACTGACTTGACTTGGCAACTAAGAAGATAGGGAGAGTTAGCCCATGGGATTTCCAAGTGTATTTTTAGCCAGAGAAGTTGAGCTACTATTCCCACAGTTTTAAATTCAGTTATGTTAAAGGTGCAAAATTCTTAATGAGCTAATTTGCTGATCCGTATTCCCAAGTCCCTAGAAGGATGCCTCACTACTATTCAAAGTCTCATGTCTGCAAGGCTGGCTTTTTACTAGTCATTATGGTCTCTTGAAGTGCTTTATCAATTTTACTCAAGGAGTCAACCACAATCATCTGTATCCAGACAACAGCATTGATAAGCACAAAAGATTTCTTTTCTACTCTGTATATCATGAATTACATACTGTAGAATCTAAAATGTATATATATTCTATTTAACACATTTAGAAATTAAACACAATAAACATAGACATTCAAATCTCCCCCCTCCCAAAGAAAAGAAAGTATAGAATCCCTGATATCTTAAACTTCTGACATTCTAGATGTCATCTCAAATGTAAACATTCTGCATTTTTCCTAATCCCAGGTTTCTCCTTGAATATGTTTAGATATTTTTTTCTACTAAGAAACACGATTCTTTCCTTTCGTTTTACATTCTAAAGATGTTGCCTATATGGTTGTATTGTAAGAGATCTGGATACAGATTGGGTCAACCACTAAGTTGCAAGGCTGCTGCCAGACAATTTAACTTAGTTCTTCCCACACTCCTTAGGGTCTGCCTATCAGAGAGCTATCTGAATTCATTGTGCATCAGTAACCCAAGCCAATACCTTGGTCACAGTAATTCTTTACTTTTTTTCCCCTTTCCCAATTTATTTTAGGCATAAACTGATTTTTCTACTCCAAGGGCCTGTGGACTTATGATCAATTACGTGGTTTCTCAGTAATACCTAGAAAGTAATCCTAGTTGCTAAATCAGGTAATCATCAAATTGAAGCCAAATCTGCTCAGCAAATTAATCAGATCAGTAGTAGTTCCATGTAGGTAGGTACAACAATATTGGGAGATTTTTAAAAAATAGAATAAAGTTTTAGGTGGGAGGAATGACATTAAGTAAATTATATTTGAACACATAGTTGAATGGCAAATGTAGTGGATACATGAGCCAGTGACATCATCCTTGACAAAACTGTAATTTTGAATTTTGTAAGTTTGCCTTAAATTTAAAAGTAATAATTTTTTCATGGTCTTGTAGTCATGAGTCAAGTAAGTTAAAGAGTTGAATACAAATGTAAAGTTACAGCTAGAGTGATCTGAAACGATTCTGCTGTTAAGGACATGACAGCTGAGTCGATATTAAAAAGAACTTTAAATGAATACTTCATTCAATAGCAAGGTATAACGAATACTGCCAATGCACATAAGTTGGACAATTAGCAAACTGTGGCTCTTTCAAGGTAGCAATTTATTTAACTTTCTTCATTTTGTGCCCTTAGCTGAGCCACAAAGTTTTGTTTGGATATAGAACCAAAAATCAAAGAATTCATACAAGCATATAATATCACTTTAACAAGTCTAAAGAGATACGATTTTATTAGTTGGCTGGCCTTAATAAAGCACATGGTTACCTTTTTTTTTTTCTTTCTTTTTTTGCGGTACGTGGGCCTCTCACTGTTGTGGCCTTTCCTGTTGCGGAGCACAGGCTCCGGACGCGCAGGCTCAGCGGCCATGGCTCACGGGCCTAGTCGCTCCGCGGCATGTGGGATCTTCCCAGACCGGGGCACGAACCCGTGTCCCCTGCATCGGCAGGCGGACTCTCAACCACTGCGCCACCAGGGAAGCCCTGCCTCAGTTAATCTTAAAACTCTTATTTTGCAAAGAGGCAATTTTAGGCTCCTGATAACATTTGGAAGCTTCAAAATACCAATTGAAGTACGTATTACATTCAGTTTTTGGAAATTTTAGAGCTATGGTTGCCCAATTCAGTTTCAAGAAAAGTAAGTTTGGGGATTTCAAAAGCTTCCCATAATGGCCACTGATATTCTAAATCACCTTTAGTTAGGTTGGTCCATTAGTTAGAAAGGTACGTGAGGAAGGACCATAGTTTTTGGGGTTTCTTTTATTTTTTATTTAATATTATTTTCATTTTTTTTTCCACACACACACTGTATTTTATTCTTACAAGAGATAAATAAACTGACACCAAGCATTGTAAATGGATGACCACAACAAAAGCAAAAATGATTGCAATTACCAAACACGAAACACTCATACTATGTCATAATATTGACATTCAGTCCAGTAATCCTCCACTGTAACAGCTCCTTTACTTTGCAGTGAAAATTGATTTGTATATTTTTTGCCTCTGTTGTCAATTGCATTATTATGAACTTTCATCAAATCTTTAACTGTGGTCATTTTTAAGTCTTTTGTCATTTACAGTCAGTTCTGGGTGTACTCTGATGCTTTTGCAAATATTTTCCTATAAAAGGGTTTCATCTTCAAGGAATTCATGGAAAAGACTCTGACAAGTACAGGTTTCTGGTAACTGACTATACTGCTAAACTGAATGAATAAGCATTTTCAGAACTCTAATGGAAAACTGATGAATTCATAAAAGTGCTAACAAAAGATCAAGATGAAAAAAAATTAATTACATGGGACTGAGTGAACTGATGAGGATGATTATAATTTCTGTGACTTTCTGTTTGAATAAAAGGACCATAGTTTTTTTTTTTGTTTTTTTTTTTTGCGGTACGGGGGCCTCTCACTGTTGTGGCCTCTCCTGTTGCAGAGCACAGTCTCCGGACGCGCAGGCTCAGCGGCCATGGCTCACAGGCCCAGCCACTCCGTGGCATGTGGGATCTTCCCGGACCAGGGCATGAACCCGTGTCCCCTGCATCGGCAGGCGGACTCTCAACCACTGTGCCACCAGGGAACCCCAGGACCATAGTTTTTAAACATAAAACTGGTCAAAAGGTCCCTGTAAGTGGGGCATGCTCAAAATGTTTAGTTAACTGGGATCCCATTCCTCAGAGGTTTCAACCTAGAGTAAAAGAATCATTTTCAAACAGCCTAAACAGCTCAAGCAACTCAAAGAGCTCAAACAGCCTGCAGGCCTAATACCAGCCAGTTGAAAAGGAACAGTCTAGTCCAGAGGGAGCCAAGCCAAAGTATGCTAAGTACAGCTTTAATGGAGCAGCCCAATTTGAAGGGAGTCAGGCTGAAGGCTTAATACTGCAGTGCCAATGGAACACCCCTATTATAAAAGGAATTGGGTCAAAAGCTGAACTGGCACAGTTCTAAAGAAACAGCCCCTGTTCCTGAAGGATGGGCAAAAAGCTAGGCGATTCCAGGATAAACAGCCAGCCCCGTTCCAAAAGGAATCCTGCCAAAGGTGAGCACAGTTCCAATTCAAAAAGCCCAATTTCAAAAATCAGGCATAAGTGCCAAACAAGTACTTGCATACAGAACAAAGTCGTAGCCAGAGAAGAAAGCCTTAAAATAGATCCCCAATAAGATAGACTCATCCACCAGAGGGCAGACAGCAGGAGCAAGAAGAATTACAATCCTGCCTGTGGAACAAAAACCACATTCACAGAAAGATAGGAAAAATGAAAAGGCAGAGGGCTATGTACTAGATGAAGGAACAAGAGGAAACCCCAGAAAAACAACTAAATGAAGTGGAGATAGGAAATCTTCCAGAAAAAGAATTCAGAATAATGATAGTAAAGATGATCCAGGACCTCGGAAAAAGAATGGAGGCAGATCGAGAAGATGCAGGAAATGTTTAACAAAGATGTAGAAGAATTAAAGAACAAACAAATGGAGATGAACAACACAATAACTGAAATGAAAAATACACTAAAAGGAATGAAGCAGAATAACTGAGGCAGAAGAACAGATAAGTGAACCTGGAAAACAGAATGGTGGAATTCACTGCTGCAGAACAGAATAAAGAAAAAAGGATGAAAAGAAATGAAGACATAGGCTGACATAGGAGACCTCTGGACAACATTAAATGCAACAACATTCACGTTATAGGGGTCCCAGAAGGAGAAGAGAGAAAGGACCTGAGAAAATATCTGAAAAGATTATAGTCAAAAACTTCCCTAACATGGGAAAGGAATAGCCACCTAAGTCCAGGAAGTGCAGAGTGTCCCATACAGGATAAACCCAAGAAGAAACATGCAGAGACACATAGTAATCAAATTGGCAAAAATTAAAGACAAAGAAAAATTATTGAAAGCAGCAATGGAAAAACGACAAATAACATACAAGGGAACTCCCATAAGGTTAACAGCTGATTTCTCACCAGAAAATCTATAAGCCAGAAGGGAGTGGCATGATATACTTAAAGTGATGAAAGGGAAGAAACTACAACCAAGATTACTCTACCCAGCGAGGATCTCATTCAGATTTGATGGAGAAAGCAAAAGCTTTACAGACAAGCAAAAGCTAAGAGAATTCAGCACCACCAAACCAGCTCTACAACAAATGCTAAAGGAACTTCTCTAAGTGGGAAACATAAGAGAAGAAAAGGACCTACAAAAACAAACCCAAAACAATTAAGAAAATGGCCATAGGAACATACATATCAATAATTACCTTAAACATTAATGGATTAAATGCTCCAACCAAAAGACACAGGCTTGCTGAATGGATACAAAAATAAGACCCATATATATGCCGTTTACAAGAGACCCAGTTCAGACACAGGGACACATTAAGACTGAAAGTAAGGGGATGGAAAAAGATATTCCATGCAAATGGAAATCAAAAGAACGCTGGAGTAGCTATACTCATATCAGATAAAATAGACTTTAAAATAAAGAATGTTACAAGAGACAAGGAAGGACACAACATAATGATCAAGGGATCAATCCAAGAAGAAGATATAACAATTATAAATATATATGCACCCAACATAGGAGCACCTCAAACATAAGGCAACTGCTAACAGCTATAAAAGAGGAAATCGCCAGTAACACAATAATAGTGGGAGACTTTAACACCTCACTCACACCAATGGACAGATCATCCAAACAGAAAATTAATAAGGAAACAGAAGCTTTAAATGACACAATAGACCAGATAGGTTTAACTGATATTTGTAGGACATTCCATCCAAAAACAGCAGATTACACTTTCTTCTCAAGTGCACACGAAACATTCTCCAGGATAGATCACATCTTGGGTCACAATTCAAGCCTCAGGAAATTTAAGAAAATTGAAATCATACCAAGCATCTTTTCTGACAACAATGCTATGATATTTGAAATGAATTACAGGAAAAAAAACATAAAAAACACAAACACATGGAGGCTAAACAATACATTACTAAATAACGAAGGTATCACTGAAGAAATCAAAGAGGAAATCAAAAAATACCTAGAGACAAATGACAATGAAAACACAATGATCCAAAACCTATGGGATGCAGCAAAAGCAGTTCTAAGAGGGAAGTTTATAGCAATACAAGTCTACCTCAAGAAACAAGAAAAATCTCAAATAAACAGTCTAACCTTACATCTAAAGGAACTAGAGAAAGAAGAACAAACAAAACCCAAAACTAGCAGAAGGAAAGAAATCATAAAGATCAGAGCAGAAATAAATGAAATAGAAACAAAGAAAATAGCAAAGATCAATAAAACTAAAAGCTGGTTCTTTGAGAAGATAAACAAAACTGATACACCATTAGCCAGACTCATCAAGAAAAAGAGGGAGAGGACTCAAATCAATAAAATTAGAAATGAAAAAGAAGAAGTTAAACAGACACCACAGAAATACAAAGCATCCTAAGAGACTACTACAAGCAACTCTATGCCAATAAAATGGACAACCTGGAAGAAATGGACAAAGTCTTAGAGGAGTATAACCTTCCAAGACTGAACCAGGAAGAAATAGAAAATATGAACAGACCAATCACAAGTAATGAAATTGAAACTGTGATTAAAAATGTTCCAGCAAACAAAAGTCCAGGACCAGATGGCTTCTCAGGTGAATTCTATCAAACATTTAGAGAAGAATTAACACCCATCCTTCTCAAACTCTTCCAAAAATTTTCAGAGGAAGGAACACTCCCACATTCATTCTATGAGGCCACCATCACCCTGATACCAAAACCAGACAAAGATACTACAAAAAAAGAAAATTAGAGACCAATACCACAGATGAATATAGATGCAAAAATCCTCAACCAAATACTAGCAAACAGAATCCAACAACACATTAAAAGGATCATACACCATGATCAAGTGAGATTTATCCCAGGGATACAAGGATTCTTCAATATACACAAATCAATCAATGTGATACACCATATTAACAAATTGAAGAATAAAAACCATATGATCCTCTCAATAGATGCAGAAAAAGCTTTGACAAAATTCAACACCCGTTTATGATGAAAAAAAAAAAACCTCTCCAGAAAACAGGCATTGGGGGAACCTACCTCAACATAATAAAGGCCATATATGACAAACCCACAACAAACATCATTCCCAATGGTGAAAAACTAAAAGCATTTCCTCTAAGATCAGGAACAAGACAAGGAGGTCCACTCTCGCCAATATTATTCAACATAGTTTTAGAAGTCCTAGCCACAACAATCATAGAAGAAAAAGAAATAAAAGAAATCCAAATTGGAAAAGAAGAAGAAAAACTGTCACTGTTTGCAGATGACATGATACTATACATACAGAATCCTAAAGATGCCACCAGAAAACTACTAGAGCTAATCAATGCATTTGGTAAAGTTGCAGGATACAAAATTAATGCACAGAAATCTCTTGCATTCCTATACACTAATGATGAAAAATCTGAAAGAGAAATTAAGGAAACACTCCCATTTACCACTGCAACAAAAAGAATAAAATACCTAGGAGTAAACCTACCTAGGGAGACAAAAGACCTGTATGCAGAAAACTATAAGACAATGTTGAAAGAAATTAAAGATGATACCAACAGATGGAGAGATATACCATGTTGTTGGATTGGAAGAATCAATGTTGTGAAAATGACTCTACTACCCAAAGCAATCTACAGATTCAATGCAATCCCTATCAAATTACCAATGGCATTTTTTACAAAACTAGAACAAAAAATCTTAAAATTTTTATGAAGACACAAAAGTCCCCGAATAGCCAAAGCAGTCTTGAGGAAAAAAAGCGGAGCTGGAGAAATCAGACTCCCTGACTTCAGACTATACTACAAAGCTACAGTAATCAAGACAATACGGTACTGGCACAAAAACAGAAACATAGATCAATGGAACAAGATACAAAGCCCAGAGATAAATCCAGGCACCTGTGGTCAACTAATCTATGACAAAGGAGGCAAGGATATATAATGGAGAAAAGACAGTCTCTTCAATAAGTGGTGCTGGGAAAACTGGACAGCTACCTGTAAAAGAATGAAATTAGAACACTCCCTAACACCATACACAAAAATAAACTCAAAATGGATTAGAGACCTAAAGGTAAGACCGGACACTATAAAACTCTTAGAGGAAAACATAGGAAGAACATAAATCACAGCAAGATCTTTTTAGATCCACCTCCTAGAGTAATGGAAATAGAAACAAAAATAAATGGGACCTAATAAAACTTCAAAGCTTTTGCACAGCAAAGGAAACCATAAGCAAGACGAACAGACAACCCTCAGAATGAGAGAATATATTTGCAAATGAATCTACGGGCAAACAATTAATCTCCAAAATATATAAACAGCTCATGCAGCTCAATATTAAGAAAACAAACAATCCAATCCAAAAATGGGCAGAATACCTAAATAGACATTTCTCCAAAGAGGACATACAGATGGCCAAGTAGCACATGAAAAGCTGCTCAACATCACTAATTATTAGAGAAATGCAAATCAAAAGTACAATGATGTATCACCTCACGCCAGTCAGAATGGACATCATCAGAAAATCTGTGAACAACAAATGCTGGTGAGGGTGTGGAGAAAAGGAAACCCTCTTGCACTGTTGGTGGGAATGTAAATTGACACAGCCACTATGGAGGACAGTATGGAGATTCCTTAAAAAACTAAAAATAGAATTATCATATGACCCAGCAATCCCACTACTGGGCATATACCCAGAGAAAACCATAATTCAAAAAGACACATGCACCCCAGTGTTCACTGCAGCACTATTTACAATAGCCAGGTCATGGAAGCAACCTAAATGCCCATCGACAGACGAATGGATAAAGAAGTTGTGGTACATATATAGAATGGAATATTACTCTGCCACAAAAAGGAACGAAATTGGGTCATTTGTAGAGACGTGGATGGATCTAGAGACTGTCATACAGAGTGAAGTAAGTCAGAAAGAGAAAAGCAAATATTGAATATTAACACATATATGTGGAATCTAGAAAAATGGCACAGATGAACCGGTTTGCAGGGCAGAAATTGAGACACAGATGTAGAGAACAAACGTACGGACACCAAGGAGGGAAAGCAGCGGGGGGGGGGGGGGTGTGTGTGTGGGGGTGTGATGAATTGGGAGATTGGGATTGACATGTATATACTGATGTGTATAAAATGGATGACTAATAAAAACTACTGTATAAAAGAAATAAAATTAAATTAAAAAAAAAAACAGATCCCCAGTAAAACCTGGAGGACTTCAAAATGCAAATAGAGCAGACACTTTAGTGGAGAAAAACTTACTCTTCAATTCCAGGGCTGGCGAGTAAAGCAGTGAGTAACAACAGGCTCAATGAGGGTATCACACTTGTTTGCCACCAACCTGGAAGTCATCAAGGGTCTTCTGTTGATCCCCATGCAGGCTATCAAAAGGTTGACCTAAAACAAGTAGACTGCCAGCTATTTCTGCAGTAAAAATGGGTTTGTTGGGGATCAAGAGAGAATTGCTGTTTGGGTCTACAACTATGGCAAGCCACATGCAAGTCCCCTCACAGCAAGGAGAGGAGAACTTTTTTAAAAGGGGGAAAAGGAAGCTGGGAGGGCTGTAGTAAACAAAGAGTCCATTGGAGGAATTGAGAGTTTGAAGTAGAGTGGCTTTTCACTGGCTGAGTTGTGAGAGTCTCTCATTGGCTGAGTTCTTGCCAGGCAAGGAAAGTTTTTGTTCTTCCTGCTGAGCTCTGCTATTGTCATAGGGCATGAGCGCTTTCCTTTCTGACCTCCCAATTCTATTTTAATTGAGGTTTCTTTTCATTAATTTTAGACTGTTCTTCTCCTTTTTTCTTCAATTGCCTTTTCCACTCTATCAGTTTAGATCTTTATAATGTCTCACCACCTCCATTCTTTCTATTATTCAACATATATTTCTTTTCATTATTAAATTCACTATAAAATGGAGCTTTGAGTACTGGAGAAATATGAATCTCAACTTTTCAAAAATCTTCAAATATTCTACACTGTTTTCTAGTTGAGCAGATCTCCTCAGTTTAGCATTTAGGGCGTTCTAAAATGTAACCTCAAATTACGTCAGGTACAGTGATTCTTAACCATGGGGCATCATCAATAAAAATGTGCATACACCTATATATGCAAAGAGTTGCGTATAATTTTATGCACCAGTCTTGGAAAAATACCCCTGCTCTATACCGTCATATCCTGCCACTCTGCCACACATACCTTAAATTCCAACCATATTAGACCACGAGCAACTTGAGGACTGACAGTATTTATGCAAAAACACATTCTCATACACCCCATGATACTATCCCAAATATCTCCACCAGGTAACTTGGCCCCTAGAATATCTCCCTTGAGGTCTTTCAGAATGTTTTCATTCTCTTTATCTGCCCCCTGTTACCTGTTACCTGGATAACTTGGGAACATCTGGGGAAGATAAATGTCTTTTTTCAGATTTTAGTCTCTGCTATTCTTCCTAAAGTAAATTATGCTATTCTGGTGGGAAATAAATTTTTACTAAAGAACTTGGATTGTACTCATCTTGATGAACACAGGCTTCAATTTTATTTAAATTTGATGTCTATCTGATTCATGTCAACTCAAAAGGGTGTTCTCTGATGTCTTTTTATTTCTGTTTTCCAGGTTTCTTGAGCACAGGGGATCAGGCTGCAAAAGGAAACTATGGACTCCTTGATCTCATACAGGCTTTAAGATGGACTAGTGAGAATATTGGATTCTTTGGTGGTGACCCCTTAAGAATCACTGTTTTTGGATCTGGTGCTGGGGGTTCATGTGTCAATCTGCTGACTTTATCCCATTATTCTGAAGGTAACCGTTGGAGCAATTCAACCAAAGGTATTATGCAGGTTGCAAATTTTGACAAATTTGGTGTCTGCATGCCACGACCATCAGTAGTATGTGATGCTCTGTATATATTTCTCTGTTTAAACTGTTAGGTTGAACTCAATAACTGTTTACAACTTTGTTTCTTCAGCTTCTCTATGCATGTTTAAATTTTTGTCAAACTCTTTTCTTTGTCTCCTGTGGAGCTTGGTATGGATGCCCTTTCAAACACACTTCAGAATAATTAACATTACACTACTTTCCTCTCCTCCAAAGGGTGATTTTGGGGAAAATCAAAGATGTTCACAGTTCTGTTATCTCTGTTTATTCAGTAATCAAAATCAAAGACAAGAGTTTTTTTTAATTATTTTTTTTAATGCAAGGCTTGTATATAATCTATTTTCTAGATAGTAGATGTTTTAAACCCTTTACTAGGATGAAGATAATACGGAGGCAGTTGTAAGCTAGTTTGTCTGGAAACGTGATTTTCACTTGTTGTCTGAGTAGAGAATGGAGTTTGATTATTTTGCATGCGTGATCCAAAATTGTCAAAGCATCAAGGTCACTAGTAGAGCTTTTGATTAAAAAGAAAAATATGTTTGAATTTGTGCTTTTTCTATTTTCAACTCCAAAAGTGTTCATTTTTTTTCCCCTGAAGGCTGGCAAAGCAGCATGGAGCACTGAGGCTGCTTAAATCCATGAAATATTTTTCTTGTCTCCATTTTCTGGCCTTGACATCCGTTTTCCAAAATGCCTGCCCAAGGCTTATCATGCTGATCTTGATGGAATCCCATTTTACCATGAGTTTAGTCACCCATTCTTAAAGCATTATTAACTTGAAATATCCACAAAAGTATACACTGTCAATTGTAATTCATGAAGCTTCTTAATTTGTAAGACTGAGTTTTATGATATGAGCAACAGACATAGAATATTTGGTTTTGGTATCAAAGACACATTAATGTGGAATTTCAAAATAACAGTCATTAAATGAGTTTGTATATTTGGAGGATCATATATTATTATTGACTTAATTTATAGACATAGTTTATGTAACATCTCGTTTGTATTAGTAGAGTTCTGAACCGAGATGACAAAATGACACATGTGTGAGAACTCTTTCAATTGTATAGAGATTTTGGTCTGTAGTGAAATGACTTATTTTGAAATAACAAACTTCGTTGCTGTTGTTTTTCTTAATTGAACAGATTAGACTGTTCTAGCCTGAGGACTATACTAACGCCAATACTTATCTAGGATAACAATGGACAATCTGTTCAGACTTCTTAGGATCATTTGGTCTCAAATGCTCTTTGTGCTGATTTTTTCTAAAACTTTTTCTAAATGTAAAAGTGAACATGGGCACCAAAGCCATTTTCAGCCAGTATAACACTAGCATTGCATAAAGAGATGAATCAATTAGTTCATCAGCTAGCATTGCTATTCATCAACTCATAATATGGTAAACAGTGGCAAATGGCTATGCAAACAATTGAAAATATAGCATTCCATCACACTCTTCAAGGAAATCTGTCCATGCCTGGCTAGATAAATGGACTTACGTTTGATCTAGTCATAAGTTTATCTCTATTAGCAAAGCTGCCTGAATTGACCAGGAGATGCCCAGAAGAGGTCTTGAAATCATCAGGCTAATTTTATCTCCATTGCAGACATAGACTTTAAGGTCTGGGAACTTCCCAGAGCTGCAACAATGCTCAAGCCTGTATCTATCAGGAGTCAACCACACATAACAAGCACTCTCGCTGACAACAGAATATGTGGTTTTTCCCAGTATCATCTAGATGGCATATTTCAGACTATATCAAATGTGATGTGTATTGTCCTTAAAACCTTTTTTGATATATTTAATTAATGTCATTAAGTCCCTAAAATGGGAAAGAATCTTATAGAAGTCTTATTTTAGCTATAAAGTTTTTAAGCAGTACAATATTTCTCTGAGCAAATGTTGACAAACACATAGCCTATATAATTTTTTAAAATTATTTGTATTTATATTATTTGCTCTGGCAAACTTTGCTCTAGCAAACTGAAAATATGTTCATAAAGATGTCAGAAACCAAAACAAATTTAAATTAGTATTGTTTGACTTTTTGAATATTTTTATAATTATCTAGAAACATATTACAGACATTTTGAATACATATATGTGTTTGGAGAAAAAATGAAAACTTTGCTTCTAATTCAGTCATTACTTTAACACCTCTGTGAAAGAGTTCTTACACATTAACACATATGAATGATTGAGCATGTGTTTGAATAACTGAACTACAAAGCTGTATTTGGAAATTGACAATAAATGTAATTTCTTAAATAAAATAGATAAATTATATTTTTAAAACAAGAATTTTATTAGAGAATACCTTAATAAGTAAAGTTCATTTATAAATTTGAATGGTATGCAGCTCTTATCAAGCTGCATATGGGACCATGATTTATAATTCTTAAATGTAATTAAGTGAAAAGCAGTGGACCATGTACTTTTCATCTTTTATGATAAAATAAAGCAGTGCACATTCAACAGTGGAGAAAGTTAAATCACCCCCCCACTAAATCCTTCTGCTGATGGCTTTTTCTTTAACCTAGTGAAAATACTTCAAATGTTATAACTTCTTCTGAAAGATGAATATTCAGCATACTATGTCTGACATAAAGAACTGGAAAGAGTATGTCTAAAGTAATGTTTCGTGTGCCTTTAGGGCCATCCCCAGGGTATTAGCAAATACCCAGCCCCAGTAGTTATGTGAGGTCTGAACAATTTTTTTTCAGATAAAATCTGATTAAAACAAACACACAGAGCCATTTTGAAGAAATGCTTGCAGCCAAATTGGAGGAAATATACTCAAAAGACAATACAAAGTCTGATGATGAATTAAAGGGGAGAGAGTTAGCCGCATCTGGTTGGCTATGGTAACAGCGTAGGTGTTTACATGCTGAGCAAATAAATACTTGGGCCAAGTATTTCCACACTCTCCTTCTCTCCTTGCTTACTGCTTTTTTGAGACATTGCACAATTTAGATCTCTTGATCCCAAAGTAGTTGCTACTCAAAGCAGAGGACTAATGTCCACCTCTCGAATTCATTATACCCTGGGGATGACTTTATGTACCTTCTCTTAAGCAAAACTGTCTCTATCTCCCTGTTTCTTGAGTCATATCTGGGACATGTCTCAAATATCAGATTTTATTGTTTTACCACAGCATTATTCAAAGGTCATCTGAAACTCTTTGTTGTTTTTTCCTATAGGACTTTTTCAACGAGCAATAGCTCAAAGTGGAACTGCCCTTTCCAGCTGGGCTGTTAGTTTCCAACCTGCAAAATATGCTAGAATGTTGGCCACAAAAGTTGGTTGCAATGTTTCAGATACAGTAGAGTTAGTGGAATGCTTACAGAAGAAGCCTTACAAAGAACTTGTTGACCAAGATATTCAACCAGCACGATACCACATAGCCTTTGGACCTGTGATTGATGGTGATGTAATACCAGATGATCCTCAGATACTGATGGAGCAAGGAGAGTTTCTCAACTATGATATAATGTTAGGAGTTAACCAAGGGGAAGGGTTAAAATTTGTTGAAAATATAGTAGATAGCGATGATGGTATCTCCGCTAGTGATTTTGACTTTGCTGTTTCTAATTTTGTTGATAACTTATATGGATACCCTGAAGGCAAAGATGTTTTGAGAGAAACCATTAAATTCATGTATACTGACTGGGCTGACCGTCATAACCCTGAAACCAGAAGGAAGACATTATTAGCTTTGTTTACGGACCATCAGTGGGTGGCACCAGCTGTAGCTACAGCAGATCTTCACTCAAACTTTGGTTCACCCACATATTTCTATGCCTTTTACCATCATTGCCAAACAGATCAGGTTCCAGCTTGGGCTGATGCAGCTCATGGTGATGAGGTTCCCTACGTACTAGGAATCCCCATGATTGGACCTACAGAGTTATTTCCTTGCAATTTCTCCAAAAATGATGTGATGCTGAGTGCAGTCGTAATGACATACTGGACAAATTTTGCTAAAACTGGGTATGTACCTAAGGAATGAAGTTTGCTATAATTTAATTAAAATATCCTCTTAAGCACTTAAAAAATACATATTTTGTGTCCAAATGATTTAATTTAATAGATTAATACCAACAATACATTAAGTTCCTTTATTCAAAATTTATATTTGTGGTGTTTCAAAAAAATCACTGCTTTATTCTTCCTTTGTAAAGTTTAAGACAGTCATACCTTTATTGCATTACTCAATAATTAAATTTATCTTGTTTTTTTAATTACACAGGACTTATTATTGTTATTCAATAGTGACAAATATTTTATAAAGACTTTTCAATTTACAGTACTGTATGCCTTTTGATCCTCCCAACTACCTTGTGAGGTGAGCAGCTCAGATACTATAATCCCATTTTACAGAAAAGGGACGTTAGGCTACGAGAGCTTTACCTCGGTATTCATATGTTTAGTGTACAGCAGCATCAGGACTCAAATCCTCACCTGCCAATTCCAAATGCCAAGTTTTTTCCAATGCTGTCTCTGCTAGCTTGCCTATGAGACAACTCATATGTATATGAATTTTTAAATCTTTGGGTATATAGCAGCCCGTGGGTAGAGAGAACAAGAATGTGAGATTTACTTATACTACATTATCATCCAACAACCTGCCTGAGCTGGGATTGATATTTCTAAATTGACCCAAGTTATGTTAAAACACAGTCTAAAGCCTGGCTGAGTTCACCCTCTTCAATTAGATGTTAAACCAGTATTGTTTTGATTTTTAAAAGAATAAAACAATTTTTTTCTCATAATTTCTCTTTTCTAGCGACCCAAATCAACCAGTCCCTCAAGACACAAAATTCATCCATACCAAACCCAACCGCTTTGAAGAAGTAGCATGGACCAGATATTCCCAGAAAGACCAACTTTATCTCCATATTGGATTAAAACCAAGAGTTAAAGAACATTACAGAGCCAATAAAGTAAACCTCTGGTTGGAGCTGGTACCTCATCTGCATAATCTCAATGACATTTCTCAGTATACCTCGACAACAACTAAAGTGCCATCAACTGACATCACTTTCAGACCTACGAGAAAAAATTCTGTATCTGTCACATCAGCCTTTCCCACTGCCAAGCAGGATGATCCCAAACAACAACCGAGTCCATTTTCAGTGGATCAAAGGGACTACTCAACAGAGCTGAGCGTCACTATTGCAGTTGGAGCATCACTGCTGTTTCTGAACATCCTGGCCTTTGCAGCCCTGTACTACAAAAAGGATAAGAGGAGACATGACGTTCACAGGAGATGCAGCCCTCAGCGCACGACTACGAATGATCTGACCCACGCACAAGAAGAGGAGATCATGTCCCTCCAAATGAAGCACACCGATTTGGATCATGAATGTGAGTCCATCCATCCACATGAGGTGGTTCTTCGGACCGCCTGCCCCCCAGATTACACACTAGCTATGAGGAGGTCACCTGATGATGTTCCCTTAATGACACCCAACACCATTACAATGATTCCCAACACTATACCAGGGATTCAACCCTTACACACATTCAATACATTTACTGGAGGACAGAACAATACTCTGCCCCATCCTCATCCCCACCCCCACTCACATTCAACAACCAGGGTATAGCCAGATAAGAGAAGCAAACTCTATTTTTTTGATGGATTGCAGTAAAAGATTACTGAAGATTCCTTGGCTTTCAACCTACAAGACGCTTACTATTTAAATAAGGAGGAATACTATGTGAATATACATATCAAGAACTTTGGGGGCTTTGAAAAAAACATGAATTGTACATATATACACAAATCAACTTTAAAAATGAATTTCAATTGCTTGAAGCAATTGTTCTGAATGATACTTTTTCATTCACATTCAAGAATTAATTTTTTGAAGATTTATGTTACATGATGGAATTAGGCATGTGGAACACCAAACAGGAAAGAACTATGTCTGAAATATAAAATATAAAAAATTTAAAAAACAACCATGAATATGCACAAGGGACACACCAATGGAATGTCAGCTAATTTTCACCAGTTTTTATTTGGAGCTGTTTTATTGTGTAGACCATATTTACATATTTGGATAAGTACACAAAGCACCAATGCTGTTAATGGCCTTAGCGGAGGCTCATGCTGAAATTTGCCAGTAAAACAACGAAGTTTAAAGACTGGCAGGTACAACATTATCACATAAGTGCTGTCAGTATAAAGTTGTGGGGATAAAGGAAACTGGATATTTTTAGCACGATGTGCATGATAATTTATATGCTTGGTGGCTGTGCTGCTGATTAAGCTGTAATTAAAATTCTTCTCATCCCATTGGAGTTTTTAATAGAAGCTTCCTCCATCAATTGGCAGAACCTAAAGAAGATTTTAAGGGGCAAAAGTAATTACAATAAAATAATTCACAGTAGTTTTGATAATAGATGGAATTAGTTATGAAAGGTATTTGAAGAAACTATAGGTATAGTGGTGAATACTCGCTGATATGAATCCCAGAAAAAAAAATTCCTATATTTTTAATATTCTTTTCATTCCCATCTAAGTACTTCATGGAAATATAACCCTAATTGGACATGTGTTACAGGATCTATACTTTGCTGTGGTTTTTGTTACTCTGTGTTTTGTTCCTTTTGGTAAGGTGAAGTGTGTCCAAAGAGTTACTTACTAGTCTTTTATGATACAAGGATGCCCCAAATTACCACTCTGATTACAGTTCTCAGTTCATTGATTTACTCATGTTGCATGACAAAATGTTTACTAATAATAACTCAATATAAAGTTATGTCCCTTCTCACGTCACTTATCTTTCTCGCTGAGGTTCATTCACTGGAATTTATTCACGCAATCTCAGTAGAGTGCAACGTAGATGCAAAACCTAAAAGGAGAGTCAACACCTGGAGGATTTTAGTCTTACACATGCGTGTGATTTTAAATGAATATTCTAAGACCACAGGAAACTCTTCATCCCCCTGTTGTTTACCAGTAACAGTATATCACAGACCTTTCCAAATGTTTGTATATGTAATCAGATGTACATTTGTATTAAAAAAAAATTGAGATGGACTTAAAGAGCACATCCTGATAAATACTTTCTCTCTTACCTGTACTATATTTCTATTAGACTAAAGTTATGTGATTTTTTTTTACATTTTTTCAGATGACTAGCAATTTTGATAGTTTGTAAGATAATGCAAAGAACTTTCTCTGACAAACTAACTGCAGTAACAGAAACCTTTCTTTTCAGTTACTCTTTTTCAAGAATGAAAGCTTATTATACAAAAAAAAATTGTATACTACTTGATGGAAACAACTTTGTACATCTTGGCCATGTCACTGGTCATTGCGTGAAATAAAGATAATAATGACTATTAGTCCAATGCTAAGAGACATGATCTTTGCTCATTAAAGAGCTAAAATGTTTATTGCTGTTTTGTCTTTTTTTAAAAAAACAAGAACAACAGAAAAAGAAACATGACTGTCTCAGAGAGTCATTTTTCCAGACAAGTCAGGTTTTTGAAGACATATAGGTAACTTCTACAGAAAACACACCATGTATTTAAAGGCAAGTCTCATCTAAGATGAAACTGATGAAACTTTAATATTTTGAATTTTTAAGCCCAGGAACTCATGAAAAAAATACTAGCTTTGTATTTTTAAATACCTCTTATGTGAAAGTGGTGTGGAAATAAAATGTGCCAATTGTTTTCAGTTAGAAACACAGGTTCCAATTCTGATCATCAAGGAACAGGTCTATTGGAAATAAATGTGCAATATTCATGAAATAGGATAGCTAGGTTCACAATATAAGGGTGATTAAATTATCATAAAGTAGTGGTTAGAAAGTTATCCTTCTAAGAAAATTTTAAAGTGCTGAGCAAGACATTAAGCTAACACTAAAGATAAAAATCTTTTCTTTCAAGGAATTTGTTTACTTATAATTCCCCCTCCCAATTATTAACTATCAGTAAAATGTAGATATTGCTCCGTAACTTCAAATAAAAATCTGTTAGAAGCAAAAAGTCTTCAAACTCCAGAGCAGTCTACGTGCAGTTTTTGCCTGATTGGTTATGCTTTTAGACTGTGAACTGCCAATGTAAACAAATAAAAAGAATTGTTTTAACATCTGAAATATTGTTTAATCAGAAACTGTCTTTTACTGTATTGATTAAACAAAAGATAAAAACAGAAATAGAAATGACAACAAAATAAGATATAAATGAAATCTTTCACATGCATTACTTCACTTAGCAAAACCATTCTATTATATTTTAATGATGGCCATATTTATATCTATCTACCTATCTGTTGCTCTAAACTTATCTATTACTTGATCTACATAGCTATACCATAACAGACATCTATTTTATACTAATTTAGGGAAATGATTTAGGAAAACAAAGCATAGCCCTATTCTTTTTTTTAAAATTAATGTAGCATCAACTTTGTGGAAGATAAAGCAGCTGTAGGTTTTATTACTGTTTCAGGTCGTGATGAAGTCATTGTGAATGAGTGTTAGTTGCTAGATTTATAATTACAACAGCTAGTTTTCTGAATGTAAAATGATGTCCCACAATAAAAAGAACATTAAGAACTGTTTTTAAAGCTGAAACATAAATTTTAAATGCAAGAAATATTTTGAATATTGTTATGAAATTTTACCCAATATGTTTAAAGTGTATTTATTTAGATGATAATTTTCTTTAGGAAAAAAGTTGCAAAATTGAAAGAATATTCCTGTCATCACTTATTACTTCAGATTTTCCTGCCTCTGATGAAACTGCAAATAGTCAAGGCTGCTTACAGTTTATACAAACATTAAGCCAAAATTGACTTTATTTCATTGTCTTGCTAGTATACAAAATTCTTGCCAAATGTTTTCCAACAGATTAATGTTGTTTTAGAGGATGGCATTAGCAATATAAGAGTGACAGATCTCATAGTTTTAAATTTTTATTGAATATGTTGACTGTGAACAAAATCTAGTTGACTGCTACAGATACATCATGAGTTTCACTATTAACTTTAGGAAACTGGAAAGTCATTTGCTAAAGCATTAAAAATACCCAATTTGAATCTGGAGAGATCATGCTAATAGCTCAAAGTAGAAAATCTGAGTAAAGTATAGATTATTTCATTCTTCATTTCAAATTTAAAAGTTGACCATAATAATTCTTTAATTCAATTTTTTTATCTGTATAACATAAAAACAGCAACAAATTTTTTTAAAAAATGATCAACCATACGTAATACTAAAGAAGAAAACAAGGATGGCACTAATCTTCTTACAGAAAAGAAATACCAGAACTCAATTGTTTTATCTATAACATATTATTCTCAGTTATTTCACCTGTTGGCACACTTATACTGACACATGTTAATGTAATGAAAGGATTCAGAGAATGTGGTTTTGTGTTCCAGCTTTAAAGACACTACTACATAGAAATTACTGGGATTCTTTTCTTTGGCGAGTTTCACAGAAATATTTTCATAGGGCAAAATGATGAATGGAATTCTTAGGAAGCTGTCAAATATGGTGGCAGTCCTTTGATATTTGTTTTCTTCTGTGTTATTGGCTCAAAGTACTGGCCTTTCCCTTCATTTCTAGTAATTAGTTGTTGTAGACTATCACTTTTTAATATGAGTGAAAATTAGATAATTTGGTTATACATGTGAAACATGCTCCCAAATAAATTCAATTAATGGGCACTTCCCTGACGAGATTTTGTTATCATTCATTTAATTATCTTGTCAAGCTTTTTGTTACAACAATTGTTTTGGCTTTTGAGTCAACAAACTAAGGAAATTTCTCCAACAGCCTTATACCTCTCCTGCACTTGATATAACAGCATACACTTCAAATTTCCATCAGAAGTCTCTAAAGAAATTTCCTACTGATGTGAAACATTTGGTAACAAACTTGATTATTTTTCATAAGCATTCTGATATTACTTTATTCTGGCACTTTGCTGTATTTGTATGCAGGCCAGAAACCAGTTTCATTTGAAAAGGGTTGTAGCATCTACAGACTGGAATAACCATGTGCAGGGCATAAGTGCCTTTCTTTCTAGGATTTTATTTATGAACATTATTGTCTTTTTTAAATCTGCAGATCCTAATAATTCAATTTAAAAGTTATAATAGGGTGACCATGTTATAAGTTAACAATAAGAAAATTTTATTTAGAAAGGTCTTTTCTTGCATTTACTTTGATTTTTGTATGTTATCAAATGGGTCCAAATGACTTCTGGAAAAGAGCAAGGTGAATTTTTGAAAAGCAACAGTTATTTAGGAATTTGATTTAATTGTACGTGTGGAAACTTAAATCTCTAGCAAACTTAAACTTTTTCTGCCAAATAAGTAATTTTAATGTAAAAGAAGTCTGAAGTTGTTAGGGACAATCAAATCAGACAGGTATATAATTTTATCTAGTCAACCATCATATATACCATGTGGTATATATAGCCTATGAACTATATAGTTTGTAGGATATTTATGATGGCCCTTTCAGACTCATATATTTCCAAATGACATTGTATACCTCCCTACATATGTATTAGTGTGATAGAATTTAGTCCTCTATGAAAAGTCAAGCCAAAGTGCTAGCAGTTTTGTGTTGAAATGAATGATGACAATTAGAGCTTTAAAGAAATTTGTAAAAGTACAGTAACAAAAAATCAGCAGATGAAATTAAAGCAGAGGAACTATTTTTGAATGCCGTTTCCAGGATTGATATCTATATTAGATGGTGTGTTTAAAAGGATTTTAGTGTTTTTGATTCATCCTTCTCTGCACTCGTATCATTTAGCAAATTAATGGGACATATGTCATGTTTTTTGTAACAAAAGGCCATTGGGTTGTCATGATTCAGTTTGTGTTTGGACATCCATGGATTTCATTAAAAACAGGTTTATTATCATGAATAAATATTGCCATGTTTTCCAAGTTGTGTTGACCATTTTTAAACTCAGAAATAATTTCATCTCTGTTTGACACACACAAAAACATTTCCAAGATAAATGTTCCCTTGCAACTCCTTTCTCTTGCCCACACATGTGCTGACAGTTCTGATTTCATGGAAACAGTATTTTATGGTCTGTTCACCTCTTGGTGAAGGCAGGGAAAGAATTTGGAGGGTAAAAAGTTTGGGAACTTGGATACAGTTGTTACACAGCTTGTCAGAAAAGAGAGAGGAAAGTGGGAGGAGGAAGAGAAAAATGAAAAAGGGAAGGACTGAGGAAAGAGGGAGAAAGAAAGGAAGAAAAACTTCTCAATTTTTAATTAATGACTTCTTGCCTCCAAATAGTTTTTTTTTTCTAAGCAGAGATATATGACAGTTACTCAAAAAGAGCACAAAGGGATTTAAATAAATCCCTTTAAACCATAATCTATTGTCCTTAGAGAAGAAGATTCATAATGTTTAGGAAGAGGCACAAAATTTAATCGTTGATACAAGTCTTTGTCAAATTGTGTCACTAGAAACAAAAATAAAATCTAGAGATATGTATTTCTCGTCTTGTACAATCTAATCAATAATGATCTCTGTAGGGAAGACTAAGTGAAGTGTGGACATCTCTCATCTGACTATCATCCAAGATAAGAGTACAGTAAACAATTAGGACATCATAGAATTTCCCCATGCATGGTCTAAAGACCAATATTTTCAAACTGCTAAATAGAACTGTCATGGCCTTGCTGGTCTCTGTGACCACATATAGCCATCAGTACCAAATAAACAAACAGTTCAAAAACACATTCTAAGAGTTTCACTTTCCACAAAAGGATTTTGATGTTTAGTAGGATTTCATGTTGTTTTATATGATTACACTTTTTCATTACATTTTTACATTTCCTTACAGGTTACAGAATGTTATTTTTGAGTTCAAAAGAGATGTCCCAAATACATTCTATAAATGTTCATATGAAAGCAATCTTTTCTAGTGGAGTGCCATAATTTGAAGTACTTTCTCTACTGCCCCCATCCTGGAGAGTTGCCTTGAATCTCCCCTTAAACATTTCTGTTTCTCTCCTGAAAACCCTCAGCCTCACTCTCAGAGCTGACTTCCTCTGCACTGCCAGAGATCTCCCCACCAGTTCCTGCAGCTTCCATTCCCATGCCTTCTCCCATTATTATGTATGCCTCCTTCTTCAAGGATGTAGAATTTGTGGGGAAAGTCTTAAGGTGAATTAAATAAATGGTGCTTCGGGCAGGTTGGAAGCTAGTGATCACCAATCAAGCAATGAGAGGAATTAGCCATCCATTCACTCAACAAGTGGTGCCCAACGTGTGCCAGACAATGTACTGAGTGTTAGACACATGAACCAACTCTGTGATTTACCCAATAACAATTATTGCCACACTAGGAATAGTTTTAAACACTTAAACTACTCAGATCACCTTTTGTGCTACCAACTATATCACATCATTTTGCAACATCTTGTTTTATCTATTTGATAGGTCTAAAAATAGTAAAGATAAAACAACATTTGTTCAGTTCCCACAATATTATATGAATTCTATTGAGCAAGTCCATCAACAGAGGCAGGTGTATAATAATGCTTCCTAATAATAAATATGGCCATATCTGAAGTCACCCTATATTAGGCCAAAATAGATCATGGAATACGAAATACTCAGCTTAAAGCTCACCTGATCCAACCACGTAACTAATTCCTTAATCCTCTACTACAATCCTAACATGTGGTTGTGAACCCTATCATTCCACAATACCATGAATCAGGAATTCTAAAGCAGCTGGCTACGTTTGGGACCATTTGGACTTTCTTCCTTATACTGATCTATTGTTCTTTTTTTCCCCCTAAAAGTCATAAAGTCTCCATCATCTGACTTCCTTTTAAATATTTTAAGACAGCTATTATATCTTCCATGAGTCATTCTCTTCTCAAAGGAAGAATTTCTATTTTCAATACACCATTCTGAACACTTTTTTGAATATCCTACCAAACTAAGTTTCTCAGGAAGTATGATGTCAAGAGTTGAACATAACAAATGTTTCAAGTATAGGTTGATCTTTACTTCACAGAACACCACTGTAAGTGTCCTCATTGTAGAAAATATTTTTTAAAATAAAATCTATGATAGTATCATCTTCTTTAGTGGCCATAGCACACTAGTAATTCAGGCTGAGACATACTCCTTACTAAGACTCTTTAAAATCTTACACATACAGCCATTAAGGAAATTCTACCTTCACCCTGTCCTTGATAATTTGAGTTTTACCTCATCTTTAGGATACTGAACACTATTAAATGACACTTCATTAGATTCAGCACATTGTTCTAGCCTATGAAGTTCTTTCCATTCAAGAGGAGTGAAATCCATTAAAATGATGAACATCCTTCTATCTTTACCCAGATCATTAACAAAAAATACTGTCCAGAGTTAAGTTGAGGACAAAGCTCTGGAGTAATAGGAATAGTAGTATGTATAGTACTGAGAACAGCAATAGATATATTTGCTGAGCACTTGCTATATTCTAGGTTCTGTATTTACACCCCACAACAAACCACCACACACCACCCTCACAGTACCTATCAATCATTTTCTATGCACTTATTCATTAATTCATTCTTTAAAAGATACTTATTAAAGATCATTTACATATAAGTCACTGAGCTATTTGTGATAGAAAAGTGAATAAACTATAGCCTTTTTCACCCATTACTAGCAACCAAATGATTAATTCTTCATCTTGTTTACACACATAGCCTGAGACATTATCAGATAAATTTGAAGAATTGATTTTCTGTCATTTAAAATATTTGAATGACATCATAGTCATCTTTAGTAAGAAAATTGGGGTAATTACCCTAGAACTTCTATTTAAAGATTTCTGAGTGTCTAGAGCTTTGTGGTAAATGGTAGAAGATATCACAAAAAAAGAATGTGGTTTTGCCACTTCAATATTTTCCCCAATTCTTACACTAATCGTCTGTCATAATTAAGATGCTGGCTTAGGCAAGACAACTGTACTCTTCAAATGGGATCATTTAATAGAAAAACTACCTCATGAACAAAGTAGAAAAATTGAAATAGTATAACATATTTTACAGTGAAAAGTAAACATCTGTCTCACTTCAGATCTCAATTCCTTCCCCAGAAACATTGACAGTTACTAGTTTTTATATATATTTCTATGAGTATTCCATTCATATATGAACAGGTGCAAATGTGCATTGCCTATGTCTGGACATGGAGAATATGTATATATTCTTTTTTAACTTATCTGGAAATGCTCCATGGGAGCACAGTAGGTCTGCTTTATGAGATAACTGAAGTAAATAAAAATAAGTTTCAAATTTATCCATGAATCCAAACTACTCTAATCAAAATTGCAGCAGAGTATATTTGTTTCTTTCCAGACCTTAGAGGGGTAAATGTCAAGAATGACCAAGATCATTTCGAAGCAAAAGAATAAGGGGCAACAACTTCACCTACCATATTTCAAGAGTTACTAATAAGCTGTGGTAATTAAAACAGTGTAGTATCAATTAAGAGAGACAGATGGAGAAAAACAGTGAACTCATAAATAGATCAATGAAAAAGGAGGAATTTGGTGTATGCCAGAGTAACATTACAAATCAAGGGGAAAGGAAAAATTCTTCAGCTAAAAGTAGCTACCTACATGACAGAAAATTATCTCTATGTCTTACTACACACAAAAATTAATCCCACATAAATTAAAGATAAAAATATGAAAAGCAAACTTTAAATGTTTTAGAAGAACACATAAGAAAATATTGTAACATCTTGAAGTAGGGAAGAATTTATTAAACAAGAAATAAAATAGTATAAACTATAAATGAAAGGATAAGAATTGAAATCAAAATCTCAATACCTCAGATAAGATTTTTTTAATGATGACAAGCACACACTGAAAGTAAATATTTACAACATATGTAAGCAATGAAAGATTAATTAATGAGTTGAATAGAAATCTCCTGTAAATAATAGGAAAATAACCCACAAGAAAAATGGGGCTGATGAAATATTGTGGATTGAAAACATGTCTTTGTTTCTTCCCTCTCCCTAATCCTCACAAAAATATGAAAGATGAAAAATACATAAATCCATCAGAACAAGAAGAATAGAAGAAGAGATTACAGATTGGGATTTCTATAAAGCTTCTGGATGATAAAAATTAGATAAATGATATTAAGGAAATAATACAAACTATAAATAATAACATAAATCAGAATTAGAGAGGTTAAAAAGTGCCTTAATAGAACTCAAGAAATAATTGTAAATAAAAGAAACAATGATTTCAAACGTGAAGATTAAATTGAAAGAAACACAAGAGCAAAGAATGTTTTAAGAAACTTAAAAAATGCCTCAAGACAAATAGAGGTAAAAAGGAGAAAAGGTCCAAAAAGAAAAAAGAAAAGAAAGAAGAAAAAGGATTCAAGTATAAATGACAAATAAGGAGGCAAACAAGACTCAACATATGTGTATATGGAATCTTCCAAAAAGAAAACCAAAACAGAGAACAAAATAAATACAATAAAAGTATAATTACAGAAAATTTTCTCAATGTAATAGAAAAAGATTTGAAATTATATTTTGAAAGGATGTACTGAGTATCTGAGAAAACTGATAAAAAATGACTACATTAAGACATATTCTATTAAGATTACTGAATATCAAAGAAAAAAATTCTTTGGGCATTCACAGCCAGGTAAAAAGATCAAGTCTCTTATGATGGATAGTCTCATAATATAATTAGGTTATCATCAGAGTTTTCAAAAGCAACGCTTTATGGCAGAAAAAAATCGAGTAGCATATGCAAGACGCTCAAGGAAAGAGAATGCGAGCCAATGATTTTTATATTGAGCCATAAACTAACTTTACTTAAGATACAAGTATGAAGGCCATAGACAAATCATTAATGACATTCAAGAGCTTAGAGAATATTGTTTCCATGAACACTTCTTGAGAAATTTAGCAGAAAGTGACCTCAGACAAACAGAAAGATGACACTGATGTAAGGACTTATGATGAACACTAAATATATATTCACTCAAAGAACTATGACTAAATGAGGGTTATAAGGTAGAGAGTACATTAGACAATGGCTATATACTTTGACAATGTAGACATAATACATTTATAAAAAATGTGAGAATAGGAAAATCATATGCAAAAATTTTCATTACTTTCAGTAATCATATTGGTGTTGGTAATAGTGCTACTGCTGCACTGAAACTGTTACCTGTTATGAGGGATACAGCAAGTGAGGAATATTGTGATATGCTAATTCTATCATCCACACTGTTTTGAGAACCAGCAATAGTTTTTTATGGAATTTTTGAATTTTATTTTATTTTATTTTTTTATACAGCAGGTTCTTATTAGTTATCCATTTTATACATATTAGTGTATACATGTCAATTCCAATCACCCAATTCATCACACCACCACCACCCCCGGCCGCTTTCCCCACCTTGGTGTCCATACTTTTGTTCTCTACATCTGTGTCTCAATTTTGCCCTGCAAACAGGTTCATCTGTAAAGAACCAGCAATCTTAATGTAGAAGAAAGGATATTCTGATGCAAGATAGAATAGGTTAAGTAAAAGCCCTGTGGTTTGGATTTTAAAGTAGAAGTGTCAGAATAAAAACTAAAAAAAAGTTAAGCAAATAATGACCTAGCCAGTAGCAATGAGAATCTCCAGAGCTCACACTGTGGTCTTGAAATAAGTCACTACTTTAAAAGAAAATCACAGGGAGAGAGACAAAGAAGGAGAGAGGGAGAAACAGAGAGAGACACCTGGGGAACAAACTGTCCGAGATGAATCTGGAACATCTTGTCAAAGACTTCTATAAATATATCAGAAGGACTCAGGAGCCTCCTTGAAGATCTCACTATCTAAAGATGGGACGATTTGAGTATCAATAAGGATCATTTCAATTGATTGAAACAAATCAAATTGAAATCCATAAGTCAATAACAGCAAAAAAAAAAAAAACTCTTCTGTCACTTATGGAGGATAACTGGAATTCAACTCATTGTTTTGAAAACGATAAATAAAAGGAAGCATTAAAGAATTTGTCCTATCATTCTTCTATAAACTATGTAATTAGGTAGCCAAATCATAGATGAAAGGAATTTACTCATTATAGAATTATTTCAGCTAATAAAAGAAGGATCATTGTATTAGAATTTCAGATTTTCTCACTTCCAATAAATTAATGGAGCTAACTATTGAGCATTGGTATCATTATAAAAATAGAAACAACCAGTCATGATGTGCCTCTGGATGGAAATTCATAGCACCAATTCTGAAGAGGTCTTGTACCCAAAAGTGAACCTATATCTGATGAAGTCTCTATATCCAACTACTAAGAAATACATAGGACAAGGAAGCAGCTTAAAATACACCATGGGGATAAAAACAACAAAATTCATACTATTGGATATTTTATCAATTAAATTTCCTGGCTTCTTCAATGAACAAATTTCAAGAAAAAAATATGGTGAGATATTCTGTAGATTAAAAGAAATTTACAAAAACAAACAAACAAAAAAACTGCTTAGGGAAGTATCCCTTGGTGATAAAATTATAAAGAAAAGCAAGATGGGTAACAAGCACCCAAGATGGTGTTAATTTAAAGGAGAGGAAAGAAGTTGTGATCAGCACGGGGCATGTGGAGGACTTCTGAGGTGGTCTGCAAAGTTTTATTTCTTAATCTGGGTGGTTTTTTCCAGAGTATTTTTCTTACAATGATGTATTATTAAATAAACATTTATTTCATGAGGTTTTTCTGTACCTGTATCATAATTTACAATAAAATAAAAAGAATTGTAATAAAAGAGGTAATACATGAAAATGTTTCAGCCTTAAAGGACATGAGTTTATTAAATGAAAAGGTCTACCAACTGTCTAGCATAATGGATGGAAAGAGCACCGCATCAAGGCACACAGTCATGAAATGTCAGGGCATCAGAAGAAAAGTTTCTACAGCTTCCAGAGAGAAAGAGAAGTGGTTCTCAACGTCAGCTCTGGAAACAAATGCCTTCACATTTTTTAGAGGAAATTATGATCTACTTAGAATTTTATATATAAACAAAATATTAGTCCAATGTATCAGTCCAAGAAGACATGGATCCAGGAGACAGAGGGAGGGAACAGCCAGGACAACTGCTCAGGAGGCCAGAGAACAACCAGTTCCGCTCAGAGTGTGATGCTGGGGACCCCAATAGAGAGGCCTGGAGAATAAAATTGAAACTGATGGAGTATCTGATATGTTTCATCATGTAAAAAGAATGTCATTTGTATGGATTTTATAATTTTTTGCTGAATTTGAGAAGGATGTAGAAAACTAAGCAACAAATAAAATGATCATTGTTGATACAGAGAAAAACAAAAAGTGCTATAAGAAATGGAATGTAATCCTTGAACATATATTTGTGCACATGAATGGAAGTACACTTAAGGGATAATTCTTACAAGTAGAAAGGTTGGTTCAAAGGATATTTTCTCTTTTTTGACTATTTCCTGATTGATTTTCAAAGATGTTATACAAATTTACACTCCCACCAACAGTGTATTAAAGTACCCATTTCCCTCCACTATGGCCAAAAATGTAATTATCACTTTTTTATCTTTTCCATTTTACTATAAGTGGAAAGTCATTATTGTATTAATTTGCATTTTTAAATTGAGGTAAAGCATCTTTTCTTATGCTTATAAGCCATTGTATTTCTTTTTATATTAAAAATCTTTCTTTACTCTGTATATTTTTCTATTTATTAATTTCTTCATATAGAATTATGAGAGCTCTCTATAGATAAATAAAATCAGTACTTTCTGTCATGTGTGTTGTAAATAATTTTGCTCAATTTTCCTTTGAATTTTATGTTATTTTGTGCTGGGCAGAAATGTTTGTGTTTTGTTATTTAAGTGTATTGTGTTTCCTTTACGTTTTCTGGATTTTGTGTCTTGCTTAGAAATACATTTCGCATTCCAATTTTTTTTTTAATTTGCTCATATTATCTTCTGTATTGACAGTCTCATCCTTTATAGTTCAATTTTTTGATCCATCTGAAATTTATATTGATGTGACAGGTAAGGAGGAATTTAGGTTTTGGGGGTTTTTTCCCCCAGCTAAGTCAAGATTTTAATTCATTTCAGACCTGAGTAAAATGAATGCTATTGTATTGTGAAACTGAGAACTTTTTAGTTTTAGCTACTGAAATCTACAAGACTGTAGAAGAGCAAGATGTTAGCTAAACCACATGTAGGTCGTTACTACCTCTGTCTCCTTCCATGCCTATGACTGAAACCTACCTGTTTCCTTAGTATGTGACATCTTACAACCAGATGGGAAATTCCCAAGGAGTTTAAAACTATCTAGCCAGTGAAGGGAAGGTCCTCTGGCTTATGATCCCAGTCTGTACATGGGTGCCATCATAGGGCTTTGGGTTATTAAGTATATTTACATCTACAGACCATATTTCCTAACTGCTACTCACTATCAAACTAGCTTAAAAATAACAAATTTGCTGGCCCGATAATCAGAAGAAAATCAGTGGTAAGAAAAGTATTGTGGTGGGTTAGTAGTTTGATCTAGGTTGGAGTCAGGAAAGAGCAACAACAAAAGTGTATCTTCACCTGCACCTGGATTTACAGACCTAAACCAAATGCTTAATAAATGTTGCCACAAGATTGCATGGGATGTCTCCCAAGTAGGGTATCTTAAAGACAAGAGTGGTTGTCTTGACATCTTTAAGATACCTTACATGATGGTCTTGAGTTTCTTCCCAAATTGTACAGCAATAGACAGTCCTCTAATCACTTTTTCCCCTGCTACTGAGAAAGATCTTATTTAATTGCTTGCTTAATTTCTTTATCCACTGCCCAAGAGGTCTATTGCAACTCTAATTTTCTGGCCATCTTTTTTGAGGTTGATTCTTGGGGACCACACTTTGCTAATGCTATATGACTTATAACTATGCTTTTTTACTCTAAGTCCCAAAGAGCTTAAGAACAGCTATTAGCTATTTAAAAAAAAAAAAAAGAAGTAAAAACTAAAAGGAAGTGATAAAAGAAAGGATCCACATTAGAGTTGGAGAATATCTAATGGAAACTACTTTTGTTCAGATTTCCATGAAGCCTTTTAGCAAAGATGAATGAGCTCATGCCATGAAGCTGTGTATGTTTTAAAAAGTGATAAAAGGTTAACTGGGTAGAGTGTGAGCAAGACTGTATATAGAAGGAACCCTTTAGTTGATGATTTAAGTACACTTAATATTCATATATCTTATGTCTACATCAGGCTGCTGTTCTACACAAAGTCTACACAGTGTTTTGGGAGACAAAATAAAAGAGCTTAGCAACGTGTGCACAGTTTATAATAAAACATTTTTGGGGAGTTAGGTGAGGAAGGGAAAGAGGAAAGAACTGGGATGCCCAGCAGATGTGAAAAGATGTGTTAAAGAGAGAAAAGTTTAAGTATTTTTCCCCCCTGGCAACCAAAAGGTTCTTTGAAGAGTAAGCACATATGTCTGTTTCAAGGGCTCTAAAACTATGAGAAAAGAGTGAGGCCCCCCAAAATTAGAGCTGAAGCTGACAAATCATCATTCTTAAGAGGAAGGAAGTAGTCATCAAGACAGTATTCTTTGATAGGATTCAATCTCATCAATTTCCCCTTGAATTTTCCACAGTTCAAATTCTATGTTAAATTACATTTTCTTTCCCTGTCCTAAATCAGAAAGTCCTTTTTACCAAAAACCAAGAAACATAATACTATAGCTCTATATACATTTGACATGGAGGTAACTATGCTAATCTATCAGAAAATATTTTGTCCTTTCTTTGCTATGTGGACCAAAAAAACAGTAAAGTGGAGAGGTGAATTAACACTCATGAGATTGCTTTTTTCTTGTGAGGATTCAGCCTTAAATATCTTGGTCAAATTGTCAAACCACTCTTCTGTACATTAGATAAAAAGATCCATCAAGTTGCATTTACCCAGCTAAGGTGACTCCATTGCAAAGGCTACCTTCTACCTACCTTTTTATTTTGGTGGGTTTTTTTTTTCCTTCTACATAGTTTTGTCTACACTCACCTCTATGCAAATGAACATCTCATTGCAAATCCTGAGTTTCTCCCTCATTTCTCCTGCCCTCCATGGCCCCCAACCTTTCTTTTCCTATTTGTAACTTATTTTGCCCTTTCTCCTCAGATGCACTACTTAGTCTTTCTCACCTCGACTTTACTCCTGAGTAGGTTTTCCTTATTGTTCTCTATGGCAATGCATTCGTAGAGCCCACTTTTAGTGCCCTCCCAGTTAGGCAGGTTTCTAAGGAATCTCCTTTCATGTATCTCATATCTATCTCATCTGTAACATCTTTATTAATCCCCAGTGACATTTTATAGTTTTGACTCTCAATCACTCTAATCTGGAAGTTAAAACAGCCTTCTACATTGTCTCTAAAATCCTGTATGATCCAGCTGCTGCTTACCATCAATAAGCTTCTTCACCTTCTTCTCCCAAAAGCCTAGACTTCAACCACAAAGAAATTTTCTGAAGTTCTTCAAATGCATTGTGCTCCTGGTCTCTCTGCTCTGGGTCTTTGCACAGACATCTCCATCTTCCTTCTCTTTGCTTGGCCAACTCAAAGTCATCCCTCAGGACTCAGCTCAGAAGGACCACATCCTCTGGGTAGCTCTCTCTGGTCTTGGTGACTTCTAAACTAGGCAAAAACTGGGCTCTCTGTTTTGTCTCTGCCACAATATAAATCACACTTTACTTGATTGTCTTTCTCTGTACCTTCCTCAAGGCTATAAATTCATCAGTCAGGGACCATCTTCTTTGCAGTTTCACTCCCCACGATTACTGCTCAGTTCAGATTTGGGGAAAGAAAATGACATGGAAGTCCCTGAAAATGACTTGACTATTCTACCTCTGTGATTTTTCACCTGCAGCTCTATTTGCCTGAATTTCATCCCTACAAATTTACCCTCCCTCCAGCCCTCTAACCATGCCTTCGTCTATTGTAACCCTGCTTATTCTTCCAGGTCAGACTCAGGTGTTCTCTCTCTCATGAGCATTCCCAAATCAGACCCACTAGAATTGATCCGATTTATCTCCTAGCCATGTAATGTGAATCAAACATGGCTTTATCATGTACTCAATCTCTTGTTTTTTCTCCCAAAATAGATGGATTAAAAATAGAGACTATGTCTTAAAATATTTGTATTCCCCATATCATCTATCACAGTGTTTTGCAGAGTGCCAGTGCTTAATATGTACTAAATGATTTATTGTAAAATAATTTTCCAAATTTTTCTGTGTTTCCTCTAGAAAGTGTTCAGTAATAGTACTTTTCCCCCTTGGGAATTTCTTAATCTTTCCTTTTCTAACAAGGAAGTATGTGAGTTATTTCTATACATTTTCCTTACCAGACTGCAGCAGAAATCCTTCTGAAGATTTGGTGGGAGCAATAGAAATGTGTGAATAATTCTGCTTGGTACAGGTGAAATTGTAATTAGAATTCACATCTGTTCAACTGATGTTTCAAAGACTCAAAGATATCTGGCAGGAACGTTCCTCTCCTCTACTTAAGAGCAATGTGGAGCACATGACTTTTTAACGTTTTCTCTCATTGCCAATGTAACCAAAGCCCAACCACCCATCCTTCAATACTCCAGCTCAAATCAGACATTAATTGCAAAGTCTTCCCTGCTTCCTCTAACTTGAAAGTACTCCCTTCCAGCCCTGTATACACACAATATTATATCTATATCTCTCTTATGACAGTCATCTCTTTCTCCCTCATATTTTTGTAAAGATGTATGCCCATGTCTTGTATCCCTTCTGAATTGTGAGTTCCCGGACAGCAGAATTTGTGCCTGATTTGCTATTCCCCTTTGCCCATAGAAAAGTGCCTTGCATTTATGTGTTGGTTCTATAGCTTATATTAGCTGTTAAATGGCATGTTGCATATACATGAAGATTATGTGTATAAACATAGTATGTACATACAGTACCCATATTTGTATCTTTGCAGCAGAACTAATATCCATGTTAAGCCAGTCTGATGACCACTGTAAAAGTGAGAGAATCAGATTGATGTTATTAGAGTCTAAATTGCTATACCAAACTTATTTTGGTGCCATTATTCTCCCTCCTAAGATGTAACAAAAACCTCAAATCGAATTTTAGTCATGTCTTAGATATCACTTCATTCCAAAGTCTTCCCTGATTCCCAAAGAAATTCTAGAGTTTGTATTATAATTCCACAGCAGTAATTACATAATATTGTAGCTGCCCACTCATCTAACTGCTTTGTCTTTCATCTCCTTGAGGGCAGGAACTACATCATGATGTTGACTTTTTTGTTCACACTGCTTAGGAAGATAGCTGTGGTGGATGGAATAATGTTCACCTACCCACCTCTGCCCCCACCAAAGACATCCATGTCCTAATCCCCAGAACCTGTTCACGTGTTACCTAATACGGCAAAAGTAACTTTGCAGACGTGACTAAGCTACGGATTTTGAAATGGAGAGATTATCCAGGTGTGACCTCAATGTAATCACAAGTGTCCTTATAAGTGAAAGCCAGAGGCAGGAGAGTCAGAGTCAGAGAAGACGTGTCAACAGAAGCACAGGTTGGACCAACACCATCAGTAGCTTTGAAGATGGAAGTGACACAAGCCAAGGAATGCAGGCAGCCTCTAGAAGCTGAAAAAGACAAGGAAGTGGAGTCCTCCCTAGAGCCTCCTGAAGGAACACAGTTCTACCTACACCTTGATTTTAACCTGGTAAGATCCATGTTGGACTTCTAACTTCTGGAAGTGTAAAATAATGTGTAGTTTTAAGCCACCAAATTTGTAGTTAAACGTATACAGTAGCCAACACATGGCGGGTGATTCATAAATATTTGTTCACTAAAAGAACCACAGGATATTAGGCCTGAAAAAAATGTCTGATAGAGTTAATGGATATGATAGAGTTAATGGATATGGGTAACACAGAGGGTGCGCCTATGAGAGAAGGGCAGGTAAAGGAAAACTTCCCATCGCTCATTGACAGTGAGCTTGTGAGAGAGGTGTAGGTAAAAAAAACAAAGCAAAAACAAAACAACCCCCCCAAACTCCCCATTTTATGGCTTAAGCAACTAAATAGATAATAGGAAATATATAAGGAAAGGTTATGATCTTAGTTTTGGACACTTTGGAATTAGGATCACTATGCAACAACCAGATGGAGATATCCAGGAGACAGTGGAAAATTTGGTCCAGGAACTCAGAGGAGATCAGATATAACCCAACAGCCTTGGAATATAAGGTTAGAACAGTAAAATAACTGGTGATAAGACTAGAAAGGTAGCATGAGGTTTCTTAAATGCCAAGGGAAGCCAAACCCAATTCATCAGAAGGAGGTTGGAATGGGCATCTGGAGGTATTTGGACTGGGAAATGATGACATCAAACTGATGATTTAAGAAGACTCCTGTGGTGGTCTTATGTAAAATAGATTGGTAGAAGGGGAGAATTAAGGCAGAAATACTATTTAGACTTTATAGATCACTTTCAAAGACACTTTCCTATTTGATCCTCACAGCAACCTTGTGAGACAGTTAAGACAATGCATTATCAAAGGCCAACCTTTTTGTTGTATCATCAAAAAACACTTGTATTATATTGACAATTATTTCAACTTACTTTTAAAGCTTTGCTTGTAACTTGCAATGTGCTCAGTTTCTTACTACTCTAATCAGTGTATCAGGGTTCTTGGTCAAATTCTTAGTCTCTAATATTCAGGATCTATTTATCAATAGAAAATCAACAGAAGTGAATGATTATCATCCATATAAAATATTTCAATCCTTACATAAACCAAGTTGTCCTGAGGGGAAGTGGGGAGAATATTGTATTTTCATTAAAAGGAATAATAAAATATTGCTGTCAAACGAGTCAGATCAGGTGTTTTATCACAAATAACTTGTTATGAGAGAGTCATATTAGCCCAACCTTGTGAACCAAGTAAAAGCATTTGGATGAACCAACTGCAAACCTTCTCTATAAAGTCTCTGACATAACACCTTGAGATTTCAGTTTTGACTCTAACATCCACCTGACCAGGCTTTAAAATCAAAGAGCTTAAAAATCACATACTGCAATGAAAGAGTCTCTGGGGCTATATTTAGGTGCTGCTAAATCACCAGGAATGATTAGGTTGGAACAAAAGAAAGATAACTGAGAGAGTGCCCAGGTAAATCAGGTTAGGAGCTCAAAATTTCTCACCATTACAATTCCCAATTCAATTCTCGCCATTTGATTTATAGAAGGCTGCTCTGAAGCATTCATATGAATAATTCAGCACTTACAGACATGAGAAACAATGTAGGCTTATCGTCACATGGATTAAGACAAGTTCTAAAGCTGATTTCACTATGACTGAAGCTCATCCTGGAGTTTACTTTTGACTCATGTTTTGGTTCTACACCATCATTAATCCAGATAAAACCACTATTTTCAAAATGCAAATATTAGCAATTATTTTAGGGGATCTCAGTGTTTCAGCAACCCAGAAATGGTCAACATGGTCTAGAGCCCTATTGCTCAAAGTACTGTCTGAGGACCAGCAACATCAGCACACATGGGAGCCTGTAAGAGAAGGGAAAACTAGTGACTTCCCAGGACTTACTGAATCAGATTCTGCATTTTCACAAGATCCCCAGGTAATTCATATCCACCTCACAAATTTGAGAAGCTCTGATCTAAAGCATAGAAATTTCAGAAACTGCTCTGAATTTTGTCTCCTAAAATCCTTCCAGCAAACATTTCTATGACATCACAGGAGCTCCAAGCCCATATACATTTCTTATTTCTTTTACTTCTGATCACTTTCCATGAGATCATAAATAGCCAATCATCCAAAGGGTTTCCAGGCTCCTTATACTGGAGCATAGTGGTTGAATGCATATAAGGGTTTTTTTTTTTTTCACTAAACACACTTCTTACTTTTTTCCAACTTAAGTTGTACAAATCTTAGTATGGGAAGAAGAGAGTGCAGTTGGCAGAAAGAATGTGTTGGGATGAAGTGGAATGCATTACAGGTCAATATCTATTTCTCCCTAGTTCCACTTCATGGGTAACAATTTCAATTACTGGATGTATGATTTTAACCAATTTATGTTAACTAGATATTCACTCATGAGAAACAGATAAATCTCTGTAATTTAATAAATTACCTACAACTTTATTATCTGTATTTTGTTAATCGGAGATGGCTTGAGTGTGACATTTCCTCATGAGTAGAACAGGTGAGCAGAAGTCTTTCTTGCTGTGTTTCATTTTTGTTTTTCCTAAACAACCAGCAGCTGGTTCTGCATGGGGTGTGGAGCACGTTGGCTGGCATGGAATCTCCCTGGGGCTACCCTGCCCTGTCTACCTCAATTATCCACTGGTCCTGATCCTGTCTGTTGTCTTCCAGGTCCACCTCAGTGACTCTCCATCATCAGGCTACTCACTGTAATCATTCATCTCTTCCATATCCTGGATGACCTCATTGCTCTCTGAGTCTTCACTCTCCTCGTCTTAATTACCCTCCTCCTCCTTCTTATCACAGTGTTCTGAGGCTGGCTTGCCAAGAGATACCAAGTTGCTGTCTTTCTGTGTGATGCTCTGGAGCTAGGCTTAGTGCTGCTGTTCCCGCAGCTGCAGCTCTCTCCTCCACCCAGGGTCCATCCAGATTCAACCACAGTGTCTCAGGCACACGAGGCAAGAGCTAGGGCAATAAGGTAGACATGGCTCCTAAATAGCTGTTTGACCTTGGACGAGTCTCTTAACCTCTGAGAACCTCAGATTCATCATCACACCAGGAAGCAGCAGGCTGCAGTGGTATCTTAGGTTATGGAGTTTGCATGGTAGCAGGATGATAGCAAAGGTGAGGAATTTCCAGCTTCCTGCAGGAATGTGCAGTCTCAGCCCAGAGTTAAAGCACAAGGGAACAGGTATGTGCATACGCTTTGATTCCACTCCTGGTTTTGTTACTGCTTGCAATCCTTTGCCAGCCATGTGGCCTTGGACAATCTTTTAGCCCATCTAAGGCTCTACTTCCTAGGCAGTGTGATGGGCAGAGGTATCTTCACTTATGTTCAGTGTCAAATATGTATCACATGTCTTTATACTCACATGTCACTCTTTCCTCCCAACAATTCTGTAAGACTAATTTTTAACCTTAATATGAGAAAACTGAGGTTTAGAGAGATTAAAGAATTATCCCAAGATCCCATAGCTTACAGATAGCTGAGAAGGAAGTCAAACTCAGGTCTGACTGACTCTAAGACCATGTAAAAGATCATGTATTTTTTTTTCTTTACACCAATGCAGCCTACTGATATAGGATGTTGTGATATTCAAATGAATTTTTGTAAATTAAAGAACTCTTTAAAAAAGCAAAACATACAGAAAGATGTGATTGTAATACTTTAACTAACTTCATTTTTATTTTAGTAGGAAAGCAAAAAGTCTCAAGCCTTGTCCCAAAGATGCTGCCAGTCTGGCTGTGACAAAGCCTCATAAAACAGATAATGGATATACTATATCATATACATTTAGTTCATTGACCTAAGTATGTAGTAAGAGTGGCTGGGTTTGATTTTGTAAGAGATACAAAGATGAATAAAATTGGCTCCTTCCCTCAAGGAAAGAATATCATACTATAGTAAATGTGATATGTAAAGAGCTTGTTGCAAAACAGGGCAGAATGAAATGAGTACAGAGAAAAAAACACTGACTGAGCACACCAAGGAAGAGTCTACAGAGCATGTCGCTTTTCAGGGTCTTGAAAGATGGGCAGAGAATGTGAGAACACATTCCAGGCAGAGAAAAAAATGACTCCAAAGGCACAGAAGCATGAAGGCACACATGTGAAAAAGTTGAGTTGACGCAGTTACATCTGGGAAGGAAATGGTCCTGGAGAGGAAAAAATAGAAAGACTTACCATTTTAACTATAACTATTTAGTATTATTTGAGCTCTTTTCAACATGCCTGCTCCCATGGTTTTTCTTTTCAAGTTAAGTGATGTCATATCTGAAGGAAAAAAATGTGTTACATGGTACAATGGAAAAAAGTTGGAATAAAATTGTCTACTGCGTAATGTGCTAACTACAGGTGCCAACGGTAAAACCAAACAGGTTAGAAAAAAGCAGAGGGTTCCCAAAGAAGAAAATTTGTACAAAAGAAGCAGGGTTTGAGGTGGCCTTAAATAATAGGTTAGAGATGACTAGCTAGAGAGGAGGAAGAATTGAAAGAGAACTCGGATGATTTGTCATTTCAGTCATGCCTCCTTGCCTGACCCAGTTTGCCTGAGTGGAATTGTGCAAACAATTGTGGAACGTCTCTGCCACCACGAGTACATATCGCTGTGGTTAAGTTTAAAAACCCATGAAATGAAGCATGCTACAATGAAATAGAGTGTTTTTCAGTTTGTCTTTAAAGTTCCTCCTTAGCAATTTGTATCTTCTCTCCAAAAGCTTAGAACAAATTTAAGTTCATGGCATTTAAGTTCATCTCTTTCTTTTCTTTGCTCTCACATTTCAGTGTGAATGGTGAACATGTAAGTAGAAAATCTGGGAACCTATATTTGAGGTTTTTAAAGGATATTATGACATCATTCGTTCTTTACAAACACACACAGGCACTTAATTAAAGTCTCTATTTTTCACTTCAATAATTACATTTGTGAACCTAAGTCCAAGTTTTTCGAGCATTGGCATAGTTCTATCCCTTTCCTAAGAAGAGGGTCAGAGTCTGCATAAGGGCCTTACCATCTGCAAAAGGCAAACCAACTGGATGGAAGAGAGAGTCGACCTAAGAAAACCAACTTAGATGTTCCAGAGACAACTTTCTATATTACTGAGGTCTAGTTTTTGCCCTGGACACCAGGAGTCTGATTGTTCACTAGGAGAGAAACTCAGATTCAGACCCTTTTAATGAGTGAGTAAGAGAAAAGTTAGGTACTCTGAGGATTTCCCAAGTACATGGCTAACAGGGTACAGAAAATGCACACTCCTTACCTAACAGCTCAAATGTGGGTATCCCATAAAAGACATCTTTCTCCCTCAGTGTCCCATTCTTCCAGGACACTTTTCCAAATCTCCCCACACATCCAATGGCATCACCCTCTGTCTTTCCCCCTATATCTAGAGTTCCATTCTGGTGCCTTATCCAACTCTGGGTCCTGGGACCTCAGCAAGGTCTACAGTCCGAGTCAGCCTGGCCCAATTAGCAAAACAGAGCTCCTGACATGTAGTTCAAAGGGACCTTAAACACAGGGAACTACTTACAAATGTGTTGGAAAAGATGCACAACCAAAATGGGTGATGAGAGAACCCTTAACATTAGCAACAGCAGAAAGCTACTATCACCCCTCAGGCTGCAGGGATTTAAAAAAGAATATGAAATTACTAGAACCCTGGACTCAGGGATGCCTGATACGAACAAATACCACCAGGGGGTAAACTGAATGGTAAGCTGGTACCACAAGAAAAGGCACAACCGTTATGTTAAACATCTCCCAAGTCAGAGTACAAGAGGGAGAATAGAACTCTGGCTTCTTGATTTTGCCTTCCAATTTTCTGCCAATTCCCTCCATTGGCCAAACCAAATGAAAATCAGCAGGGTTAATCCCTTGTGATACAGATCAGGAGAAGGCTGGCAACGGATCTGAGACCAAATGCCCAATGACTGTCATAGTCCCCTTCTCATCCAGGACTGGAGATCAGGCAGGTATTTGATATCCCATCTCCAGGAAGATGTCTGGGACCCACACAACCAGAATACCCTGGAGTAATATCTTTCATGAGCCTCTCTCTCTCTTTAAGTGACTGATTTTTCTCTCCCCAAGCAGCAACTGAGATGTGCTGCAGAGCCTGACTTGTGGCAGTTGCTGAAGTCTCCTACGCAATTCTGCCAGCCAGGAACCACGACCTAATCACAGATGTGGAATCTACTCTCTCACTGTAGAGCTCAGCACCCTTATCTCCGCAGCAACTCTGAAGTCTTTGATGCCTTGTAGTGATTCACTGTGGAACTGGAGATCTTCCACTTCTTTCTCCAAGTCATATTGCATCTAATGGGGATAATCATCTTTAGCTGTCACAATAAAGATACCAAATTTTTAGTCATGATCTAACATAATACAGGTTTATTTCTCATTTGCACAAAGACTGATGTGGGTCAGGATCTCTTCTCCATCTTTAAGCCAAGCTGTTAGGATTGCATGGCCTCCAAGGCAGCTCAGCACTGAGCTGCAGCTTCTGACAATCTCTAAGGAGACAGCCACTAAGGTCATTTACCAGCTTTGACAGGAGGCAAGATCCGAAGTCCACAAAGCTCTGCAGTTCTGGCACCTCAGCCAGGAACAAGAATGGAGTAACAGAACAGAGACAGGGGACTGGCAGCCCAGATTCACTGGCACCAAGATTCAGAACTATCCAGCAGCATCAGGGTCCAAACCTTGGTCATGTCAGCCTAAATCTCTTGTCGAAATTGACGATTGTCTCCATTGATTCATATGTCGGGAGCATATCAACTACTTAGTCCTATCACTCACCCACCAGCCAAGCTGCTCAATGGTGCAGTGTCCACCCTGGCCATCACCTATGACTGATACTTCCTTTTAGAGATCAAGGCTGAGGCCATTTCAAAGCACATTGATACAACTTTTGGAACACAGATAAGTGTATCATCAGGATTCCCCCTCTTCTTAGGGCACCTGGTGTTTTTGTTCAAGAGGTAACAACAAAATAAAAACATAAACAACCAGAATGGTGAGCTCTTTCTCCATTACAATCATAAAATGTGAGGTAGCTCTCTGCGTTCCTCTACCCACAAATGATCTCTGACCTCTTGAGCAAGAACCAGTAGTTAGTAAATTGATTTTCTAGGGCACCTACAATGTGCCCATGAAGCTGAGGTATAGACGATGACCTATGTCACCTATGTCAGTAAAAGCATGTAATGATTTCATTTGATTTGGGAAATAGCCTAGCTCGGGTAATCCTTCATGAATAAATTATCTTGTATTATCTCTTAAGAAAGACTGAACTGAGTGGCCATAGGGAATGCTGTCCTCTCTCCTGACACGCAGACTCCCTGTATTTCATCTTTGACTTGTCCCGCATATGGCTATCACCCTCTTCTGGAGTGATTCTCAATGAATTGAGATGGTATACTTTTTTTTCCTTATACACGTAGATAAAACTGCTTCAGCATATTTATCAATGGGTTTTCTGATTCCGTGAAGCATCTGGCAATCTGATCTCTTAGTCTGCCTATCTGACTTTTTTTCATTTAAAGCCAGTGTTTAGTTTTTAGTCAAAGTGTTGCACTCATAGTGCAACATTAGTGCAACATTATATGACTCAGTCATATAATGAATATAATGTCATATAATGAAAAACAGTCATATAATGAAAAACATATATAATATGTTTATATATTCATATAATGAAAAACATATAATGAAAAACATATAATGAAAAACAGCAGTCATATAATGAAAAACAGCAGACAGCCACTATTATCAGGTTTTTCTCTCCAGAGACAATCAATTTCAACTCTTTTGACTAGTTTTATGTGGTATTTACCTTTATATTTATAAACATGCTTATATTATTTCTTTTACTCTCCAACTTTCATTTTCAAAATTCTCGAAGCCCCAGAAGCATTTAAAGAATGGTACCTTTCACTGAGATTCACCAGTCGTTAACATTTTGCAAGAGTTGTTTATGCCTCTCTCTTTTGACTTAAGTATTTGGCTGTATGTTGCACATATTATGGCACTTTACAACCAAATACTTAAGCAGATATATTCTAAAAAAAGGGTATGTTTGTTCCAAATGTCTTCCAGCTTTTGACAGTACTATTTAAGGAGCTCTCAGGCTCCATTAACACATCCGCAACTCAGAAATCAAACTGATGACCTAGTGGAACGTATCCATTGATCATTAGAGAATTTTTAATCCTATACTGCCTACTAGCACATACCTGGTGCATCTACTTGACACCATAGAATTTGAATATAGTTCCCTGCATTCCTCTACCTATAATATTCTCTTCCATGGAAATTATAAGTTCCATTTGCACTGCTTTCCTTCAACCTTCAGTGCCACATCTGCTTTTTACATCCACTAATAATTTCCAGCTGACTTGTACAACTGGGGACCAAGGAGGACCTCAAACATACTTGTAACTGTGTAAGAATGACATTAAGCAGCCACAGGCTCTGGTGTGAGATGGTCTTTGCATCTTCTTGCAAATTCTACACTTACCTTCATCTTAAAAGCAGGATGATTTTCATTTTCCTTTTGTAATTTTTGGTGACCACATATCTCTCCTTGTCAGACTTCCCTTTTTGGCCAATAGAGATCCAAATCCTTTATAATGATGCTTGCTGAGAATGTTTTGCAAAGCCTATTTAACTTTCTTGAACAGGGAAAGCTTTTGTTTCTCTTTCTAGTGAGAACCCCTGCTTACTTACAACTTATAAAAGAGCAACCATTAGCTTTTCTTCACAATGATCCTTCTACTCCCAGAACTTTGGCCAAAGGTTTTTAGCTTGGCTTTTAAGTCTCCCCATTTATCTTTTATTTGTCTGCCTCTCTCTTCATGGGCCGAGACAGAAAGACAAAGTAGATCATCCCAAGCATTTCTCTACCAAAAGAATGATTTTCTAATTTTGCTTTAACCAGTAAGAGGAATGCCTTTTTGTATTGAACTAGTATTTATTTTTTCTAATAGAAACCCAAATTTATTTCATCTTTCCTGAAGAGTGCTTCAGCTATGCAATTTATAAAGCTTCAGCTATGCAATGTATAAAGTTAAATATTTAATAATCCCCATAGCAAATATTGTAGACAGGATCAGAAATGACTGCTTCCTAAAACTAATACCTCCTAAAAGAAGGGATAAATCCTCAATTTATTTAGGAGTATAGCATATAGATCTCATTTACATGAAACTTGAAAGTCATTTAAACAGAGAACAAATGTAAAATTATCACAAGAGGAAATGGCAAATAGAACATTGATGAGTTCTAAATATTAATATTTAAGATGAACACAGAGAAAACAACTTTAAAAGTGGACTTCACATGAAATACTTTACTTTTAACCTCACTGAATTACTTTGAAACTCTAGTATGAATTTCCAAAGTCATGTTTCTCGAAGTGTGTCCCACAGATCAACAGTATCAAAATTTCCAGAATGTGTGTTTAAACTACACATTCTTGATCTCTGTCCTAGATGCTTTCCTGATGATTCTCACCCACACTAATGTTTGAGAACTATTATGAGAGAGAAGAGAAAGTAGAGTAATTATTTGAGAGAAAGGATTTTACAAACATAAAACATCAATGGTAACTATGAAAATGGCAATAAACATCCATGTCTTTGGAGATGAGTGTTAAAATATTATTTACTAAAGAAATTATGTGGTGTCCAGGTTGAAAACAATTAATCCTGAGTTGATCATTATTGAAGCTGGGTGATGGAAACACAGAGTCATTATTATCTTAGTTTTATATATATTTTAAATTTCCCATACCACAAAGTCTTTTAACATGTTGTTATATAATGTTCCCAAAATAAGGAACAGACATTGGCCGTAGGGTGACCTATCTTTTTTCACATGATGAACTAAAAAAGATTAATCCCACATGCCCTGAAATCAGTTCGTGTACATCTGGTATTTAATCTAATTTCAACTGAGCTATATCTGATTGAACACATGGAAATTTGTCTTTGAAAGTATTTTTTCTTTTTAAAACAACATTCTAGATTATAATAGTCATTTAAAATTATGTGTTTTACTTTCTCAACATTTCTCATAGTGTTTCCAGCAAGACTTATTAATTATTACTACTCTGATGTAACATCACCTTTCATTTTCTGATCTTTTTCTTTCCCACATGACCTTGTCTCTCTTGAAGAATAAAACTCTTACTTTGGAAAAGCAACTTTAATATCTGGGATCAGGGGAAACGGTCATGTCTCATTTATTAATGTGTTGGACTCTTTGTCCCTTTAGTCTTTTTTGATTTGAAGAAAACTAACTTTATTTTTATCTACTAGCCCCAAATACTCTGAGGTATTGAACTCTTAGCCTCTCTATGCCCAGCAGCTGCTTTTTAAAGGACTAAACTCTTCTTACATTGGTTTGTACAAGTAAAACAATTTGAAGTACATCTATAAGTTTTACGAGATCAATAGACTAGCCTACACAGGAGATGGCAGAATGGTACTGAGAGTTGTCCAAGCCACAACTTTCTTTCAAACAGCTCAACAGTCTACAGACATCAGCAAGACTGAACTAATCAATACCTCCCAGCTTCTGCCAGTCGCACTGCTGTGTAGGGAAATAGCAATTGATTAGCTTAATCAAAGTCAAGGTTGGAACAGTCTACAGCCATGAATATAGAAATAGCTCATGACTTTAAAAAAAAAAAGCATTATTATGAAATTATGTTTAACCTTTACATCCAGTGACATTTTTTTTTTTTTTTTTTTTGGCGGTACGCGGGCCTCTCACTGTTGCGGCCTCTCCCGTTGCAGAGCACAGGCTCCGGACGTGCAGGCTCAGTGGCCATGGCTCACGGGCCTAGCCACTCCGCAGCAAGTGGGATCCTCCCGGACCAGGGCACGAACCCGTATCCCCTGCATCGGCAGGCGGACTCTCAACCACTGTGCCACCAGGGAAGCCCCAGTGACATTTTAAAGAAGAAGGGAGATTAAAAAGAAGGAATCAAGAGGAAAAGAGTTTAAATGGTAGAAAATATTGCTTGAAAATCAATTAACTTCTTGTTAACGAAGACACAGCTAAGCTGTTTGGGGGGAAGACACTGCCTCTCATGTTGTCAGTGGAGCATGTTGGCTGTGCTTAATCAGTACTGAATGGTGATGACCTGGGCTTCTGCAAATGCTAAATCATTTCTAGCCAAAAATATGCTCTCTTCATAAACAAGCAAAACTAAATTCTATTGTTTAAGAGTTCAATCTTTGGTGTGAAAATTATCAAATAAAACAAAGAAGTGGGGCTTCCCTGGTGGCGCAGTGGTTGAGAGTCCGCCTGCCGATGCAGGGGACACGGGTTCGTGCCCCGGTCCGGGAAGATCACACATGCCGCGGAGCAGCTGGGCCCGTGAGCCATGGCCGCTGAGCCTGCGCGTCCGGAGCCTGTGCTCCACAACGGGAGAGGCCACAACAGTGAGAGGCCCGCGTACTGCAAAAAAAAAAAAAAAACAAAAACAAAAAAACAAAGAAGTGATTACCACAGAAGCTGGAACTGTGGTTACTTCTAAGGGGGAGACAGAGAGTTGTCATTGGGAAAGGGGACACACGGGTTCAGGGGTGCGGACAACATTCTCTTACTTGAACTGAGAGGTCGCTACACAGATGTTGGTGTATACAATAATTCAACTACCTATATATTTATGTTTTATGCCTTTTAAAATGTATTTTGTATTTTACAATTTTTCTTAAATGTGTAAATAGAACAACTACCTAAGCTAGTGTGATTTATACATCTGCTTTGCTAAGAATGGTTCTGACCAATCTGGAACAGGAACCAACCAGAATTTTCAAGAGGAAATTCCACCGTTTAAGAATATTATGTAGCGAATTCCCTGGTGGTGCAGTGATTAAGAATATGACTGCCGATAGGGTTTCCGGGAAGACGGCGGAAGACTAAGGCGTGGAGATCACCTTCCTCCCCACAAATACACCAGAAATACATCTACACGTGGAACAACTCCTACAGAACACCTACTGAAGGCTGGCAGAAGACCTCAGACCTCCCAAAAGGCAAGAAACCCGCCCACGTACCTGGGTAGGGCAAAATTAAAAAGAATAAACAGAGACAAAAGCATACGGACCGGGACCTGCACCACTGGGAGGGAGCTGTGAAGGAGGAAAGGTTCCCACACACTAGGAAGCCCCTTCGCGGGCAGAGACTGCGGGTGGCGGAGGGGGAAAGATTCGGAGCCGCGGAGGAGACCACAGCAACAGGGGTGCGGGGGGCAAAGCGGGGAGATTCCCGCACAGAGGACCAGGGCCGACCGGCACTCACCAGTCCGAGAGGCTTGTCTGTTCACCCGCCGGGGCGGCAGGGCTGGGAGTTGAGGCTTCGGAGCGCCGGGAGAGAACTGGGGTTGGTGGCGTGAACACAGCCTGCAGGGAGTTACTGCGCCACGGCTAGCCGGGAGGGAGTCCGCGGAAAAGTCTGGAGCTCCCGAAGAGGCAAGAGACTTTTTCTTCCCTCTTTGTTTCCTGGTGCGCGAAGAGAGGGGATTAAGAGCGCTGCTTAAAGGAGCTCCAGAGACGGGCACGAGCTGCGGCTAAAAGCGCGGACCCCAGAGACGGGCATGAGACGCTAAGGCTGCTGCTGCCGCCACCAAGAAGCCTGTGTGCGAACACAGGTCACTATCCACACCCCTTCCGAGGAGCCTGTGCAGCCCACCACTGCCAGCGTCCCGGGATCCACGGACAACTCCCGCAGGAGAACGCACGGCACGCCTCACGCTGTTGCAACGTCACGCCGGCCTCTGCCGCCGCAGGCCCGCCCCGCACGCAGTGCCCCTCCCTCCCCACCGGCCTGAGTGAGCCAGAGCTCCCGAATCAGCGGCTCCTTTAACTCCGTCCAGTCGGAGCGAAGAACAGAGGCCCTCCGGCGACCTGCACGCAGAGGCGGGGCCAAATCCAGAGCTGAGCCCCTGGGAGCTGTGAGAACAAAGAAGAAAAAGGGAAATCTCTCCCAGCAGCCTCAGAAGCAGCATATTAAAGCTCCACAATCAACTTGATGTACCCTGCATCTGTGAAATACATGAATAGGAAACGAAACATACCAAATTAAGGAGGTGGACTATGAGATCAAGATTTATGATTTTTTCCCCTTTTCCTCTTTTTGTGAGTGTGTATGTGTATGCTTCTGTGTGAGATTTTGTCTGTATAGCTTTGCTACCACCATTTGTCCTAGGGTTCTATCCGTCCGGTTTTTTGCTTGTTTTGTTTTTTAATTTTTTTTCTTTTAATAATTTTTTATTTTAATAACTTTATTATATATAACCTTATTTTATTTTACTTTATCTGCTTTCTTTCTTTTTTCCTTCCTTCCCTCCCTCCTTCCTTCCTCCCTCCCTCCCTCGCTCCCTCCTTTCTTTCTTTCATTCTTTCTTTCTACTTCTACTAATTCTCTTTTTCTACTTTTTCTCCCTTTTATTCTGAACCGTGTGGATGAAAGGCTCTTGGTGCTGCAGCCAGGAGTCAGTGCTGTGCCTCTGAGATGGGAGAGCCAACTTCAGGACTCTGGTCCACAAGAGACCTCCCAGCTCCACATAATATCAAATGGCAAAAATCACCCAGAGCTTTCCATCTCAACACCAGCACCCAGCTTCACTCAACGACCAGCAAGCTACAGTGCTGGACATCCTATGCCAAACAACTAGCAAGACAGGAACACAACGCCAACCATTAGCAGAGAGGCTGCCTAAAATCATAATAAGTCCACAGACACCCCAAAACACACCACCAGACGTGGACCAGCCCACCAGAAAGATAACATCCAGCCTCATCCACCACAACACAGGCACTAGTCCCCTCCACCAAGAAGCCTACACAACTCACTGAACCAACCTTAGCCACTGGAGACAGACATCAAAAACAATGGGAACTATGAACCTGCAGCCTGCAAAAAGGAGACCCCAAACACAGTAAGATAAGCAAAATGAGAAGACAGAAAAACACACAGCAGATGAAGGAGCAAGATAAAAATGCACCAGACCTAACAAATGAAGAGGAAATAGGCAGTCTGCCTAAAAAAGAATTCAGGATAATGATAGTAAAGATGATCCAAAATCTTGGAAATAGAATGGACAAAATGAAAGAAACATTTAACAAGGACGTAGAAGAAATAAAGATGAAACAAGCAACGATGAACAACACAATAAATGAAATTAAAAGTACTCTAGATGGGATCAATAGCAGAATAACTGAGGCAGAAGAACGGATAAGTGACCTGGAAGATAAAATAGTGGAAATAACTACTGCAGAGCAGAATAAAGAAAAAAGAATGAAAAGAACTGAGGACAGTCTCAGAGACCTCTGGGACAACATTAAATGCACCAACGTTCGAATTACAGGGGTCCAGAAGAAGAAGAGAAAAAGAAAGGGACTGAGAAAATATTTGAAGAGATTATAGTTGTAAACTTCCCTAATATGGGAAAGGAAATAGTTAATCAAGTCCAGGAAGCACAGAGAGTCCCATACATGATAAATCCAAGGAGAAATACGCCAAGACACATATTAATCAAACTGTCAAAAATTAAATACAAAGAAAGCATATTAAAAGCAGCAAGGGAAAAACAACAAATAACACACAAGGGAATCCCCATAAGGTTAACAGCTGATCTTTCAGCAGAAACTGCAAGCCAGAAGGGAATGGCAGGACATACTGAAAGTGATGAAGGAGAAAAACCTGCAACCAAGATTACTCTACCCAGCAAGGATCTCATTCAGATTTGATGGAGAAATTAAAACCTTTACAGACAAGCAAAAGCTGAGAGAGTTCAGCACCACCAAACCAGCTTTACAACAAATGCTAAAGGAACTTTTCTAGACAAGAAACACAAGAGAAGGAAAAGACCTATAATAACGAACCAAAAACAATTTAGAAAATGGGAATAGGAACATACATATCGATAATTACCTTAAATGTAAATGGACTAAATGTTCCCACCAAAAGACACAGATTGGCTGAATGGATGAAAAAACAACACCCATATATTTGCTGTCTACAAGAGACCCACTTCAGACCTAGAGAGACATACAAACTGAAAGTAAGGGGATGGAAAAAGGTATTTCATGCAAGTGGAAACCAAAAGAAAGCTGGAGTAGCAATTCTCATATCAGACAAAATAGACTTTAAAATAAAAACTATTAAAAGAGATAAAGAAGGACACTACATAATGATCAAGGGATTGATCCAAGAAGAAGATATAACAATTGTAAATATTTATGCACCCAACATAGCAGCACCTCAATACATAAGGCAAATACTAACAGCCATAAAAGGGGAAATCGACATTAACACTATCATAGTAGGGGACTTTAACACCCCACTTTCACCAATGGACAGATCATCCAAAATGAAAATAAATAAACACAAGCTTTAAATGATACATTAAACAAGATGGACTTAATTGATATTTATAGGACATTCCATCCAAAAACAACAGAATACACATTCTTCTCAAGTGCTCATGGAACATTCTCCAGGATAGATCATATCTTGGGTCACAAATCAAGCCTTGGTAAGTTTAAGAAAATTGAAATTGTATCAAGTATCTTTTCCGACCACAATGCTATGAGACTAGATATCAATTACAGGAAAAGATCTGTAAAAAATACAAACACATGGAGGCTAAACAATACCCTACTTAATAACAAAGTGATCACTGAAGAAATCAAAGAGGAAATCAAAAAATACCTAGAACCAAATGACAATGGAGACACGACAACCAAAACCTATGGGATGCAGCAAAAGCACTTCTAAGAGGGAAGTTTATAGCAATACAATCCTACCCTTAAGAAACAGGAAATATCTCGAATAAACAACCTAACCTTGCACCTAAAGCAATTAGAGAAAGAACAAAAAAACCCCAAAGTTAGCACAAGGAAAGAAATCATAAAAATCAGATCAGAAATAAATGAAAAAGAAATGAAGGAAACGATAGCAAAGACCAATAAAACTAAAAGCTGGTTCTTTCAGAAGATAAACAAAATTGATAAACCATTAGCCAGACTCATCAAGAAAAAAAGAGAGAAGACTCAAATCAATAGAATTAGAAATGAAAAAGGAGAAGTAACAACTGACACTGCAGAAATACAAAAAATCATGAGAGATTAGTACAAGCAACTCTATGCCAATGAAATGGACAACCTGGAAGAAATGGACAAATACTTAGAAATGCACAACCTGCCAAGACTGAATCAGGAAGAAATAGAAAATATGAACAGACCAATCACAAGCACTGAAATTGAAACTGTGATTAAAAATCTTCCAACAAACAAAAGCCCAGGACCAGATGGCTTCACAGGCGAATTCTATCAAACACTTAGAGAAGAGCTAACACCTATCCTTCTCAAACTCTTCCAAAATATAGCAGAGGGGGGAACACTCCCAAACTCATTCTACAAGGCCACCATCACCCTGATACCAAAACCAGACAAGGATGTCACAAAGAAAGAAAACTACAGGCCAATATTCCTGATGAACATAGATGCAAAAATCCTCAACAAAATACTAGCTAACAGAATCCAGCAGCACATTAAAGGGATCATACACCATGATCAAGTGAGGTTTATTTCAGGAATGTAAGGATTCTGCAACATACGCAAATCAATCAATGTGATACACCATATCATCAAATTGAAGGAGAAAAACCATATGAGCATCTCAATAGATGCAGAGAAAGCTTTTGACAAAATTCAACACACATTTATGATAAAAACCCTGCAGAAAATAGGCATAGAGGGAACGTTCCTCAACATAATAAAGGCTATATATGACAAACCCACAGCCAACATCATCCTCAATGGTGAAAAACTGAAAGCATTTCCTCTAAGATCAGGAACAAGACAAGGTTGCCCACTCTCACCACTCTTATTCAACATAGTTTTGGAAGTTTTAGTCACAGCAATCAGAGAAGAAAGGGAAATAAAAGGAATCCAAATTGGAAAAGAAGAAGTAAAGCCGTCACTGTATGCAAATGAGATGATACTATACATAGAGAATCCTAAAGATGCAACCAGAAAACTACTAGAGCTAATCAATGAATTTGTAAAGTAGCAGGATACAAAATTAATGCACAGAAATCTCTGGCATTCCTATACACTAATGATGAAAAATCTGAAAGTGAAATCAAGAAAACACTCCCATTTACCATTGCAACAAAAACAATAAAATATCTAGGAAAAACCTACCTAAGGAGACAAAAGACCTGTATGCAGAAAATTATAAGACACTGATGAAAGAAATTAAAGATGATACAAATAGATGGAGAGATATACCATGTTCTTGGATTGGAAGAATCAGCATTGTGAAAATGACTCTACTACCCAAAGCAATCTACAGATTTAATGCAATCCCTATCAAACTACCACTGGCATTTTTCACAGAACTAGAACAAAAAATTTCACAATTTGTATGGAAACACAAAAGACCCCGAATAGCCAAAGCAATCTTGAGAACGAAAAATGGAGCTGGAAGAATCAGGCTCCCTGACTTCAGACTATACTACAAAGCTACAGTAATCAAGACAGTATGGTACTGGCACAAAAACAGAAAGATAGATCAATGGAACAGGATAGAAAGCCCAGAGATAAACCTACGCACATATGATCATCTTATCTTTGATAAAGGAGGCAGGAATGTACAGTGGAGAAAGGACAGCCTCTTCAATAAGTGGTGCTGGGAAAACTGGACAGGTACATGTAAAAGTATGAGATTAGATCACTCCCTAATGCCATAATGGATTAAAGACCTAAATGTAAAGCCAGACACTATCAAACTCTTAGAAGAAAACATAGGCAGAACACTCTATGACATAAATCACAGCAAGATCCTTTTTGACCCACCTCCTAGAGAAATGGAAATAAAAACAAAAATAAACAAATGGGACCTAATGAAACTTCAAAGCTTTTGCACAGCAAAGGAAGCCATAAACAAGACCGAAAGACAACCCTCAGAATGGGAGAAAATATTTGCAAATGAAGCAACTGACAAAGGATTAATCTCTAAAGTTTATAAGCAGCTCATGCAGCTCAATATCAAAAAAACAAACAACCCAATCCAAAAATGGGCAGAAGACCTAAATAGACATTTCTCCAAAGAAGATATACAGACTGCCAACAAACACATGAAAGAATGCTCAACATCATTAATCGTTAGAGAAATGCAAATCAAAACTACAATGAGATATCATCTCACACCAGTCAGAATGGCCATCATAAAAAATCTAGAAACAATAAATGCTGGAGAGGGTCTGGAGAAAAGGGAACCCTCTTGCACTCTTGGTGGGAATTTAAATTGATACAGCCACTGTGGAAAGCAGTATGGAGGTTCCTTAAAATACTAAAAATAGGACTATCACACATCCCAGCAATCCCACTGCTGGGCATATACCCTGAGAAAACCATAATTCAAAAAGAGTCATGTACCAAAATGTTCATTGCAGCTCTATTTACAATAGCCCAGAGATGGAAACAACCTAAGTGTCCATCATCAGATGAATCGATAAAGAAGATGAGGCACATATATACAATGGAATATTATTCAGCCATAAAAAGAAACGAAATCGAGCTATTGGTAAGGAGGTGGATAGACCTAGGGTCTGTCATACAGAGTGAAGTAAGTCGGAAAGAGAAAGACAAATACCGTATGCTAACACATATTTTTCCCACATTTAAGGGGAAAAAATGTCATGAAGAACCTAAGGGTAAGACAAGAATAAAGACACAGACCTACTAGAGAATGGACTTGAGGATATGGGGAGGGAGAAGGGTAAGCTGTGACAAAGCGAGAGAGAGGCATGGACATATATACACTACCAAACGTAAGTTAGATAGCTAGTGGGAAGTAGCCACATAGCACAGGGAGATCAGCTCAGTGCTTTGTGACTGCCTGGAGGGGTGGGATAGGGAGGGTGGGAGGGAGGGAGACGCAAGAGGGAAGAGATATGGGAACATATGTATAACTGATTCACTTTGTCATAAAGCAGAAACTAACACACCATTGTAAAGCAATTATACTCCAATAAAGATGTAAAAAAAAAAAAAAAAAGAATCTGCCTGCCAATACAGTAGACACGACTTCAAGCCCTGGTCCAGGAAGATCCCACATGCTGTTGAGCAGCAAAGCCCATGCGCCACACCTTCTAAGCCTGTGCTCTAGAGCCCACGAGCCACAACGACTAAGCCCATGTGCCACACTACTGAAGTCTGCACACTGAGAGCCCATGCTCCACAACAAGAGAAGCCAGCACAATAAGAAGCCGGCGCACTGCCAAGAAGAGTAGACCTCACTTGCGGCAGCGAGAGAAAGCCTGCACACAGCAACAAAGACCCAATGCAGCCAAAAATTAAAAATTAATTAATGTAGAAAATAATAATATTATATACAGGGAGTTCCCTAGTGGGGAAGGATTAGGCCTAGTGGGGCCTAGTGGTTAGGATTCTGGGCTTTCACTGACAAGACCCAGGTTCAATCCCTGGTTGGGAAACTGAGATCCCACAAGCCAGATGGTATGGCCAAAAAAATAAGAAAAGAAAAAGAATATTATGTAGTGAGAAATATTATGTTTATGTATGTATGTATGTACACACGCACATTTTTGTACATGGTTTTATTTCTTCAGTAAAGATGTACCTGCAGTAACATTTCTGACATCTGGTTAAATCTAGAGGATCCACTTTTGGCTAATATTTCAGACTGAACTTTTTTGGTTTGAGTATGAATAGCCTAAAAATCTTTTCTCAGCTTTATATTCTTTCATAATACAACCTCATATTTCTTAATCTTCTCCTCTAGACTGTCTTCAATAAGGTCTCCCAGACAAAAGACCTGTATGCAGAAAGCTATAAGACACTGATGAAAGAAATTAAAGATGATACAAATAGATGGAGAGATATACCATGTTCCTGGATTTGGAAGAATCAACATTGTGAAAATGACTATACTACCCAAAGCAATCTACAGATTCAATGCCATCCCTATCAAACTACCAATGGCATTTTCACAGAACTAGAACAAAAAATTTCACAATTTGTATGGAAACACAAAAGACCCCAAATAGCCAAAGCAATCTTGAGAAAGAAAAATGGAGCTGGAGGAATCAGGCTCCTTGACTTCAGACTATACTACAAAGCTACAGTAATCAAGACAGTATGGTACTGGCACAAAAACAGAAATATAGATCAATGGAATAGGAGACAAAGCCCAGAAATAAACCCGCACACCTATGGTCACCTTATTTTTGATAAAGGAGGCAAGAATATACAATGGAGAAAAGACAGCCTCTTCAATAAATGGTGCTGGAAAAACTGGACAGCTATATGTAAAAGAATAAAATTAGAACACTCCCTAACACCATACAGAAAAATAAACTCAAAATAGATTAAAGACCTAAATGTAAGTCCAGACACTATAAAACTCTTAGAGGAAAACATAGGCAGAACACTCTACGACATAAATCACAGCAAGATCCTTTTTGACCCACTGTCTAGAGAAAGGGAAATAAAAACAAAAATAAACAAATGGGACCTAATGAAACTTCAAAGCTTTTGCACAGCAAAGGAAACCAAAAACAAGACTAAAAGACAACCCTCAGAATGGGAGAAAATATTTGCAAATGAAGCAACTGACAAAGGATTACTCTCCAAAATATACAAGCAGTTCATGCAGCTCAATATCAAAAAACAAACAACCCAATCCAAAAATGGGCAGAAGACCTAAACAGACATTTCTCCAAAGAAGATATACAGATTGCCAACAAACACATGAAAAGATGCTCAACATCACTAATCATTAGATAAATGCAGTGTACACTAGCTTTCATTCACAGCTACTTCTGGAATAAAACAGAAGACCCTTCTGGAGCCTAGGTTCAATTTACCAAAGGCAAATGAGGGAATTTTAGGGTATGGACTGTGCCCAGGCAAAGGAGTAAATGTTACCACTCCGGTCCCTTTAGGAAGGTTCCGCCTGCTCTGTGCACTTGACTGTGTGAGCTGAACCAAACCTTGGCACAAGAGATCTAGAATTCTTGGAACCCAGACATCCATGAAGTAGCCACGGTAATCATAACTTAAATATTTGAAAAATCCTTAGAGAAAAATTCTATTTTCCCAATATAAGACCACAGTAAATTATTGTAAACAGTTTACTTGGAAGACAAAATATTTGTCTGAACCGTCAATGGAAAGACAAATTACAATAAGGGCTCTTGGTGGTGTAATGTTGGAAACTACTGCTCCAGGGAACAGAGATTTAGGCCATTTGTATACTGCTCAGAATCTAACATATACGAGAACTCTATAAATATTAACAACTACCTTTCAGAAGTGACATTGTGGTGAGTAGCTGATACTTTGAAAGCGATTAACAAGGATTCCGAAAATAAATTTTTGATCTTATGCCATTACAGAATGCTAGTGCAAGAAGATTCCATACAACATCAACTGAAGCATTATAATACTACTCTGTTACAGGCCCTAAGAGATTTGGAAGAAACTGATGTACCAATTACTTTAGTGCTGGCAATGAAATTTGTTTATGAATGGATGTACTTTATTGTTGTTAGGGATTTGTTGGTTTGTTTTAGGAAATAGGGTACTTCTGCTTCTCTTCTCAAGGCTGAATGACATGTTTCATAAAACACACACTGAACAGATATGTTCCTAACAGTTTGTCTGTAAAATATGCCCTTGAATGACATGAGTTCAACTGGCATATTTGCCACATCTTTGAGATGAGAAATGTTGCAGACATTGCTTAACTTCTCTGAACTTCTGACTCATGAGGATAATAATATGGAGTTGAAAAAAAAAAGACATGTGAAAGCATTTTGCAAACTGTAAGGGCGAAATTTTATAAAGGACCAAAAAAAAAAATTCTTTCATAATATGACCTCACATTTCCTTCCATAAGGTTTCCCAGTCAAATTACTTAGGACACTTGGCACTCTTGTTTTGGTACTCTATGGAACCATTGTTTTCCCCCACGAACTTCTGTTACATTATTAAGTATGCTATTATTCTGGTCAGGTTCAAGAGAGAATTATTGGCATGATTTATCACCAAGACAGCATGTGTCAATTACATCTGAGTCAAAAAAATTTCAATTCCTTAAATACAGCTGTGAATCTCTATTTGTGATTAGTAGGAATAAAGGCTTGCCAAATCTAGACAAGTAAAAAATTAAACGTAAGGCAAAAAATATATAGGTATAGACAAAAGTCTTCGCTGGTGACAGAAAAACCCTTTCATGTAAATAAATTTATGATTGTATGAGTATATAGATATTAGATGAAATATGTAAAACCTTAAAAATTAACATTAAAGCAAATTATCTTTGAAATCTGTCCAAAGCAAATTGAAATATAATATCACATATTGGTTTTACAAGTTTAAAACTGCTTTGGTTGCTGTAGGCTGAGTGATATGCAGTGAGCGATTGATTTATATGAATTCTCCAGACTTCTTCCTTTTATCTTTTCCTCTGGAGCAATGTCTGCCCCTAAACTTTTTCTTAAAAATTTCCCGTCTTTTATTTCACTGAGAGAAACAACAACAAAAAAACAATATAGCATTCAGAGAATTAAAGGGTCAGCTACCTGCTTTATTTGAACAGAGGCTTATGCTCAAATGTGCTGCTTCTCTAGAGCACTAAAATTACTAAAATCCATATTGCCCTTGAAGAGGAAAATAAAACAGTTGCAAATAGGTTGAAAACCGACAATTCCTGTGTTAGCTGCTCCAGGGATATGGTAGGAGATTGACTTTTTTTTTTTTTGGTTGCGTTGGGTCTTTGTTGCTACGCACGGGCTTTCTCTAGTTGCGGTGAGCGGGGGCTACTCTTCGTTGCAGTGCATGGGCTTCTCATTGCGGTGGCTTCTCTTGTTGCGTAGCATGGGCTCTAGGCATTCGGGCTTCAGTAATTGGGGCACAAGGGCTCAGTAGTTGTGGTTGCTCCACGGCATGTGGGATCTTCCCGGACCAGGGCTCAAACCCGTGTCACCTGCATTGGCAGGCAGATTCTTAACCACTGCGTCACCAGCGAAGTCCTGGAAACTGACTTTTGTAATGAAGTGTTATGCTTGCCTTCAAACACGGATTACTTGTTGTGCTTCCTAGGGTTAAGACATGGATGTCACTCTCTCCTTTCAAACCCTCATGCTTCTTAAAATTGTGCTGGCTTTCTGAATTCAACATTTATGGCATACAATTATTCCTGGCACATATGTTTATTGATTGGTGATGTTAGAACACACGTGACACCACTAATATTTAAATCCATTAACTTATTCACAGATTCAGCAAACATTCAGCAAACCATAAGCCACCAAAACACTGAGCTAGGCACTGTGAAGACTAGATGAGAATGTGCTTTCAATGTACTCTCAATCCAGGCTGCTGTGTGCAGTTGTATAAGCAACTATTAGAATGGAATGTGATATGTATATTATAGAGATGGGCATGGGATGCTACAGAGAAGAGAGGAGTTGCTAAATGTCCCATAGGCATACAAATTTAAAAAGCAATTATCATGAAAGCCATATACTAAAATATTCATTTAAAAGTCTATCACGAATAGGTGGAAATTAAACAACATACCCTTGAATAATCAATGGATTAAAAAAAGAAATCAAAAGAGGAATTAGAAAATATCTTGAGACAAATAAAAATGAAAACACAACATACCAAAACTTATGGGATGCAGCAACAGTAGTATTAAAAGAGAAGTTTATAGCAATAAACATCTACATTAAAAAGAAGAAAGATCTCAAATAAAAAACCTAACTTTACACCTCAAGGAACTAGAAAAAGAAGAATAAACTAAGTCCCATGTTAGCAGAAGGAGGGAAACAATAAAAACGCGGGCAGAAATAAATGAAATAGAGAATAGAAAAACAATAGAAAAAAATCAATAAAACTGAGTTGATTTTTTGAAAAGGTAAGCAAAATTGACAAATCTTTAATTAGACTTACTAAGTAAAAGGAAGTTGTCTATCAAGCCATAAAACGACATGGAGGAAATTTTAATGCATATTGTTAAGTGAAAGAAGCCAGTCTGAAAAGGCTACATACTGTATGATTCCGACTGTATGAAATTCCGAAAAAGGCAAAACTAAGGAGACAGTAAAAAAGATCAGTGGTTTCCAAGGGTTGAGGGGAAGGGAGGGATAAATAGATGCATCACAGGGGATTTTTATGGCAGAGAAACTATTCTGTGTGATACTGTAATGATGGACACATGACATTATGCATTCGTCAAAACCATAGACTGTACAACACAAAGAGTGAACCCTAATGTAAACCGTGGACTTTAGTTAATAATGCATCAATATTTGTTCATCGATGTTACAAATGTACCACACTAATGCAAGATATTCATAATAGGGGAACTGGGAGTAGAGGAGGCATGAAAAACTGTACTTTCTGGGGAATTTTTCTGTAAACCTGAAACTACTAAAAAATAAAGTCTATTTAAAAAAAAGAAAGAAAATGGGTAAAATTAATTTTAATAATATACTCAATTTTACAGTTCCAAAGTATTATTTCAACATGTAATCAATATTTTTTAAGTATCAAGAAAATTTTATACTTTTGTTCACACTAAATATTTGTAATCCATTAGACAAATTTCAAGTCTAATGAAGTCAAATTAATAGTCACATCTGGCTAATAGTTACCATAGTTGACAGTGCAGGTGTAGATTAATTATGTCTTAATTGTTAGGATAGAGGTGTTTACGGATATAATAAAAGTGGGGGGAGGGATATTTAAGGCAACCTCTGTGGGACAAGAAAGGCTTCAGAGTGAGGAGAGGGCTGAGCTGGGAATTGAAGGAGTCAGGAATTATCTATTAAGCACAAAACACCAGGCAGAGCCAAGGCAAGGGTCAAGGGTAAGCCCTGACTGACTCAGTCAGTAAAAATATAATAAGCCACAGTTAGATCCAGGAAGCTTATTACTTACACTGACAGTGAAAGAAAGAATAACTAAAAATACCAATTCCCTGGGTCTTTATCCTACACACCAAAAAGGGTGACAGGAAAACAAAAAGGTGCTGGTTGACTGCTATATGAGTTGTGGGATAACCTACTGCTGAAGACTCAATTCTAGACTGTGGCTAAGTGGTGTTATACAGCTGTTCTCTGAAGGAGATAGGACAGAAAGCCTCATACTTCATCAGAGGTGATGAGAAACTGTCTCCCAACAGCCTCCCAGAGAAATAGGGAAGAAAGTGAGAGATGACCTCATAGCTTCTTCTCACAAGCCTCTCATCCTTTCAAGTCCTGGAAAGAACAAAAGGCATTCTGCCAAGACTCAGATTAGCTGTGGCTCAAGCTTTTGCCTGCATGATCTATGTGGATATGTGCAAGGTTGCCAGGGAGCCATGGCAGAGATATTCCCCTACATTGCTGAGAAAGAGAAAGAAGAGAGGACATCTAAGAAAATATAACAGCATGCAGAAAGGCAAAAGGGTGCAGCCTCTGGCTAGAATTCGATGTCATGTGGCAGAAATATGACAGAGGAGACTTGAAATTTAGGCACAGATTAACCTTGACAGGTCTTGTAAATCCTAATGAGAGTTTTCTACCTAAAGGAGTTTCAGGAGAGAAGGACTGGATCACATTTAGATATTAGAAAGGACCTTCTGACAGCAGTGTAAAGGAGGACTGAAATGGACCTGGACTGGAGGTGAAGCTGGGGCTGCTAGAATAGACAGTGAGAGCAAACCATCATCAGTTTGCATAGCGTCCTTTTATGGTTGAAAAGAAACACTCACCAATCCATAGAACGCTGTCCCCATAAGTAGGCAAGGAAGGCAAAGGGCTCAATGCCACATGCCCCCTGTCCCATTTGTCAGTAATCCAATTCTGCCGCCTTCCTTTTCATGTTGTAAATTTCGATCTTGTCAGGATTGCTTCCTCCCCATTTTTTGCTAAATGGAGTTCCATCACTTGGTCTTGAAAAATGAAAGTCTGAAAGACTGGTGAAAAAGCTTTCAGGAAGACAAGAAGGAAACACTGTTGCGTGTTCCCTTACCCTACAGAAAAGCTCGTACTATTATGTGTCATGAAAATGTTATTGCTAATAGAGTACTCTGGCAAACATCCAGACTCCTAATCTCGGTCTGCCTGCCCATGCCCTAGGCCTTTGCTAAAATGTCTCCTTCTCACTGCAGCCTTTTCTGACCACTTGATTTAAAATTGTAATCTTCCCGGGCCCCCCGGCAACATACTCCATCTCCCTGCAATGCTTTATCATCATCTAACATTTATTTTACTTATTTTATTTTCTGTTTACTTCCACTAAAATATAAGCTCCATGAGCTCCTGAGTACTGTATTCCCAGTACTGTAATAACTGGCCACATGGTTATTAAATTTTCAAAAAAAGTATATATATCTTGTGATTCCATTTATATGAAGCTCCAAAACAGGAAAAAATATTTAATGGTGAATAAATAATTAATTATTTATACTCATTATTTAAAACAAATAATTATTTTAAAATAATAATTATTTAAAAATTATTTAATGATGATAGACAATAGTGATGACCTTTGTGGAAGGGGATAATAACAGGTAGAGGGTATGAGAGGTGCTAATACTGGTGCTAATACTATCTTGATTCTAGTAGTGGTTACACAGATGTGTGCTGTGTTCTTATGACTTCTGTACTTTTCTATATCTGTTATATGTCAACTAAAAGTTTATCTAAAGAAGTTGGGAAGAAGACACATCTGCCTAGCAGCTGCTTTTTCTGTCTCTGCTTTTTTGTGCTTGGGTTTTTTGTCTTTATTGCATCACCATTTCTAGATGGCTGCTCCCCCTTGAGGCATTACTTCTTTTTTTTTTTGCGGTATGCGGGCCTCTCACTGTTGTGGCCTCTCCCGTTGCGGAGCACAGGCTCCGGACGCGCAGGCTCAGCAGCCATGGCTCACGGGCCCAGCCGCTCCACGGCATGTGGGATCTTCCCGGACCGGGGCACGAACCCGCGTCCCCTGCATCGGCAGGCGGACTCTCAACCACTGCGCCACCAGGGAAGCCCGAGGCATTACTTCTGTGTTCCCAGCAGGGAAAGGACTGAAAAGTGAAGGGGTGAAGGGCTTTCTCTTGGTGAGATTTTTCTTTTCATTATGAAAGAAAGCCCTCCTGGGACTTATGCTTACCTGTCACTGGGTTACATGGTTACTCCTGTGGTAGGTGTTCAGCTTTGCAGCCTCTGTACCAGAGAGATATTAGATGTGGGTTTTTCAGGAATCAACTTATATTATCTCTACTTATCGAAAAGAAATTTGAGGACAATGTGAATACGAGTATTTGTAATGTAAATGTAATGTGAAAGGAAAATACCAGGACCCCAAACACTTCAAAGCACACATCACTAACTAACCCCACGTTTGTAGTATATATATTAGACCCCAAAGCTCCTTCATGCTCTTTACTTCCAACTGGTGCTTTGGATTGCTATTTCAATCAGGTCTCCTCTGATCAAGAGAATTGGACCAGATGTAAGCATCCATACTTTACATACAAGGCTTAAAGACAGGCAAGTGTGGCCCTCACTACTCTTTCCCCTGAACACACCCAGATTCTTGCATGACTTCTCATGTTCTCCCAGGCCTATCATATGTTACAAATGCTAGTGAAAGGAATCAAAGAGCATAGTGCAAGAAAGATTAAGGAGAGAGCCTACAGAGGGGTGTAAGAGAAAGATTAAATGAATCAATTTAATTTGTTTCTAGATTTGATACATTTGTTTCTTACTCAACTTGCTTCTGAAAGTGTTCATGATGGATTCAATTTTACTTGTAATGTATATCTCTCCCACAACCAAATTAAGCCCAAAGCCACTGTCTTAAATTTTTATGTGATTGAGGGTTGCACTTTATATTTGTCTTATATCTAAATCCTTCTTCCCGAAGACTAATGTGGCAGAAGGAGTGGGAACACTTCAACTCCCCTTAGAGGTTAAATCTTGTGACCCACACTACCAGTCATGTATTCTTCCTGGAGTTAACCCAGTGTATTTATAAGTTTATAGTCTTTTCTGGCTGTTGTTTTTCCCTATTAGGATTATTCCTGAACACTTCCTGCACCTTCATGAGAATTATTTCCAGCCTCAAAGTCATTTAAAAATGCTGTTTGATATTGCTTAGAAGCCATTGAAATGTTTCAAGTGACCTTAGCCCACCTTATACACTAAATGTAGCAGTCACCCCTAGACTATCCCCAATTCTCAAAATATTACTGACTCTGTTGTCCTACTACATCAATGGCACCATGTTAACATCAATTAATTACTATGTGTCAGGCAGTATGCTGAGTACTTTGACAGACATTAATCAATTTGATCCTCACATAGCCCTATTTAGTAGATGCTACTACTATTCTCATTTTATAGATTAGAAAACACAGAGGTTAAGTAACTAGCTCCAGTTAATTCACCCAGAGGGGATTAGAATCCATAAAGTCTGGCCCCAAAGAGAGAGTACTTCCCTCTACCCTATCTTTGCCCCAAAGTAATATCATCTTAATCCAAATAATATATAATTATCTAATACTTACTCCATTTCATAAAATGTAAAGCTTCAAACCCTATCTAATGTTCAAGTCTGCTAAACCACCTATTGTATATTTTTTTAATTAGCTGACTATACATAAATAACTCCCCTCCTGATTTTCTTCATATTCTTCTCAGAGGGTCACTGGTTGGAGTCTGGGTTTCTCATTCAGAGGCCACAGCTGGGATACTCTGCCGCAACCTCCAAAATTCTGTGACTTCAGCTCCAAGATTTTCTTATAAACCTTCTGTTTTCTGAAGTTAGTGATGTACAAATATGCTAGCTCTGGGACTTTCCTGGTGGTCCAGTGGTCAAGACTCTGTGGTTCCACAGCAGGGGGAACAAGTTCAATCCTTGATCAGAGAACTAAGATCTCTGATCTTAGAACTAATGGGCATGACAAAACAAACAAACAAACAAACAAACAAAACAATGCTAGCCCCATACCCCCAGATTTTTGAGAACACAATCAGCCTTAGAAAAAAGAGTAACAAATTTAACAGCTATTAATCTATGCATTGTTTCTCTTTGCAACTATATTTCCCATTCAAAAATTTAGTAACAGATTCCATTATAATTTTAATTTCTAGGACAATAATTCTCAAACAATTTTTCATCAAAAGATAGTATCTACTTCTACCAGTAAGGTGGTTCATTACAATGATTTGAGGGAATGGAGATGAGTAAGAGGTAAGCAAAAATCTTTCTTAGGATGTGTAACCCCATAGAAAAGGTAGGGGGAAAAAAGAAAAAGAATTATTTAAAAATGTGTCCTAGTTGAAATGTGTACTCATTTTCAAACTGAGAATCATCATCTGAATACTAAATCAGAGAATTAGTGATTAAGTGAATCAGAGGAGCACACAGATCGCTACAGAGATGGATGAGAGTTCTGAGTTTCAAGTTCTGAGTTTCACCTTGTGCCAGGCATCTTGTGCAGTTCTTTAGAAACTACCACAAGTAAACTTCATAACACTTAGAAGATACATCCTCAAAAGAGATAAATTGTGAAACTAAGATTTCCATATACTTGGATTAAAAACAACAACTCTGCTTAAGAAGACATCCTTCTTTCTCAGAGATCAGTACCTGTAAGATATCCTACTGTAAGAAAAATTGGAAATTTTCTGAAATGGACTCTAGTCTTGGACTAGTCATGGACTCTAGTCTTCAGCCTTTTCTTCATGTCTCCTTCCACAACTTCTGTATATGTAGAGAATACCTGGAGCACGATAAAATAACCAGACTTTCAGGAAGTTACATTAAAAATGGATATAACTTCCAGTCCTGGGTATATATCTGAAGAAAATGAAAACATTAATTTGAAAAGATTCATGCACTCCAATGTTCATAGCAGTATTAGCTACAATAGACAAGATACGGAAGCAACCTAAGTGTCCATCAACAGATGAATGGATAAAAGAGATGTAGTATATACATGCAATGGAATGTTACTCGGCCACAGAAAAGAATGAAATTTTGCTACTGGCAACAACATGGATGGACTTGGAGGGTATTACGCTTAGTAAAATAAGCCAGATAGAGAAGTGCAAATATTGTATTTTATCACTTATATGTGGAATCTAAAAAATAAAGCAAACTAGTGAATATAACAAAAAAGAAACAGATTCACAGATGTAGAAAACAAACTAGTGGTTACCAGTAAGGAAAGGGAAGGGGGGAGAGGCATGATAGGGATAGGGGATTAGGAGGTACAAACTACTATGTATAAAATAAATAAGCGGGCTTCCCTGGTGGCGCAGTGGTTGAGAGTCCGCCTGCCGATGCAGGGGACACGGGTTCGTGCCCCGTTCTGAGAAGATCCCACATGCCGCGGAGCGGCTGGGCTCGTGAGCCATGGCCGCTGAGCCTGCGTGTTCGGAGCCTGTGCTCCGCAATGGGGGAGGCCACAACAGTGAGAGGCCCGCGTACCGCAAAAAAAAAATAAATAAATAAATAAGCTATGAGGATACATTGTACAGCACAGGAAATATAGACAATGTTTTATAATAACTATAAATAGATTATCTTTAAAAATTGTGAATCACTATGTTTCACACCTGAAATTTATATAATATTGTTAATCAATTATACCTCAATAAAAAAAGAGAGAGAGAAAATTTTTTTTAATTTTTTAAATGGATGGATCAAGTCAAAGATAACCAAAGCCCTCCCAAGGAAACAGAATGGTTCAAGGGTCAGTAGCACTTGAATCTAAACCCTTAAAGAATATGTCCATCAGAAGAGGTTGTGATCATAAAGGGTGCATAGAGAAAAGACAAAGCACCCAACATCGACACAAGCGATGTCCAGGGCAGTAGTGCTAGGCACACCCAACAGTTGTTCTATTAAGTAGGTGGCAGTAAAAGGAAACACATGCAGTATAGAGGTGAAGCAGACTGACTTTGCGTCCTTCAAACCTAGGTTCAAATTCTGTCCCAGCAGTTGCTGCTTGTGATACTTTGAGCAGGTTATTCTGGGACGTTCCAATTTTTTATAAAATAAGACTAATAATACCTACTTCATAGGGTTTTGTGAGATGAAATTATGAGATAAGGCATGTAAAATGCTTATCATGATGCCTGGCACAAGTATATACTCAATAAATATTATGAGTATAGTAGACTGAATAAGAAAATGGACCCAAAGATTCCCTTCTCTCATGTACACCCTGTATAATCACCTCCCCTTGAGTGTGGCAGGAACCAATGAATATGATGAAGTAATCGCTTCCATGATTAAGATTCCTAATCAGTCGACTATAAGTTAACCAAAATGGAGATTATTCTCAATAGGCCAGGCACAATCAGGTGAGTCCTTTAAAATTAGGAGGATTCTCCTGCTGGTTTCAAAGACTAAGCAAACTGCCATTTTATGAGAGGAGATGGCCATAGGCAAGAACCTGAGGGCAAGCTCTAGTTGCTGAGAGTGGTCCTGCGCTGAAAACCATCAAGAAAATGAGGACCTAACAGACCTACACGGAAATAAATTCTGCCAATAGTCAGTGAGATTGGAAGAGGACCTCAGACCTCAGGTGAGACTATAGCCCTGGCTGATATCTTAATTTCATCATGAGATCCTGACCAGTTGACCCAGTTAAACCATAATCAGACTCCTGACTCGTGGAAATAGTAAGAATAGATGTGTATTGTTTTGAGCCACTAAGTTTGTGTCAATATGTTATGCAACTATAGAAGATTAATACAAGTAGTATCTGTTGTTGTGATATTGTTACTATTACTATAAGTAAAATCATATAACTATATTCCTGTTTCTGAATCTAGGCTCACCTCAACTTTCTGATAATGTTGGCATCTCCTATGGCTTGTTCGTAAGCAGAGTGTGCTGGTCAAGCTAACAATTACAGAATATATTTGGTATTTACATTTCAAATCAATTTATTAGTAAAACCTGGGAGGTCACAGTTACTTACAGTAAGGAATAATTGAACTAATAAATACTCCACTTTTTTTGAACCTTTTTTCCATCCCAGCCAGTGCAATCTCATTTGTATACTGATTAGAGCCAGAGGGCCACCAAGGAGGGCTAGTTTTTTTGTTTGTTTGTTTGTTTGTTTTTCAGCCACACCATGGGGCATGCAGGATCTTAGTTCCCTGACCAGGGATCGAACCCGAGCCCCCTGCAGTGGAAGTGCAGAGTCTTAACCACTGGACCACCAGGGAAGTTCCAAAGAGGATTAGTTTTAATCTTTGTGGTAGACAGCAATGGTCAACAAATATCCCACTTGTTATTCTAAAGGGTCCTACTTTCTATGCAATGAAGTGTGATTGAAACGACACTAATCACTTCTAGACTGAGGCAATAAAAAGCCCGTGAGCAACGTCCATTCTTTATCTTCTTTGGCCAAGCCATCCAAGGAGACCACATGTGCCAGATGATGCAGGTACAAGATGGTGAAGCCATCATCAGCCTAGGTCCCTGAGTAACTAAGTGAAGCAATACCCATATCAATCCTCACTGAAAATGCAGCATAAACAAGAAACAAATTTTTATTACTTGAGTATCTAAGATTCCAGAGTTAATTTGTCACAACAGCAAAACCTAGACTATACTAACAGATAGGTTAAATAAGTAGAAATGGATTAGGAAGGATCACTCATTTAGAGTTTTTTTTTTCTCTGCCCTCTGTGTATCTCTCTTCTCTTTTTTATCTAATGTGGATGGTTTAATAATATTAAGACCCATGGGACTTCCTGCTTGCCTGACTCCTTTCTCACTAGTAGGTACACCATATAACAGGCTAAAGTTTGATCCTTCACATTCATTCATCCTCCATGATAGCATGGTTGAAGCCATAACATACAAGAAAAGGTATCAGTTTGGCTATCACATTTCATGTGTCAAAACTAAGGGTAGGCAGCAGCAACTATATCAGCAACTGATGACTGGAAGAGATTAGAAGACTTAGGGATCCTGGCTATATTTCCTTTAGAACTGACAACCAGAAGCCATCCTTATCTTGTTCATGACTTTTAAAGGCAATTTTCTAAGTGTTTCACCATTAAGCATGACATGAGCTATTGATCAAAGTAGATATTATGATTTTTAAGTAAGATTTTTCTTTCTGAATTTCCTTACAAATATTCTCAGGAAATAGCTTTTTTTGGACTCAATGTGAAGGATGATAAGACTGTTCTCCAGGGCTTCCCTGGTGGCGCAGTGGTTAGGAATCCCCCTGTCAATGCAGGGGACACGAGTTCGAGCCCTGGTCCGAGAAGATCCCACATGCCGCAGAACAACTAAGCCCGTGCGCCACAACTACTGAACCTGAACTCTAGAGCCTGCGTGCCACAACTACTGAAGGCCGCGTGCCACAACTACTGAAGCCCGTGCGCCTAGAGCCTGTGCTCTGCAACAAGAGAAGCCACGGCAATGAGAAGCCTACGCACTGCAAGGAAGAGTAGCCCCCGCTCACAGCAACTAGAGAAAGCCTGCGCACAGAAACAAAGACCAAACACAGCCAAAAATAAATTAATTAATTAAATAAATTTTAAAAAAAAAGACAGTTCTCCCTTGACAGTTTGAAGTGATAAATTATATTAATAGATTTCCTAAGCTTGAATCATCTATATTTCCTGGAATAAACTCTACTTGGTCATGATAGATGATAATTTTTAATGCAGACTTGAATTCAACATGCTAATATTTTGCTTATAATCTATACATATATATTTCTAAATGATACTGACCTAGAGTTTGTTTTGGGTTTATTTTGTCAAGCTTAATATCAAGGTTTTCCAGTTTCAAAAATAAATTTGGATAGTTTTCTCCTTTTTGCTATACCATGTAATATATTATGTAGTATAAGCATTATATGTCTTTTTAAGTTTTAAATAGTTGGCCAACAAGCCATCCTACTCCAAATATATGCTAGAATAATTATTTTATTATATTATCAAGTTCCCTGTATTTTTCTAATTATATTTTTTAAATTATTCCTGATTCAAATTTGGCAATTTATACTTTTCCAGAAAATTATCCTTCTCGTTAAGGTTTTCCACTGTATTAAACGGTTTGCTCTTTTTATTATCTTTCTTAATTTTAATTTTGGTGATTTTTTAAATGACAGTTGTTAAATAACTCACCTTAGTAGTTTCTAAATCAAGTCAGAATTAAAACATGTAAACTGTTGCATCTGTGTTAATACAGGAAATGCCCGTTAATGTTCATGAACTCGATTTGCAACATTATCTATTCATAACATTTCTAATCCAAACTTTCTGCACAAGACTGCAGATAATAGCAAGGTGATACCTTAAACTATTAAATGATGTTTAGTGATAATAACTCATAATTTCACATAATGTAAAAAGGGAATTACCTCTGGGTTGCTTTGTAACACGTGGGACATCAAAAGTCATGCAAATTATAATCAAAATATGGAGGAGAGTTCAAGGAACATATTCTGCTTATTGACAAAGGAATCCTATGAGAATGAAATGTAACAGATGTAAACAGAAACATGGCTCTAAATCACGATGTTCATTTTATAACATTTTTTCTTTCAAAACACAGATCTAGAGCATAAAGCAAGATCAACATGCATCATATAGTTACAAAGCCAATCACTTTATAGTAATATAATGCAAAGAGTAAAATGAGAAATAAAGTCTCGCTAACCTGATTAAAGTTTAATATAAATGGATTGGCAACTCAAATGCAGGAAATAATTTATTTTTCCCAAGAGAGCTATTCATAAGAACACAGTCCTCTACAATGTCTGGCAGTATCATTTATGGAATATAATCTTCTCCATATATTAAGCTAATAACTTGTAATTTGGTTAAAAATGAGCTTCCTGACCCCATCCCATTCTTTATCAGAAAGAAAGAGACACAGTTCTGTGGGTATTCAGTTTGTTTTCATGCAACCAAAGGATTATGAAAGCTCAGATAGGCTATGAAAGCTATCTTTTGATATTAGGTGAAACCTTCTTAAAATACATTGGACAAACTAAAAGATACAGAGATACCTCAGCAAAGTCCTGTATATTTTCAACAAGCTAAAAGGTAATCAAGAGTTTCTGGAAGGTTGATACAGTGAGCTAGAAATTGTGATATTTGATGTAGAGGGTCATATACATAAATACTGATGTACTCTCAGTGATGAAAAAATTTGAAATGGAAAAGAAAAATGAGTTTTTTGCATCTCTATCTTAGACAGATGTTTGGGAATAACCAGGAGTTTGGTAAATGATCACTATGAGTCAGAATAAAGAGTGGCATATACTTCAGAGGATAAGAATTTGTATATCAAGACAGAGGAGGAGGAGTTTGTAAGTGACCGTGACATGCATGATGGATTAGGGAAATAACTGGGTACAGAGAGTTCAGATGGAAGTCTATTGTAATAGTCCCTGCAAAACAAAAACAAAAACAAAAAACAAAGCAGATAAAAAACAACAACAACAAAAACAATGAACCTTTGATTCAATCCAACTCAACAAATATTTATTGAACAATGACTATATATCAAGTACTCTTCTAGGTGGTTAGGTTAAAATTGTGAACAAAACAGTCTAACATTCTTACCCTCTAGTGACTCACATTTTAGCAACTGAGGGCAAAAGCAATAGAAAGAAAGACTATGACAGCAAGAGATATTGGAAAGACTGAGTTGACAGGACCCTCTTGATATTGATGGTCAAGAAAAGGAAGAATTTGCAGAAAATTCTATGGCCTTAACCTAAGTCACAAGTAAAATAGAAAGACCATTGATAGAGAGGGAGCAACTTATTCAGCATATGTTGAAGCCTTCCCAAGTACTAGGGACATAAAGATGAAGAGGAAGGAGCACCATTCTGGAAATGTGACTACTGTGATGAGAGTGGCAGTTCTGGACAACTTGAAATTCTGATTCAGGCAGGACATCCTTGTGAAATATTCAATAAAACAATTGAAAAGGTGATTTTGAAATTCAAGAGAGAGGTTAGGCTAAGAGAAATCTGATTAGGAAGTGATTTTTCTGGTTATCATCATATATGAAATCACCAAGAGAAAGAGAATAGAATAAAAGGTAACAGCCAGAGACAAAAACTAGAACCCTGATATTTATAGTTATACATTGTAAGAGGAAACAAAGAAGACTAAGTTAGAATAGCGATAGAGATGGATATAAAATAATAGAAAAAGAAAAATGCTGGAATATCATCCAAGTGATATTAATCTATATGAATGTTTCCAAAAGGATGGAATCATCAATATCAAAATGAGCAGAGACTGAATAGAAAGAGAAAAGACCAGAAGATAAATGTTTCAGAAGGAAAGTGGGAATTCATGAGAGGAAAAGCCAGACTGCAAGAGATTGTTGGTTAAAGATCAGAAATGGAGAGAGTTCATGTAGACTACGCTTTTAAGAAAACTTGGTGGTCTACAGAGGTAATTTTGGCTCTTTGTGGGAAAACTGATTAATAGAGATTTGAGTATGTTTATAAGCTGAGGGGTAGCAGAAGGTGCCACTCCAAAATATGCTCCTTTGGCATAAGGATTATTTTGAGCTGATTATTTTGAAAAAGTGCAGACACAGAAGAAGCTCTGAAAACAGTAGAAGTTTCCCTTTTGTAAGGGAAATTTACATTAGAAAGGGGGCCATACCAGGAGTTTAAATTGTTTGTTTGTTTTTTTCTCCTGTTAATCTGTTTTTTATTACATGGGGGTCTCAGCCAAGAACCTAATAGGATAGAGGGAAAATTATTTTCCCTCCCTTACACAACTAAAGAGAAAAAGTTAGTGGTCAAATTGAAGATCCAAAAGCAAGAGATTGAACAGTTCTCAGAAGAGACATGATCATTTGGAATCTGGACCATAGTCAAAGGGATTAGCATTAATATGACAAGGCATTTCTTCTGTCAAGCAAGCAGGACATGCTATATGAATATAATTTGAGTTGCAGAGAAGAAGAAATCAGAGGGAGTCTATGTATGGGAGCTTAGGTTTTACTCAATAAAGGAGGAGGAAGTTCATATGCCTTGTCTTCAGGTGATAAGGGTGATGAGAAAGGTAATGAAGATTATGGAAATTTTTTAAATTACCACTTTTACGTTCCAGCAACTTAGTGAAAATTCAAGACCGTAGGAACTTAAACCAAGAAGAAAAAGAGGGAAGTGTATAGAAGAGAAAGGGACATGTGCCTAAGGGAGATATTGAAGAAAGATCTGAACTGGAGGAAAAAAATCTGCCTTTCAATTCATTGAGGGATGACTTGGGAAAATGTAATTTAAAAAAAGAAAGAAAAAAAGGGAAAAATTTTTTTCCTGGGAAAAACTTCATATGGAAATGCAATGGTAAAAAAAAAAACACCCTGATATATGCTATATTTTCAATCATACTAGCCAAATTAATATGTTCTAGAATTCACTTTGGTAATCATCATATATTATCACATATATTTTGAAATTAATAAATTTCAGTAACAATATCATATACAATGTTCAGATATCAAATGGAACTCTGCTATTAAAAAGTCAAGATTTTTATCTAATAGTAGAATTAGCAGGCATGAAAATTTGATAAATTAATCTTATACTGGTTTCTATGAATGGGTAAGTAAAAGTGAAGCTGGATATTCATATTTATTTATTACCACAATCATTGGTACTGATGGCAATTGAAAAATTTTATTTGCATTTTACCAGGTGAAACAAAGTAAGTATTTTATATGGATTGCAATTCTTAAAGAGAGTATCTGAATTTGTATCTACTACCTTGTTTTTCAAAAAGTGGCATAATCAAGAGGGAGTTACTGCATGCCTGATTGCAAATGTCTTAGGTGAAATGCACACATTTCTTGTTTAAAGAGTTTAATACTTTCCAGAGACAAACAAGGTTTAATCTAATGATGGGGTGAAAGGTCTTGAAAATAAAATATGAATAAAACTTAAGTCACTAGAGTTAGAAAAGATGAAACAATCCTATATTTAGTGTAACTCTAAAAAACTGTCCAAAAAAAGCATTCTTTTTGAATGTGTTTCTTCATATGGTGGTATTTTTTATTTTTCATTTCTCATTTCTATCCATATATCAAGACTTTGCCTCTGTATTTAGGCTTTAACTGATGATCCCAAAATACAATGTCTATTTCAGCATGAGTGCAGAGTCTACAACATTTTTTTCTTGTTCTGTTCCATGTTCATCATTATGTATGAATAAAAGCAAAATGCAGTCAATATTCATGACAATTAATCACAATGAAGAATGCCTTACATTGTCTAATGTAAATCTAACAAGACATAGCACAGATAAAAAAGATAACATTTTTTTGTTTTTTTATATTTTTTTTTACATCTTTATTGGAGTATAATTGCTTTACAATAGTGTGTTAGTTTCTGCTTTATAACAAAGTGAATCAGTTATACATATACATATGTTCCCATATCTCTTCCCTCTTGCGTTCTCTCCCTCCCACCCTCCCTATCCCACCCCTCTAGGTGGTCACAAAACACCGAGCTGATCTCCCTGTGCTATGCGGCTGCTTCCCACTAGCTATCTATTTCACGTCTGGTAATGTATATATGTCCATGCTACTCTCTCACTTTGTCACAGCTTACCCTTCCCCCTCCCCATATCCTCAAGTCCATTCTCTAGTAGGTCTGTGTCTTTATTCCTGTCTTACCCCTAGGTTCTTCATGACTTTTTTTTTTCTTAAATTCCTTATATATGTGTTAGCATACGGTATTTGTCTTTCTCTTTCTGACTTACTTCACTTTTTATGACAGACTCTAGGTCCATCCACCTCATTACAAATAGCTCGATTTCATTGCCTTTTATGGCTGAGTAATATTCCATTGTATATATGTGCCAAATCTTCTTTATCCATTCATCTAATGATGGACACTTAGGTTGTTTCCATGTCCTGGCTATTGTAAATAGAGCTGCAATGAACATTGTGGTACATGACTCTTTGAATTATGGTTTTCTCAGGGTATATGCCCAGTAGTGGGATTGCTGGGTTATATGGTAGTTCTATTTTTAGTTTTTTAAGGAACCTCCATACTGTTCTCCACAGTGGCTGTATCAATTTACATTCCCACCAACAGTGCAAGAGGGTTCCCTTTTCTCCAGACCCTCTCCAGCATTTATTGTTTCTAGATTTTTTGATGATGGCCATTCTGACTGGTGTGAGATGATATCTCATTGTAGTTTTCATTTGCATTTCTCTAATGATTAATGATGTCGAGCATTCTTTCATGTGTTTGTTGGCAGTCTGTATATCTTCTTTGGAGAAATGTCTATTTAGGTCTTCTGCCCATTTTTGGATTGGGTTTTTTGTTTTTTTATTATTGAGCTGCATGAGCTGCTTATAAATTTTGGACATTAATTCTTTGTTGATTCATTTGCAAATATTTTCTCCCATTCTGAGGGTTGTCTTTTGGTCTTGTTTATGGTTTCCTTTGCTGTGCAAAAGCTTTTAAGTTTCATTAGGTCCCATTTGTTTATTTTTATTTCCATTTCTCTAGGAGGTGGGTCAAAAAGGATCTTGTTGTGATTGTTTTTTTAAAGATAACATTTTTAATAATGACACTTAGAGAAACAACATTAAAATTCTTTAAAAAGCAATTCTTCTGTTACATATATATATATATATATATATGTATGTATAGTTTTTGTTTTATGTTTCTCATCCAAAGTTGCTTTACATTAAAGTAATTTGTCATTTTCAGGACTAGATAGAGAGGATCTCAAATTTAGCCCTCAAATATTTTCAGAAATTCCAGTTTTCAAGTTTGAACAATGCTATGTATGCCAGGCTATGAGGAGCATGTGTGGCCAGACTGCCAAGATCACAGCACAGATGCTGAAGCCATAGTGTTTCATGAATTTTGTTCTGCTGAATGGACACATCAGAATCACTATTAAAATATGTATTCCTGGGCTGTCTCTGAGACCTACTGAGCCAGAATTTCTTAGGACTGGTAGCCAGCAATCGGCAAATTTAATATTTTCCTGGAGATTCATGCATACTTAAATTTGGAAACCACTACCTAATGTTGTGTCATAGCCTGGCAATTTTCACAGCTGTGGGGAGGGAGGGCAGTGATAGATAAGTAGAAACAGGTTGAAAACTGGAGTGAAAATACTTTGCTTGAAATATAGACAATTATAGAGTTAGCCACCTACGTTTGGGTGAAAGAAAGATATATTCTGGTAGGCAGAATTCCAAGATGATTCCCAAGATGCCCCCTCCCTGGGGTACATAGCCTGTATAATCCCTGACACTGTGAATATGATGGATTTTACTCCCATTATTAGGTTATATTATTACTATTATTATTATTTTATTTATTTATTTTTTTTGCAGTACACGGGCCTCTCACTGTTGTGGCCTCTCCCGTTGCAGAGCACAGGCTCTGGACGCGCAGGCCCAGCGGCCATGGCTCACGGGCCTAGCCACTCCGCAGCATGTGGGATCTTCCTGGACTGGGGCACAAACCCGTGTCCCCTGCATCGGCAGGCAGACTCTCAACCACTGCGCCACCAGGGAAGCCCTAGGTTATATTAGATGGGACAGTTGATTTTAAGACAGAGAGATTATCCTGGGTGAGCCTGACCTAATCAGGTGAGCTCTTGAAAGAGACTGGGCTCTTCCTGATGTTTGTGATTCACTGTATAAGAAAGGCTTGACAAGATTCCCCATTGCTGGATTTGCAGTTAAAAGGAGCCATGTGGCAAGGTATGCTGGCAGTCTCTAGGAGCAAAGAGAAGGCCCCACATGACAGCCAGCAAAGAAACAGGGACTGCAGTCTTACAACCACAAGGAGCTGAATTCAGCCAACAAGCTTAATGAACATGGAAACAAATTTTCTCCCAGAGTCTCCAAGTGAAAAAACAGCTGGCCAACACATCAGTTTCAACTTTGCAAGACCCTGAACAGAGAACTCAGTCATTCCACATCTGAACTTCTGACCTAAAATACTGTGGGGTAACAAATGGATGTTAAGCTGTTACATGTATGATTATTTGTTTCACAGCAATTGAAAACTAATCCATACCCAGCTGCACAAAAGTGACCTGGCCTGTGGTGATAGGTGCCTAACTGAACTTAGCCACTGCTATGCACACTTTGACTTTCTTGAACCTCAGCTATAAATGAGATTGGTGTAATGAACCAGCAGATTTTACATATCAAAGATAGGTTTATAAAATCACCAAGATCTCTTGTGTCTAGGTTAAAAAAAATTCATTAAGAAATTATTGGTAGGGGGCTTCCCTGGTGGCGCAGTGGTTGAGAGTCCGCCTGCCGAAGCAGGGGACACAGGTTCGTGTCCCAGTCTGGGAAGATCCCACATGCCGGAGCCTGTGCTCTGCAACGGGAGTGGCCACATCAGTGAGAGGCCTGCGTACCGCAAAAAAAAAAAAAAAAAAAGAAAGAAATTATTGGTAGGAAAAGCAGAATCCCAAATACAGTAGTTCAAAACTATGTTCAAGTTTATATGTTACAATCAACATTATAAGGTAGATTAATATTTTAATCGCCATTACCAAAGAGGCATAAGAACTTAATTGGAGTAGATGGTCCAAGATTGTGCACTAAAGCTGCCAGCATAAGACCTCATTTTCAGAACAATTATTTTCCTTCACCAAAGAGAATCTCATGAGTTCATCTATTCAGCCAAGATAAATCAATTTTTTTCTCTTAATGTGTCCACGAACAACATCTACTTTCCATTATTTCTTGTGGTCACAAAAGCATTTCACTGAATATTTCTACAAATAGCTCTCACATGCCCATGCCTCCTTTGATGACTTTGCAATTCTAATAAAGTGATTAAAAGTCCTTATCCCTGCTGTGGCCTCTGCTAAACAATGTGAAAATACCTCTCCTGCTGGGGTTATCCTGCCAGCAAAATTCAAATGACCCACCAACAAGTACATCTGTTGTAATTTGACTTTCTTTGCCCTTGTTACTTTTTTCTACTATTCTGTAAGATTTTGAATTTTCCCCTTGAAGCTCTAAATTCCTTTTTAATTATTTATTTGTGGAGAATCTCTTCTACAGATAAAATCAAGTTGATTAGTCTTCTAGTTTTCCTCTAACGGAATTTTAACAAGTCACTTGCTCTCTGAAACCTCACAGCTTCCTAATTAATAGGTGTTTGAACCTGACAGGGTCATCCAATTTGTCTTATGTATTCATTGTGTTCGATTATGGGTCCCAAATATCCTGATTAACACATGTACAGTTGTGATCTTGCTGGGGAAGAACATGGCAGTGAATCGGAAATACAAAGTCAATGAGATTTTGACAAGTAGTTTTGCTAAATACAGGAGGTAATTTAGAGTGGCAGAACATTTAGGCACAGACCATTAAATGTTTCATCAATATTCAAGAAATGTTAAAAACAAAACTGGCTTTGGGGACTTCCCTGGTGGCACAGTGGATAAGACTCCGCGCTCCCAATGCAGGGGGCCTGGGTTCAATCCCCGGTCAGGGAACTAGATCCCAAATGCATGCTGCAACTAAGAGTTCACATGCCACAACAAAGGAGCCCACATGTCACAACTAAGGAGCCTGCCTGCTGCAACTAAGACCTGGTGAAACCAAATAAATAAATTAAATAAATTTTTTTTTAAAAACTGGGTTTGGTGGAAGAATTTTTTTTTTGGACTTTCTGATTTATACGTTTCACACTGATGAAAGAAAACTTGGTCCTTTGCTGAGTTTTCCTTTAGTCTCATCCTCTGGTAGCAGCACCTGCTCTTCCTTTGGGCAGAGAGCCCTTTCCCATTCACTCTATGGATCAGACAATGCTGAAACTATTGACTCCTGGATCCACTAGCAGCCCAGCCCTGGCTAACAGAGTCACATTACACTGACCACAGTGGGGAATGCATCACCACTGTGGGCCAAAGCAGTCTGGGGATTTTCATAAAACTGTTGGGAGAGATAAGCTGTTGTTTCCTCTGGGGTTTCCACATGGGTTAAAAAACCTCTGAAGCTACTATTGACCCAGTTTGCTCTTACATAGGAGAACTTGCCTGAAAATGGCAATAACCTAGGAGGAAGCAGGACTGAGAACAGACAGACGAGTGTGGCCATTTCATTGCTCCATCCTCTGGCACCCAGCCAGACCTGAAGTTATACCACCCGCAGCCTTTTCAATTACTTGAGCCAATCAATTCCCTATAATAGTTAAGCCCCTTTGGGCTGTGTTTTCAGACTTGCTACTGAAAGAATCTTGCTGCATAGAAAAGGTGTCTCTCACAAAAGTTAAATTAATCCAAGACTCTACCCTTTGAATTTAGTAAAAATGACATTATAAAGCTAATTTATTGACTTAATAATTTTTGAATGGAATACAATCAAACTCCTAAAATATACCTTTGGTGATTATTTTACAGTCATAACCATTACATCGTTTGAATTTTTCCAGTATTTAAAGGTACTTCAATGATATAATCTCATTAATTCTTACAATGTCCTTTTGAACTAGCCAGGGGACAGGTATGCTTATCTAATAATATAATAGTCCCATTCTCTCTTGCACTTCATGACATATTTCAGTGAAGGCTGAATAACAAAGCACAAGGTCACCTATGTAAGCACCTACAGAAAACAGTGATTACTTCCCTTATGATGTAGGTAGGATATCACTGTGGAAATCAGCATAAAGATTCCAGCACAAATTAATCACCTGTGAGGAACTGTGTGGCCAATAGAATTTTTAATAGTGTAGGTAGATGAATATAAAATTTACATGATGTATATTATATGCACTGTGTAGATATTTAATCAACACATTTTAATGAAAGTCCTTCTACTTGTACTTCATTATATGTATATTATATGTAAGATAATTACATAATTTATAAATACAATAATATGTTTATTAAATGGTTACTGTATGTATGTTCTTATAAAATGTATATTTAAAGTATATGAAAATATACTTTATTTGAAATATGCTGAAAGTAAATTTAAGTGTTCCCCATTATATTTTTCCTCACCATACAAAAAGTGTGCTTTTTTCCTCTCAAAAAACTAGCAGCTATTTCGACTCCTGAGTAAAGTAAGATTGGGGTAGAAGATATTCCCACATTGCTAAATATTTTTCTTATTAAGATTCAGATTATATTTTAATTTTTTAATAGAAAATTTCCTAAAATATATTACATGACCCTGACAATTTAATCTGCTCTTGATGACTGAGTGGCCTCCTCATAAGCATCCTTCTGGGTTATAAAATTTTAAGTGCTCTGGATCTATTAAAATATGTAGTGTGGTTTAAACACAAATGCTGTGCTTTATGAATTTATATGTCTGCTCTTAGTAATTTTCTATTTTTTTGAATTCTGTGGAATTTGTGTAGCTTGCAATAAAATCCTCTTTACTTTAGTGGATTTGAGTTTCTATTACTCATTAGATGTTTTAGGAGTGTTTACAGGAGGCATTTTAATACATAGCCTTAAAAAAACAGCTATATAACCCAGCAATTCTACTCCTGGATATAATCCAACATAAGACACATACAAAAATGTTCAGAGAAGCACTATTCACAGTAGCCAAACCTGGAGATAAAGCTAATGTCTATCAAAAGTAGAACTGATTCCTAAATTTTAGAATATTTGTTTCAGGAAAATGGGGCAAGAGAGAATGATCATGTCCCAGGTCTCGGGTGAGTTCCTGGTACGGGCCACCAAGTAAGATTTGTTGGCTTCGTGCAGGAAAGAATTCAAGAGCGAGCCATAGTAAAGTGAAAGCAGGTTTATTGAGAGAGGTACACATTCCATAGGCAGAATGGAGTCCATCTCAGAAGGTGACAGTGGCCCGGGGCTGTGGAGGTGGTTAGTTTTTATGGGCTGGGTAATTTCATAGGCTAAATAGTGGGAGGATTATTCCAACTATTTTGGGGAACGGGTGGGGATTTCCAGGAAGAAGGCCACCGCCCATTCTTTGGCCTTTTATGGTCAGCTTCAGAACTGTCATGGTGCCTGTGGGTGTGTCACTTAGCATATGCTAATGTGTTACAGTGAGCTCATAAGGAGGCTCAAGGTCTACTGGGAATCAAATCTTCTGCCATCTTGGGCCTCATCAGTTCTAACCAGTTTTTGTCGTATCCAGTTTTTCTCAACAGCTGTGTCATTCTTTAAGGGTTGAGCCCTGCCCCCCTCCTTTCCTGTCACCTATTCATACAATGAAATATTGCATAGCCATGAGAATAGATAACTTCACAGAATAATATGCATGAAATTCCCAAGCAAAAAATCTCATCAGTGAAGCTGGATACAAGAGAGCTTGGTATGAGGAGGTTCTGGAAGGGAACAAGGTGGGGAAGGCTGGGGTTCTGGGTGTCACTAATATTCTGTTCCTTGATCTTGGTCCTGGCTCCACAAGCATGAATACTTTCTGAAAAGTCATTGAGCTATGCTGTGGTTTGTGCATGTTTCTGCATGTACTTTATAGCTCAGCAAAAGTTTACTCAAAAAAGAAGATAAAAATTACTTATGATATATGCCTTTCTATTTATATTGAACACCACTTTCAAAGCCCATGTATTATCTCATTTTATTCATCCATTTCATAACTGTTCATTTGTCTGTTTGCTTATATATTTCCTGTCATGTTCCAGGTAACAGGCAAGGGGCTGGAGATGCTGCACAGATTAAGCAGACCTAATCCTCACTTGCATGGAGTTTACACCCATGTCCCCCCATAACATTCCTGTGAAGTAGGTAGAGAAGGTATGGTCTTTTGAGTTTTTGTTTGTTTATGTGGTAGGATTACATTTTTGATAGAAAATAGTTTTGTTTGTTTATGTGTTTGTTTACATGTTTGTTTGTTTCATTGGGAGATAATTAAGCATGCTTATGTGCTTCACAGAAGAACCCATTTGAGAGGTAACAGATGCAGGATGTGAGAAGGAAGGAAGAAAAATTTTAAAGTGAGACCCCTGAGAAGGACACAGGAAAGGACCCCAGAAGCAGGAGAAAGGAGAGAAAACTGCAAACTGGGAATTATCAGGGGTCATGTGCTGTTTGCTAGCAGAGCGTGGACTTGAAGGAACCTGGCACCTCAGCCACATCCAACCAAATTTCTCTTCATCGTTGCCATTCCTAGGATGCCCACAAATCTCATTTATACACATGTGGTTGCATGCATGCACACGCATATATACTCTAAACAATAAGCCTGCTTCCTATGTACATAGTTCACCATCATCTGCTGGTGATGTGTTGTATTCCCTTCAAAAAAAGGAGGCCTGCAGGCCAAGTTTCATGGCTTAAAACTGGTGGAGGTCTTTGCTTCTCTGGCAGTGGAGAGAACTAGAATGGAAAGGAGGGAAATATGACAAGTGTGAAGGGTCAGAAAATAGAATAATGACACTAATGAAAAATATGGGAGAAACTCCTCTTTGGAAGTTATTGATTTGGGGAGTGAATTTGTAAATACCTTGGGATTTGTCATCAAACTGCTTTCTAGGAAAGCAAAGACCTGAGCAAGAGGCAATGCTGTGTGCCTTGAGCCCTGTGGAGAAAGTTCCTTTATGTGTTATTCCAGTTTCTGCAAGCAGCAGACAGGGAGACGGAGTTAAATGTGGAAAAGATTGACAAGGATGAGTGCCTATGAGGGAAAGTGAGGAGGAAGCTAGGGAAGCTTGGAGGAGCCACAAGACTAAATGTAAGCCTGGTTCTTACAAAAGACAGAGAAGGAATGAAGTTCGGATAGAAGAATCTTAGACTAGGGTGCACTTCTAAAATAATCCAGCAATGTCAAGGGGAGTCCTCAAAGCAAAGTTGTCCATCAGACAAGTCCCACATCCCACAAGACTGGGCCTGCCTTAGTATTCCTGCTGCACTCGGTCACCGGCTGGGAGCAGCCCCCAGAAAGTGCTGTGTTGTCATGAATGTGTTGTTGAATTTCAGAGCACAGCAGCTAGGGCCATACAGGAATTATATTCTCCCCAGTTAGAGATCCTAGAGAGGCATTTTTGTGGCCACCACACCTTGTATGTTTTGAAGGATAAAAATGGGACAATACTCATTTGGAGGATAAGAGAATCTGGGGATTTTTTAATATTGTGAATCTTCCTCCGGACTCTGCAGATGTGATGCTTGCAGATATATATTGCCATTTTAGAGAGTGCAGGCGTTACAATTGTCTCTGATAGGTAACATCAAGCAATGGCTTGAATCAAGTGAGGAAGTAATCCACTTTAATGTCTGCAGGAGAACATTCTAGGCAGAGGGATCAGTAAATGCAGAGGTTATGAGGAGGGAATATGCATGTCTTGCTCGAGGAAGCACAAGGAAGCTAGTTGAGAAAATAAGAGGGAGAGTAGAAGCCTACTGTAGAGTGACCAAGATGGAGTGTAAAAACAAACGAGGTCAGGGAGTTAGTTGGGGACCAGATCATAAAAGCCTTGGATGTCATGGGGAAAGCTGCAGCTTCACTCTAACATGGGAAGTCCCTGTAAGCTCAGGGTAGAGAATCAATGTTATTAAAGGGATCACTCTGGTGCCTGTGTGAAGGATCAACTATAAGTAGAAAGAGATTCCGAAAGTCATGTTTTCTCAACTTCTCTGGATTTATCTACATATATCAATTATTGTCTCAATCCTTATGTACTGCCTTTTTCATGGGCTTCTTTCCAATAGGCGAACATTCAAATGGAGTAACTGAAACACGTAAGAAAGGGATTGCATATGAGAATAGGGGAAGGGTAAAGGGAAACCAACAAAAGAAAGTGATGTTCTCTGGTTCCCACCCACAGGCCTGAAGGGGGAAGAGGAAGGAGCAGTTACCAGAGGGTGGGGAGAGAACCATTGCTGTGGGAGAGTATCACCAGACAAAAGCTGTGGAGCACTTAGCCACTGCTAACCCATGACACCAGCAGGGAGGAAGGCTGGGCAATAAATACCTTGATCTCACTTTTGGACAATGCTTCCACATCTGCTGGTGCCTCCCACTGACCAAAACTCACCAACAGTCAGAGTGCACGAGCGCTCATAATGCGATTCATACAGGTCGACTTCCTGATAGCGTCGGAGAAGGGTGCTGAGTGGGTCTGTAGGCACATTCAGCAATTGGTCACTACAGATATGCAAAGTATTTATCTTTTTTAAGAAGTTATGTTTGCTCCTTAAGTTCTACGTGCCTCAATTATCCTGTCGCTCTCATCTCCTTCCAAGAGAAGCTTCTTGAATCTACTTACTGTCACCATCTTTTGAATTCATTCCTCTGCCCACTCCCCTCTGGCTTCCACTCACTCCCATCACTCACTTGAAAGGGATCCTCCCAGCATCATCACTAAACTCCTACTTGTCACTTCTACCAATCTCAGTCTATTTTATTTGACCACTTTTCAGCATTTGATCATAATAATGACACACTTTGCCTTGAACTGGCTTTTCTGTTGATCTCCTCTTTTCTTCATCTTACCCTTATTAGTTTCCTAGGGCTGCTATCACAAAGTACCATAAAATAGGTGGCTTAAAACAAAAGAAATTTCTTCTTCCACAGTTCTGGAGTCTGCAAGTCCAAAATCAAGGTGTCAGCAGGGCCATACCCTTTCCGAAGTCTCTAAGGAGGATCCTTCCTTGCCTCTGCCTAACTTCTAGTGGCTGCTGGAAATCCTTGGTGCTCCTTGTCTTGTAGATGCATCTCTCCGATCCCTGCCTCTGTCATCACATAGTGTTTTGTCTGTGCATGTGTGTGCGTGCATGTGTATTTGTGTATGTGTCCTCTTATATGGATTTTAGTCATACTGAATTTAGGGTCCACTCTAACTCAGTATTACCTCATCTTAACTTGATTACATCTACAAAGAGCTTATTTCCATATATGGTCACATTCATGGGTTCCCAGTGAGCATGAATTTTGACAGGAAACTATTCAACTCAGCACAGGCTCCTTTCTTGGACCTTATTTCAAAGCACCCATCCTTTAAAATATAACCTTGCCCAGGGTTTTCTTCATTCCCCACTCTCTTATTTTGCACAAGTTTCAAACACAAATGCCTACAAGGAAGCAAACATATGACAAAAATGAGTGATATTGTTCTTTTATAAAGAAAACTAAAAAACGCCTGCCTTGTAAATAACAATCGACCCTTGGTCTAAAGGCAGGTGGAATGGCCTGTGGTCAACTGAAGAAAGCGTGTCCTATTCTAAAGGTGACAAGCTGTTCAGGCCCATCTGACTGTTGTCATTCAGAAATGCAAGCTTAGTGACGTTAAGCTGATTTTGTTTTTAAGAAAAACTGGAAATCTTGATTTTTATATAAAATCACTTAGAAAATGATTCAAAAATAAATCAAACAAACAACAAAAAATAAAAATACCAATATGTGGGGAAACACTATGCAGACCAAACAAAAGCGATTTATGTGAATGGCCCACAGGTCCAGTTGGTAACCTCTGTTCTATTTTTTTTTTTTTTTTTTTTGCGGTACGCGGGCCTCTCACTGCTGTGGCCTCTCCCGCCGCAGAGCACAGGCTCCGGATGCACAGGCCCAGCGGCCATGGCTCACGGGCCCAGCCGCTCCGTGGCACATGGGATCCTCCCGGACCAGGGCATGAACCCGTGTACCCTGCATCGGCAGGCGGACTCTCAACCACTGCGCAACCACGGAAGCCACCTCTGTTCTATATACATCTCTCTGATGATGTTGAGGGTCACTTAGGATCAGTGGTAACTTGGTTTTTAGACTACCCATCTTTCTAGTTGTAGAGATGTAGAAAGGACATCATAATGGACAGTCACACTTGTCTACTCACAAGAATATCAAGCTTCATACGTCAGATATTAAATTTGGCGTTTGCCGCCACGAAACCTGCCTCTCTCTCTCACAGTCACTTCCTCAAAGACTGTCAAAGTCATCTCAGCTTTCCCACTATCCCTTAGCATATTTAACCATATATTTTACCCATGCAGTATCTTTTAAATCTCTCAGATGAATACCCCAAATCTCTCAAATGAATCTCCTTCTCTCCAACCATATAAACACTAGCTTGTTTTGTGTCCTGTTCTAATAGCAGCTCTTTTAAATAAATATGTATCTCACTTAATCTTCATAGCAACAGTGTGATAATGTTGTAGTTTAGGTTCTAAAATAGAGCATGAGAAAGGTCTTAGGTGAGAAAAGCAGAAGTGAGGGAGGGAAGAACAGCCAATTTAAGGTGTATTGCTATGATTGCTTCTATAGGCAACAGGAGCTGGAATATTTGAGAAATGAACAGAAGGCCTCCAAGAAATGGCCATCCAAAAGACAAGAGTTTGAGCCATTTACCACACCTGCCATCCCCCTTTGTTAGAGGACTGGCCCTGGGCCATTTTTGCGTTGATTGAGAGGCTCCTACAGCTCAGGGACAAAAAGAGAAAAGATACACACCATACACTTGAGTTGGACTACTACCAGGGCAAAGTGAGCCTGAGCTCACGTGGAACTATTAAGCACAGCTGCAGCTAAACCCAAGGTAAGCTAAGGGGAGGTGACACAGAGCACCAAAGGCATCTGCTTCTGATGAAGAAAGTAAAGGTTTGAGAGGTAACACAGATTGAAAAGTAATCAAATGCGGATTTATATTCACGTGTAACTCCAAAGCTTCTACTTTTAACTCCTATGTGTAAGAAGTTTCAGGCAACCTCAAAGTTAGATGGCACAGTTCCCAAGACTGACCTCAATTTTTATACCAGCTGCGAGTTTGGCAGTGTGTGTGTGGTGGGGAGGGGGGCTGGGTAGGGGAAGAGCGGTGTCCCAAAGCCATCATCAGTTTTAATAATTCATAAAAAAGACTCATAAAACTTACTGTCTAGGAGAGTTCTGAATGTGAGCTTCCTTGGTCTGCTCCCCATGGAGTCAGGATGCATTACTCTCCCAGAATCAACATGTGGCAATACTCATGGAGCACTGCCACCACAGAGGCTCACCCAAACATCAGAATTCATCATTTTTATTGGAGTTCCATTACACAGGTTTGATTTTCTTTTCTTTCTTTTTTCCTTGGCCACACCATGCTGAATGCGTGATCTTAGTTCCCTGACCAGGGATCGAACCTGTGCCCCCTACAGTGGAAGCACACAGTCCTAACCACTGGACCGCCAGAGAAGTCCCTACATAGGATTGACTGATTACCCATGTCATTGATCTCAGCCTCCAGTCTGACTGATACCACATGACCCCACCCAAAATCACAAGGTTGGTCTCTCTGTTATAACCAATCTCGACCCTAAGATTATCAGATGTGATTGACCCCACCCTAAAATCTGGTATGGCCACCCCCACTCTGAACAAAGATAATTCTATCAGGTATGACATGGATTATCTCCAAGAAGCTGAGGACAAAAGCCAGACTTCTCTTTGGGCAATGCCAAATTCTTGACTACATACTATGAAATATGATTCACGATTCAGAATAAATCATGGCCATTATAAAATATAGGTCTGATTGTGTCTTCCCCTCCTTGAATAGCATCAGTGGCTCTCATCACCTTCAGAGTAAGATCCATTCTCTTTAGAATGGCATACTAAGCACCTCGTCATCTGACCTCTATCTACCTTTCCAACCTCATACTATGCACTCTTTTCTTTGTACCCTACAGCCCTTCCAAACCACTGGAACTTCCCCTAATGACCCTGTCCTGTTCTCATCAGCAGCCTGACTAGTAAAAATGAGCACATATACTCTATAACAACAAGAAAGTTACTTTTTTTTTGTTGCTGTTGAGCAGTGCAAATAGATTAAGACAAGGTCCTGAGACCTGTGAGTGTGTGTGTAGGAGGTGTTCCTTGCTGAAATGTCAATTGAAGAGGAGAGAAGATGTGAGAGAATAGGAGAGAAGAATGGATATACTCTAGTTTGGCAGGTGAGTGGCCGAAGTAGGACTGAAGTTCAACTTTCTTCCACCATTTGGAGCAGAAACAAAATGTTCAGACCTCTATCAAATTCTACCACATGTGGCCCTTTTTGCCTCAGAATTTCTGAAGATGCAGTAACGTCTCCCCAGAAAGCATGTGCATATGCAAATGTTCACACACAGCTACGTTTCAAGACTCCATTCAGAACGTCTTCCCTCACCATTGTCCCTGCCCTCTTTCCTCTTTATGTGGATCACTCCTCTTTCTCTTTATTGCACAATACTGCCTGAACAGTTACCGAGGTGGATTCCTACTGTTTATTTGTATATTCTTCCTCTAGGAGCTTTAGGAGAAAAAGACCATACTTTTTATCTCTACACCTTTATCACCTAGCACAGGCCCAATAACATTGGGATGAAAATTTATAGAGTACCTGAGCAAATAAAGCAGGAAGAGAGAGACAGAGAATGGCAGGAAAGAAGACAGGGAAGAAAAGAGAGAGGGAGGGTGGGAGGGTTGAAAATTCATTTGGTTTGCAGAGAAGCAGAGGATGAGTTAGTGTCAAGTTTAATAGAATACTATCCCTTGAAACCCCCAACCCTTAGCCCCCAAGCAGCAACCCTGCTTCTGATGGCAGAGTTTGGTTAGCGCAAGGATAACACAAGGCATAAGCTGAATGACATTAAACTGCTCATGGGTTCATGCCCAAACCAATTCCCTCTGCAGGGAGGTAACATATCTGTAGTCTTCTGTGGTACTTTCAGAATCTCTCCAGGCTATGGTGACAACAGATTTAGTAGACAAGAGGGAACTAGCAGCACATCACATGAACTGAACTGGAAAATGTCCTGGCCAATTAACAGCAAATGTTTCTGGCAATTAACAAACAGCCTGGGAACAAAGACTATCTACCCTGTTATGCTCAGTCCTGGAACGTTCATAGTCTCTTCCTGTCTTGGTTTTATAGTTTCAACATCTGAAAGATGGATATTCCACTCTTTAACTAGTTTGTAAGCTCCCTTGAGGACCTAAACCCATCTAATACATCTTTTTATTCACACAACACCTAGCACAGTGTTTGACTCAAAGTAGGTATGTCATAAATATTTTTGAAATAAATAAAAAATTCTACCCCAAACTTAAAACTATAGTTTGTCTCCTGCTATCAGGTGACCGCACAACGACATGGGCATATAAATTAAATAGTGTGGTTTAAACATTTCTCCACCCTTTTTAGTTGCCTTAATCAAAATCAAAACAGATAAAGTTAGGTTTGTATGAGGAAGGACATTTAGAGGTTATTTAGTTCAATTCTCCCCTTTTAGATGAGAAACCTCTTAAATTGGCTCCTCTAATATAATGGAGCTAGAACTACGGCCAGACTATAGTCAGAAGCCGGTCTCCAGACCTTCAGTCTAGTGCTACTTTTTTTACAGCAAGTTTTTTCTCATAACTTCTTTTTAGTAATCAAGACAACAGGGTGTTTTTTTAACAATACTTAAGAAAACATAAGGCACTTTGGTACATTTCAGTAGTTTTCTCACTAACACACATCAAACAGCCTTGAATCTTTGTTAGTTTGCATTCAAGAGCTCTTTTGATGGTTTGGCATCAACATTCCCCCCATTTCTCTGAAAGAATAGAGGCCATCAGCCAAGGTCACTTTTTCCTTCTGATTCCTCTTGATCTATTTCTGATTACTTCTGATCTACAAATTTATCCTACTTTCCTCTTGGTTAACCTTAGAGAAAGAGATGTTCCTTCTCTTTCTCAGGGCTAAATCTACCATCCTGGCACTTGATCTAATTCTTGTCAATATCCAAGAGATTTGTTCAATAGTCTAGCCTCTCTCTCTCTCTCTCTCTCTCCTGAGGCTTAGACCTCTCTCTAGCTCCTGGCACCACAAACAGGCTTAAGTTTCCTCCATCTTGAAGCCTCCTGATCCTACCTACTTGAATAACTACCTGCAAATCCTACCCTCCCCTTCTCATTCAAACATTTTGAAAGAATACACTCAGTCTCACTTTGTTAACTTCATTCATTTCTCAGCTCGCTACAATCTACCCACCACCCCCAGAATATTACTAAAATGGCTCTAACCAAGACCACAAACTGCTTCCTAATAATCAAACACAGGGGAAATTTCGAGTCTTATGTTACCATCTTGCTTTTTTCATCTCAAAACCTTTTCCTATTCTCTCAGTTCCCATGACTCTGTATTCATTTGATCCCCTGAAATGTTTTATTCCTGTTTTCTGTGTGGGTTCTTCTTCCATCTACTCTTAAAATGTCAGTTTCCCACAAAAAATATAATCATGATTTCAAGTACCAATATACACTGATGGCCACCAAATCTGTATTTCCATCTCAAACAGTTTTGATATTCAGATATAGGTGTTCATATACCTATTTAATGAATTCCATGTTCATGCGAGATAAGCACCACAAAAACTCAATTCAACGTCTTTGATCCTATCCCCTACTTATACATACTGCAGAACCCCACCAAAATGCTATATGTGGAGTCGAAAAAATTGCTTTGGCTAAAATTCAAGGTCACATTATTGTAAGGTTAATTAAAAAGTCATGCTATAAAATTGTAATAGGCACAAAAGTAAAGATAGTGAAACATATATTGAGTACAGATGGCCATACACTGACTGAAAAAGGCTCAAATGATCAAAAGGCACTCACTTCCCAACTATTCTTTGTTCCATATTCCTCCCCCCTGTGTTTTTTCCTCATGTTCCTCTTTCCCTGGGGCTGGGAGGAGGATTGGAACCAATCATAAATCCCATTATATCCAAATTCATGTTATAAAGCAATTTTACTGAATTTTCTCTCTATCTTACTTAGTGGTATCACCATCAACCTAAGCGACATCACTTAGAATAAAAACTTGGGGCTGATTCTTGTACCCTCATTTCATTACTCTCTAGATCCAATTAATCAACAATTCTTGAAAATTGTACTCCTTTAAAATTGTACCTCTTTAAAAGTCCTTGAATTGGCATAGTGTTGCCATGTTCCCTAATCCATACCGTAATCTTTTTCTGGATTACCCAAACAGCCTTCTATCAGGTCACTCTGACTCCAGGTTTGTCCCACTCAAATTTCAGAACTGAGATTCTAGAGAAAATGTAAGGTACTAAGGCCCTCTCCCTGCCCTACATCTCACAATCCCACTTGTGAAATATACCAAGATTTTTCACACGTCAGGAGTTTGCACTTTCTCTGCCTAGAATCCTATACCAACACATTGTTCACTCAGCAATAGCCTGTTGGTCTATTAAGACTCACCTCTAATTTAATCTATGAAGTCATCCCTGTTCTTCCTTCCTCTTTCCAAAGAATGCAATTGACCACGCCCTATTTTTGGTGTCCTCTCTTTATAGGCATGTGTCTGTTAAAATATCTATATCATTTCTTTATTCTCGGTCACTTACTTTTTTCTTTTTCCCACTAAAATTTTAAACTTATTGAGGAATGGGGCTAGAAGTGATTCAGCACTGGGTGTAGATGGTGGATACAGGGTATGTATAATTATTTTTTAAACTACATTATGTTCTATGCATTGTATAATATATCTCACAGTTTAAGAAAATAAAGGGAAAATAAAAGAGATTACACAGAGCCACTAAGGTCATGTGAAAGGCAGAAGTCAAATTAGAAACAAACAATAGGTAGGAAAAGGGAAATTATGACAGACCATCCTTGATAAGGAAAGGAGTCTATGTTTGCTATCTATCACTTTCCAAACTGTGACTCCTTGTTTGAAGTGAATCTTTTGCCTATTTCCTATTCTTTTTTCCCATCTAATGAGCAAGCGAAAGCTGCCATTGGCTGAAATCATACACAAACACTGACCACTCTAACTCAACATACAGATAAGAAACTAGTAAAAGCATGAAGCGTGAAGTAAAGAGAGAATTTCCCCTCAAAATAAGTTTATAAAACCCTCCAAAATCACTTCAAGCAAGTATTATATATCACACATTAATGACCTTACCCATCCTTTCATGCTCTTTCAGTAATTTTTATCCCAGACCTCTTCTGTCATAATTTAAATCATAAATTAGTGTAAATAATAAATATCCAGATATTATTTTTCTCATATGCTGCAAATATCTATTTGAAGAAGTGGGAAGTTTTTAATGGGAGCCAAGTGTTCTAATGAAAATTATGTAAACAGTGGCAACTTGAAAATTTCTACATAGAAAGGACTTGTAGACAGTAATTTGGCTGGAATCAGGGGCTGAGAGACTTATTAGAGAGAAGTGTCGGCCGTGCACGCTCTCTGTTTTATTGGCACATATGTTTGTTTGGGGAAAGCTTAAGGAGAAGAGCGTGGCTGATGAAGATTGTGAACGGGATAAATCTTCTCAAGCCGTCCACGTGCGCCGACACTAAACACCATGCATACCTGGGTTGTCGGGATTTGGGTTTTGTTTTTCACTTTATGAACACACCAAAAATAACAAAGAAACATATTTAGAATGAAAATAAATGAGTGGTCATCTTTTTTACAATTTCTGAACCGAAAAAATTAAAAATATACAAAACAAGTATGGTGGGAATCAGTGTAAAAGTTTTCTTCATGCTATTTGTAAAGGCATAGAAAGATTAGTAAAAGAGCCCTGCCTCTACCTCCCTCTATGTTCAATGATTAGGTAGTATCTCTCATTTCACATCACTTGACTTGAGTGAAGGATGCTATTACATGCATTACCTCAGGAAACATTATGAAATTGTGGGATTGTGTCCTAAATTTCCCTGAAGGCACAATAGAATGGATGGGATCTCTCACTTGTCTTAGCTTTTATTTGAACAGAATTTGAAGTGTGTCATCAGGAAACCACACATTTCCCCTAAACAATAGTTTTTATCCCCTAAACTCTTTTTTAGTTGTAGGGTGGCATAATGTGACAGTAAGTGTCTCCAAGTACTAGTCAAACCAAATTACACTCTTGAGCCTGTGCGTGCTCTGCCTGTTGATGGCAATGTCCCTGTTCTGTCATCCTTCCTCATCAGCTGTCTTGCTAAAGTGTGCAGTGAGTAATGATTACAAGGTGATATTTAATGAAAATGCTACCCATGACTCTGAGTCAAATGTGACCCCTACTATTCTTCTCCTATTAAAGAATAATTACCCATTCCCCATGCAATTGCAACTGCGTGTGCCAGAGACCTTGAGTTGCCAAATATGCCAGTAAACTACTCAACTTTTGAAAAGTTCTCAACATACGAGGTGCTAATATTGATAAAGGAATGCATAGGAAGTAAAAAGTCTAGCTCTTGGGAAAATTACATGTAAATAACCCCTGTTAAAAAAAAAAAAGCAGAAACTAACACACAATTGTAGAGCAATTATACTCCAATAAAGATGTTAAAAAATATATATATAAATAACCTTGCTTCTACTAATTTGGGTGAGAGTTGCAACACGCTTTTTAACTAGCTTTTATATAGGAGATGAAATGAAGATGCCAAAGATTAATGCTGTCAATTTCAATGGCCAGCATGTATCCAAAAGGCAAACATATAAATCTAAAGCAAATAGAAGTGCATTGCTTAACTTCTGCTTATCATTCATTACACAGCTGCCCGGAAGTTAGCCATTATATTTTGCAAATCCATCACATCTCAAATTCATCTTGGAAAAGTTCCTTCCTCCATTACTGGATTGGGCTTTTATGGACCTTTGATGGCTCTCACAGTAATCAGCACTGGAAGATCTACAAGATTAACATGGACTAAGTTTTGAGAGAAAGAAAATGAATGTATTCCACATTATTCTCTAATTTTTTTTTTACTGCCTCAAAACTAAGAGTATTAATGTAGGCTAAGACACTTTACTTACAATGACCATAATTCTAGCAAAGAGAAAATAAGTTTAGGGTTTCTAGTCACCTGTTTCTCAATATAGACACAGTAGTAAGCAACTTGTAATTTTTCAAAATGCCCAAAGCCTAATGTTCTCAGCTTTGGAAAATTCTTTAATATCATTTTGGAAAGCAAATCTGGCTTGTAATAAATAAATTTTCTAGTATTCATAAGCTTCATATATACTCTCATATGTCTTATTCAATACATGTAATCATACATGTAGTAATAACAGCAGGTATAAGGAGTAGAGGTACAATGGAACAAATGATCAATTTGAAAAAGGGAAAGGAATAAGGTAGGACATGAACATGGTCCAAAGGCTTCATAGTGGAGATGACTGTCTTGAAAGATAACAGGTATTTGCTATATACATATAGTGGTCTGAAAGCATATCCCCACATTCTTTGACACTCTTTCTACCAAGAGGTGGAATCTAATAACCCTTCTCTTGAACACTGTTTGTCCTTAGTGACTCACTTCTAATGCATAGAATGCAACAGAAATTACACTGTATGACTACTGTAAGGCTAGTCCTAAAAGATGATATAGCTTCCACCTCTCTTGCTCACTTGAGACATGTATGTTTGAAGGCCCAAGACACCATGTAAAAAGTCTGACCCTCCTGAAGCTGCCATTCTGGAGAGACCAATTCAAAAGACCACATAGAGAGATGCCCAAGGAGCCAACTGTTCCAGATACCAGCTGCTTGAGTCCTTTGAGCCCAGGAACAAGGCATGTGAATTAACAAGTCTCAGACAATTCCAGTTCCAGACACCATCTTTTTGTATCCACAGCATAGACCTCACCGGGCAAGAACCACCTAACTAAGCACCACCAACTCTCCTGACCACTGCTAGTGTTGGCATGATTTATCACACAGCAGTAGATAACCAGAATGGTAGCCAAAGGGAGCAGCCTGTGAAAAATTGTGGAGGCTTAAAACATCCTGGTGTTTCAAGCAAGAACAAGTAGCTGAGCATGGCCAAAGGACAGAGTCTGAGTCAGGGCAAGGCGAGAGACAAGACTGAAAGGGGTTAGCAGAGGTCACGTTATGGAGGTCAGAGTAATTCATGCCATGGAGTTTATCCTGGAACTAGTGGTTATTCATCCATATTTTGAAACACATCTATCTAGAAAGATTAGTCCAGTACTTGTGAAAACGTTTCAGAATATTATTAATAATATTCTGTGAATACTAGTGAACACACACACTGCATTGTCAGTTTAAGAAATAACATGTTTTGTAAGTGTGCTTATCTGTTGGTATACATCTCTTTAGTCTCTGGAAACTCTGAAGAACTAACTGCTTAGATTAACACTTCACTTTTCTGAACTCAAAGCAACCCATCCTGGATAATGGCTTGTCCAGACTTATTATCATTCAGGGGTTATTTTCTAGTTAGCAGCTTCAATGGCTCTGGTTTTATTTAGAAGGATTTCAGTGCTTCCCTGAAATGGTTCAGCTGAGCACTCTGTGCATGGTTAACATTTTGTGGCTATAAAGATTACTTAGAGTCTTTAATGATAAGAACCCTGAGTGGAAGAGAGGTTAACATATTTGCCAAGCTCACACAGCTATGTAGTTCTAAGGCCAAAAACAAGACCTTCACCTTTTTTCAATAAGTGGTTCTTTGCAGAACACTATTTACTGGCCAACTAGTGGCCATGTTGGAAAGAAACTAGAATAAAGTGGTAAAGTCCTTAATGCTCGATTGCAACTATTTCCATAGAAATATTGCTGGGTTTGGCAAATCCTGACATTTTGACGATCTATAGTTGTAATTCAATATTATATTTGTAGCAGAAAATATGTATCTCATGTTCATAAAAGACAAGAGAGGTAGAAAAGAGCTTCACAATGTAAGGTCTGCTCATTTTATATATTATATATACATTTATTTTCATATTGAACTCATAGATTACAGGGCATTTGAAAAATAGGAGTAGATCTGACTTTTTTCTTTTTTTCACACTAAAAATTGTTTATTAAAATGCAAAGCAATGGACAATGAAAACATCCTGTGTTTTGTTTTTGGTTTGTTTTCGGTTTTTGTCATTGTTGTTGTTTTACTTTCTGGTAGGGGTAAGATGGGGCATACAAGGGTTAGGGACAGATGGAGACAGCCCAGAAGGAAAGACAGCTTCACCTGCTCCTACAGCTTTCCTGGGGCCAGCCATGTGTAGTGCCTCTCAAATTTTGGGAAACAGCATGTTATAGTGAAAAGAATATTAACTCTAAAAACAATATAACAGGGTGTTAGCTAGGGCTTGTCCTATTGCCTCTAAATTTCAGCTGAAGCCCCAAGTCTGAGAAAAATGGATGATAGGTACTTCCTACATTCTAAAGAAAAGTGTTAGACACATCCATGTGAGACTAACTTAAGGCAGCAAAACCAGGGCAGCAATGAACCCCTACTTCCTAGCTATATAAAAGAACACTAGTTCATCAGAGAGGTAACCAAGGTAAAGAGTCATCAGCCTTATTGAAGTATTCCCCCCTCCACACCAAGATAAGTAGAATAAGAGAATTACATAAATATTAGGAGTGTCTAAAAGGGGCACACTGGGGATCTCACTCCCCGGTTGGCTGTTTGGGGAACCTGACATATATTCCCCGGACCTATACAAACATGGAAACTGGTTGCTGCCTCTCACCTGGAGAATGTTAAAGGTGGGAGGATGGTGGAACTGATTTGATTTGCAAGGCAAGTAGAGAGGGCAGCACTGGGAAGCAGACGGCACTTATATTGTTTTGTGAAGCAAGGAGGTTTGAGTTCCCTCATGCCAAATGGATTCCTTGGAAGGTAGGGTTCAAAACATATCGATGGACCCCAGCCAAAAGGGCATCCCTCAGGAAGAAGCTGGAAATGTTCCTCGCTGTAAGCGAAGTGAAGTTTCAAGGAGTCGGCCAGAGCATGAATCCCCTGTGTCAGCCAGCATTTGGAAGTGTGCCGTCAGAGAGGACACCGAGAGATGAACTATAGAGCTACTGCAAGAGAGACATTGCTTTGTCCTCCTACCTCAACCCCCTCCAGCCCCCCCTGGGGCCGCCCCCCCCCCCAACTGAATACATTGAAGCAACCCAGTGCCGAGTAAATGGAGAAGGGGTAAAAAGCCTACAGCAGCTTTCTCACTTCCAATCTCTGATGCCCAGCTCTGACCTTAGCTGGGGCAGGGGAAGAACTTTGAATCAGATGGACGTTTGAAGATTTGTTTTAAGAAGGATCAGACTTGGTAACACCTGATTATCAAAAGTATTCTTAAGCTGAAAGTGACTTGAAAGTTGTGCCATCTCCTGATCAGGTGAGGGGGAGATGCAAAGGACCTTTTTAGAATGCAAACATGGATGAAAAAAAGCTGTGTCCTGGTTATAACCTATCAGAATTTCACTCGTGTAATAAAGTAGTTACATACAGAGAAGTCTGAGTATCAATACTGTCATGTCAGATTTGTTTGAACCCAGCTTCATTTATAAAAATGGGGTGATAAGACCTATGTCACAGGCTGACGGGAGAAATAACTGAAGTAATGCGTGTGTAACACATAGCACATAATTTACAATAACATCCTGTTTCTTCTGCCTTCTTTTCTTGGTTGCCATATTTTTTTAAAAAAAGAGTTAAGGCAGCTTATACTTAGGTTGCCTAATTAGAAGTTGAAAATCAAAATAATAAAAAGGAATGACTGACATATAAGCCAATACCATATTAAGAACCAGGTTTATTAATATGATTAGGGCTCCAATTTGAATTTATTAGAGACTGGAACAAAAATTATCTGATTAAAAGAAAACTTTCCAGTTCTTCAAGAGAGAGCCACTCTTTTGGGGTGCTTAAACCCTAAAGATAATCTTATTATATAAAACATCCAGGAGACTCTCCTTTTATTTATGGTGTCTAGAGATTCTAAAATGTATAATCCAATTATATTGAAAATGTTTTTTTTTTTTTTTTGGTCTGTACTTTGAAATTCAGAAAGGTGTTAAAAGGCCAGTCCATAAAAGCTGTTTAAGCCACAATATAGCTTATTTTTATGGTGCTACTGTTATTCCCTGAGTTCTATTCCCTGACAGAGCAGAGATCTTGAATATAGCCTCTGTGTGTATGTGTGTGCATGCGTGTGTGTATGTGCATACAAGCTCCCGCACAGAAAACAGAGGATACTTTTTGAGAAATCTCTTTTCTTGTAATTCATTAAAATTATTTTCAATATTCTTCCTGTACCACAATATTGCCCACCCAGGCCTGGTCCACAGCAACCAAAGTGTTTCATGTTTTCAAATTATTTGCTTTCCTTTCTACAAACAAAAACAAATATTGCCAAGGGCCAGCTGAGTTTAGGAGGAAAGCAACCTGATTAAATGAGTTCATACTAACATGTAAATACCTAAAACCCATTTACCGTTCACATAAATGTTTGCAATTTTATCAGTGTTCATTTTTGAGCCCAAATATTCTAAGAATTTCAGGTAGCATAACAAAAATGAAATAAAAAACAATACCTAAACTCAATCAACATAGCCTATCCTTTAAAGCTCCAAGTCTTTGTACAGCACCCATGAAGTGATTTCCTGTGCTGGGAGGATGGAGCTACAGAGAGAGCAGTCAATTTTTTGTTGTTGTTTGTTTTTTGGCCACACAGCACAGCTTGTGGGATTTTAGTTCCCCGACCAGGGACCTTGGCAGTGAAAGCTCGGAGTCCTAACCACTGGAAGGCCAGGGAATTCCCAAGAGCAGTCAATTTATGCAAAGGCTGTGTATGAAGTGGGCTTTTCTCCTTCAAAGATTGACTTCTTTTATTACAAAATCTCATTCAATATACACCTCTCATCTATATTGCATTTTTAATTAAGTTGGATCATTTATGACATTTGTAAGTGTTTCTAAGTTACTAATAATCAAGCTAAATGAGAAAGGAAAGTCTGCAAAAGAATAATCTCACTGAAAAAAGAAAAAAAACTACATGATTTGTCAAATGAGAATGGACTCTGAGTTATCCAGAATGAAGAGCCTCTTAAAATGGAGACGCCCACAAAGCAAAGACACTACATTCTTCAAGGAAAGTTTGTGTTCCTGTTTTTCCCAAGATTTTCAGTGTTTTGGAATGGACAATCAGTCTGTTCATTTACATGTGATGAATGATTTTCTGAGCATCTCGGCTGTAAATTTAGAGAATTTTAAAAGGAGTGAATTGTTCCTGCAGCCCACAATGCTGAAGAGGCTCCAGGGAGCAGAACAGTAGAAGGAGCAATAAGACATTTGTCAGCCACCCTTGATAACTTAGCATTTTCCCTGTGAATTAAGGCATGTTGTTTAATAAATGTTGATGTTTACTTAGTTGGGGCAAACCACTGTTAAAGTGGTTTTGAAACAGAAAGAACTTCCTTAAGATACTCTAATTCCTCCTCATTTTTTAGAAGCTGCCTGGTATGATGGCCCACTAGACAGAAGTCTGGATTCTAATACTATCTGTTAGTAAACACTTGTATGACTTTATTTAATCAGAGAAGTTCTTTTTTCCCTTTACCTTTTAAGTATGAATGGTACACTGTACTCTCTATGGCCCCCATCCTGTAAGCCTGGCTATCATCTGAAGCAGCACTGCCTGTCCGCCGTGCTACTGCTGGCTCACAAAACCCATTTCTGACTCAGGCAATTTTTTCAGGCTTTGCTTTCAACATTGAAGCATACACTTCTCAATAAATCAGCAATGAAGTCCTGGACCCTTTGTCTTAATGTCTTAACTGATCTGCCTACTCATCTTATTTTACTACTTCAAGATGTAGAAAGAGCATATATTATGGGTGATTTAGAAATATTGATGTTTGTTATTTTCTAGGTTCTTCTCCCTATCCCACAAGCTTCATAACTTGTAATCATAGCAAAAAAAAAAAAATCCATATCATGACATTTTTCTATCGTTTAGTACACACCACCTGGAATACAGGCCAAGAGATTCCTGCTCTATCCAGAGAGGGGGAGGGAGCATCTCTGAGCTCAAAAATACTATGATGACTCTTTTATCTTAATTTAAGTAATTCTATTATCTTCTACATGCTTTGAATTCAATGCCTTGGGTTAATTTTCTTTTTTTAAATAACTAGGGCCTATAAATTTACTTTGTAATTAACTGTATTGAGTGTTCTCTTATAATGTCTACAATTATCCTTCCACTTTTATTACCCAGAATGTCCACTTTTCCTTCTTAAAGTAGTCCCACTTTCCTTTGTCTGATCCATTTAGATTTTGTATTCATCACCACAGTAATGGGAGCTGCAGCCCTGGTAATAGATGAGATCACTCAGCATTAGCACAGATGGAGAAGGCTGGGGAGAGCAAACCAATACTTTAGGACCAGGCAATAGAGGAGACTTCAAAGAAAGAGATTTTAAAAGCATTACAGTTAAAAAAAAAAAAGGAAAAATATATACAATGTTATCCAGGAAGCCAGGAGAGAGAAGACATTTCATGTGGGAAGTAGGGATGGGGTGCATACAGGGAACACAGTTCATGTCAAACAATAACTTAAAGAGATCTGACAATATGAAGATAATTAATAATGAATCAAATACAGTTGAAAATGACAGTTTGCAAAGGATTGAAACATGAATGGTAAATAAGTTTCACCATGTTTATAGGTCAATGAAAGAAGTTATAATGCAATACACAGAAGGGAACAGGATCAAAGGAAGTTGTTTTCTGACCTGAGATTATTTTAGAACGTTTATAGAAGTAGCTAGCAGAGAGGAAGAGATAGAAGATATTAAAAAGAAGATAAGGCAGGCAAACTTGCTAAAAGTGGCAAGAGAGAATGGAATATGGATTCTGATAACAATTTAAGTAAAAGTGAATCTCCTTAGTAGAGGAGACTCTATTTTTTCCTGATGATTTTTAAAATTATTTTTAAAAATTATTTACTTTTCCTAATTAACTTTTCAAAGTTATGTAACAATTGTTTTCCTTCCACTCTAGGAACTCATTGACTACTTTTATATTTGAAGTTCTGGTCTACCTAATCTGTACCTTACCATTCTAGTGTATCTTAATGTTTACTCTTATCCATCAATAAAAACCTTAAAAGAGCCTGCTTTAAATAGAAATATTTAGGTTTTACGAAAGTACTCTTCTGATTGTTATTTTTATCTTGTTCTCTTCACGTTCCTAGGTAAAAAAATAAGAAAAAATGTCCCCAAGTGATACTGCACTTTAAAAAGCACAATTACATTAGAAGAAATGTTTTCCCTGTGGAAATAAAACACAGCATAACAGAGGTTTGATGTAGGGAAGGACATACTTTGAAAAATTCATTTCTCAGTTAAAGTGTCTGCTCAAGCTTTGAAAGGGGAATTGCTAAATCTATCTTAAATTAAATAATACCCTACTGACAAACACCAAGAGGGTAATGTTCATTTCAACTGGAGTTTATTTGATACCTGACAAAATGACTGGATCTAAGACAATCATTAAAATCATAGACTACTAAATTACACAGTGAAGAGCGTATAGGTCTTGGTCTTTTAACACAAGGAAAGGGAGCCTCAGTCAATTTGCCAATCACTTCCTTAGATAGAGCCTCCCATTTTGGATAAAATGTTACAAGTAATGGAAGTGTTGCAAGTTAAGCAGGAGCTCTGTTTACAGAAATGTATCTGAGTGACTAAAACATAATGTAATTTAAATGTGATATCTGATGTGACAAAGTGAGAGAGTGGCATGGACATATATACACTACCAAACGTAAAATAGATAGCTAGTGGGAAGCAGCCGCATAGCACAGGGAGATCAGCTCGGTGCTTTGTGACCACCTAGAGGGGTGGGATAGGGAGGGTGGGAGGGAGACGCAAGAGGGAGGGGATATGGAGATATATGTATATATACAGCTGATTCACTTTGTTATAAAGCAGAAACTACACACCATTGTAAAGCAGTTATACTCCAATAAAGATGTTTAAAAAAAAAATGTGATGTCTGATGGAAGCAGTTACGCAGAGGACCGTCACAAGCATCTGTAGTCTCACTCCAGAATAATTCCAGGTCAGCGTCTGTAGGACGCTCCATGATGAGTTAAATGATAAGAACCCACACAGCCTAGAGCAGGGAGTCTGTAGTGCTTCTTCCCCTCTTGGAACAAATGAGCCCTCCCGTATCAATCCTCAATGGGGGTGAATATAGATTGGTTTTCTCCTTAGACCTAATGCTGTGTGAGCCACCCCACTAGAGCTCCTAGCTCTTCCTCTGGAAGTGAGCCCTGTGGGACACCCATTGACCATTTCCAGTGTGATCTCACAGCCTTGCTTTACAACTCCAGTAGATTAGGAAAGACAAGCCCATCTTACTCAGAAAGTTCAGAATAATGCTGGCAGTTGATGAAAACCCCTGCCTTTCAATGTGTAAGCAACCTATTCTAAGTAATGCTGGAACAATTTGGCTTATAGATAAAGTCGTGCAAGCAGCTGAAGATAGGCAGAGGTTTATAGCCAGAAGAGGATGCAATAGTATTAAAAGGAGGGATTAATGTCAGTAGCTGGGGTCTTAACCATTTCTTAAATGCATGTATATGAAACCCAGGATTGAAATTGGAAATATGTGTTTCTAACAAGTCAATTTCTTAATAATCAGGGGAAAGTCAGGATTGTAAAACTAAATAAAATTTCAAGTAATGTTTAAATATTTTACTCTTTGCCAGTTTCTGCCACCTATGATTTCAAGACTTCAACTAAATCAAAACCTCCTCTTTCAGAAAGTAATGGTTTTAGATTTTAGGTTAGTACAGATTATGTAGTCCCTATAAACACTATCTTGTACATATGCCATAAGAAATTAAACAAATTTATTATTAATTAGTCTGTGGTAAAAGATCTTATTAAAACTCCTTATTATATTTATTGCAAGGATGTTGTAAGAACCAAAGAAAGAAATGTCTCCTGAATCTCACTTTCAAGAGAAACTGGCCTTCTCCTGAACAAGTAATTTGGTTTTGTTTCTTTGTTTGTTTTTTTAATAAATTTATTTATTTATTTTATTTTTGGCTGCGTTGGGTCTCCATTGCTGCATGCTGGCTTTCTCTCTAGTTGCAGCAAGCAGGGGCTACTCCTCCTTGTGGTGCAAGGGCTTCTCATGTGGTGGCTTCTCTTGCTGCGGAGCATGGGCTCTAGGCGCGCCAGCTTCAGTAGTTGTGGCCCGTGGGCTCAGTAGTTGTGGCTCACGGGCTCTAGAGTGCAGGTTCCGTAGTTTTGGCACACGGGCTTAGTTGTTCCGCGGCATGTGGGATCTTCCTGGGCCAGGGCTTGAACCCATGTCCCCTGCATTGGCAGGCAGATTCTTAACCACTGCACCATCAGAGAAGCCCCTGAACAAGTAATTTGATTTTTTACATATGCTTGTATTTTCTAGGAGTCCTGTAACTTACTTTATTCTCTGTTTTGACTGCTTAGAAACTCAGAAGAAATATGCAGTCCATCTATAGAAGCATAGAGAATAAGATGGAATTTTTGTACTAACCCTACCCTGGGCTTTATCTTAGTTATTCTTCCATGTCAAATTCTTCATCAACTTACTTTTTGAAAATGTACATCTGTGAGGTCTTATGGATATTTATTTTATACTTTGGGTTATAATCCAATACTACTTTGTGTATTTCGGTGCTCAAATTTTTTTTAGTTTTAGCCATCGAGAGCTATTTCAGTTGGTTCTTTTGTCCCATGGACATACCCCTATTATTAGTTTTTTATTGTTCTTTTTAAACACTTCCTTACTTTCTGGCACTAGTAGATTCTCTAGGATCATCTTGTGTGTTTCCTCTCTATTCCTAGAATCAACCATTTCTCCAAGCAGCCCTGGATACATTTATTGGAGAATGGGGTTAGAAACCAAGATCTGAGCTCTAAGTGTGCCATTGTTTCTAGTTCCTCTTACCTGAAAGAACAAGGAAATATATGCATGTACACTAACACGTCTGTGAACACATAGCTATAAATATTTCTACATGTAACCATATAAATCACTTTCTAAGCATTTAGCACATTATACCTTTAATTCTTACAGCAGCTCCATGGTATAAGTTCCATGTGTGTCCCTATTTTATAGATGAGGAAACAGATGTAGAAGCCATAGGAACTCACTGTAGGCTACACAACTTATGAAAGCAAAGATGTAGTTGTTTTTGTCCCATGCTTGTATAAATTAAAAACCAAGTTATAAAGAAAACAATGTGACAGTTTCACGAAAAAGTAAACATAAGTTTACCATACAACCCAGTAATTCCACTTTTAAGATCCTACCCAAGGAAAATGAAATTATTTGTTTACACAAATACCTGCATGTGAATGTTTATAGCAGAATTATTCATAATAGGCAAAATATAGAAATAACTCAAGTGTTCATGAGTGAAACAAAATATGATTTATCCATACAATGAAATACTATTGAGGAAAGAAAAAAAAGGAATGAAACACTGATACTTGATACGACTGATACTTACTACGACAGGGATAAACCTCAAAAATATTACATAAAGTGAAAGAGGCCAAAACAAAAGGTTACGTTTGGTGTAATTCCATATATGTGAAATGTCTAAAAAAGGCAAATCTAAGAAGACAGAAAGTTGATTAGTGTTTGCATGGAGCTAGAAGTGAAAATGTAAGTAAAATCTAAATATACACAAGAATCTTATTGGGGTGATGGAAATGTTCTAAAACTGGATTTCAGTTTTGGTTGTATAGTTCTACATTTATAAAACTCACTGACTTGTGCGTTTTAGATAGAGGAATTTTATAACATGCAAGTTATACCTCAAAAAAGATGTTTTTAAAAGTTATGGACAGAAGTGGTAGTTGCACAACATTTGAATGTACAGAATACCACTGATTTGCATACTTTATGTTATGGGAATTTCACCTTCAAAACCTAAATAACTAAAAAGTTTGAACACTGTCAGAATGTGTGTTTTTTGTACTTATTTTAAGTTTTTTAATCATGTTCTTATTCACGTCTTTACTTTTAAATACACAATTCATATTTATTATATAAAAAGCAGGAAAGAAAAAAACCTAATTGCCCATTATCCTACTTCTTAGTAATAATTTCATTTAATTTGTGCACATACATCCTGCCAGTCTTTTTTTCTGTATGTTTTTATCAAAAATGTAATCCTACCACATATACATAGTCCTACAATATGTTTTGCGGCTTAACAATATACATAAATGTTATATTATGCTAAGATGTCATGGTTTTGAAATTTGAAAACAAATGCACACCTCATTTAAAGGTTAAATCTACTCTGTGGGAGACACAATGGCCAATCCACCAAATACAACCTGAATCACCACTCTCTGTATGCCATGTGCTATGGATGGAATTATGTGCCCCCAAAATTCACACATTGAAATCCTGATCCCCAATGTGACTGTATTTGAAGATAAAACCTATAAGGAGATACTTAAGGTTAAATAAGATCATAAGGGTGGACCCTGACCCAATATGATTAGTGTCCTTATAAGAAGAGACAACAGAGCACTCTCTCCTTCTCCCCCTCTCTCCTTCTTCCTCTCTCTCTCTCTCTCTCTCTCTCTCTCTCTCTCTCTCTCTCTCTCTCTCTCTCTCTCTCCCCCTCTCTCTCTCTTATTCCACCATGTGAGGACATGGCCAGAAAGTGGCCATTTGCAAGCCAGGAAGAGAGACTTCACCAGAAACCAGACTGGCTAGCATCTTGATGGGTATTTCAACCTCCAGAACTGTGAGAAAATAAATTTCTGTTGTGTAGCCACCCAGTCTGTGGTATTTTGTTACGTCAGCACAAGCTGACAAATATACCATGTTTTCCAGTCAATCCTAGCTCCTGGACTAATCAAGAAACTATGCAACAGGCTTTCTTGAGTGTGAACTATTATGTTTCAGGCACTGTACTAGGTATTTTAATATTTTTTATTTTGGTTGCACTGGGTCTTAGTTGCAGCAGGCAGCCACCTTAGTTGTGGCATGTGAACTCTTAGTTGCGGCATGCATGTGAGATCTAGTTCCCCAACCAGGGATCCCTGCACTGGAAGGCAGACTCTCAATCACTGCGCTACCAGGAAAGTCCCCTGTACTAGGTACTTTAAATATGTTACTTCATTTTATTCTTAGAACCCCTTGAAGTCATTTTATAAATAAGGAAACCAGGATTCAGAAAAGAAAACTAACTTAGTCAAAGTCACACAGCTACTAAATGCCAAAGTTTGAACTTGAACCCAGACATGTTGTACTGCACAGGCTATGTACATGCCCTGACAATTCACTGTATGCTGTCTCCCCATAGGACAGGAGACTGCTGAAGCTAAGAGACTGAGCTAGGAATTAATAGAGCAGGATTTATTTCCAGCATACAATTTTACATATATTATACTTTTATTGATCACCCACTATGCACTAACTACCATTTACAGAAGGCCATAATTGCCAGGCTGTAGAGTTTTTATTTTGTCCTGTAGTTCAGAGGTCAGCTAACTTTTTTCTTTAATTCTGTAAAGGGTAAGACAGTGGAAAGTTTAGGTTTCGTGGGGGATACTGTCTCTGTGGCAACCGCTCAACTCAGCTGCTATAATACCAAAGCAGCCATAGGCAATAAGAAAATAAATAAGCATGTCTGTGTTCTAATACATTTCATTTATGAAAATAGTAGGTTGAATTTGGTCATCACACCATAGTTTACCAACCCTGATATAGCCCATAATAAATGATTGAAGGTATTTGAGAGGGATTTTATCAAAGATGTGTTTTTTGAAGATAGATTTAACAGTAATGTACACGATGATTTAGGGGAGGGAGAAAATAGAGGCAGATAAAGCTTGAGAAGACTAAGACTCAACAGATTTGGTATAAAGCATGAAGAGAAAGAAGCAACATTCATCAAGTATGAGTCGGTCAGGTTTTTAGAACATATGATCCCCTTCAGAACTCAAACTGAGAACTTTCCCTTTGACAACTCACAAGAATAGATTATATGCCAGTTTAAGTCAATAATTAATTTTTTTTTGGCAAAACCCAGAAATCCAATTTCCAAGGAGTCTGAAGATATTCAAAAGCAAATACCTCTGTCTCTCTCTTTCTCTTTGTGTGTGTGTGTGTGTGTGTGTGTGTGTGTGTACGTGTCTTATAGCCCAAGGAACCCCAGAATATCCATCAAATGTCTTTATTTGTAATCACATTATTTAGTAAATCAACCAAAGAGTCAGGATGTGACAATAAGGATGATGCTGAGGAGTTCATGCCTCACAAATTGCCAAAGTCTAACACAAAGCTGGGTTGATAGATTAGAATAAAACCATTCGTTTACACAAGCTTCCTTGGAAAGAGATAGGAACTGGGCCACTTGTCCCTTTATTTCTCTCCACAAAATCCTCTTTTATAAAAATGTTGCCATGGCTGGACTTCCTTGGTGGTGCAGTGGTTAAGAATCCGCCTGCCAATGCAGGGGACATGGGTTCAAGCCCTGGTTTGGGAAGATTCCACATGCCATAGAGCAACTAAGCCCGTGTACCACAACTACTGAGTTTGCAGTCTAGAGCCCACGAGCCACAACTACTGAGCCTGCGTGCTGCAACTACTGAGGCCCACGCGCCTAGAGCCCATGCTCCGCAACAAGAGAAGACACCGCAGTGATAAGCCCGCGCACTGCATTGAAGAGTAGCCACCGCTCGCTGCAACTAGAGAAAGGCTGCGCACAGCAACGAAGACCCAAAGCAGCCATTAATTAATTAATTAAAAATGTTGGCATGGCAATTTCCTTGTGAGGCAATGAGAGGGTAGGATTGACTACACCGTTTAGTAGATGAAAAGCAGAAGACCCAAGGGGACTTTAATTTACATGGTCAAGATCACCCAATTAAACATTGCTTTATTTGGGAAAAATGCAAAACACTATGAGTTTCTATCTATTTGATCTCAAAGCCACAAACTGGAAAGTGAACAATCCAGTTAATGAGCCAATTTTTGTCGATGTGATGACAGAACATTGGTTTGACTCACATTACTTAAATTAACCAGCTGTTTAGGTAATGTGGTACAGAACAACTGGCATTCCAAACCATCCATTACTTCTTCCAGTTAAACTGTATTGCCTTATAACTGTTAGCAAAAGAGCATTCACTCATTTGTTCATGCATTGTTTACTGGTTAAACATTTAGTGAGCACCAGCTGTTTCTCAGGGCAGGGTACTGTGCCTAATAATAAAGGAAATACAGAAATGAGGGAGACTCAACCTCTGCCTGTGAAGAGCTTCCAATCTCAGAGAGGACATAAGACAACAAAACATGTATTGATAAATAAATACCAGAATGTGATGTGTCCTATGTTGATAAAAATTCCGGTGCTTACGACCCACAGGGCTTCTCTCTTTGAGGAAATTGCACTTGATACAACTGTGATATATCGGATTCAGGTCTGAGCGCTGCCACTAACTAGCTTTTGGCATTTGCTTAGTCACAACTTTTCTGAGCCTTAATATCCCCATCTATGAAAGGATTGGCAGTATTAAGTGTCTGTTAATGCTTTTTCCTACCAGTACTATCCTAAGTTTCAATATTTTAAGTTGGGAAAAAACATGAATCAGAGTACTTTTCAAAGGATAAAGGAAACTTTGATGAAAAAGGTAGAAATATGGATGTTCTCAAAGACACAAGAATGGATCTTAATTGATGCAGCTGAGTTAGGCATACTCTGTAAGCAAAGGGAATAGCATAAACCAGCTACATATGTAAGAAAACATAATGATAACAATACCTACATTTGTGGGGTAAATATCTGGAAACAGAATCTGCTCAGAAAACTGGAAGGAGGCATGAGGCTGAAAGCAGATAGAAATATCAATGATTAGCATTTGGTGGGCAAAAAAAATTCTTTGGGTCACCCCCTTTTCTGCATAGACAACTGCATGGGGAGAGGGAAAGTATGGATGTGGGAAAGGCTATCCAGTGAGGGAAGTGACATCCTGGAAGGTCAGTCCTGAGTACCGAGAAGCTGCAATAGTGCCAAAGCCAGAACGAAGCATCCTTGCTCCCATGGCACAGGGCTACTAGGAAAAGGCAAAGGGAATTCTCAGGATTCAGTCTCCAGGCTGGATATGTTATGTGCAGCTCGGACCAGCTTATGGAAATCTCTAGGTCAACCAAGTGAGTGAAAATTATAAGGGTGACAGGAATCTGGAAGTTTAATTCATGGCAACATCAAGAGTGAGGAAAAAGATCTTCAACATTTGTGTTGAAGTTGTTAAGGTTTTTTTTTCCCCCCAGCCACACCGTGTTGTTTGAGGGATCTTAGTTCCCCGACCAGGGATCGAACCCAGGCCCTCAGCAGTGAAACCGCAGAGTCCTAACCACTCTTCTGAGTTAAAATTAGCAAACCATTCTCATTTAGAGCAGCAAAAGCAGGAGCTTTCTAACTAATATGAGCTGTGGAAGTTTTGGAAATTTAATAGTATGTGAGACACTTGAACAGTAGTTCATCGACCCCTTTCCTTGATTTCTCACTAATACTGAATTTTATCCCAGAGGAGAAGGAAAAAGCAACAATTTTAGAAGCTTCTGGGACCAAGTGTAACGCTAGTAGCTGTGGCCTAACCTAGGCCTTGGCGGTGGACGTTGCTGCAGATATAGATCTATGTCTCGAGATTAAGTCTGTGGCATGGAGGCTTCTGTAAGCATGAGAGGCCAGATATTCTTCAAAAAAAAAAAAACCCCACAACCCCTTATTCCCTCCTCCTTGGTCTTGTCTTAGAAACACCTGTGGCCTGAGCCCAGTTTTCTTGCGCTCTGAGGTATCCCCAACATCTGAGCAGAAGGAGAGTTTGAGGTGAAAACTGAAGTCAGTCCCTACAGGCCTGGCTCGTGGGATGTGCCCAAGGGGAGCAGCCCGGCATCACTTAGACGATTCAAGGGCATTTCGGGAACAATCTAGGAGGATTGCTTTGTAGGAGATTAATGACCTGAGGGATCATTTTAAAGAACTGTTGGTTAATAGGATCATTACTGCATCATAGCCCATATGCCTCTCCAATTGTGGTAGTGAGAAAGGAGACTGGAAAGAAATGGAGAGAGTGTGAATTATCATACAGTTCATTGCTGAACCAAGAGTCATGAATAGACTGCTTGTAAAGAATGTGGAGAGTTCACCTGGTTAGATTTGCAGAATGGGTATTACTAGTTAGATAGGTGGCTGAGGATAAAGAGAACAGAGCTTTTATCTGAAAAGCAAGGTCTCAGCCATTTGAAATGATGCCTCAGGGTCTCTCAGGAGGCCCTACTGTCAACTCTCAATGGAGAAGGTTGTTGGTGACAGAAGCTAGCTTCAGGCAGTTTCTTCCCTTGATCAGAAACATCTGTTTCTTGATGGTAATAGATGAAGTACCTCTCACCTGTGTACTAGTGAAGGGCCCCTGCTGCTCAGGAAGCAGTGCTGTCCAGTCCCACCCACAGCTTCTCAGTGCTCACCTCTAAGCTGAAGGCTGCTTATTGTGAATAAGTGTCACTCCTTAATGGAGGTCTGCCACCCCACCCCAGCCTGGTAGCCCAGTAGACTTGCCATCAACACTAGGCAAAAGTGATAGGAGTTAATGGCCCTAGAAGCAAGCCTCAACCAATGAAGAATACTCACCCCTCTCTTGAGGTAATTCTAAAGTATGGTCAGCACAGACCTCCAGAGTTCTTTAATGGGATTACCTTCCTGTTGCCCACAGTGGTAACTTGCTTGATAATTTACTCTCTATTGCCTTCCTTCTTTTTCTTGCCTACTTCCCTATTTCCCTACTGGTGTTTCCTGGAATCACCTCCCCACTGACTCTCAATCTTTGCCTCAGCGTTTGTTTCTGGGGGAATCCAAACAAAAACACTCAGGTAACACACCTTGTTACAAATCAATCTCAAATATTTTTTTGGTTTTGGTTGTGCCTAAAGCATAGGAACACAAGCATATATACACTTCTAATTTAAATACAAAGGCTTCCACCTTTTTCTACCCTTTGGCCCAAAACAGGAAGAAAGGGCAGGAGAATTGTATCATTTCAGGACATAACTTACATCTTACCTATCTGGGGGTCATCTGAGCATCCTCATTAAGGGGAAAAGGGGAGTAGGGGTCTCTAGGTCCTTTAAAAACTTACCACTCAAAGTTTAGTAGCACTCTGGAACTTGTTAAAAATGTAAAATGTCAGATCCCATCCAAACCTACTGAAAGGATCTGTATACTTTTTAAACAAGATCTCCAGGTGATTCATATGCACATTATAGTTTCAGTGTCACTGCCCTCAGATACCGGGCTGTGGTCTTTTGGAGGAAGAAGACACAATATTTCTAACAGCAGATCTTAGCAGCTGCAGCTCTCTGCTTAGGTGTATAGCGTATCACTGCTATGTCAAGTAACCCAAGAGGAGTCCTTGAATTTCCCTTATATGGGGTTACCTGGGTATAGATGAGATTTTACCACTTGCCACCAGGTGTAACAAGCTGTCAGGTGCAACAGTGTCCTCCAGCCAAAGACCCAAGAACACAGGTAATTGAACAAGTTGAGTTTATTACCAGTTGCCTGAAGAGAGAACACACATCATGGGGAATCCTGGGGTGTCTCAGTAAGAGAGTATCAAAAAGAACTTATTAAAGAATTTGGATTTTGGTTGAGTGATTTTGGAGAGAGTCCAATGAAGTAGGGTTTTGCTGTGAATTGAGTGCTGTCAGAAAACAAGGATAATTTTGTAATTGGGTATCCTAATAAATCTTATCTATGGGAAGGGCAAACTAAAGTGAGGCTAAAGTTATAATTGGAAAAAACCACAGAGTGAGAGTGAAACAGAAGATATGAATCTGATTTCTCGTTTGTAGGTTTCAAATCCGTTATGCCACAATATACCACTCTTAATTTGAATCTAGGGATTACAGATGCATACTATTTGTACAACATGGCCTTTAAACAAACCAACTACTTTCTTTAATGCTCAACACAAGAAATGGTGATATGTTCCACAGTTTTAAAACACTGGCTGTGTTGGACTCATTGAAAAATAATATCATTCAATAATTTATTGAAAACAAAATTGATACTCTGCAGTTACTGTGTACCACACAGTAATTTCTTGTTGCCTAAAGATACATGGTAAAGAAGACAGATAATGTTCTTACTCTAATAGAGTATGTGAATAGTGGAGAGGGACAGGCAATAACAAATAAGACAAAAATTCCGACAGTGAAAGTGTCATAAATAAAACGAAACATAGTGGGATATTAAAAAATGGAGAAGGGGACTGCTTGAGTTAGTTTAGTCAGGGAAGGGTCCACTGAGGACATGACATTAGAACTGAGACCTGAATGAGGTGAAGAAGTTAGCCATGTATAAATCAGAGGGAAGAGTTTCTGGGACAGAGAGAACAGACAGTGGAAAGCCCCTGGGTTTGGTACAAGATTGGTGTTTTCAAGTAAATAGAAGGCCAGTGTGGCAAAGTGCAATAAATCAGGAAGAGAATGGTACAAAAAGAGCTAGAGGTAGAGAGGTGATGCTTACAATTTTGTTTGCAATTTCTGAACCTGTGAAGTTTAAGAGGCTTAATAAACAGTTGGTAGTTGGATATTTGAGCTTGGGATTTGAGGTTCAGAACTGCAGATATAAACTTGCGAACCATCAACTATGCTGTATGCTCTGTTGTTCAACCTTGAGTTCTGCTTAGGATAGGTCTTCAGTATATAAGTTCTAGAAACCAGGTATAGCAACTGTTAGGTAAAGAAAGATAAAATAATGGGAAACTATGGCTATTGGTGTAAGCCAGTATCCTTGGAATGGGGTGAAAAATTACAAGGTCTTTGAAATGTTTTGGTTTTTTTTCTAGGTAGGATTGGAAGAAGATGCCTTCCAATTGACAAAATCCTGAAGAACAACACCCTTGAGTTGAATCTGCTTATCGATAAAGAGTGATTAGAACAGAACATTACTCAAAGTAATCTCCATAAAAACATTAGCTATTATTATTTGTAATAGTTGCAAAATACTATTTCATGGTATACATGTTCCAAAATGTATTAAACCAGAAAACCTGATGAAATAATGGATCTAGAAAATAATGATCAATGGATGCTAAACCCTTTAGGTGAAGACTAGATTGGTGATCATACCAATAACATGTGAACACAGTAATCAATGTTAACACTGAAAAGTGGGACAATTAGACATTACATGCCTACAAATGTGTTGTAACAGGCAGTATTTAGCACCACCTATGAAATATTTCTATCTAAATAATTTAACTAAAATCTAGTAGACCCTCAGTATATAATGGCTGACTAGTTTACAAGAAAAAAAAAAATGAAGAATCAAGTAGTATGTTAAATAAGACCACAAGGAAACAAATAGCTAAATCTAGAATGTAGAAAATGCTACAAAACAAATAACCAAGTTTTCTCAACAAATAAATTGCATAAAACAGGAGGCAGGGAACTCTTACAGATAAAAAGAGACTTGAGAAATATACCAACAAGATGCAACGTGTTGGTCTTGTTTGGATTCTGATTCAAACAAATCAACTGTAAAAAGCATTTTCGAATCAAAGAGGAAATTTGAACAACAAGTGATGTTAGATATTAATGAATTACTATTAATTTTCCTAGGTATAGTGATATTGTGGTTTTTTTAAGAATTCTTATTTGAAGTATTTATGGGTGAAATGATACCTTTTGATAATCCAGGAAAAAAAAATTGGAGGGTAGACACATAAGATAAAATCAGAAAAAATGGTCATAATTTTCCATGTGATTTGATGAATTTATAGGGATTCATTGTGTTATGTCGTTCACTTTTATGTATGTTTAAATTTTCCATAATAAAAAGTCTTCTCTTTAAAACTGTATTCAAACATACCCATATCAAGAGGCATTTACTTGCGTCTGGTTTTTTTAACATTAGGAAAGATGCTGTAATAATATATTCATGTTTCCCTTTAGTTCTACAGAATAGATTTCCAAGAGTAAAACTGCTAGACCGAAGGGGTATGTGTGTGTGTGTGTATATATATATATATATATAAATTTAAAATCTATCATCACATTGCTTTCCAAAAAGATTGTAAGCTTTTACATTTCCATCAGCTGTATATAGCTTTACCCTCTCATGCTTACTAACATTTGGGGTTACTACTTTTAAAGTTTGCCAATCTGATGAATGTAAAATGTATGTAGCTCAGTTTTTTTTAATTTGCATTTTCCTTACTACTAGGGAAGTTTAACACACTATTAGTGTTTAGCAGTCATTTAGATGGGCTCCTTCATGAACTGCATTTTAATATTCTGATATTTTTTCTATTGGTATATTTGTTTTCTTGTTATCAATTTATATGAATTCTTTGTGTAATAGACATTAAATTTTTATCTATCATATGTTTGTTTGAAATATGTTTTATTATCTATAATCAGACTGTCAACTTTGTTTATGGTATGTTTTTCCAGGCAATATGTCTTACTTCCCTTAATATGTTCATATAGCTAAATATGTCTATCTTGTACCTTTGCTTGTTTTCAGGTTTTATTTGCCTGGTATCTCTACAACAACCTCTTTCTTTATCACCTTACACCTTCTTTATTACATTGTTTCTTTTTTTAATAAACTTATTTATTTTATTTATTTTTGGCTGCATTTGATCTTTGTTGCTGTGCACGGGCTTTCTCTAGTTGTGGCGAGCTGGCGGCTACTCTTCATTGTGGTGCACGGGTTTCTCATTGCGTTGGCTTCTCTTGTTGTGGAGCACAGACTCTAGGCATGCGGGCTTCAGTAGTTGTGGCTCGCGGGCTCTACAGTGCAGGCTCAGTAGTTGTGCCGCACGGGCTTAGTTGCTCCGCGTCAAGTGAGATCTTCCTGGACTAGGGTTCGAACCTGTGTCCCCTGTGTTAACAGGCAGATTCTTAACCACTGTGTCACCAGGAAAGCCCCTACATTATTTCTTATAAACAACATATACCTAGTTTTTTTTATTGTAATTTCTGTTTTGTAGTGTCATTTCTGTTTTTAAATGAGAAAATTAGTTTCATTCATATTTAGGTACCTCATATAATTGCTTTTATTCCTTTCATCTTACTTTGTTTCCTACTTACTTTAATATTTTCTCCCTTACCGTGTCCTTCTACTTATTTTTTTCTGATTTTTAAGTTACTGTTCTTTCTTTACTTGTTCCCTCCTAATTTAGAGTTTTATTTCATTTTCTATATTTCTTTACCAACCATTGCCATATTTTTAAAGACACTCATAATAAAACATATATCACTTCCAAAATATAAAAACAAGAGAGGATGAGCTTCACGATAGCGGAAGAGTTAAGACACGGATATCACCTTCCTCCCCACAGGTACATCAGAAATACATCTACATGTCGAACAACTCCTACAGAACTCCAACTGGACGCTGGCAGAAGACCTCAGACCTCCCAAAAGGCAAAAAACTCCCCACGTAACTGGGTAGGGCAAAAGAAAAAAGAAAAAACAGACACAGAATAGCACCAGTGGGAGAGAGCTGTGAAGGAGGAAAGGTTCCCACACACTAGGAAGCCCCTTCGTGGGCAGAGACTGCGGGGGGTGGAGGGGGAAAGCTTTGGAGCCGCGGAGGAGACCACAGCAACAGGGGTGCGGAGTGCAAAGCAGAGAGATTCCCGCACAGAGGATCAGGGCCGACCGGCACTCACCAGTCCGAGAGGCTTGTCTGTTCACCCACCGGGGCGGCAGGGCTGGGAGTTGAGGCATCGGAGGGCCGGGAGAGGACTGGGGTTGGTGGTGTGAACACAGCCTGCAGGAAGTTAGTGCGCCATGGCTAGCCGGGAGGGAGTCCGGGGAAAAGTCTGGAGCTGCCGAAGAGGCAAGAGACTTTTTCTTGCCTCTTTGTTTCCTGGTGCGCGAGGAGAGGGGGTTAAGAGCGCTGCTTAAAGGAGCTCCAGAGACGGGCGCGAGCCGCGGCTAAAAGCGCGGACCCCAGAGACGGGCATGAGACGCTAAGGCTGCTGCTGCCGCCACCAAGAAGCCTGTGTGCGAACACAGGTCACTATCCACACCTCACTTCCGAGGAGCCCGTGCAGCCCGCCACTGCCACCGTCCCGGGATCCAGGGACAACTCCCGCAGGAGAACGCACGGCGCGTCTCACGCTATTGCAACGTCACGCCGGCCTCTGCCGCCGCAGGCCCGCCCCGCACGCAGTGCCCCTCCCTCCCCCCGGCCTGAGTGAGCCAGAGCTCCCGAATCAGCGGCTCATTTAACCAAGTCCTGTCGAACGAAGAACAGACGCCCTCCGGCGACCTGCACGCAGAGGCGGGGCCAAATCCAAAGCTGAGCCCCTGGGAGCTGTGAGAACAAGGAAGAGGAAGGGAAATCTCTCCCAGCAGCCTCAGAAGCAGCGGATTAAAGCTCCACAATCAACTTGATGTACCCTGCATCTGTGGAATACCTGAATAGACAGCGAATCATCCCAAATTAAGGAGGTGGACTTTGAGAGCAAGATTTATGATTTTTGACCCTTTTCCTCTTTTTGTGAGTGTGTATGTGTATGCTTCTGTGTGAGATTTTGTCTGTATAGCTTTGCTTCCACCATTTTTCCTAGGGTTCTATCTGTCCAGTTTTTTTTTTTGTTTTATTTTGTTTTTTAATATTTTTCTTTTAATAATTATTTTTTATTTTAATAACTTTATTATATATTATCTTACTTTATTTTATTTTACTTTATATTCTTTCTTTCTTTTTTCCTTCCTTCCCTCCTTCCTTCCTCCCTCCCTCCCTCGCTCCCTCCTTTCTTTCTTTCTTTCTACTTCTACTAATTCTTTCTTTCTACTTTTTCTCCCTTTTATTCTGAACCATGTGGATGAAAGGCTCTTGGTGCTGCAGCCAGGAGTATGTGCTGTGCCTCTGAGATGGGAGACCCAACTTCAGGACACTGGTCCACAAGAGACCTCCCAGGTCCACATAATATCAAATGGCAAAAATCTCCCAGAGCTTTCCATCTCAACACCAGCACCAAGTTTTACACAAGGACCAGCAAGCTATAGTGCTGGACATCCTATGCCAAACAACTAGCAAGACAGGAACACAACCCCACCCATTAGCAAAGAGGCTGCCTAAAATCATAATAAGTCCACAGACACCCCAAAACACACCACCAGACGTGGACCAGCCCACCAGAAAAATAAGATCCAGCCTCATCCACCACAACACAGGCACTAGTCCCCTCCACCAGGAAGCCTACACAACCCACTGAACCAACCTTAGCCACTGGGGACAGACACCAAAAACAACGGGAACTACAAACCTGCAGCCTGCAAAAAGGAGACCCCAAACACAGTAAGATAAGCAAAATGAGAAGACAGAAAAACACACAGCAGATGAAGGAGCAAGATGAAAACCCACCAGACCTAACAAATGAAGAGGAAATAGGCAGTCTACCTAAAAAGAATTCAGAATAATGATAGTAAAGATGATCCAAAATCTTGGAAATAGAATAGACAAAATGCAAGAAACATTTAACAAGGACCTAGAAGAAATAAAGATGAAACAAGCAACGATGAACAACACAATAAATGAAATTAAAAGTACTCTAGATGGGATCAGTAGCAGAATAACTGAGGCAGAAGAACGGATAAGTGATCTGGAAGATAAAATAGTGGAAATAACTACTGCAGAGCAGAATAAAGAAAAAAGAATGAAAAGAACTGAGGACAGTCTCAGAGACTTCTGGGACGACATTAAACGCACCAACATTCGAATTATAGGCATTCCAGAAGAAGAAGAGAAAAAGAAAGGGACTGAGAAAATATTTGAAGAGATTATAGTTGAAAACTTCCCTAATATGGGAAAGGAAATAGTTAATCAAGTCCAGGAAGCACAGAGAGTCCCATACATGATAAATCCAAGGAGAAATACGCCAAGACACATATTAATAAAATTGTCAAAAATTAAATACAAAGAAAACATATTAAAAGCAGCAAGGGAAAAACAACAAATAACACACAAGGGAATCCCCATAAGGTTAACAGCTGATCTTTCAGCAGAAACTCTGCAAGACAGAAGGGACTGGCAGGACATATTTAAAATGATGAAGGAGAAAACCTGCAACCAAGATTACTCTACCCAGCAAGGATCTCATTCAGATTTGATGGAGAAATTAAAACCTTTACAGACAAGCAAAAGCTGCGAGAGTCCAGCACCACAAAACCAGCTATACAACAACTGCTAAAGGAACTTCTCTAGGCAAGAAACACAAGAGAAGGAAAAGACCTATAATAACGAACCCAAAACAATTAAGAAAATGAGAATAGGAACATACATATCGATAATTACCTTAAATGTAAATGGACTAAATGCTCCCACCAAAAGACACAGAATGGCTGAATGGACACAGAAACAAGACCCATATATTTGCTGTCTACAAGAGACCCACTTCAGACCTAGAGACACATACAAACTGAAAGTAAGGGGATGGAAAAAGATATTCCATGCAAATGGAAACCAAAAGAAACCTGAAGTAGCAATTCTCTTATCAGACAAAATAGACTTTAAAATAAAGACTATTTGAAGATACAAAGAAGGACACTACATAATGATCAAAGGATCGATCCAAGAAGAAGATATAACAATTGTAAATATTTATGCACCCAACATAGGACTACCTCAATACATAAGGCAAATACTAACAGCCATAAAAGGGGAAATCGACAGTAACACAATCATAGTAGGGGACTTTAACACCCCACTTTCACCAATGGACAGATCATCCAAAATGAAAATAAATAAGGAAACACAAGCTTTAAATGATACATTAAACAAGATGGACTTAATTGATATTTATACGACATTCCATCCAAAAACAACAGAATACACATTCTTCTCCAGCGCTCATGGAACATTCTCCAGGATAGATCATATCTTGGGTCACAAATCAAGCCGTGGTAAATTTAAGAAAATTGAAATTGTATCAAGTATCTTCTCCAACCACAGCCCTATGAGACTAGATTTCAATTACAGGAAAACATCTGTAAAACATACAAACACATGGAGGCTAAACAATACACTACTTAATAATGAAGTGATCACTGAAGAAATCATAGAGAAAATCAGACAATACCTAGAAACTAATGACAATGGAGACACGACGTACCCAAAACCTATGGGATGCAGCAAAAGCACTTCTAAGAGGGAAGTTTTTAGCTATACAATCCTAGCTTAAGATACAGGAAACATCTCCAGTAAACAACCTAACCTTGCACCTAAAGCAATTAGAGAAAGAAGAACAAAAAACTCCCAAAGTTAGCAGAAGGAAACAAATCATAAATATAACGTCAGAAATAAATGAAAAAGAAATAAAGGCAACGATAGCAAAAATCAATAAAACTAAAAGCCGGTTCTTTGAGAAGATAAACAAAATTGATAAACCTTTTGCCAGACTAATCAAGCAAAAAAGGGAGAAGACTCAAATTAATAGAATTAGAAATGAAAAAGGAGAAGTAGCAAGTGACATTGCAGACATACAAAGGATCATGAGAGATTCCTATAAGCAACTCTATGCCAAAAAAATGGACAACCTGGAAGAAATGGACAAATTCTTAGAAATGCACAACGTGCCGAGACTGAACCAGGAAGAAATATAAAATATGAACAGACCAATCACAAGCACTGAAATTGAAACTGTGATTAAAAATCTTCCAACAAACAAAAGCCCAGGACCAGATGGCTTCACAGGCGAATTCTATCAAACATTTAGAGAAGAGCTAACACCTATCCTTCTCAAACTCTTCCAAAATATAGCAGAGGGAAGAACACTCCCAAACTCATTCTACAAGGCCACCACCACCCTGATACCAAAACCAGACAAAGATGTCACAAAGAAAGAAAACTACAGACCAATATCACTGATGAACATAGATGCAAAAATCCTCAACAAAATACTAGCAAACAGAATCCAACAGCACATTAAAAGGATCATACACCATGATCAAGTGAGGTTTATTCAGGAATGCAAGGATTCTTCAATATATGCAAATCAATGTGATACACCATATCATCAAATTGAAGGAGAAAAACCATATGATCATCTCAATAGATGCAGAGAAAGCTTTTGACAAAATTCAACACCTATTTATGATAAAAACCCTGCAGAAAGTAAGCATAGAGGGAACTTTCCTCAACGTAATAGCCATATATGACAAACCCACAGCCAACCTCATCATCAATGGTGAAAAACTGAAATCATTTCCACTAAGATCAAGAACAAAACAAGGTTGCCCACTCTCACCACTCTTATTCAACATAGTTTTGGAAATTTTAGCCACAGCAATCAGGGAAGATAAAGAAATAAAAGGAATCCAAATTGGAAAAGAAGAAGTAAAGCTGTCACTGTTTGCAGATGACATGATACTATACATAGAGAATCCTAAAGATGCTACCAGAAAACTACTAGAGCTAATCAATGAATTTGGTAAAGTAGCAGGATACAAAATTAATGCACAGAAATCTCTGGCATTCCTATACACTAATGATGAAAAATCTGAAAGTGAATTTAAGAACACACTCCCATTTACTATTGCAAGAAAAAGAATAAAATATCTAGGAATAAACCTACCTAAGGAGACAAAAGACCTGTATGCAGAAAATTATAAGACACTGATGAAAGAAATTAAAGATGATACAAATAGATGGAGAGATATACCATGTTCTTGGATTGGAAGAATCAACATTGTGAAAATGACTCTACTACCCAAAGCAGATTTAATGCAATCCCTATCAAACTACCACTGCCATTTTTCTTTCTTTCTTTTTTTTTTTTTTTTTTTTTTTTTGTGGTACACGGGCCTCTCGCTGTTGTGGCCTCTACCACTGCGGAGCACAGGCTCCAGATGCCCAGGCTCAGCAGCCATGGCTCACGGTCCCAGCCACTCCATGGCATGTGGGATCCTCCCGGACGGGGGCACAAACCCATATCCCCTGCATCGGCAGGCGGATTCTCAACCACTGCGCCACCAGGGAAGCCCCCCACTGGCATTTTTCACAGAACTAGAACAAAGAATTTCAAATTTGTATGGAAACACAAAAGACCCTGAATAGTCAAAGCAATCTTGCGAATGAAAAACAGAACTGGAGGAATCAGCCTCCCTGACTTCAGACTATATGACAAAGCTATATTAATGAAGACAATATGTACTTGCACAAAAACAGAAACTTAAATCAATGGAACAAGATAGAAATCCTAGAGATAAACCCACGCACATATGGTCACCTTATCTTTGATAAAGGAGGCAAGAATATACAGTGGAGTAAAGACAGACTCTTCAGTAAGTGGTGCTGGGAAAACTGGACAGGTACATATAAATGTATGAAATTAGAACACTCCCTAACACCATAGACAAAAATAAACTGAAACTGGATTAAAGACCTAAATGTAAGGCCAGACACTATCAAACTCTTAGAGGAAAACATAGGCAGAACACTCTATGACATAAATCACAGCAAGATCCTTTCTGACCCACCTCCTAGAGAAATGGAAATAAAAACAAAAATAAACAAATGGGACCTAATGAAACGTTAAAGCTTTTGCACAGCAAAGGAAACCATAAACAAGACCAAAAGACAACCCTCAGAATGGGAGAAAATATTTGCAAATGAAGCAACTGACAAAGGGTTAATCTCCAAAATTTACAAGCAGCTCATGCAGCTCAATATCAAAAAAACAAACAACCCAATCCAAAAATGGGCAGAAGACCTAAATAGACATCCTCCCAAGAAGATATACAGACTGCCAACAAACACATGAAAGAATGCTCAACATCATTAATCATTAGAGAAATGCAAATCAAAACTACAATGAGATATCACCTCACACCAGTCAGAATGGCCATCATCAAAAAATATAGAAACTATAAATGCTGGAGAGGGTGAGGAGAAAAGGGAACACTCTTGCACTGTTGGTGGGAATGTAAATTGATACAGCCACTGTGGAGAACAGTGTGGAAGTTCCTTTAAAAACAAAAAATAGAACTACCATATGACCCAAGAATCCCACCAGTGGGCATATACCCTGAGAAGACCAGAAATCAAAAAGAGTCATGTACCAAAATGTTCATTGCAGCTCTATTTACAATAGCCAAGACCTGGAAGCAACCTAAGTGTCCATCAAGAGATGAATGGATAAAGAAGATGTGGCACATATATACAATGGAATATTTTTCAGGCATGAAAAGAAATGAAATTGAGTTATTTGTAGTGGGTGGATGGACCTAGAGTCTGTCATACAGAGTGAAATAAATCAGAAAAAGAAAAACAAATACCGTATGCTACCACATGTATATGGAATCTAAGAAAAAAAAAAAAGAGAGAAGGTCATGAAGAACCTAGGGGCAAGACGGGAATAAAGACACAGACCTACTAGAGAATGGACTTGAGGACACTGGGATGGGGAAGGGTAAGCTGAGAGGAAGTGAGAGATTGACAAGGACATATATACACTACCAAAAGTAAAATAGATAGCTAGTGGGAAGCAGCCGCATAGCACAGGGAGATCAGCTCGGTGCTTTGTGACCACCTAGAGGGGTGGGATAGGGAGGGTGGAAGAGAGGGAGATGCAAGAGGGAAGAGATATGGGGACATATGTATATGGATAACTGATTCACGTTGTTATAAAACAGAAACTAGCACACCATTATAAAGCAATTATACTCCAATAAAGATGTTAAAAAATATTGTTTAGCAAAAATAAGATCATACTGCACATATTGTTCAGCTACTTTTTTCTAATTTAATTTGGTTGTGGACAGGGAACATGATTTCAAAACTTTGAAATTTATTAATATTTGTTTTATGGTTCAGCATATGATTTATCTTCGTGCATGTTCCATGCACTCTTGAAAGAAATATATATTCAGCAGTTGTTGGATATAGTGTTTTGTAAATGTCACTTGGATCATGTTGATTTATAGTGTTGTTCAAATCTTATATGATGATCTGCTCTGATATTTTGTCTACTTATTCTACCAATTACTGAAAGAAGTATTAAAATCTTTAACTTTGGGGATTTATCTATTGCTCCCTTTAATTCTGGCCATTTTTGTTTCACGTATTTTGAAATATTATCATTATTTTTTTAAATTAATTAATTTTTTTATTTTTATTTTTGGCTGCTTTGGGTTTTGATTGCTGCAAGTGGGCTTTCTCTAGTTGCAGCAGGCGGGGGCTACTCTTCATTGTGTTGCGTGGCCTTCTCATTGCGGTAGTTTCTCTTGTGGAGCATGGGCTCTAGGCGCGCAGACTTCAGTAGTTGTGACCCACGGGCTCAGTAGTTGTGGCACACGGGCTTAGTTGCTCTGTGGCATGTGGGATCTTCCTTGACCAGGGCTCAAACCCGTGTCCTCTACATTGGCAGGCAGATTCTTAACCACCGTGCCACCAGGGGAGTCCTTGAAATATTAAGTGTATTCACTTTAGGATTTTTATGTCTTCTTGATGAACTGATCTTTTCCTGATTATAAAATGACTCTCTTTAAGTCTGACGATGCTTCTTGTCTTGAAGTCTGTATTGTCTGACATTGCTATAGCATACCAGCTTTCATACGTTTACTGTTTGGTGTATTTCCATCTTTTTATGTTCACTCTGTCTTTATTATTATTCAGTGGATCTCTTGTAGGCAGCAAATAGTTAGGATTTGCTTTTTTTTTTTTTTTTTTTTTTTGTGGTACGCGGGCCTCTCACTGTTGTGGCCTCTCCCGTTGCGGAGCAACAGGCTCCGGACGCGCAGGCTCAGCGGCCATGGCTCACGGGCCCAGCCGCTCCGCGGCATGTGGGATCTTCCCGGACCGGGGCACGAACCCGTGTCCCCTGCATCGGCAGGCGGACTCTCAACCACTGCGCCACCATGGAAGACCAGGATTTGCTTTTTTATGCATTTTATAAACTCTGAATTCACATTATTGATGTAATTGAGATGTAATCTGCTATCATGCTATTTGCTTTCTATTTGCTATTTGTTTATTTGTTCTTCCCTTTATGTCTTTTTTTGATTTAATAAAATTTTTAATATCTCGTACTGTCTGTTCTATGGGGCTGTTTAGCTAATACAGCTTTGTGGAGTTTTGCTTTGCTTAGGTTTTTGAGTTTTGGCATGTTTCCTCTAGGGGTTATAGTATGCATCCTTAATCAATCACAGCCTTCTTGAATTAATATTATGTCACTTCACACATTGTGTAAGAAATAGTGGTAAAATTCAGTTTGCACTGTCCCTCTCCTTTGTGATACTGTGTCACATATTTATCTCTGAAAGTGTTATAAACCTCAAAATATACTGCTTTTACTTTTCTTTTAAGTATTTGATGACTTGAAGAATTTAAGAAAGTAATTAAGTTAATATTTTGTGTTTACCTGTGCATATAATATTTCCATTATTTTCCACTCCTTCCTATACACCTGAATTCCCATCTGGTATCAATTTCCTCAGTCTGAAGACATTCCTTTAGCATATCTTGTACTGTGGCAAATTCTTCTGGCAACAAGTTCTCTCAGCCTCCATTTATCTGAAAATGTATTATTTTTCTTTCATTTTCAAAAGATATTTTTGCTGGATCTAAAATTCTAGGTGAGACTTCTACTTACAGGCATGGGGATGTAATATGGTCTAGAATTACCTCTTGCTGTCAACTAGAAAGTGGAAAAATTATAGAAAACAACTATTTTTAGATAGTGGGCAATAGGTAAGACAGATCTGTGATCCTTAAGAAAGGAAATCAAATGAGGTGAGTCCTATCATGGCCCTGACCTCTGACTGGAAATTATTTGGCATAAGGAAGGCAAATGCAAAAAGGGTCCAACAGTCTCACTGAATTGAGGAGAGAGCTTAGAGACAAGTGCAGCTGGAATTTTCAGAAATCAGAATAAGGAGATACACAGAGAATGAGTTTTGTCAATCTGTATGGGGTCTCCTTCTTCCAAGGTTCAAACTCCCTCCAGTTTCTGATTTTGGTTGCCTTTAAACAATCTTGTTTCTAATGTTTTCCCCAGAATTTTATCATTGTTATCAGCAGGAGGATGAGTCTGATACTCCAGAACTCCTATGATTTTTTTTCACCTGTTGATAGAAGCCAGGACTGCTATGAGTTTCACCTATGTCTTAGAGATCTTTTGCATCAATGTCACATATCACATCTCATTCTTTTCAGAGCCAGCATAGCATTCCATAACAGAAGCAGCATGATATATTTAACCATTCTTCAGTGAAAGGCACTTAAGTTACTTACAGGATTTTACTATTAGAAATAATGTTATGTTAAATAGCCTTACAAATATATCTTTTGCACTTGTTCTAACAATTTTTAAAGTTTGGATCCCAAAAGTGGAATTGCTGTGTCAAAGGGTCTAAACACTTAAAAATTTTAGAGATACTTATAAATAGGCTCTACCAAATTAAACTTTACAATGTATATGTTTCCCTTTTCATTTACTCCTCAAGAATAACTTTCAAATCAACCTATGAAATTCCACTTTTAAATATCATTAGAATCTTAATTTAGATTATCATTCTCTTATTTTATTTGTTTATTTGGTTCACATTTCTTTTGATTTTATTTTATATTTTTAACCCGTTAGAATTTTTGTTGGTGGTAGTGCTGTTGGTGGTTGGCTCTACTGTTAATAAACTTGGTTTTACATTTCCAGTAAAAATTAATAAAGCACTAAATAGAGAAACTTTGAAAAACACAAAAGAAAATATTTTTAAATGAGGAAAAAGTATTATTTTTCTTTCTTCTTAGGACATTTTGTTCCAATCTTTTTTTCTTTTTTTTTTTAATGCATAGGTTTTGGTTTTAAAAAGTTTGATCATATTGTATATTTAATATTGCAAGATACATTTCTACTTAACATTACACAAGAAGAATTTCCTCTCTTGTTAAGTACTTGGATTCTTTTCAGTTTTGATTATTTTAAGTAACACTGAAATTATTTTGTACAATCCCTTTATAATAGTTTCCCAGAAGTGGAATTACCTGGTCAAAGTTTACTGATACATATTTAATAAATATTGTTAAATTACTTTCCAAAATGTTCCAATAGTTTACATTCACATTTATTAAAGTGTCTATTTCATTACACCCTTGACAGTGATTTTTTAGAATTCTGATAATTTCATAGATAAAATATAAGGTTTCTCTTTTTTTCTATTTACAGTCATTTTATTACTTGTAAGTTCAGACATTGTTTTATAGGCGTATTAATCAGTTAATTTTCTTCTATTGAAAATTATTAATTTTTTCATTTATTTACTTTTGGTCCTCACCAATATACTTTCATCTACTAATATCCCGATCACTGTCCCTAATTTATTAAGGGCTTTGTTAAATCACTCAGACTTGCTTAAGTTCCGCAGCTATTCTGATTATCTACAAACGTCCATCTAATATCTTTGCCTCTCATTTAATGACTTCCTCACTTCCAATGACTTCCATTTCCACTTCACATTTGCCATACTCTCCCGTTGCACTCACCACTGCAAATGCTTCATAAAGTCATCAATTCACAATTTTCCTCTCACCTTAACCTCACTCGTCCTTCCACCTCTTCTATTTCATTATTACCATAATACTTTGTCTTCATCTAATTTCCAAGTACTGAAGAATCATGAAACTTCTCTCGCTCCATCAAATCTATCTGTAATCTATCTGCGAAACACCCCTTATCTTCAGATCCCACATCGACTCCATGAAATATTTTCATAATTATCCTTTAGACCCTTATCTCTCTGGCCCATTTATCTTTTGTTATATATATTCTTAAAAAATTCAACCCAACCCAGCTCACCTATCCTCCTCCTCTCTGACCAAACTTTGCTTGATAAGCACTGCTGATAATTAGCCCCATCACAATTCAAGATCTTTTGCCTCAACTGGGCTTTCAGTGCTTTTCAGGAATCCTTTATACTTCCTCTAGTTGCTCCTACTTTCCCCAGTTGTCAACAATTACTACCACAAATTTTCTTCACTTTCTCAAACTACCAAGATACCTCTTCCAATGTCACTTTCAGAATACGAACTCAATCATTACTTATAGAAAACAGTAACCAAATCTTCCTCAGCTTCCTGTCGCTCTATTTTTATCTTTTACTCCTCCATTGTTGCTCTTCTGCCTTCTCTGCTCCATCCATCGCTCCAGCTCTCTCATGTGTCTTCAATATCTCCAGTAATCAATTTTTTTTTGTCAGCATTTAAATTTACTCATGTTTCTCTTACATTAAAGAGAGATAGAAGAAAGGAAGAAAAGGATAGGAGGGAGTTCAGGAGGGCAGGGGGGAGAAAGTGGGAACTTCATCTAGGACTCCACTAGCTAATATGCTTGCAGATAAAAGGTTATAATAAATATTTGTGGAATAAATGTTAAAGAGCATTAAGTTTCAGTGTGATAAACCTTGATACATGAGCTTCATGGTGTCATGGAAAAAAACTCTACCATCCTTCTAGAACTGTAGATATAACCAAACAATGCCCTAAAGGATGTACGTGACCCATCCATCTATTTTGTAACAAAGATTACATGCAAACATAACAGTAAAGTAGTATGCACTTGTATGTTTTCTAATCATATAATGTATTTCTTTTTAAAGTTTAGCTTTTTCAGCAGGCCTAGAAATGTTTATTAAGGGACAGAGAACTTCCTTAATTATTCTAAAAAATTCCAACATATAAATTAGTTTTACATTTTAATTACCTTATAAACATAGTATTCCTGTATATTTGTATTTTGTTTTGTTCAAGCTTTTTTAGTTTAGGTTAGAAAGAAAATTGCATATTTCACAAACCTTAAAGCCTTTCACTTTGTGGCAACATTAAGGATAGTGATTTGCATTTTAAAATATTGTCATTAGTACACATCAAAATAGCATTTCTTCCATAAATCTGTTAATCTTACCTAATTACTTGACCTATCAATTATTTATGAGTTTAAGAATTTTATTCTTAAATTCTTTGTGTTCAAAGTGAATACATTGTAGATTAATTTTAATATCGGATACAAGAACTATAAGTTCACTGTACATATGGATTCTTGTGACATCATATCACCTTTAAGAATAGATTCTCTAAAAAGTTTCAAATATATACCGAAACCTGAAATTCATTGTTTTATGCACCAGATGTCACTGTTTCTCCATGCTAGTAAAACAGGTCAACAAATTTTGGCAGTTAAAAAAACCAACTTACCCTTTATTTCTATTCTTAAGTCTATATCCAACAGAAATATGTAAGTGTGTAAACCAAGGCAAAACCAAAGATGTTCATAGTGGTACTATGCATAATATTTAAAACTACAAATTACCCAAATGACAATCAAGAGTAGAATGGATATATACCCTGGGGGTGTATACACACAATGGAATACTATACAGCAATGAGAATAAAAAGTCTGCAACCACGCACAACAAATCTCAAAAACATGTTGAGTGGAAGAAGTCAGACAAAAAAGAGTATATTGTATAATTCCATATATTTTATAAAGTTCAAAAGCATGCAAAACTAACCTATGATTTAGAAGTCAGATTAATGGTCAACCTTGAGGGGAGACTGTCACTTGAAGAGGCCAAGAGGGGACTTCTGAGGGTGCTAGTAATATTTTGTCTTTTGACCTGGCTGGTGGTTATAGGGGTTTATTCCATTCATTGAGCTATAATTTTATGATTTAGGCAATTTTATTTATATATGTTATACTTTAAAAGTTCAATAAAAAAACAAGTATGAAGAATTAATTGAAACTAGGTTAATAAACCCTCTGAAGATTTACTCAAAATATAATCCAAATTTAATGATTAAATATGTTGAATGAAATGCAAGAATTCCTGAGCTTTTCCCTTCAGTTGATTCCAAATCCCCAAATATTTTGCTTTGACTTCCACAGTTGCTCCCTGGGAAAGAGAAATCCCTTCACTGTGGCTTACCAGTTCATCCTGCAGCATGCACCCTTAATTGATCAGCTCCACTCTTCATTATCTCAACCATTTCCTCTCTACTGACACTTTCTCCATAGCAAATAAACCTGTTTATGTTTCTCCCATCTTCAAAAACAAAAAAATCTTCTCTGCTTCTCATCTCCTGCTAGTTAGTATGCCATTGTCAGGGTAGAACAATACTTTTTTACTACCCTCTTATGTTCAGTGTTTGGGGGCCTGCAAATTACACTGACAAAAGGCAGATTAGTAAGAGAAAAGACATTTTTCTTTTTTTCACAGCCAGGCTTCTTTGTCTCCATATCCTTGTCTCCCAAGGATATCTCCCATGGCAACACAGAAGTCCATGAAGATTGTTCTCCCTTAGGTCACAAGTAGCCTCCATATTGCAGTTAGCTTTTGCAGTTAGCTTATTCCCTGAGGTATTAAAATACACTATTGACAACTATTTCTTGGGTACAGCTAAGCTGTCTGAAAAACCATAATTCCTCACCTAATGTATAATGGGGGAAAAATTTAGTTCTATGTAATAATTTAAGCAACATCATTAGATCCTATTTTCTTCAGGTAAAAATTCCTAACTTCTCAGATATCTGTTGCTATCCCAGAAATCTCTCCAAGATGACAGTTAGGTACAGAGTAGCGTGTCGCTTATCATATCTTTCTAGCAATGAGGAAAAAAATGGCGATTCTTTAATCCATGTAATGTACTTATGCTGTTTTGGCACTTCTCTCTCCTCTTAGTATTACCCTCTAGGGGAGGTTTTGGAAATATTGGAGTAAGGGGAAGTAATGTTGTTTGTCGCAAAGATTAGTAGATGATACTGGTATTCATTTGGGTGGAAGAAGGGCTGTTAGATGTTCTGCACAATAAGCACTGCCCCACATTCCATAAGACCTTAAAATGTACCACCAAATCTTCCCATAGATTAAAAACCTTTTTATAACAATAGGACTCTGAAACCTAACTTCATTGTATATATTAAAAAAAAACTATATTTCTTGCAAGTTTAACATATATTGAATTTTCCAATAAAGCTAATACTGTGTAAACTGAGGGAAGATTTAACTAAGAGTGTTCACCATTGCTGAAATTCACAGTGACAATGCTACTTATATACTTGATTTGTCATTAAAACATGTCTCATCAGTCCAGATTTGTGGTTATAGCATTCACAATTATTGTACATATGGTACAAACAATTGTCCACTTTGTTATATAGTCTAGTAACTAAGGAGATGGAACATTCACATATTGAAGTACATACTATTTTATTGTAAATTGCATTTTTTTCTCCCTTATATCAGATTAAACATATTGATTCATTAATTTTGTTATTGTGTAGATAAGCTATATTAACTATGAATTTAACTTTAACACAATAAAGAGAATATTCAAAATATTTGTTAAAAGGGGAGCCATTGGATATAATAGGTTGACAGTCATTGGTATAATTTCTAGATCAGGCCACTCTTTACTTAGTGACAGTCAAGTGATGCTCCCCGGCTGACCATGACCTTCTTCTAGTTTCACAAATAATTCATGATGATGGCCAGAGGGCAGAAGAGGGACTTACTTACTCATAAAAGATTCTCATTTTAAATTTGATTGTCTCTTCAGTACCCCAGTTACCTCAGTCTGTCCGGTACCTGAGGTATGTCCTAAGTGGGTATTTGCAATAACTCCAATAATTTTGATCTCCTGCCCCATCTCTTGACTATAATTAACCACCATTCTCTTTTATGGGTAGAGGCTAAACTCAGTTTAAATCAGGCATTTAAACTATCCAACTATTAGGAAAAGGGATAAAGTGTTCTGGTGGATAAATAAATAAAATAAATAGCTCTCTTGGTGTTGGAAGGAGTGCAAAAATAATTATCTGTACCAGGCACAGATCTAAAAACTTTGATATATTCCCTCATTTTATCCCTGCTATGAGGGAAATACATATTATAATCTCCATTTTACAGTTAACGTAATTTAGGCACAGAGAAATTAAGTAACTTGCACAGGATGACACGGATAATTTTTTTAAATGAAGAACATTGGAAATATGAATTACCAATGTCCTACTTATGTCTAGGGAAATTCAATCTTAACATGAGAGTCAACAATTAAAAAAAACAAAACAAACAGAAACACTAAAAAACCCCAATATATAGAGCTCTAACACAAACAGTAAATTAATGTAGGATGATGTGGTTGAGTCTATTGTTGCATGAAATAGGGAGATAAAATATAACTGGAGCTATCAAATTTGGTTTCTGTTTTTGCTTACTGATATTTTTCTTTACAGAATTTCAGTTTAACAGTCAGGAAGTAGGAGAGGAGAGAAATGTGATAGTAACCTAGGGTAGTGAAACTTTGTCAGAATGAACAGGGATGGTTAAAGGAGATATAACGGGATTTAAGGAAAATCTTTTATATGGAACCTACATTCTCTTTCACAAAAAGCTTGTAATGTTTGTTCATACTCTGTCTTCAAGCAGTTCAGACAGGTCACATGGAAATTTACAGAGGCTGGTACACAAAGGCTTATAAATGCAAACTTCAAAAGAATATCTGCAAAGCTTGCATGCTTTGAATCTATAAAGTAGGTATCTGGGTTAAGACTATAAGCTTTTGGAACAATACAAAAAGCCATAAAAGAGGCTTTTAGCTGTTGCCAGGTGGTTTTGAATTTGGGAGGTACAGGTAAGGGGTGAAACTTATGGAGAGCCCAGGAATGATATTTTCCAAGTTTACATCTTAAGAACTGGGTACAAATATATGCAATTTTCAACTGTACACACCTCCCCCACTCCCCCCAATAAAAAAAGATTTTGTAATTTCTGATGGGGCAGTTTCAATCCAGCATTTTAAGAACATGGACTAAGGAACCAGACTATTTGGGTCCAAAATCCAAAATCTTGGTAGGTCAAAAATGAATAAAAGTGGTTTACCTGTACAAGAAAAGAGAGAACAGGAGAGAGAGCTCAGGATGAAAGCTAGTTTTGAATACAGAATTATATAAATGTCATACATATTTTTTGAAAAAATAATAAATCAGGATGACAGAACAAACCATGCCCCAAATTTGAAAAAAAATTGAAACAACCTAAGTGACAAATTGTCAACCTAAGTGTATATCTGGTTGGTACCATAACTGAATGGACAAGAATTATTCCAAATAAGTTTAAAACACAATATTTTGACTCTACATCCCTAGTGGACATATCCTAAGGGAAACAAAGAAACAATACCAAAAGCACACTGAAATTGTATTCAATGCTCTTGTGAATAGTAATGTTGATATCATTATTCTGGTATTTCATATAATGATATTATTAGTTTGAAACTAATATATGTATTATATATGCACATTGATAAAGCAAATGAATAATTATATTTATATCATTAAGAAACAAGGTTTTTCAAAGTAACAGAAGAGATACAAATATAAAATCAAATAGATAAGTAAAACAAATAACAAACTTATGCTTTATTTATTTATTTCTAAAAAAAATTTGTTTTCTAGCACGGTTTGCAAAAGGTGCAAGAAATTGCAATGAAAAGACAATGTCTGCAATCATTATCAAAATGATATCAAAATATGTCTCTCATATATATGTGATTTATACATACATAAATCATATATATGGTTTATATAAGGAAGGAAGGAGACAGGGCACAACTTTTGAAAGAATGACGTAGCCAGAGGACAAACTTATTAGACCCAAATGGATCCAAGATGGTGGACAAGTCAACTTTTTCTACTAGACCTTGAGCCTCAGTATCAGCAAGCTCACATCAGCAAGCTAGAAGACACACCCACAGGTGCCATGACAGTCCCAAGACCTACCATAAGGATCAAAAAGTGGGCAGTGGCCCAATTCCTGGAAATCCCCACCCCTTCCTAAAATAGCTGGAATACTCCTCCCACTCATTAGCCTATGAAATTACCCACTCCCGTAAAAACTAACAACCCCATACGCTGGTGCCTTTCTCACATTCTGAGATGGCCCACACTCTGTCTGTGGAGTGTGTTTCTCTCTAAATAAATCCACTTCTTACCTATCACTTTGTCTCTCACTGAATTCTTTCTGCGATGAGACATCAAGAACCTGAGCTTCATTAAGTCCTGAAACCAAGTGTGTGATCTCAGTTGGAAGACTGTGGGTTTTGGCCGGGTTTGAGTCCCAGCCATGTGGATTCAAGTCCCAATCTGGGTTTTGGCTGGGTTCAAGTCCGGACACGTGGGTTCAAGTCCCAATCTGAGGTGCACAGTTTCAAAAGTAGGACAATCATATTATGTTCTTCTTGATAAGATGCAATAGGTAGTACACATAATATCATCTTTCTGTGGTTTATTATCCAAAAGAGAAAGAGAGAGAGAGAAAACAAAGCTGATCTAATCAAGTCTGTATCTGCTGTCATATTACTGTAAAGACATGAGTGTGAAGGAACATGTTAATTAATACCACACTGATATAATCAGTCCAGTGGAAAATGTGAGAAATTCTGCAGTACAAATGATCTGGTGCTTTAATGAGAAATGGCATAAAAGGATGGAAGCGGGGGGTGGGAGGGTCGTTAGCATGCTAAACAAAGATGCTCACACTGTATGCCCGCTGTCATAGCTCTAAACACAGTCCCCAGTCTTCCAACTGTGCTCCTTTCAGACTTCTGACCAAACGGCTAACCCATTCAGCACTGCCTAAGCGTCCAGTTATACCCTTACTTTGGACCACTTCTCTCTCTACACAAAGTAAATGACCAGATGCCCTGGCTGAAGCTCTGCCCTTTGAGAGGATTTCCCCTTACCTCCTTCAGGACCATTCTGGAGTAGGAGATGTAGGTTAAAAAAAAAAGTTTATTTTCATCTTGCAACCATATGCCAAGAAAATCCATTCATGAATCAAGTCCAAACTTCCCTCCTCTATCAGCTGGTAATGGAGAACCCCTCCCAAGAAGCTGAAGGAGAGCTGTTAATACAGCAGTTGCAGCTGACATGGGAGTCTGGGCCATTTGTTCTTATAGGTTACTTATATTCTCTGGACGTATGTGAGGCTGAACATTGATAGACCACTTCCATCTTACAACAGATTGCTACAGGGCTCGCCCAATTTTATGACTTGATAGGTCAAGATTGATAATTTTTACTACTTGGTTATTTGATGCTCTCAGGTCAGAAGCTCAGTTTCTATCTGAGTTCAGTAGTAGTATGCCAGGAGCTGTTTTTGAATTCTGGATAGCTTTCTCTTACAGATGGTATATCCATCTTAGTCCTATTGAAAGAGAGAAATGACAGAGTAATTTGAATAGGAAAAGTGCAACACAAAAAAAATTATCAACTATAGGTCCTACAACTAGTGAGAAGTGAATGAGGATTCTAATGCAGATATTTGTAGCTCCAGTACCCACACTCTCTCCACCAGATCTTCCAACTTTTGGCCCCTTATAATTCCTATTTGCAGGGCAGTTCAGGCAAATATTTCTGGAGACTTCAATACTAAGGATATAAAACAATTGCTGAAAATTTACCCTAACCAGGGGAATTATTTCCCCATGGACCACACTCTGGGGTGATTGTATGAGTCCAGGATTCATCCAGCAAATATGTCTGCAGTTAAAATTTCATTCTGCAGAATGCTGGGGAATCCTGCCTGAAACTTTACTATCTTAATGTTTTAATAGTGTCTTAATAGTCTTAATGTCTTAATAGTGAGTTTCTCTTTGCATTTCATCATCTACTGGATGGATATTTTAGAACAAGTCAAAAGCAAACATTTTTGCATCACAATGACCCTCTATATACAAAGTCTTCTGGTTACACCCACACCTGAACTGATGACAGTGAGGTTTCCCCTCATAGGACCTGTCAATATGCTATGATTATTAACCAGATCTCCTATTCTAATTGAGGGAACCAAGATGGGACTCTGGGTCCAGCATAAATTCAGACCCTTTAGCCAAAATTCTTCAATACGTGCATTTCTCTTTCCCCAGAGTATGTTTATCTAAGTAAATAGCCATAGATACCTTTAAATAATGATGGAGGAATCATGGCTGTATACACTTGCTGTGATATTGTTGAGTTCTTCTTCTTGAGATGCCTCTTTTTCAGCCAATGAGTTGTGGCTCTAAGAACTAGCTAAGGACTAAAAATTGGGATTGAGATAGTAATTGCAGCAATTGTAAGGATGTAAAATTTTCCTACAAAGATGAGGAAATGAATACCTAAATATAATAACTCAATCTATCACATCTATCTATACTACTAATACTAACATTAAAAATGTTATAATAGATAGCATTCCCACTATAGAATTCTTCAGGATATATTTTATGTATTGTTTCATCTAATACTTACAAAAAGGGATAAAAAGACAACATAAGGAACATCATGACCTAACTTCCATTTTCCTCCCCTTCTTTTCTCATACTCTAAGTCTAAAGTAATTAATATAAATAAGCAAATGAATGTTGTTGAAGCCTCTGGATCTGTTGAGATCTGCAGTATATTCCTTGTTGTCTCTTATTTTCATTATCTTCTTTCCATGTATTATAATAAAGTTTTAAGTGGCCACATATTTGCCCAACTAAAGATTATAGTTTCCAGATATCTTGTAGTTAAGGGTGACCACATGACAGAGTTTTGTAAATTTAAGAAAATTGAAATCATATCAAGCATCTTTTCTGACCACAATGCTATGAGATTAGAAATGAATTACAGGGAAAAAAACATAAAAAACACAAACACATGGAGGCTAAACAATATGTTACTAAATAATCAAAAGATCACTGAATAAATCAAAGAGGAAATCAAAAAATACCTAGAGACAAATCACAATGAAAACACGATGACCCAAAACCTATGGGATGCAGCAAAAGCAGTTCTAAGAGGGAAATTTATAGCTATACAAGCCTACCTCAAGAAACAAGAAAAATGTCAAATAAACAATCTAACTTTACACCTAAAGGAACTAGAGAAAGAACAAACAAAACCTAAAGTTAGCAGAAGGAAAGAAATCATAAAGATCAGAGCAGAACTAAACGAAATAGAAACAAAGAAAACAATAGCAAAGATCAATAAAACTAAAAGCTGGTTCTTTGAGAAGATAAACAAAATTGATAAACCATTAGCCAGACTCATGAAGAAAAAGGGGGAGAGGACTCAAATCAATAAATTTAGAAATGAAAACGGAGAAGTTACAACAGACACCACAGAAATACAAAGCATCCTAAGAGACTACTACAAGCAACTCTATGCCAATAAAATGGATAACCTGGAAGAAATGGACAAATTTGTAGAAAGCTATAATCTTCCAAGAGTGAACCAGGAAGAAATAGAAAATATGAACAGAACAATCACAAGTAATGAAATTGAAACTGTGGGGATCCCTGGTGGTGCAGTGGTTGAGAGTCTGCCTGCTGATGCAGGGGACACAGGTTCGTGCCCCAGTCCGGGAAGATCCCACATGCCGCGGAGCGGCTGGGCCCGTGAGTCATGGCCGCTGAGCCTGTGCGTCCGGAGCCTGTGCTCCGTAATAAGAGAGGCCACAACAGTGAGAGGCCCACGTACCGCAAAAAAAAAAAAAAAAGAAAAGAAAAAAAAAGAAATTGAAACTGTGATCAAAAATCTTCCAACAAACAAAAGTCCAGGACCAGATGGCTTCACAGGTGAATTCTATCAAACATTTAGAGAAGAGCTAACACCCATCCTTCTCAAACTCTTCCAAAAATTTGCAGAGGAAGGAACACTCCCAAACTCATTCTATGAGGCCACCATCACCCTGATACCAAAACCAGACAAAGATACTACAAAAAAACAAAATTACAGACCAATATCACTCATGAATGTAGATGCAAAAATCCTCAACAAAATACTAGCAGACAGAATCCAACAGCACATTAAAAGGATCATATACCATGATCAGGTGGGATTTATCCCAGGGATGCAAGGATTCTTCAATATACCCAAATCAATCAATGTGATACACCATACTAACAAATTGAAGAAGAAAAACCATATGATTATCTCAATAGCTGCAGAAAAAGCTTTTGACCAAATTCAACACCCATTTATGATAAAAACTCTCCAGAAAGTGGGCATAGAGGGAATCTACCTCAACATAATAAAGGCCCTACATGACAAACCCATAGCAAACATCATTCTCAGTGGTGAAAAAGAGAGAGTATTTCCTATAAGATCAGGAAAAAGACAAGTATTTCCACTATTGCCACAATTATTCAACATAGTTTTGGAAGCCCTAGCCACAGCAATCAGAGAAGAAAAAGAAATAAAAGGAATACAAATTGGAAAAGAAGAAGTAGAACTGTCACAGTTTGCAGATGATATGATACTATACAAAGAGAATCCTAAAGATGCCACCAGAAAACTACTAGAGCTAATCACTGAATTTGGTAAAGTTGCAGGATTCAAAATTAATGCACAGAAATCTCTTGTATTCCTATATACTAATGACAAAAATTCTTGAAGTGAGATTAAGGAAACAATCCCATTTACCACTGCAACAAAAAGAATAAAATACCTAGGAATAAACCTGCGTAGGCAGACAAAAGACCTGTATGCAGAAAAGTATAAGACACTGATGAAAGAAATTAAAGATGATACAAATAGATGGAGAGATATACCATGTTCTTGGATTGGAAGACTCAATATTGTGAAAATGACTATACTACTGAAAGCAATCTACAGATTCAATGCAATCCCTATCAAATTACCAATGGCATTTTTTACAGAGCTAGAACAAAGAATCTTAAATTTGTATGGAGACATAAAAGACTCCAAATAGCCAAAGCAGTCTTGAGGGAAAAAAACGGAGCTGGAGGAATCAGGCTCCCTGACTTCAGACTATACTACAAAGCTACAGTAATCAAGACAATATGGTACTGGCACAAAAGCAGAAATATTGATCAATGAAACAAGATAGGAAGCCCAGAGATAAACCCACGCACCTATGGTCAACTAATCTATGACAAAGGAGGCAAGAATATACAATGGAGAAAAGACAGTCTCTTCAGTAAGTGGTGCTGGGAAAACTGGACAGCTACATGTAAAAGAATGAATTTAGAACACTCCCTAACACCATACACAAAAATAAACTCAAAATGGATTTGAGACCTAAATGTAAGACCGGACACTGTAAAACTCTTAGAGGAAAACATAGGAAGAACACTCTTTGACATAAATCACAGCAAGATCTTTTTTGATCCACCTCTGAGAGTAATGGGAATTAAAACAAAAATAAAGAAATGGGACCTAATGAAACTTCAAAGCTTTTGCACAGCAAAGGAAACCATAAACAAGACAAAAAGATAACCCTCAGAATGGGAGAAAATATTTGCAAATGAATCAATGGAAAAGGAATTAATCTCCAAAATATATAAACAGCTCATGCAGCTCAATATTAAAGAAAAAAAACCAACCCAATCCAAAAATGTGCAGAAGCCCTAAATAGACATTTCTCCAAAGAAGGCATACAGATGGCCAAGAAGCACATGAAAAGCTGCTCAACATCACTAATTATTAGAGAAATGCAAATCAAAACTACAATGAGGTATCACCTCACACCAGTTAAAATGGGCATCATCAGAAAATCTACAGACAACAAATGCTGGAGAGGGTGTGGAGAAAAGGGAACCCTCTTGCACTGTTGCTGGGAATATAAATTGATACAGCCACTATGGAGAAGAGTATGGAGGTTCCTTAAAAAACTAAAAATAGACTTACCATATGATCCAGCAATCCCACTACTGGGCATATACCCAGAGAAAACCATAATTCAAAAAGACACATGCACCCCAATATTTATTGCAGCACTATTTACAATAGCCAGGTCATGGAATCAACCTAAATGCCCATTGACAGATGAATGGGTAAAGAAGAAGTGGTACATATATACAATGGAATATTACTCAGCCATAAAAAGGAACAAAATTGGGTCATTTGTTGAGACATGGGTGGATCTAGAGACTGTCATACAGATTGAATTAAGTCAGAAAGAGGAAAACAAATATCGTATATTAACGCATCTATGTGGAACCTAGAAAAATGGTACAGATGAACCAGTTTGCAGGGCAGAAATTGAGACACAGATGTAGAGAACAAACATATGGACACCAAGTGGGGAAAGCCACAGGGGCGTGGGGATGGTGGGATGAATTGGGAGGTTGGGATTGACATGTATACACTGATGTGTATAAAATGATGACTAATAAGAACCTGCTTTCTAAACAGTAAATTAAATAAAATTCAAGAAAATAAATAAATAAATTAAATATAAGTTAGAAGGCATGATGAAATAACCAGTAAAAGGGTGGTAAGTGAAAGCTTTGATTTCTGGACTCTTGGTTGCAAATGCCAGAAATCCAACTGAAACCTTTTTAAGGAAAATAGGGTTTCATGGCTCATGTGCTTGGGAGGCTTAAGGGTGTGCACAGAGGCTAGGGCTGATATATCTGTCTCAACTCTGCTTTCCTCTAGAGATTTTCAACTCTTTGTCACTTAAGAATTATAATTGGTGTTCATGGATCAAGAATTTGCCTCTGGGCTTCCCTGGTGGTGCAGTGGTTGAGAATCTGCCTGCCAATGCAGGGGACACGGGTTCGAGCCCTGGTCTGGGAAGATCCCACATGCCGCGGAGCAACTAGGCCCGTGAGCCATAACTACTGAGCCTGCGCGTCTGGAGCTTGTGCTCCGCAACAAGAGAGGCCGCAACAGTGAGAGGCCCACGCACCGCAATGAAGAGTGGCCCCTGCTCGCCGCAACTAGAGAAAGCCCTCGCACAGAAAGGAAGACCCAACACAGCCAAAATTAAATAAATAAATAAATAAAATTTAAACATGAAATCCTGAATGCTAAATATCACTTAAAAAAAAAAAAAAAGAATTTGCCTCTGGTCATGGAGTCAGGGCTCTTTTCTAGATAGTTCTATCAAATTCATCTGGGGTGGAGAAAACCATTTTCCTAAAGGCAAGGACATATGGCAGGGGAAAAAGAAGTTATGTCCATTGCATAAACTGGAATGCTAGTATGGAAGATATGAAAGTTACATCAATAGTTATATCATATACTTAATGGAAAAATCATGAAAGTGATGAAACCTCAAATATATATACTATATTAAGAAAGTTGGAGGGCAAGTGTTATGTAATATTTGGGATGGGTTATCTTGTCCTTACCTTTTGCAAGGTTTATTAAGTTATTCAAACCATTCTGTATTCTAGTAGATTTCTTTTTTCTTAATCATTAGATGATCATTTTATTCTATTTCAAAGAAGACTCTAAATTATATTAAGAGTGTTTTGCTTATAGCTATTTAAGACACGTTCTAGTATGGAAAAGTCTCACAGGTATTCATGCTAAGCCATCCATCCAATAAACAGAGCTTGGGCTGTACATACCATTTAATATTTTCTTCTGGATCATTTGGTATATTGACAGAGCAGGAAAAGAGAAATTCTCAAGTTTCTTTTCCACCATACAGTCTAGCCATGTATCAATAATTTTTGTAAAAATTGGATTTTCAAGATGTGAACATATTTTAAAGGCTTTATAATGTGATGAAAAAGAAAACTGGCAATTATACAGTTATTCTTTTAGTTAATAAATCACTCTGGAATACCAAAAGTAAAAAAAGGAAAGAAGCAAATTATACTGTGCATTAGAGGAAAAGAGGAATAGAGAAAACTTCAGTTTAATGTTTTTGAGTAATTAAAATTTTGATTTCATGAATAGTCCTTCACAGATTCTTTAATGAAACATATCCTTTAGACAGATAGAAAGAAATCCTTTGAACTACTTGGATATTGATATTTTGAAAAAAAAAATCAATCAATAGTAATAGTAATAATAATAGTAATAGTAATAATAAACAGTAGTAGTAATAAAATTTTTTTAGAAATCCTCATTATTTCAGACATAGAAAATCATTTCTGAATGAAGATAGAAAACTTAATTCATAGATCAAACATACAAAAATATTTCTTAATATTATATGTTAAAGAAAAGAATAAAGTTTTTGTGTATAATAACTAAGTCCTTAGTTCCTTCATGGATCTTTAGAATTCTTTTATTTCTCATTGAAGGGAAATTTGTTGCTTGAATTAGTCAAAATAGGCCAAAAGCTATTACAAACAACACCAAAATGTCAGTGTCTTAATGCAATAAAAGTTTATTTCTCACACACAAGGTCCAAAGCGGATGTTCTAGATTCAGTGGCTCTCTGGTAGCCCTCCTCTAAGCAGAAGGTCAAGGTCCCAGGCTCCTTTCTGTAGGGCGCGGTCAGCTAACTGCTACGCGGCAGGAAGCTGAAATAAGCTGAGTCATCCTTCCTGTGGCCACTGCGAATGAGGTTTTAAAGTAGCGACCTATCCGATGCTGGCTCACAAATCGCACCATCGGCGAAAGCCAATCACAGAGCGACACATGTTCTTAATCCCTATATAAGCAGACTGCTATAGGATTGCGGGGTCTTCCTTCCATCTTTCTTCAACCAAGCTGTGCTCCAATAAAGTGTGATACGAGAAGAATCTTGCGTGTGGCGGCTCGTTATTCTGCTGGTCAGAAACGGCTCGCCGCACCTTTCATCTCATGGCTCCTCTATGGAGGGTACAGAGATTGGACATCACAAGAAGGCACATTTATTCTGGGTATGGATTTGCTTTACCTGCCAGCAATGCTTGGCCAGCAGCACCATTCATGGACTTACAGAACACCTACATTCACCATCTTGAAATCCCACACAACATTGTTTCACAGCAAAATAAGTGAGGCAGAATGATATTCACTGGTTCTTCCACATATGTCACTGACTGGGATGCAGCATACAGTATATGTTTTGAGCACATATGATGCTGTTTCTCCCAAAGTTGGAGTGTATGGCTCCAGGAATCTAGAGGGAGAAATATGAGTGGCTTCTCTCATGACTACACCTAGTTATCTGCTTACAAAAGTTTGCTTCCCATCCCTGAAACTTTGGATGCTTCTGATTTAGTGATCTCAATTTCCAAGGAACTAAGGAATTTTACTACCAGGGGACATGACTACTGTTCCATTGAATTGGAAGTTGAGACTTCTTGCTGGCCATTTTGAGGTTTCCATATCACTGAATTAACTGTCAATGAGGGGCATACTTAATTAGCTGAAGCGATTGATCTTGATTATCAAGGAGAAATTAGGCTGCTGCTATACGATGTCCAGAGAGGACTATATCTGGAACCCAGCAGCTTCTCTGGGTTACCACTTACCATGTACATATTTAATAGTAAAAATTAATGGAAAACTATAGAAACACAAAAAAGACAGAATTACTGAGGCATTAAATTCTTCGGGAATAAAGATCTGAGTCATTCTACCAGCTTAATAACCATAACCAGCAGAGATACCAGCTGAGGTACAATGGATAATGGAAGTTACAATTATCAACTTTCTCCTGACTGGTTACAGAAACAAGGACTCCAGCATTTTGTATATAGTATTTTCCCTCTTTCCTCCTTATGTCCTTATTATTTTAAATAAAGTTTGGTGATGATTGTTATTACTTTTACTTTCATGTTCAGTTATAGAGTATCCAAGGTGGATTTATGATTGAACCAATAGAGGAACTAACCTAACTAATAAATCAGAAGGGTGATGTTGCTGTTCTTGTCCGTGTCTCCTTTTTTGAGGGAGAAGGTGAGAGTATTGCTGTTTGAATAACTGCAGAAGCATGAAGTTATTGCTATAGAAGTGAAAAAAATGTGAGGAGAGATGTGCACAGATGCTGAGATGACAAAGGTGAGGAATGTGCTGGGTGTTTGCCCATGGACTCTGCTCCAAATCCACCCTTCCACAGTGTCTTCCATGATGCTGGTGCTAGGATAGGTTGCATTTCCGAGACACTGATGAATTTCTACTCACAGGCAGCACGAAAGGGATTTTGGAAAGTAAAAGAGAAGAGAAGAGACTTTATTTTTCCCTGTCAGCATGGTTTGAGCAGCAGCAGATAAGGTCTCAGTTGTCTCTTGCTGCTCACCAAACTGGTCTTGCGTTGCTCTCTCAGAGGTATCAGCTGCAGCCAAACATGCCCCTTGTTAAGAGGTCAGAGTACCATTCTTCTGGGGACCCTCTTCTGAGCTCCTAAGGTATGAGCAATAGCTGGGAGACACCCTGTAACAAAGAGCTCTGACTTCACTTTTTGATCTTTGATTTCTGACTTTAAGCCTCACCCTCCCTTTCCTATTTGGCCCCATGTGTGAACAGGCTGATAAGAAAGCCCAGGGTGCCTCCTCCTTTCACTCCGGTGGGCAATTTAACACCTTGCAAATCTCCAGCCCATGCACAGGAACTTTTTCCCCAGACCCACACCCCTAGAGCGCCTATGAGGCATTCTAGAGGCCCAATCACTCCCTCTGTCTCCCCCCAAGTCAGCATGAACCTACTTGAGCCTACTCTTCTTTCCCCAGGGCTCCCTTGTATGTGTCATCAACTTTTTCTCAAATTCTCGTGGTGTGTGTAGTGTTATCAGCTTCTACATCCCACCCATAATTGGGAGGGAGTCCATTCCACCTTTATGAGGTAACCATAAAATATAGTTCCTCCTCAGAGGACTGAGAACCCAATCACACATGGTCACTCTCTGAGTTCCCAGGTTTTGGTAATCCATCTTTTCTCTTTTGTTTTCCTAGTGCATTTATTACTGCTGCATAACAAAGTACCCAAAACTAGTGCCTTAAAGCATTTATTGTTTCCCAGCTTCTACAGGTCAGGAATGGGGAGACATTAACTTGGTGCCCCTGGATCAAAGTTTCTCATGAGGTTGCGTTCAAACTGTTGGCAGGCACAGCAGTCACATCTGCAGGCTTGACTGGGAGGAAAAATCAGCTTCCAATCTCTCTCATATGGTTTTTGGCAGGCCTCACTTCCCTGACACAGGAGACTTTCTCCCCACAGGACTGCCTCATGGCTTGTCAGCTGGCTCTCCCCAGATGAGGAACCCAGGAGAGAGTGAAAGAAAGCATGCTTAGAGAGAAGCTATAGTCTTTTCATACCTTAATCTTGGAAGTGACATCTCATTACTTCTGCTTTATTCTGTTCAATAGAAGTATCACTAGATCCAGCCCATATTCAAAGGGAGGTTATTGTACAAGCATGAATACCAGGAGGTGGTAGCTGTCTCCTGCAATTATCTCTGAATTACCTGAGTGTTCCCTTTCTACTTCTTCAGCTTCACAGATTACACTCTGTGTAATCATTGCCTTGATACGAAATTGCCTCTCTTTAAAGAGTGTGGTTATTTTTGCTGACTTGATATGGAGAGATACAGTACTTAGAATCCTCTGCTGAAATCTCTCCAACCATCCGGCTCAACAAATAAAGACAGCATGGCATACTGTCATCCACACTGCATTGGTCAGAACTCAGTCACATGACTAATATAACTGCATGGGAGGCTGAGAAATGTATGGGGCACACCAACATCAATGAAACGAACAGCTTCTGCCACCCTGCTTAATATTCAAGAAGTCATACACACATTGTCAACACCTCCTGGATGCCACTTTCTCAGCTAAGTAACTTTCTTTACACAAAAAATTTCTGCAAAAACTCAAAACACTCTGTAAGCCGAGTGATTTGAATTTATTTACTTATTTTTCATTGAGTTCCTTACACTGAGGCCATTAATTTCTTGAAAAGCATTGGAAATAGCAGGGACTTTATATAGTTAACAATTACAGAGAGTTTGCAGACCAAAGGTACTTTAATGTAAGAAGTATTTTCTTTTAGTCATTACAGAATTAAAATATTAGTACTTGCTACTTACTATCCAGTATTTGCAGCAAAAGAAAATGGACAGTCTATTACCATAAAATACACTGTACTTTATGCATTAATTTCTCTATTACTGGGAACTTTAAAATCATTAGAGAGAAATGAATATGAATTTTATTTGTGTGTGAAGGTTTACCTGATATTTTCAAATAGTACAGACCTTTATAGTCAAAACAGATGTAAATAGAATTCATAGTTTAGTTAGGAATTCTTAATAGTAAATTTCAGTGCTTTGGGATTATGACAGGGAGATTATTCAATTTCAAAATAACTTTTCCAACTTTATCTTTTTACACATTATGCATACTATTTAGCATTTGTTTTCTTTTTTTAAAACTGATTTTTCAAACAGATAATATATTTACACAGCCCCCCACAAGAAAACAAAAAGGTATGTAGTGAAAGTCTCTTTTTACCCCATTCTCAGTCCAGTCAGCACATTTGAGCTCCCCTTTATATGAGTAACTATTGCTAGTTTCTTATGTTTCCTTCCAGAATTTCTTTATGCATGTGCAAGTAAATATAACCATATCTCCTCTTTATACAAAAGGTACTATATTTTACACACTGTTCCGTACCTTGTTTTTCTTTCACTTTATATATCTTGTTCTATTTCTCAAACCTGTTTACAGAAAAGTTCCTCATTCTGTTTATTTTTCCCCCAACAACTGCATATAGTACAATGTACTGAATGAATGTATTATAATTAATTTTACCAGTCTCCTATAGATGGACTTTTAGGTTATTTCCAAACTTTTGTTATTACAATGAATAATACTGTACATGCATTAGTTCTATAGCATCAACTCCCAAAAGCAATTTGGTGGTTCCAGGGGAATATAATCCTGGTGTTTGTAATTTTGATTGTTACTAAAGAGTTCTCTGTAGGGGGGTAAAATATTTTATACTCCAGTCAGAAATGTATGAGAATGCCTATTTCCTAAAGTTGTTTGTTTTTCCAATGAAAATTTTAATTACCTGAGAATTTCTAGTTGTGACAGTGCCCAAAAACCAAACCCATAAAGTGACCATTCTTCAACCTACCGCAATTGTCTAAAGTGACCAGAGTGCTGATTTTTAGGTTTGAATAGTTTCATGTAGACCTATTCTAAAATACGTACAATGGATTCCGTAAGTACATATGCGCTGTTGACAGGGCAGAACAAGGATCTGTATCTTTAAGATTGTCCTCTCCTACTGAGCTGGATTAACTAGCAATCTTGGAACACAGTGTTCTCAGCTAAAGTTCAAATTTGGCTGGGGAATCTCACTTCGGCTCTGATACAGTCTTTAGTATATGAAATTAGTTTAGAAAACTATGAATTTGTTAAAGCTGTCTACCTGTTTAACTAGTGCTTCTGTTACATGGTAATTTAGCAACAGATGATGTTGTAACACTGTTCAGAATGTGACATGAAATCCTTACTACCCTGAAGATTTAAGTTAGAAAGAACAATAGTCTTTTGCAGTCAAAACAATCAATCCTTTCCAATATAATCTTATATGAAATCTTAAATAAAAATCATATTAACACACTAAGGTTAAAGTCAGTTGTGTAAAAGGGACTTGTAATGTTATCAAATGGATATAATTTAATTATAACTTTCTATCTATAGAACGCCTTGAAAAGCAGATCACTCTATGCTTTACATTATTAACAGTAATTAATGATGGATTTAAAAGTTTTAAAAGCAAATGCTTACTAGTCTAAATCTACTTTTGGATAAATTCACAAAATGCTCAAAAGGCCTTGAGTCAAGGTTTAGTTTACAGAATGCGAGAAGTCAAACTAAAAAGTGCATTCAAGTGGATTCAGGTGATTGAGGTGTTTATGGGCACACAAAATCATGTGGGGAATTTTTGTCTTTACCTAAAATGAATGGAATTACCTCAGACCAAAACATTTCAGGCAAGGAAGGCTTTTTTATCTGAACTGACCAGATCTTCTTGGTTCTCAGCTTTGGTTTATATTGTCTATTTGTCTAAAGCAAGTCGTAAGTATTCATATTGCAGAAAGTTCAAAGGTTCCCTTAGAAAATCTTCCTAATCTTTCTCTATTTTTGGGCTTGGGTTTTGTTTTCTTGCTCCTTTTAGTTTAAGGGCTTCACACCATTTGAGATTTTATCTCTTTGTTTCACTTTAATACAGGTTTAATGATAGTCTGTTTGCCTCAGGCCCAAGGTTTAGCAAAACAGAAACAGAGTGGGATTCTTATCTTACTTAGGGTTTTCCCCAATTCTACAAAATTTAATCTCCTCAAATATTTTGCTTGTGCTTCTACACCGAAAGAGGCACCTACAAGTATTTTACCCTGTAGGAGATCTCCTAGGAAAATGAAAATCTGTAGAAATTCTTCTACAAGAATCTGATAGAGGTTTTTCTTTGTTTTGTTTTTCTATGTTGTTTTTTCTTCTTTCTCCTCTCTTTTTTTCTTTCTTTTATTCCTATTTGAAAGGCTGGGTGGTAGAGCAAGGCACCCATCTTTCTTTATCTGATAGAAAAAATTTCCTCTAGCCTTTGGTGCTTACAGTTAATTACGGACTAGAACCGTTTCTGATTTCTTTTTGATTCTTGCACAACAGTTCTATTACTGTTTTCTTGTTTGTCTAAAACAACTTCTGATTTCACATCTGTCAATTTACCCTTACTCTCATTAAAACTTCAACTGAAAAATCTTCTTTTCAAAAAGTTTGACCCTACTTACAGAGGCCTAGCTAAAATTCCTTCCATTCCTTAGTATTAATTAAAACCACCTTTCCCCTAGGCAGTTCCATTGTACAAAAATAATATAGCAAAAGTAGAAATACAGTGAAAGCAGAAGCAAAGGGGAGGGAGAATGAAAGTGGGAGAAATTGTTACTTGGAATCTTTAACTGCATGCTCATTGTGGGTGGATACTCATACATTAAGTAACTAGTTTGGCTTTTATTTTCAAGTTCACTCCTCAAATCTTTATTCAGATTCCTTTCTTCCAAAATTGACAATACAGATGGAGCATAATACAGTTATTAAAACTAAGCAGAATGCATCCATCTGGCATGCCTTTCAGGAATCCAGCCCACTAATTTTTGCTATGGTTTGATGACTCAACCCCCCTAGGAGGCAGCACGGGAAGAATTTCCTCATTTTGCAGAACTGCCAAATCTCATTCATTGGAGCAAAGGCTCTTCATTTGGGGCTCATTTTTAAACAGTTGTTTATCTGTTTAAATATTTAAAAAAATCTCCCTCAGTAGAGGGAGTTTGTCATGCTTTTCTAAATAGCAAATAAACACACTCCTCCTCCCTTCCCCCCATGAAGCTTCAGCTTTCTGGCCACTGGGCCTAGTTTTATTGGTTTTTCTCCTCCCCCCCACTTTTTCCCTCTCCCATCTCAGCTACATCTCTCGGCCTCATTTGCTTCTTGAAGGTTCCAGTTTCTTTTCTTCCATTGAGACATTTGTCTCATTTATCCCTCGTGAAAAAAAAAAATCCTTGCCTTATTTTTCTGTCTTCTTCCTTTTAAAGCTGTTCACTTATCCCCCCTTTTATTTTTCACTCATAATTAAGCTTTAGTAAGTGCAAACTGCAAGCACAATGCCAAGTACCCTCTCAATATTCTCCCGCCCGAAGGACATGGCTTTATTACCCCGTTCAAGGGATGAAAGAAACAAAGGTACGAACTCAAGTAACTTGCAGAATAAGGTCCTGAAGCTGGAAGGGACGAGGCTCAGCACTATACCCAGCTAGCTACCTGTCCGGAGGCAATGCACTTAAAAAAGTAATCTTTAAGAAGTCTTATTAGATATAGAAAAGTACTTGTAAAATATATTCAAATTATAAAAGAAGCTCATCTCTCTCCTACCATGGGGCAAGTTTTCCAGTTTTGCCCATTTAAAAAAAAAAAACCTTCCCTATTCTTGAGCCTGTTGCCATTTAACAAGGCTCCTCAAGCCCCCTTCCCGCTTCGCTCGGCAAACGTGTCTTTTATTATGACTCAGCCCAGCCCGCTCCTTGCCAAGCGGCTGACGCTCGCGGCGGAGGCGCCGGGGCAGCAGCTCGGCGGCGAGAGCTCGCGCGCTCCTCCCGCTTTACGGCTGCTGAAAACCCGGCCCGCGCCCGGCAGCCGTACCGCAGACGAGCCCGCGCCCGCGCCCGCGCCGCTCAGGTAATTTGAGTCCTTCTGTTTCCAAAGTTTTGCCCCAACCAGCTCGACGCTCGGAGGCGGCGCGGCCTCGGCCCAGCCGTCCGGCCCTCCCTCCCGTCCCCACGACCGGACCGGCGAGGCTGAGGCGCGGGCCGCACCCCTGCGTGGGTCCCGGCGCGCCGATCGGGTGTCAGGTCCCCGGGCGGAGGGGCGCTTGGGCGGCGGCGGCGGGGCGGGAGCGACCTGGAGGGGCGGCGCGCGGGGCACCGGGCTCCGGCCGCTCCCGGGCACGCGCCGGCCGGAGCAGCCCGCGGTCCCGCCTCGCGACCCCCGCTCATCTCCCGAAGCCGGTCGTCTAAGTGCAGAGACCCGAAGCTCCAGAGAGCCCGTTTCTGACACGTTCACACACGCACGCACGCCCGCCCGCCGGGGTAGACAGCGGCGCTGCTGACCCTGCTTTAGGGATGGCTCGCCCGAGGGGCGCCCTCGCGTGTGGAACGCCTCTCTTGAGGACGCGCACCGTCGCTTGCTCTAGGAAGTTTAGGAGAGAATGTTGAAGGAGCAGCCTGTGATTAGCGCCTGCGCTGCTTTCTACCCTAGTGTCTGGCTCTTACTACCACATCTCCCCCACGGTCTCACTCTCCCATCCTCTTCATCCTTTAGTCCTCCCTCCCCCTTTCTTTATCCACACTTACTATTATTATTTTTATTTTTCCTCTTTATTGGGTATCTCATCCTTTGGTGTCTTGTATTCTTTTGCCCCGCACTGTTAGAATAACAAGTACACAGACAGTATCCTTTCCTGTTCTGTCGTCCTTAGCAAGACTGCTTACCGTGGCTTGTGCATCTTGAGGAGCAGAGTATTGGATCCTGGACCTGTATGTGTGATTAAGTTATTGGACTGTGTGTCCTGTTGCCTCAGTTGGCCATGCTGTACAGAGGACAAGGGTTTGTTTGAAACCAACCTTAGGAACTTAGAGCATGGTGTTGCTTCTGTTGATGGACTACATCTTGACAAACAAGCAGTTACATCATAGGTTCTTGTAGTATTCATTCCATTCAGTTCAATCCACTAACATTTCTTTGAATGTCAATCATGGAGAGCTGGTGAAGGACTAAGAGAGAAAAGAGATCCAGTTCCTGTCGTCCAGAGAGTGCATACCTAGAAGGGACCATGGTGAGCACTGGGATAGTGGTACCAAGTGCTCTGGGTGAATGGGGGAGGAAAGGATTAATGAAAAGGTTAGGTTTGAAACTGGGCTTTGATATTTGAGTAGAATTTTCCTCATTTTCTTTATTTTCCCCTTTAAGAATTCTTAATAGAAAGAAGAGATCTTTCAAAAATACTTTCACCTCAGGGCTTCCCTGGTGGCGCAGTGGTTGAGAATCTGCCTGCTAATGCAGGGGACACGGGTTCGAGCCCTGGTCTGGGAGGATCCCACATGCCGCGGAGCAACTAGGCCCGTGAGCCACAACTACTGAGCCTGCGCGTCTGGAGCCTGTGCTCCGCAACAAGAGAGGCCACGATAGTGAGAGCCCCGTGCACTGTGGTGAAGAGTGGCACCCGCTTGCCACAACTAGAGAAAGCCCTCGCACAGAAACAGCAAAAATAAATAAATTAATAAACTCCTACCCCCAACATCTTCTAAAAAAAAAACAAAAAAAAAACTTTCACCTCAAACTACTCAGGTTTTTCATCTTTGCAACTGGCAGTAATCTCTGATCTCAGGACTTACAGGGAATGTAGGAGAAATTCTGCTTCACAAGAATGATCTTATGATTCCTGGTACCATATAAATAGTATTATAGACTATTATAGGACCAACAAGAGTGAAATGGTACAATTATTGTTTACAAAAAGCATTATCAGATTCACATAGAGAGCTCAATACTCATTTATTAATTTAGTCAACAAATATTTATCATGTTTACTGTGTGCCAAGCATTGTTTTTGGCACTGGAATAAAGTACTGCCTTTTTGGAATTTACATTCTAGTGGAGAGAAACATTATATATAATACATAGAAAAATATAAGGTGATACTGTACAGGAATACCTTGGAGATACTGCAGGCTTGGTTCCAGACCATCACAATGAAGGGAATATCGCAATGAAGGAAGTCACAGGAATTTTTTGGTTTCCCAGTGCATATAAAAAGTTATGTTATGCTATACTGCAGTCTATTAAGGGTGCAATAGCATTATATCTTAAAAAAAAAAACGCTTTATTGCTAAAAAAAAATGCTAACCATCATCTGATAATGCAGGGTTGCCACAAACCTTCAATTTGTTAAAAAAAAAAAAGCGTTATCTGTGAAGTAATAAGAGAAGCACAGTAAAATGAGGTATACCTGTACTAAGTGCTATGAAGAAACATAAAGCAAGAAAAGGTGTGTGTGCATGTGTTTAGCAGTTTCAAATATGATTATAAGGGAAGGCCCCCAGAGTAGGTGACATTTCAGTAGACTTGAAGCAGATGAGGCAGTGAGCCAGGTGATATTTGGGGCATGAGTTTTCCAGTCTCAGAGAAGATAAAAATGCAGAGGCCCTGCATTTTGGTGTGTTCAAAGAAGCCAGTGTAGTGGAGTGGTGTAGAGGAAGGAGGAAAGTAGGTTATGTGGTCTTAAATGAAATAGAGGTTAGATAGTACTGCATGGTCTAGTAAGCTGTGGTAATGACTCTGGCATTTACTTGAAGTGATATGGAAGCCTTTGGAGTGTTTTGATCAGAACAGTCCAACAGAACTGTTGAATTCCATTACTCTTGCTACTGTGTTGAGAACAGATTGAAGGAAGGCCAGGGCAGAAGTAGGGGTGCCAGTTGGGCAATTATGATAATCCATGTGACAGAGATGGTGGCTTAGACCAGGATGGTAACTGTGGAGGTGGTGAAAAGTTCATATGCTGGATGTGCTTTGATAGTATGTTCCACAGGATTTGCTGACAGATTAGATATGGAGTGTGACAGCAAAGAAATTAGGGAGAACTCAATCACCTAAGCAATTGAAAAGATAGAATTTACATTTACTGAGATGGGGAAGATAGCAGGAGAAAGACATGGTGGTGAAGATTAATAATTTGGATTTGGACATATTAAGGGTTAGATGCATTTTAAATATCCAAGTGGGGATGTCAAGCAGATGGTCTGAAGACCAGGCTAATGATATGCATTTAGGATTCTTCAACCTACAACTGGTTTTAAAAGCAAAGAGATAGGGTAGATTCATCGAAAATATGTGGGGTTAGAAAACTGAAGAGGACCAACAACTGAGCCTTGGGGGCCTTCAACATTAAGAGATGAAGAGCTACCAGCAAAAGATTCTGAAAAAGAGCTAGCTGTATGCTACGTAAGGGGAAGGGCAGGAGTGTGGAATCACAGAAGCCAAATGAAGGAAATGTTTGAAAAAGTAGGGAGATTGTCAAAGTTGAGGATTGAGAGTTGATTTAGCAAAGGAAATCATTGATGACCTTGATGATATCAGTTTCCTTGGAGTGGTGGGTGGTGAAGCCTTGTTTGGAATGTTTGGCAAAGCAGCAGAAGCAGAGGAGTTAGAGGGTAATGGTATACATCCCTTGAAGATTTTTATTGAAAAGGAAAGGAGAGAACTGGATCATTAGTTGGAGGGCCATGTGATATAAAGAGTTTTAAAGATGTGCAAAGAAAAAAAAAGTATGTTATGCTTCTGAGAAAGAGTCAGTAGAGATGGAAAAATGATGCAGGAGAGAGAGAGGGGAGCAGTATTCTAAGGATGGAACAGGAGAGGCTATCTGTTTCTAGGCTTATGGGCTATTTATCTATACTAATAAGAGAGGAGGAAAACTGTGGACACAGGTGCAGGTGGGGGTGTGTGCATGTTCTCTTTGGATTCCTTCTCATTGTGATGAGTGGCACACAGTGCATAAGAAATTTGTAGGAAATGGTATCTTTTTCCCATTTGGTCACGGATGTATTTGATGAGAAAATACTTTGAGATTCTCAGAATTTCTCGAATTTCTGCTTGAGAGAAGACTTAGAAAGAAAGTTGAGATTATAAAATAGAAGGTAGCTAGAGGTGAAGGGGGAAGTAAGGTAAGCAAGATTATATCATGAAGTCTGAGAAAGGCTATGGTGAGGACAGTAAAAACATTGAATCTTACCTCCATTGCTGCTGGCTAACTACAGTAATGTTCTAAAAATATTATTATCATATCAAAGAGATAGCTTACTTTTTAAGTACCAAGTGTGATCTAATAGAGAACCGTGTTATTGCTGGTGGTGAATCTACTTATGGAGGGGTGGTATTAGACCTGGAAAGAGATGTTAGCTAGGAATAGATTTCAGTTGGATTTTGAAAATGATGTAATGAAAACTGTATTGGCAACAAATTGGGTGTAAGGAAAGAGCATCTTGACAACACTGCTCATGGATACTAAGCCACTGCACTTAGTAGGTGGAGAGAATTTTGCAGTTGGAAATAGTACCTTGTTTGACATGACTTTCCTTCAGTTATTTAGGGACCATTTGTTTATTAAATCATAATTATAAAATAGGGTTTTGTGTGAGGTCTTGGCAAGAAATGGTGATACCAAGATGCAAATGACATGATCCTTGCCTTCAAATTACCGTCTCTAGTAGAGAAGAAAAGAACGTACACAAATATTCTGAAGAATTGATAAATGCCATATGAAGAGAACTGAATGCTTTGATTTTCTTTTCTTAATTTATTGTGGAAATTATCAGACACTCAAGAGTAGAAAGAATAGCATAATGAACTCCAGTGTACTTATCACTCTTCAAAACCTATCAGTTTTCTGCCAGACTTGTATGTTGTGTGAGAGTAGGGAAGGCAGCAATTGTTTCTGTTTGTAGATCGGGATAGGGAGATTTCATGAAGCCTCTCCTATGTGGAGATGTAGAAAGAACATTGAACTGAGCCAATTGTAGAATTCTTGCTTCTAGTTCTGTACCTGCCAGTGCTTTGCTGGCTGACTTTCTGTTACTCAACTGACCTCTCTGTTCTTTACTTTCTCAGTAGAGTGTGGCTGTTATTCTACATCAGGAGGCTGCAAACATTGGCCCTCAGGCCAAATCCAGCCTGCTACCTGTTTTCATGAACAGTGAAGTCTTATTAGAACACAACTACATCCATCAATTTATTGTCTGTGTCTGCATTTGTCATAGATTATATTTTCGTAGTTGAGGCAGAGATGATGTGGCTGAGAAGCCTAAAATATTTACTCTCTCGCCCTTTACAAAATGCTTGCCAAGTCCTGTTCTATATGGTCTCTGATATTCCTTTAGCTCCAATATGTTACTCTATTAGCTGACTAAAAGTTAGTAATTTTTGAGCATTTACTAAGAGCCAGCACTGTTGTTTTGGTTTGTATGTACTAACTCATTTAATCATCACCAAAACCCTATTAGGTGGGTTCTATTATTTCTACAAATGAAACTAAGGCATACATTAACTTGCCCAAGGTTACATAGTACTAAGTAGTGGAGACAGGCAATCCTGTTACAGCATCTATATCCTTAATTGTAATGTTGCATTTCCTTTAGATACATAGAAAAATACATATATGAAAAAATTTAGTCAATTAGAGAATGAAAATTCATAAATCAATGATTTGCACTTAAGTAAAGTTCTATATTGTGATTATAGATGTAAAGGCTTTAGGATGCTGACTAATCCTGAATGCACATTAGAGGTGAATAGTGTGTGAAATCCAAATATGCCTGGGTAGAAAATTCTAGTACATCATAATTTTCTGATGAAGCCTTAGTGGATTTTTGAAAGTAGAACGCTGTACTTAAAAAGAAAATAAATATAAAATGATATACCAATAGGAGTCTATTATTGTTTCTTTTGACAATATTTACGAGTTTTCAGGAGTCCATGTCATTAGGATATGACATGATTGTTTGGTGCGAAAGATTAGGAGTCAGGGGCCCAGAGTTCTAGTCCCAGTTCTGTCCCCAGCTTGCTTTTGTGTCCTTTGTCTTCTCTGGCCTTTGGTTTTTTTAACTGAAAAATGAGCAGGTAGCCCAAGATCATTTTAGGGCTTCCTACAGCTCAAAAATATGATGCTGTAACTTTTTACATGGCACATTCAAAGAAATAGATGAGATAGCAACATGGAAGAACTAGGCTTGTAAACACAAAACTTTAATCTCCCCCTTTATCCTGTCTACACATATGAACACATATAAGATATGTATACATAAAAATTCATGCACGTATAACTATAAAATCAGTGTGATTCATTTTATATGTGATATCTAGTCACATTTGATGTAGAAGCAGTTAAATATCTGTCCTTATGTTAGTGTATTTTTGTATTTATATGAGAGAATGGGTGATTTCTTTTCTTCCTTAGCCAAAAACATACAGTTGTATAGAAAGCGAGTCTTGATGAATTCCTTGACCTCTGTGATCTGTCAGTGTGCCTCATGTTTTCTCTAGCAAAATTTGATTCATTGTTCAATTTGTTTGCCAGTTAAAAGCAAACAGTATGCCCGAAATCAGGGTTGTCTGTTTTGCACTGTTGCATGGGATATTGATGTCAGACAAAATTGTGATTTAATTGTTTTGATATTTTGATCTGAGCAATTCAGATAAGAAAGGTGATTTATCTTTCATAGAAACCTTGTATTTTGAGCTCAGCATAATTTTTCCCCAACTACTTGCTTATAAATGTGGTTTCAGTTTTTAAAATGTTGGGTTTTACTCATAATGGGAATTTGCTCTCAGTATTAATTACGTGTTTGGTTAGGAGTATATTACAGATACTTTATGTTTTAGATGTTCAGTCATGAAAAACTTTAGAAGAGTTATGAATCCTTTAAAAACATAATGAAAATTCTATACCCTTTGACTTTTCCATTTCCATACAATATCACATGTGAATGTTTTCTATATTACAGATAGCTTTTTGCTTTTTTACAACCTTCGCATAGAAAATTATTCATGAACTTCTTCAGTTTTAGGGCTTTATTATATTGGTCCAGCCTCTGTTGGTAAATTTATAACTCTACATAGGCTGTGCTCTCTTACTCCTGTGCATTGAGTCCAGTTATCATTGGTGAAAAAATAACCTCAAATAATGTATTCCTAAATATACTTTGGGTCTCCTTATCTTTTTACACTTACTGGAGGAAAAAAATAAAACACAAAGCAGAAACACTTTTAAACAAATTATACTCTCTCTGTATATAGTAATGATTTAAAAATTTATTTATTTTCAATTTAACACACCAGTCAATGATTTGACAACCTCTTGGAGCATCTCCTGCTTCTAAGAAGCACTCACAGCCTAGTCAGCTTCCAGAGGGGAACGTTCAGCTTTTCTGAACCAAACCTGAAACATATTCCCCGCTAGGCTTCAGAACTCTCAGAGAGTGCTCAAACCAAAGTAAACACCTTCTGGTGCACTGTAATGCTTTTCTGAAATGCTGGTTGTAGAAGTCAGTTTGAATTTTTAATTACATTTAGGTGATAAAAGCATCCTTTATCTGACCTTCTCAAGAGATGTGAATCTGTTTGGGAATGACTTAAGAAGGCTTGTAGTCTTGGACCCTTTCCTTTAATTTTCCTAAATTCCCAGAAAACTTTAAAAACCAGGTGTTTTCAAGCACAACAGCTGCCAATTATGCAGGAAACCTACTCTTGTGTGTGTATGTTTGTGAAAATGCTTGCTTTATTGCTTCTTGTTGAGATGAGATAGCATTGGAGTTACATTTCCCAGGGAGGCTCTGTTTACAGGAGGTACTTGGTTCTTAGGATAAGCCCTTTTCCAGTAAATCACAGCTGAAATTATAGAGTGCTAGCAGTTATCCCTCTTCTAAGAATTTTCCCCAAGATAGCCTAATCACCAGGGGTCTAGTGTCTACCTCAGAGTAGGCCAGCCTAAATGATTTGTAAATCACCACTTTGGAGCTGTAAAATAAGATGATGATTCTCCAACTGGGGTACTCTGAGCTATGTTGGAAGGCTTCAAGCCACAGGTAAACATGACTATCTTCTTGGAATGTCAAATACACTAAATTTTTTTTGAAGGAAGTAGTTAAGTCACTTATATGGTAAATTAAATGTTTAAGATCATAAAAAGATTGTGACTATGACATCCAATGCAAAATATGTAGTTTTTAAAATAAAATTTAAGACTTCAAAATAATTTCTTGCATATAGTAGGTCTTTATGAATATGTTTTCAGACCCCAGGAAAGGATATGGGTTGACATACAGATAGTAGTTTGGTTGTCATATTCCCATCATGTTTAGTCCCATTAAGCTTATATTCAGAAGCTTATAATCAGTCCCATCAAATCTTCAGGTTATAACCATTGTCCACCTGCTTTGGTTTACTTGCTGTTCTGATGTTTACCCACACTGATCTTTTAAATTTGCGGGAATGATTTTCCTCTTTACTCTTTCTATGTTTTTCCTATACTTTTGGCATTGAGATATTATGATTTCTGTGAGAAGCTGCCCCCGCTTTCTTTTTTTTTTTTTTTACGAAACTGTAGATAAATAGGAATTTGCAAAGATAGTACCAGAGAGGTCCTGTGTTCTCTTTACCCAGTTTCACCCATTGGTTATATCTTATACAACTATAGTATGATATCAAAATCTAGAAGTGGACATTGGTACAGTTTGTGTATATAGTTCTGTCATTTTCTCTCATGTGTGGATTCATGCAGTTACCACCACAATCAAGATATAGAACTATTTCATCACCACAGAGATCCCTCTTACAGTACCCTGCAAAAGAGATACTAAAAAAATCATAGGAATTTAATCTAGTAAAGGAATTATTCACTTTCTTATTTCTAGTTTTTGAGATTTTTTACACAAATGCTACATTGTTTTGTATTTTGGGCCATGTAAGAGAAAGGTGAAATATTATCATTACACTGCAGGAGAGCTTAAATAATCAAAATAGTTATAACGGGGCTTCCCTAGTGGCGCAGTAGTTAAGAATCTGCCTGCCAATGCAGGGGACACAGGTTCGAGCCCTGGCCCGGGAAGATCCCACATGCTGCGGAGCAACTAAGCCCATGCGTCACAACTACTGAGCCTGCACTCTAGAACTCGCGAGCCACAACTTCTGAAGCCTGTGCACCTAGAGCCTGTGCTCCGCAGCAAGAGAAGCCACCCCATGAGAAGCCCACGCACCGCAACGAAGAGTAGCCCTCGCTCACCGCAACTAGGGAAAGCCCGCGTGCAGCAATGAAGACCCAATGCAGCCAAAAATAAAATAAATTAAATAAATAAAAAAAAAAGTTATAACAGATCAAGTCATCTGTGAAAGAAGTTTTTGAAGGCTTAATCTCAAGTTGTCTTCAAAAACCTTTGTTTTGGGACTTCCCTAGTGGTGCAGTGGTTAAGAAACTGCCTGCCAATGCAGGGGACACGGGTTCGAGCCCTCGTCCAGGAAGATCCCACATGCCGCGGAGCAACTAAGCCCATGTGCCACAACTACTGAGCCTATGCTCTAGAGCCCAAGAGCCACATCTACTGAGCCTGCGTGCCACAACTACTGAAGGCCGTGCACCTGAAGCCTGGGCTCTGCAACAAGTGAAGCCACCACAATGAGAAGCCCACGCACCGCAACGAAGAGTAGCCCCCACTCTTTGCAACTAGAGAAAGCCTGCGTGCAGCAACAAAGACCCAATGCAACCAAAAATAAATAAAACAAAAAACAAAACAAACAAAAAAAACCCTTTGTTTTGGAAGGTTAGACATTCGTATACCTGAAGGTAGGGACCATGTGGTTCCATCCATCTTTGTGACTAATCCTTATATGTGTGCTGGAATTGCCTGGACAAAAAAGAGAAAATGGGGGAGCAAATAGAAAGAGGGATCTTGTTTAAGGTCCTAAGTAGTCAAGCAGACTTGTCTCTTCCTGGGGAACCCAGAGTTGGAGAAAAATAATATTTCAGTATTATCAAAAGTGCTATTAAATGTTCATGTCTACAGCTATGTCAGAATCACTCACTTTCTTATTTTGTTTAATCAGATTATGTGAGAATAATTATTCTATTACTAGGGCCTCAGAAATCCTTCCTGATAGTTTTTCTCAGAAGTATTTTCAGCAATCATGATCTGGGATTTTATTCTCATTGTCATATGAACAGTGTAAATGTATTGTTAAATTACAGTTTGCATAGATCTTAGTTTTAGCAATTTACAAGATAATATATATGTATATATATATATATTTTTTTTTTGCGGTACGTGGGCCTCTCACTGTTGTGGCCTCTCCCGTTGCGGAGCACAGGCTCCGGACGCGCAGGCTCAGTGGCCATGGCTTACGTGCCCAGCCGCTCCGCGGCATGTGGGATCCTCCCGTACCGGGGCACGAACCCGCGTCCCCTGCATCGGCAGGCGGACTCTCAACCACTGCGCCACCAGGGCAGCCCCTACAAGATATTTTAACTTCATTTATTTGAAACTTTGTGACTTTGAATGTATAAAATAGCTATCTTCTGTACGGTTTTCAGCTATACAAGCAATAAAGTATTTTTGGAGTTTTGGAGATACTACTGAAAATTTGTACTGTAATTAGTAATAGCTGCTTGTCCATTAGTCCTTCCCCAATCTTTTTAGGTTATCTGAATAAAGCAAAGAATTCCTGTTTCTCTTCTCAGTTTTTGCTTTGCTATCTGAATAATCTTCATAATATTATTATTGTAGTGATAGTTAAACATTAGGTCCAGATTATTGTCATCTTCATTATGTTCCATATCAATTTTCCAAGGTGAAAACAGCATTATATATGTATAACTATAGATATTGTTTTCATTTGCTTTACTAAATTTGAGTTGGGTGCACAGGAAGGGCAAGGCAGAGAGTGAGCATGCTCATTTTGTCAAATATATTTTATTCTATTACAGCAGTTGAAAACGATGTAATTCCCCCCCAAATCCTTAATTTCACTTAGAATGAAAAAAATCTATTTTAATGGTTATTAAATGTCAAACACTTTTAAAGTTAATAAAAAAACTGACATTGTGTAAGTATAGAAAGAAAAGGTGGCTTGGTTTTTACTTTTACCAAGATTAGCATGGTATGCTGCCATGTGTCTCTAACTTCTGTATCATCCTCAATTTGGTAATGTTGGTATGGATTCTGCTGGTACTGAGGGTTTTATTTATTGCCAGTATTAGAGACAGTGACATTAGTGAGATTCAAGTGACTCATCATCACCATTTCTTCCCTTGAGTGGAGAAAGTTGCTCTTGACTTCATTGCTGCCTGGTGTATATCTATAAAAAAGCAACTATTCTCTTACTTGCTCAGTATCAAATGTAAAAATCTAATTGTGTGATTTTTCATATTATTGTTATTAAGAATTCAATTTTAAAGCAAGCAGTGTGTGTTTGTATTATAATCTAAACTCTTCTTAGTACGTATCCAGTTTGAACTCTTCTAAGCATTTTTATGACAAAAACAAAAACAAAAAAACCCATCAGAGTGTATTTAGGACAAAGTAGTTACAAAACTTTTAAATTAATGTTTGATAAAAATGGACTTGCCATTATTACTAGTTTCTATCTCTGATAAGAATTGCTCTATTTCTCATGTCTTCTTTTTGGTTTACATGTTTTTGGGGGGGTAGTGAAAAACAATCTTTACCTATTTTCATAACATGTACATTTTTGTTTCTACATAGTTATTCCTTCACTTTAATATAGACAAAAATAACATAACCAATAAAACAATGTTCATTAATGCAGTGTTAAGGATAGTGGAGGGATTAAGGAAGAATCTTGTCAAGTTTGGTATCTGTTTCAGTAGCTCACTTTTAAGCAGTTAAAAATGTCTTTAGGACATCTGCCTTGTCTTTCTCTTGCACCTCATCTCCTTGGCGCACTTATATTTATGACCACCTTTCAGAATTTTAATTTCTTTATTTATAAAGTGATGCTAGTAACACTCGACTATGTAAGATTATTGTAAGAATAAATTAAGATGGCATGTGAGGAAACTACATTATCCTACATACATGAGTATATTTGAAGTTAGTCAAGTCTGGGTTTAAATCCCAGTTTTTTACCTTGGTATTCTATTACTCTGTGATTTTTGACAACTTGTTGGCCTCTGCTTTCTCCTCTCTAAAATGGAAATGATTTTACCTACCTCAGAAGGTTGTTTTGGAGTTGAATTGATAATACTGTAATGTATGTGAAGCACTTAGTACATTTCCTGGCACCTAATACTTAGTAAATGCTATTTCCCTTTTCTTTTCCCCATTTTCTCATTCTCCCCAGACATGGGGAATGGGACCTGGAAAAGATCAGATATGGGTTAGGATGAAATCATTTTGTTCTGTGTTCTTTGTCAAGCTGTAAGGGGCTTTTCGTTCCCAAAGGAAAGTTAGTGAGGGGCTTTCTTTGTGGGCGAAAGACCGGGAAGATTTTCCAAGTCACCATCCACCAACAGTTGTTTGATATCTGATCATCTAATACTATCACTCCTCTGCTGAAACGTGTTTGGTGGCTCCTCACTGCCTTTGGGATGAAGCTAAACTTCTTAGCCCACTGAACAAAGCCAGTTATAATCTGGCCTCCATTAAAGACTCCATCCTCATGTCCTGTCCCTTATCCTAAACACACTTTGTGATATAAGTAATCCTCCTTCTATGCTCCCATCTTTACACACATGTGGACACTGCCTGGAATGCCTTTCTCCCTTCCCTAAATGACAGATGCTCGTATATCCAGCCATATCTCTTTTTGTAAATGTCCCCACCCCTTTTCCCCAGAGCCAGTCACACTCCCTCTACTGTGGTCCTATATTCCTTGTATATATGGCTGCCTTTATTAGCACCATTTTCAATGTATCTTCATCCCCCACCCCTGCCATGTTTTATTTGCCACATGGTCAGACACAACGTCTTTTATTCTTTGCCTCCTTGTCTATCATTATATTGCCCAGAGTGTGCTTATTAAACTTTTTTTTTTTAATTTATTTTTTTTGGCTGTGTTGGTCTTCGTTGCTGTGAGCAGGCTTTCTCTAGTTGTGGCGAGCGGGGGGCTATTCTTCGTTGCAGTGTGCGGGCTTCTCATTGCGGTGGCTTCTCTTTTTGAGCACGGGCTCTAGGCGTGAGGGCTTCAGTAGTTGCAGCACGTGGGCTCAGTAGTTGCAGCTCGCGGATTCTGGAGCAAAGGCTCAGTAGTTGTGGCGCACGGGCTTGTTTGCTCCGCAGCACGTGGGATCTTCCCGGACCAGGGCTCGAACCTGTGTGCCCTGCATTGGCAGGCGGATTCTTAAGCACTGCGCCACCATGGAAGTCCCCTTATTAAACTTTTTAAATAAATTTGTCTTCGTGACAAAAGCTAAGTACCTATAATGTGCTGTAACATAACAGCCCAAACCAAAGCTGTTCCCGAATTCCTCCCCCACATCCCTTGTGAAGATGTACTTCCCCAAATAGATTATAAACTCATAAGTATCCCTGTACTTAGCTTTGCCAGGCACACAAAGGTTGCCTAGGCTCACATCAGGTGTGATTGGGGGTTGAAGATACAACTTCATCTTACAACTTCACTGCCTTTTGCTGCTTAAGCAAAGCTGGTGCACTGAAAGGAGAAGATAGACTAATAGATAGGAAGTGAGGATTTCCTTACCTGAAACTGTTTGAGAATAGCCAATAGGGCCAAGTTTGGCCCCTTTTTGAGATATCGCACGCATTGTGTGTGTTTGTGTGTGGGGATGGGTGGAGGGGGTGGGTAGGTGTGCTTGGGAGGGTATGAATGGGTGGGTGGGTAAGTGGGGCAGGAATGAGGAGGACCATGACTCCTAGGGTCATACAAGGGAGGTCTGTTTTGAGGTAGTCCCCAAAGACACTTGATATAAGTAGATAAGGAGAACTTTGTGAGTAAAGAAGCAGGAAGCCTGAGAGTATAAAAGATGTTCAAGAGTTGTATTAAGCAGGAAGAGCTAAACAGGAATGAGGGAAGGTCAATAACAGAACTGGAGCTGAACTTAATTATAAATGGGTCACATGTAGATCTCAGGAATGTCATCTGCTGGAGCCATGTTCACTTCTGGGGACACTTAAAGGCAACGAGTTACACTGCACGGTAGGGATGGCATGGGGAAAAGTAGAGAAATAGAAAGATTAAATCAGCTTGGCTGTGTTTTTTCGCAAAATAAATATAGGGATATATGGCCTGAAACATGGTTTGGGGACGGATATAGGAAATCAGGATTTTTTATTTTTATAGTGATAACAGATAACTGTAGACAATTTGGGCCTAGAATTCAGGTCACTTCAGTTAAATTCAGTAAACACTGAGAGCTATTCTTTGCTGAGAGAAAACACGAATACCCTGATTTGCCTTTCACAGAACTTTTATTGTACTTGGAGGAATGAGAAAATAAAAGCCACTAAATGGTAAGATATTGTTTTGTCTTATTTTAATTTTTTTTTGGCGGTACGCGGGCCTCTCACTGTTGTGGCCTCTCCTGTTGCGGAGCACAGGCTCCGGACGCGCAGGCTCAGCGGCCATGGCTCACGGGCCCAGCCGCTTTGCGGCATGTGGGATCTTCCCGGACCGGGGCACGAACCTGTGTGCCCTGCATCGGCAGGTGGACTCTCAACCACTGCGCCACCAGGGAAGCCCCTATTTTTTTTTTCTTTTTAATTTACAAAACTGTTTTTATCTGAGACTCTGATTTATATTTTATTACATAGACGAGAGATGATGGTTTGATGCTAATATTATTAGATAGCAGTAGCTTATAACATATATTTAGGATTTGCTTCTTCGAAAGTTTATTTTGCCTACTCCATTTTCAGCTCACTCTATTTCTTCTTCTACTGATATTGAAAATGTTGAGTGTGAAAAATGAGGTTGGTAAACTTGAAAAAAGTAGTGTAATATTTTTAGAATGTCACTTTTTTTTGCTATAACAGTCTTATGTGTCCTTCATTAGAAGCCACATCACATCCTTTTTGGAAATATATAACTAATTAAAGTAAAACTAATAAATGAGCACAAGTGTTGGGATACAAAAATTGACACTGTTTTACATTTAATTAATTGTATTCTCTATTCTTATTCTTAGAGGTGTAGTTACTTTAAGAGGTCGTCTAGTTTACCCCTTTTCATTTATAAAGAAGTATTAAATGACCTTCTCAGACTCACATAGGTCCGACTCAAATGAGACCAAGCTGGGACTAGAAGTTGGTGTTCTGGCTTACAATCCAGGCCTTTTCCACTATCCAAATCCACATATTGGTGTTTAAAAATAAAAACACCAACTTTGTTACAAGTAATGGCCTTCCCATTGTTTTATTAAAATGTGCAGAAGCACTTTCAGTGCACTTTTATTCTTTATTTCACATTATTCTAGTGGAGCTACTAAGCGACTCAGGATTGCTTCCTAATTTAGTTAATATTTTCTTCAAGCTTCTCTTATCTCTTAGGGGGCTATGAAGGTAGACTAGCGAGCCATTATTCTTCCAGGGCAGAGGAAAACCTGAGGGAATGGGCAAGAGAGTGAGGGGAGAAGGGTTCTAAGGAAGGGATGGTCCAGAAGAGTGGTTCCCAAGGTTTTTAGGAAATTTCCACTGGTCTTTGACAAAACGAGGAAATAAGGATTATGCAGTGAGTTTTTCCACTCTCTTTTATTCTATAATCAAATCTGTCCTACTCTTTCTAGTAACATTATTGAGAAAAAGTTGATAACCCTATATCAATACTCTCATATATATATATTTTTTGTTTTGTTTTGTTCTGCTTTGTTTTTAGCTTTATGGGTCCGTGAAGTCCAAAAGGTGTAGGAGATGCTCATCCAGAATCTATAGTGCTGTTCAGGGAGAAAAGCCCAGAGGAGGCCTCTTATAATAGAACCACTGGGTGACATTTGGGGCTAGATGCCTGGAATGAAAGAGGTGTTAAGAGACAAGTGTGTTTTAAAGTGGAGGAGATGTCAGATTTGAAGTTAGTGGGGAAATGGGGAAAATGAAGATGAAGACTGTTTATTTAGTTGGTTTTCTCAGGATTGGTGTTAAATAAGGTTTACATGTGAAGAACGTGCAGTAGACAGTGACTTGGAAGAATGCTTATTTGGAATTCTTGCTGTCTGCACAGGATTCATTTGGTACTCTTACCCCAGTTATGGAATCACTGAGTGTTTTACCCTCAAAACAGGAATTTAAAATGCTGATTTTTAAAGTGCTTCGTGATCTTCAAGTATACCACTCTAAGCTTCAAAGATAGTGTCTTCACTTGGATACAGTCTTTGAAATGGGATTCCACTGAAGCTTTACAAAGTGGTAGTGCAGCACCTAATGACAGCAATCTTGCCTTTTTTTCATGTTTTCAAAACCACCTGTTATATTGTACATGGTCTGTAATTATGAAGTGATGTGAAAAAATTATTTAATTTTTTGGAAAGTTGGGTCAACATGTTAGTGGGATAATGGCAACATATACCAGGATTAAAAAAATGAAACCCGCTTTCTAGATAATCTGACTTTCTAGGAACATAAACACATGCTGCTAAAGCAAAATGAAGAAACAAGACAAAACCAAAAGCAATTCCCCCTCTCCCTCCTCAAATAACATCCGTAAATAATCCCCCATGATAAGTGGATATGCTAGAGTGCATTGAGTCATAGCATCTGGAATCAAACATACAGAATAAAGCATACTAAGAACTATTTTTGATTTTTCTTCTCCATATCATATAAGCCCTAAATGTGTTTTCCTCTTGCATAAGGAAGAGAAATAACTCAAAGATCAGTTTTGTGTTTGGCTGGCTTTTTTGTTCATATATAAAAGCAGTGTGTGAAAAATGGAAGCATTTAGCATTTACTTCTATTTGAAAAAGTTTGGTTAGAAAGATCCAGGTGATATAGATCATGTATATAAGACTTGTTTACTTGTGTTATTTTCTGAGAGCACAGTACAGGTGAGCCTTGCACAACTTGAGGGTCAGGGGCACGTATCCCTCCTCTTGGCCCCGCCTCTGCCCCCCACCAATTGAAATTCCACTTTTAACCTTACAGTTGGCCTTCCATGTCCATGGTACTGTATCCGTGGATTCAACCAACTGAGTATTGTGTAGTACTGTCGTATGTATTTAGTGAAAATAATCCAGGTATAAGTGGACCCACGTAGTTCAAACCCATGTTGTTCAAGTGTAGTGTCAACTGTACAACTATTTAAAAGTAGAGTATTACTCTGTTACATTAGTTTCAAATTGACTTTCAGAGAATATTTTCTTTGAAAAATTTTATGTTTATAAGCTTTTTTCTAGTGATCAAAATAATATAGTCATTGCGGAACATTTAGAAAGCCTAGAAATATATAAAGAAATAGAAAAAAATGTCACCTATAATTCACTACCCAGCGATGTCCTGTTAAAATCTCGGTATTTTTTACTTCTGATTTTTTTTCTATTTTAGTTTATCCTTATATTTTTGAGATCATACCAGATATTTTAACATTCTGCTTTTTCAACATAACATGTATAGAGTATTTTTAAAATATTATTTTAACTTTATAAGTGTAATTATTGATGACTGCATGGTATATCATCTGACGTGGCCATAGTAAATCTAACTATTTCTCTGTTGCTGGACATTCAAGTTGTTTGCATAAATATTCAATCTTTAAATTAATGGAAGTTTGTTTTCTTGAGGCTCTTCTGTTCAATTGAGTTAGCTTATTGAAGAGATTCTTTTTAGGATTAGATTTTCCTTTTCTTCTCCCATCCCCTCAATTACATGCTGGCTAATTCCTGGAATTTTCCCCTACCTGTTCTTTGTAATCTGAAAAACTCCTTGTTCTCTATGACTGGTCTGGCAGCTTCAGCTTAGTTGTGATGGATGTATTGTGACTGTAAAAGGTAAGTACATATGGCTCCTTTTGTTAAGTTACCCTGAACCTTAACAGGAGGTCCTTATGCAACTTGAGAGCCATAAATATACGCAAAGATGCTAAATAGAATGTAAGGAATGAAATAGTACTCGTTCACTATAGTTTTTTCACTAGTTAAGTTTTTTACCTCAGTTGTATGCAAAATGAAGTGTTTTACGCCAGTATTAATACTGATGGTTGCATGAATTAAGTATTGAGTTTTTACTCATAATGTATTTTTTATTGATTTCAAGAGTACAGCAACAGTTTGTCAGTATTGTATTATAAACATTCTATTGGTTATATGGGACCTATCTGAGTTTATTATTCTTTTCAATAATATTTTTCATTTTGTAGGAAAAGATGGATAGTGTTGTGGACAAGATTATTGAGCAAAATGCTTGGTCCTTAGATCCCTTGATAAGGTTATGTAGATTTTTCCCTGCTTTAAGATCTTTTTATTCATGTTGGAAAAAGTACTACTTTGTGCAAAAGTAGATTGCTATTCAAAATAATATATATTTCTTCGGGAAACTTTCTTCAACATCCCTTTTCCTAACCTTATGATAAATTTTATTACACAGGCTTATTTTGAAAATAAATTAATTAAATGTTAAGATTATTTCTGGAAATAGTCACAATATATGATAATAAACTAGTTTACATTTTTATTTAACAAGATGCTTTTTGATAGCATTAGACTTTCTATACCACAATTCCCTCATGTACTTTGAAGAACTTCTAAGAGGGACTTCCCTGGCAGCCCAGTGGTTAGGACTGCACACTTCCATTTCAGGGTGCATGGGTTCGATCCCTGGTGGGGGGGTGGGGGAGGGAACTTCTAAGACAATAACTGTGTGTGTGAGTTATTGTGTTTCTAATATCTATATGTTAAAATTACTTTAAAGAATAAATAGCTTATCTGGCATTATAGTCTATGAATTTTACATCTCATTAAAAGAATAATTTGAAATGGATATAATGAATTGTGTGTTCTATGGTTGTATTCCATTTAGACTATTTTAGGAATTCATCATGAAACAAGGCATGATTTATTGTTTCTCAGGGTTTTATTGTTAAAGCAGCTTTAATTTTTAATAGTCTATTCATTTAATACCATTGTTTTACATGGAAGGCATGAGAAAAATATTAGTTTGCCCATAGAAAAACCTTGATTTTTGTTTTTAAATATTTTTTCTTTAAATATTTCTTCTTAAATGTTGTTCCTTACTTCCATAAATGAATGATTATTAGAGCATGTATCCTTGACTTGTGGAAAATTCTTCAGAACTCAACACAAAGACAGCACTATATGTCCAAATGGAAATCAAATCAGAATATATAATCATTTTATTTTCACACATCTACTGAAATCAGAAGGAAAATTTCCTCTCTGTATGATTTTTTGGGCTATTTTAATAATGGAGCAGTTCTTAAAATATTTAACAAATATTTATTGAGGATACCAAGGACTTTTAAAAAATATTTTTTAGGAATAAAAATATGGAAGTACTATGAAAACCAATGAAAAATTGCTAAGATGAAATGGAAAAATCTTCAGTAATGTAGAAATCTCTTTAAAATGGCTGGTGCTCTGAAAAATAAAGATAAATCTGGATTCAAAATTGACAAGACTGAGATAGTTTAGAGAATTAAGTCAGTTGTTGGTAGAGAGGTGAGTGTCAGTGTATGTGCATCTTTGAATTAGGAGACAGTAGTTCTCACTATGCTCTTGAAGTGAAAGTAAGGAAAGGTGAAGGGACCATTTAGAACAAGTATTAACACACAACAAAGTTAGTTAAAACAAGTCAATTCATATTGCAGAGTTAGAATAGGGAAGGGTCCCACAAAATTGAGGTTTATTTGTTTTCTTTTTAATTGATTGACTGATAACGTAGCGGTGCTAGTAGATTCTGGTTTATAAACATGGTAATTCTGTTATCCCATTTGCTTCATTGTCAGTGTTCTGTTATATTACAAAGCTACTGTGAACAGTCTATAAATTTCTGGGCTTTAATTAGCCCTGGAAATATGCAGAGTTTAAAAGTAAAAGTAATTGCTCAGCCTCTGATAACTTGTGCACAGTGAATCACCTTCTTTAGAGGAATGCTACATAAAACAAACAATTGTACAGAAGAGGCAATTAGGAAAATATGGTTTTGTTGCTGGGTCTGCAAGGAGGGATTTGCAGATTTTGTGAGATCCTGCAGAGTGTCAGTGAAATCTGCATTATAGCACATTATCTCCTGTGGGGAAGAATCTGAAGGGCTGCTTAGAGGTCTCGACTATCTCTGCTCTGTATGCTTTTGTCCTACTATGTAAAAAGCCTTCCATTTGCTGGAAACAGTAGTAGTGTTGGAACATTGAGAGGAAAGGATAAAAGAATAATGAAAAATTTCAGCTATCTGAGAAGGACTTTTATAGGCAAGCTTGACAGGAAGCCTGGGAGTCAAGTTGAAGGGTGATTAGATAAGCTGATATGATTTTACATACACTCTTTTATTTTGAAAAATAGCTATCATATTCAAAGGGGAGAAAGCCAATAGGTTGAGTGAAGAATACCTGATATGTAGGTATATCTGAAGTTCTTTTTGTGAGAATCCTAAAAACTAAATTTAATGCTATACACTAATGATTAATTATCTTCCAATTTTTTTCTTTTTGTAGTCAGATTTTGAAATTTACTCTCCCAGGTGCCTTTTTAAAAAGAAGTAAAAGTTGCTGAAGAATGCAAAGTTGAGAAAGAAATAAATTTAAAAGTAATCACTAGAGGTTAGAAGGTATATTTGGAAATTAGGATGCTGATATATGTATTGGTGGAAAAAAATAAGGAATTCCAGAAAACCTCATATTTCTGAGCTATAATATTTCTTGGTTTTAACCTTTATTATTTTCTTGATTTAGATCTTATTGTTTTTAGTTTGTAGGCTTATTCCACAAACTAATGTTCAAGGTTTTAAAAAGTGTTTTATATTTAAAGAAATAATACTTATGAGATTGTAGTATCTTATTCTAACCTATATCTGTAACAATTTTTAGTTTAAAGTTACATAATAACAGGTTTCGTAGTACAAAACTTCATATGTTAAACTCTAAAATGATCATTTTAAAGTTGGTTGTTAGTTTCATTTCTTTTTTTGTATAATTTTGCCTTAGTTTCTTATATTATTGTAATTTCTGGCACTTTTTTTGGGGGGGGTTGTCATCAGTGAGCCATTTACATTGTCTTAAATAAGATCTAAGCTTATTTCTCCTTCACATAACAATGGTAGGATAGTTTATAAGCTTCAAACAGTTTTTTAAAATGAATAAAATTGTTACAATTATGTTTTCAATTGACAGAATTTATCTAATAAACAGCTAGTTACTCCAGAATTTTAATGCATTAAAGTGAGTTAAAACAAATAAAATGTTTGATTTTGGCAAAGTCCAAGTGAATGTTGTTAGATTAATTATAGATTATTTTTCATTAGATTAAATATTTGTCATTTTTAGGTAGATAACACTTTAAGATATCATATTCTATGATTCACTTTTCAGGTGAAAATGTAAATGAAATAGCAAGGTGTTTGCCAGTATTTTCCTTCCTGCAATAATTAGAATAAATTCATGTAGAATAGAAAGGAATAATTTAGTACATGCTGTTATTTTTAAGCATTTTACAGTCTTTATTGAGCAGATGGTTTATATATAAAGGCCTAACAAACTTCAATATCTTACTTCTGGAACAATGCTTTAATGATTAAAGGGCATTAATAGGGCTTCCCTGGTGGCGCAGTGGTTGAGAGTCCGCCTGCCGATGCAGGGGACGTGGGTTCATGCCCCAGTCCGGGAAGATCCCACATGCCGCAGAGCGGCTAGGCCCGTGAGCCATGGCTGCTGAGCCTGCGCGTCAGGAGCCTGTGCTCCACAACAGGAGAGGCCACAACAGTGAGAGGCCCGCATACTGCAAAAAAAAAAAAAAAAAAAAGGCATTAATAATTTTAAAGTATATGTAATGTGAATTTTCATTACATTTCAAAATAAATTTTTTTTGTCTTGAAACTCATTTTTAAACACAGTGAAAACTTTTTCTTGAAGGATCATTGTATTAAAGAGATTGAGTGTGTATGTATAATTCTCTGTGTGTTTTTAAAAAATAACTGTTCAAAAAATTGATAATAAACTAATTTTGACACAATTGAACTGAAGAATGTTTACCTTTATATATCAACACAATTAGTGACATTTGCTAGTGATCTTTTCCCAAACAAGAACTGTGTTTTATTCACCTTTGTATCCCCAAATCCAGCACAAGTGTCTGTCTAGTACATATTCAATAATATTTACTGGGTGAGTTTCAGTATCTTTTCTGCTAAATTCTTATCTGTCATTATTTAATCAAGCTAAGATAACATATTTGTTTTATAATTCACTGTAAGTTTAAATGTATTTAAATATTTCCAAATACAGTTAATTATATTTGAGTTACTGTGCTTTTCTGCTTGTGAGAAGTAATTATTTGAATATAAAACAAGGTGTCTGAACTACAGTGTAGTTTTCTTTCTAATGCTTTTGCAATAACATCAATTTTCTGAGCACAGAAAATATCTGTTTCTGATGTCATTCTTCTGTTTTGGTCAGTTTTTTATTTTCTTTCTGTTTATTAATTTTTACTCATTTTTATTTCTTAGTTGTAGTCTTATATCCTGATGCCTAAACCTACACACACCTTTTTTCTTTTATTTGTACTTAAAAAATTTTTATCTTTTCTTAATACCTCCCTTGGCCAATCTTTGTGTATGTGCATATGTTTGTGTATATCTGTTTGTGTGTGTATTTGAGAGACAAAGTTACTGTAACAAAGATATCCATTGGGTTAAAAAAGATAGAACCTTATTTCTCCTTGACATAGCAATAGTAGGGTAGGGTAGTCAAGGTTGTCAAAGTGGTTAGTTTCACAAGGTTACCAGTCCCAAGTTTATTACATTTTTTTACTTTGTAGTCTAGGAGGAAGTTGTCCTTGTCTGCAAAGTTAGATCTGGGTCACTACCATTTCTGCATTCTAGTTTGAGAAATAGGAGAAAGCATAAGTAGAAGGCAAACAATTTCCTTTTAAGAAAGTGCCTGAAAATTTTCACATTCCATTGCTTGGAACTTTGCCACATGGCTACACATGGCTGCAAGGAAGGCTGGGAAGTATAGTCTCTGTATGCTTGGCTACTGAGCTAAAACTCTGTTACTATGAAGCAAGGGAAAATGAATTTAGGTGACCACTACTAGTTGCCCATTGCATTTAACTTGTATCCTGTTGGCTGGTAATTGTGTTTCATTTGTGCTATTAAGGGAAGGATCAAGGGAAGGATACAGTATTCCTATTTTTCTGGAATATGTCTACTGTGACCTAGCAGCATGGTGTGTCAAGCATAATTAGTAGGACTCCCAATGAGAAAATCCTAGGAAGCAGTAGTTGTGTTTAAAGCCATATGACCCCATGTAAGGACCGTCCCTTCAGGACCAACCGTAACAGAATTTGGGTTTGAGGGGTTTTATTAAGGGAGATTGGGTTTCACTCACAGGATATCTGGGTGTCCATTGTGAAATACACTTCTTTAGGTTAGTGTTTTTGTGATAATTTGCTTCATTTCTTCACAGCACTTTGGTGAAGTCTTAATTCCCAGTGCTACTTTTAGTATATCGTTCACTGCACTCTCTTAGCTTAATAAATGTTGGACATATTAGAACATTTTTTTTTGAATTTTATTTTATTCACTTTTTTTATACAGCAGGTTCTTATTAGTAATCCATTTTATACATATTAGTGTATACATGTCAATCCCAATCTCCCAATTCATCACACCACCACCACCCCCGCCACTTCCCCCCTTGGTGTCCATATGTTTGTTCTCTACATTTGTGTCTCAATTTCTGCCCTGCAAACTGGTTCATCTGTACCATTTTTCTAGGTTCCACATATATGCGTTAATATACAATATTTGTTTTTCTCTTTCTGACTTACTTCACTCTGTATGACAGTCTCTCGATCCATCCACATCTCTACAAATGACCCTATTTTGTTCCTTTTTATGGCTGAGTAATATTCCGTTGCATATATGTACCACTTCTTCTTTATCCATTCATCTGTCAATGGGCATTTAGGTTACTTCCATGTCCTGGCTATTGTAAATAGTGCTGCAATGAACATTGGGGTGCATGTGTCTTTTTGAATTATGGTTTTCTCTGGGTATATGCCCAGTAGTGGGATTGCTGGATCATATGGTAATTCTACTTTTAGTTTTTTAAGGGCCCTCCATACTGTTCTCCACAGTTGCTGTATCAGTTTACATTCCCACCAACAATGCAAGAGGGTTCCCTTTTCTCCACACCCTCTCCAACATTTCTTGTTTGTAGATTTTCTGATGATGTCCATTCTAAACATTATGAGATGATATACCTCATTGTAGTTTTGATTTGCATTTCTCTAATAATTAGTGATGGTGAGCAGCTTTTCATGTGCTTCTTGGCCATCTGTATGTCTTCTTTGGAGAAATGTCTATTTAGGTCTTCCGCCCATTTTTGGATTGGGTTGTTTGTTTTTTTAATATTGAGCTGTATGAGCTGTTTATATATTTTGGAGATTATTCCTTTGTCCGTTGATTCATTTGCAAATGTTTTCTCCCATTCTGAGGATTGTCTTTTCGTCTTGTTTGTAGTTTCCTTTGCTGTGCAAAAGCTTTTAAGTTTCATTAGGTCCCATTTGTTTATTTTTGTTTTTATTTCCATTACTCTAGGAGGTGGATCAAAAAAGATCTTGCTGTGATTTATGTCAGAGTGTTCTTCCTATGTTTTCCTCTAAGAGTTTGATAGTGTCCAGTCTTACATTTAGGTCTCTAATCCATTTTGTGTTTATTTTTGTGTATAGGTGTTAGGGAGTTTTCTAATTTCATTCTTTTACAGGTAGCTGTCCAGTTCTCCCAGCACCACTTATTGAAGAGACTGTCTTTTCTCCATTTTTATCCTTGCCTCCTTTGTCAAGATTAGTTGACCATAGGTGCATGGGCTTATCTCTGGGCTTTGTATCTTGTTCCATTGATCTATATTTCTGTTTTTGTGCCAGTACCATATTGTCTTGATTACTGTAGCTTTGTAGTATAGTCTGAAGTCTGGGAGCCTGATTCCTCCAGCTCCATTTTTTTCCCTCAAGACTGTTTTGGCTATTCAGGGTCTTTTGTGTCTCCATACACATTGTAAGATTCTTTGTTCTACTTCTGTAAAAAAATGCCATTGGTAATTTTATAGGGATTGCATTGAATCTGTAGATTGCTTTGGGTAATATAGTCATTTTCACAATATCAATTCCTCCAATCCAAGAACATGGTATATCTCTCCATCTGTTTTTTTCATCTTTAATTTCTTTCATCAGTGTCTTATAGTTTTCTGCATACAGGTCTTTTGTCTCCCTAGGTAAGTTTCTTCCTAGGTATGTTATTCTTTTTGTTGCAGTGATAAATGGGAGTGTTTCCTTAATTTCTCTTTCAGATTTTTTATCATTAGTGTTTAGGAATGCCAGAGATTTCTGTGCATTAATTTTGTATCCTGCAACTTTACCAAATTCATTGATTAGCTCTAGTAGTTTTCTGGTGGCATCTTTAGGATTCTGTATGTATAGTATCATGTCATCTGCAAACAGTGACAGTTTTACTTCTTCTTTTCCAAGTTGTATTCCTTTTATTTCTTTTTCTTCTCTGATTGCCATGGCTAGGACTTCCAAAACTATGTTGAATAGTAGTGGTGAAAGTGGGTATCCTTATCTTGTTCCTGATCTTAGAGGAAATGCTTTCAGTTTTTCACCATTGAGAATGATGTTTGCTGTGGGTTTGTCATATATGACCTTTATTATGTTGAGGTAGGTTCCCTCTTTGCCCATTTTCTGGAGAGCTTTTATCATAAATGGGTGTTGAATTTTGTCTACTGTGTAGGACAGAAAGCTTTTTTTGCATCTATTGAGATGGCCATATGGTTTTTCTTTTTCAATTTGTTATGGTATATCACATTGATTGATTTGCATATATTGAAGAATCCTTGCATCCCTGGGATAAATCCCACTTGATCATGGTGTATGATCCTTTTAATGTGTTGTTGGATTCTAGAACATTTTTTCTTTATGGTTTATATATTCTATCTTGAAATGTAAGGCTTTTCACATTAAAACAGTATGGAATTGCTGTGTTGTTGAAGCTGAGGGAAATCAGACCCTCCCATATTGTGGGTGGGATTCTAAAATGTGAGTCATTTGGAGAGCAATTTATTAATGTTTATGAAAATTACCAATACATATTCCCTTTAATATAGTATTTATTATATATATTTAATATATATCTCTGCAGGTATACTTACACATGAGGCATGATGTGTTTATAAGGTTATTTGTTACAACATGGTTTGTAATAGCGAAGAACAGAAACATCCTGAATAACTATCAATCATGGAGTGGTCAAATGAACAATGGTACTGCTATAAAATGGAGTACTATATAGCTATATAAAATGTTGAAGCTATTTAAATACTGAAATGAAAAATTCTCTAAGATTCATCACTATGTGGAAAAAAAAGTACAGAACACTGTGTGTGTTAAGACTCCTGTGTATAAAGAAGGGAATGAAATAATATATATTCATATATGCTTGTAAGCACATAAAGTACCTCCCACAGAATTACAAATGCATATGATAGAGCCAAAATATTTTTATTTAGGAATTACACTATAAACTCCCTCTTAGGAATCCTAATTTTATCCTTATGAAATTATGTCAATTTTAATGAGCAAAGGAGATTTTTCTCCATTAAAATATAAATCTGTTTATTTTAGAAAATGTGCTGATTGGCTAGTTCAGTTCTGTCTGATGTAGAAGTTCTGTTCTACAGTATCCCCACTTACTGGTTATCGTTTGTGTGTCTGAACACTGCCATTGATAGGCACTTGATTACCTTCCCAAGGGAGCTAGTTCTGTACATTTAGGTACAGTGAGAAAGCCCAAAAAAGATCTGTCTAGGGTGGGACAGAGATCTGGGAACTGGATATATTACTAGCCTACAGATACTAAAAATTTTAAATCAATTTTCTGAAATAAAGGGTCAGATTGTTGAGGAACATTGTAAAGAGCATAGTTCCCACTTGAGGCAGTGCATACCATTCTTAAATAAGTGTTAGAATTCCTCTTTATATAAAGCTAAAATCCACCCAGATTTACCTCTTCCATGACTTCCATACATTAAATTTTATTTCTATTCTGTGATTTTTATTCAAATAAAAGCCTTTCAGATATTTGAAAAGACATCAGGCTACAGATCCTTTGTTCCTTTGATGTTCTTCATGTTATATAATTTACAGACTCTATCATACTGTTTCTCCTGTAGAGGTTCTTCAGTGGAAGCATGGTATGCAGAAGTGAACACAAGGATCTCAATATACAAAGACCAGTAGACCCTTGTGTAAATAAACCTGCCTTGTTTTACATGGGGTGTGTGTGTGTGTGTGCACACATGCATGTATGTATGTATGTTTTAATGCTAAGAATATACGAGTTCTGCTGGCACCTAATGCACATTGTTGTCTTATTTTTAAGCTAGAGGTCCATTAGAGTAACTAGATATTTTTCACATGAACTGCTATTAATTACTGTCTCTACAATTACTATCTCTACAGTACTTTTTATTTCTTACAGAAAATATTCTTGTATTTCTCATTTGTTTATCATAGAAGTTAAAAAAATAGAAAAGCAAAAAAGAAATTCCAAATTGTACTTATTATAGCCTCTATTAATACATCATTGTGTATCCTTGCAGGCATTCTCTAGATCTGTGTTTCTCCAAACTGTAGGATGCTACCTATTAAGTCATCTGTGAAGTTAACTTAGTTAATTACAACTAGCATTTAAAAAAAGAAATAGAATAGTATAAATTAGAAAATATTTCACAGCCTTATACACAGAAAAAGTGAGTATTGTTCCATGAAAATGTTTCGATTAAGTACTTGTATCTGTGTTTTAATTAAGCACTTCTATATGTGGAAGAAGATGTACAATGCATTTATTAGAATGGAACACAATGAAAAAAAAAGTTTATTAGTAGATTCACTTTCCCTCTTTTCTTTCCATTTCTTTCTGTTTCACTGTCGTCCTCCCTCCTTTTACTTTCTCCCTCCTTTCCTTTCTCTTTCTTTTTTTTCCTCCAAAAATGAAATCCATTTTGCATGCTGTTTATAATGATTACTTCATTGAACTATGTTGTGAACAACTTTCTGTGTCAAGCATTTGTCTCCAGAGGCGTTTTAAATGACTGAAGAATATTACATTGTATAGATGGCCCCATCATTCACTGATTCTGTAATTTGTTTTAACTGTTGTGTTAGATTCTGGTGTACAGCAAAGTGATTCAATTTTATACACATATACAATTTATACACATACACAATTATGTGTATATATGTTAAATTACATAATTTATGTACATATATATAGTCTTTTTTATTGTAGGTTATTGAGTATCTTGAGTATACTCAAGATATTGAGTATAGTTCTCTGTGTTAAACAGTAGATCCTTGTTGTTTATCTATATTATATATAGTAATTTGTATCTCCTAATCCCAAACTCCTAATTTATCCCTCTACCCCCTTTCTCCTTTGGAAACATAAATTTGTTTCCCCTGTCTGTGAGTCTATTTCTGTTTTGTAAATATGTCCATTTGTATCATATTTTAGATTCCACATATAAGTGATATCATATGATATTTATCTTTCTCTGTCTGCCTTACTTAGTATGATAATCTCCAGATCCATCCATGTTGCTACAAATGGGCTTCTTTCTTTCTTTTTTATGGCTGAGTAGTATTCCATTGTGTGTATGTATGTATATATATATATATATATATACACACACCACATCTTTATCCTTTCATCTGTCGATGGACATTTAGGTTGCTTCATGTCTTGGCTATTGTAAATAGTGTTGCTGTGGACATTGGAGTGCATGTATATTTTCTAATTAGAGTTTTCTCTGGATATATGCCCAGCAGTGAGATTGCTGGGTCATACGGTAACTGTTTTTAGTTTTGAAAGGAATCTCTATACTGTTCTCCATAGTGGCTGCACCAATTTACATTCCCACCAACAGTGTAGAAGGCTTCCCTTTTCTCCACACCTTCTCCAGCATTTTTTTGTTATGAACAATCCCTAGAAATAGGATTGGTGGTTCAAAGGACAGGCATATTTTCAAATCTTATAAAAAGTTCCCAAGTGCCTTCCAACAGTGCTCTTATTTGTGGTGCCTATCAATTTGATAGTTTAAGATGGCAGGTTATTGTTTTACATTCTATCTGTTCAAAATGATTTTTGTAACTTAAAGGTGAAACCTTGTATTTGTTTCTTCTATATTTCAACATGTAAATATAAGCTGTTCCTTAAAACACTTTGGGTCCTTTTAAGTTACTCTTTCTGCCTTCTAAAAGATGAGTTATAACTCCAAGATGTATGCTATCTGAAAATATTTTATAAGCCTATTGTGTTTTCACCTAGTTCACTGATAACAATATTGTTAATAGTTTGGGTCCAAATATAGAATCACAAGGCACGATACTAGAAACATTCTACATTGATAAAGATCTACTGATCAGTCAGAGTCTTGGGCAAATGTTTAGCCAACTTTGAAACTACCTAACGGAAAGGTCATCCAGCCTAATATTTTCCATCTTTTCTATAATAATTTCATGAGAGCCTTAATCAAATTTTTTCCACTTATATGAGGCCATATGCATAGTGGTTATAAGAACAAAACCTTGGGCTTCCCTAGTGGCGCAGTGGTTGAGAGTCCGCCTGCCGATGCAGGGGACACGGGTTCATGCCCCGGTCCGGGAAGATCCCACATGCCGCGGAGCCGCTGGGCTCATGAGCCATGGCCGCTGAGCCTGCGCGTCCGGAGCCTGTGCTCCACAATGGGAGAGGCCGCAACAGTGAGAGGCCCACGTACAGAAAAAAAAAAAAAAAGGACAAAACCTCTGCAGTGTTCTGGGTTTGAATACTACACCCATAATTGACTAACTCCATGACCTTTGGCAGGTTGCTTTACTGTCTATTTGATTCAATTTCCTCATCTTTTTTTTTTTTTCAATTTCTTTATCTTTAAAATGGCAATATTTTCCCTCATAGGATTATTGTGAGGATTAAATGATATAATACTCAATTCTTGGCATAAAGTAAGTGTTCAATGAGTGTTGATATTACTGTTAGCAACTTTGATGTGTCTATAATTTTCCAGGTTAGTAATTCTAATTAAAAAATAAAAGAAAATTAAAATCTGGTGTGACCTCTTAAAGAACTCATGACAGCTCTTGGTGATCAGTGCGTCCATTTATAAGAGCTCACGAATCATCTTATTAAATAATTATTTTTATTTATTTATTTAAATTTATTTATTTATTTATTTATGGCTGTGTTGGGTCTCCATTGCTGCACATGGGCTTTTTCTAGTTGCGGCGAGCGGGGACTACTCATCGTTGTGGTGCATGGGCATCTCATTGTGGTGGCTTCTCTTGTTGTGGAGCATGGGCTCTAGGCGCACAAGCTTCAATAGTTGCAGCATGTGGGCTCAGTAGTTGTGACACACGGGCTTCCATAATTGTGGCTTGTGGGCTCTAGAGAACAGGCTCAGTAGTTGTGGCACACGGGCTTAGTTGCTTCGCGGCATGTGGGATCCTCCTGGACCAGGGCTCGAACTCGTTTCCCCTGCATTGGCAGGCTGATTCTTAACCACTGTGTCACCAGGGAAGTCCCGCAAAATAATATTTAATAAATGGCGTTTGGACTATTTCATAGGGATTAGGAAAATATTTAGATCCTCACCTCATAGTTCATAGCAAAATAAATTCCAACTGTTTAATAGCAGAGTGAGAAAGAAATCAAGCCACTGTTGCATTAGAAAACGTAAAATTGAATATCAAATATCTGGAAGGGAAAGGAATTTCAAATTCTAAAAGCAAAGAAACACATTATTAGGGAAAAGATAAACAGATTTAATTAAAGTAAGATTTCTTAACAAAGTATTTAAAAGGGAAAGAAAGTGAACTATTTGCAGGAAACAAAGTAGACAATATGTTACAGCATATATAAAATACAGTTTAGAGAAAATATTAAATTAGTGAATGAGTAAGGTATATAAGGGATGATCGTAAAAATAATGAGTAATGTTTTGTATAGTTTGTGAAATGTTTCTTTTAGTCTCATAAAAAAGTAGTTATAGGGGCTAAAGTTAGAACAGAAGAGAGTAATATTCTATGAAAGCATCAACTAAGTTTCTAATTAATGATACAAACTTACACTTGTAAGAATCACATGCTCAGTGAAATTCTAACATAAATCATGCACTCATTCATTTTGCAAACATTATTTGAAGATTTAATATATGCCAGATATCACACTTAACTGCTAAAATGATAAATATGAATAAGAATGAGCTCTTTTCAAGGAATTCACAGCCTGGGGATGGAGCATTTCTTCCCCCCTTTCCTCTTCCTCTTCCCTTTGTAAGCCTAGTCCATCAGTCCATTCACTCATCTGTTCATCCAAAAAACAGACTTAATGAGTCCCCTAGAATATATAGCACCTTATGCTAAGTGCAGGGGTATTAAGATAAAAAGTGAAACTCTGTTATGAGGGCATTTAGTCAGGGAGATGGGCCGAGGAAACTGGTTAAGAGATACCAGAGATGCCATTCCAGAGAATACATATCTCTAGCTCTGTGACGGGAAAACATATACTGTGTTGGCAGATCTTGCAAATCAACACCAACAGTATTAACACATCTTATTCAGTTGTACATTCTTAACACAAAAGTGTTATCATTCTTTTCAAATATAATACTTAGTAAATGAAATAATCAAGTCTTTATGAGAATAACATCATTACTTGTCAAGGACCCCATGCAAGTTTATTAAAGTGTAAGCAGGTTTTGCCAAATATCTGTCCTTGTGATTTTTTAATGGTTATTCAAAGGCTAAAAATAGAACAGTCTTCTTTTGACATAAAAACCACAGTTATTACTGATAGAATGAAGTGGGAGCAGCAGGAGAGGTACATAATATCTAAGAGCTTTATAGAGATCAGTTATGATATATTTTTCCTGTGTTTGGCTATTTTCATTTAATGCTTTTATTTGTCCTGTGGTACTTTGCTCTTTTCATTTTCAGTCTTCCTCTCTTTTCTTTAGTTTTATATCTGTTTTTTTTAATTAATTAATTAATTTTTAAAAAAATTTTTGGCTGTGTTAGGTCTTCGTTTCTGTGCGAGGGTTTTCTTTAGTTGTGGCAAGCGGGGGCCACTCTTCATCGCGGTGCGCGGGCCTCTCACTATCGTGGCCTCTCGTTGCGGAGCACAGGCTCCGGACGTGCAGGCTCAGTAGCTGTGGCGCATGGGCCTAGTTGCTCCGCGGCATGTGGGATCTTCCCAGACCAGGGCTCGAACCCGTGTGCCCTGCATTAGCAGGCAGATTCTCAACCACTGCACCACCAGGGAAGCCCTTATATCTGTTTTGTAGATAATTTAATCTCGTCTCTAATATTTCATTATAATGTCTTAATTTTCTAAAAGTTTATTCAAGTTGTCCATTCACTTTACACTTAAAATTTTTTTCTAGGAATATAAATGATCATAAATGAGTACAATTCTTAAAACGTTTCTGTACTATATAAACTTTGAAATAAACTATACATGTTGCATGTTATAGAAATGCTAAGGTTAATTTTAAATAGTAGTAAATAAATGTTTAGAAATGAATTAGTTCTTATAAACCATTATTTACTTGTCATTGTCAATAGTTATTATGTTGTGTTTATTTTTTTCTGCTGACCCCTGGATACATGTTTATGTATTGACTGAAGTGGTTTCATGAATTATACCCAGATTGGTTGAACATGGTGCAACAAATCTAAGTGTTTTAAATGGGAATTACTGAGGAGGAGGTGCCGAAGAAACTCTGTCTAGGGAAGGTGTAGCAGTCTCAAAGATCAGATGTCTTTTGAGCTGGGTCTCACTAAATATTTCCTGTTGAAATTGACCCCAACGGCTCATAATCAGGACTAAAGTTCTGTGATAATTAAAGAGAAAAACAAACAGCAAAATTATCCATATACATTAACTTTGTTTCAAAACGTGCATAAAGTCTTGAAATTATGAAGTAGCCTTCCTTATGGCCATTGCATCGTGTAACTGGTGTTTGGACCAAATACAGTTTCCTTGATATAAACCTGGGATTATAATCTCATTCTGATGATTTTTAGCTCTGTGCTCTTTCTACACATTTTTTCCAATTTTGTTTATAATACGACACTAAAAGAATGAAACCACATGACAGAGGTAGGAAGTGAAAATAAATCAAAATTTACATTTACCATATGCATCCCAGTAGAATGCTTGTGTAGGCACCTCGAGTCACTTTTAAACAGTCACTTGCTACAGATGCGCACTGAAACATTAGAATCACAAAACATCATGTTGGGTGAAAGTAAGGGGCAGTGATTTGTATTAAGTTGCTGCCTAAATTGGTTAATTGGCTTTCTACAGAACTCCCTTGTTTAATTTGTTTTTGAAATAATAAGAGCTATGGCATTAAGAAACATGCTACCAGAGCAGAAATTTGCATGCTGTAACTTAGCTGTTCATTTCCTATTATCTGGAACAAATCTGCAAGTGCCCTAGAGCAAAAATTACCCACACATAGATTTCCTCTGGGGAAGGATTAAAACTGGAAAGTCAGTGAGCTAAAGAGACTTAATATTCTTGGTTTAGAAACATCATAGAATAGATGAATAATTTTCCTAAGGAACTATACAAGTTCTTTCACTGTTATCCATGAGTATTTCAATAGAAACTGTTAAGGAACAACTGTAGTATGAAGGTGGTAAAAAAGTAAAGAGGTTTCATAGATTTAATGGAGTAAGGTCATTGATTATATATATCTATGCAGGAGGAGTTTAATGAGGAATTGAGTGGTTTCTATATTTAGCTAAAGAGAAAAATACCCTAATTATTGGCTATTTAAAGTAAAATATGGCTTATTATTTTCCATTTTATATGTGAAAACTGTGATCTACTTATGATATAAAACAAAATTATCTTTAACATTATATTTTACAAATGTTGATTGGTTGTGTTTTCAGAAACTTATGACTGAATTAGAAGGTGGAATTTTGTCTTGTGTTTTGAATTGTGTCTTCTGAGATATATTTATTCATAGAAATGTACAATTGTAAGATTTATGTTAATTTAAATTTAGCCTCTGGAAAACAAGACTTCCCCCGGTGACAGTCTCTAACAGTGTTTCCGAGAATTTAAGCATCAGAAAAGCAGTACTCTCTTACGTACTGTGGTCACACAAATACCTAGAGTCTATTAAGATTGACATTTAAACTATTCCTAATAGATATAGAAAAAATAATGTTTGTATTATTACTTGTTCAAACCGTGATAAAAAATATGTCAGTTTTAGAAATCAGATATAATTTGGGATATCTTCTTTCCCTCTAGTTCTATAAAAATATATTGCTCATAAATAACCTCATTAAAATATATTAATAAATGTGTATTAGATATCAGTTGAAAAGATATTCAATGATAGTATTCATGGGTAATTAAAAATAAATATATTTTTAACATTTAACATATATTTTAAAGAAATGCCAGATTTTGTTTTAAATGTCTTTTTTTTTTTTTTAACATTTATCATAGCTATGTATGAGACTACACTTTTTGGCTCATCTACACTAATAATGGTTGTAATCTGTCTTTTAAGTGTTTGCCAGGCTGATAGGTGTGAAATGACAGTTCATTGTTATTTTAATTTACAAATCTCTGCGTTTGAGCTTCTGTTTAATGTTTTTTCCCCCTCAAATTTGAATTTTCTTTTATGTAAATAGCCCTTTAATTGCTAATTTTTCTACTGGGTGTTCATATCTGCCTTACCAAGTTTTAAGAATTCTTTATAACATAGAGTTTACTCTCTTTATTTAATATTTTCCCTAAATTTATAGTTTGTTGATTGAGTTTGTTCATAATATCTTTTGCCATACAAAAGTTTCAAAGCTTTGAATAAATATATGTTTACTTTGATAATTTTATAATAAATTCATTCTTGATCATGAAAGTCTTTCAAAACTCTTTATTATACATAGAATGTGCTGTATTTTCTTATGGGATTTTTATTGTTTTATCCTTTTATATTCAAGTCTTTAATCCTAAATTTTTAAAGATATGATGTAAAATTGTAATCTAATTTGATTTTCCTTAAGACATATATTTAGTTTTGCCAGTACCATTTCTTAAGCCATTGACCCCTTTCTCAAATCCTTGGTCTCATTATTGGGGAGATTATCTATCTGACAATAATCATATTATCTGATGCACTTTGTTGTTAAGTCCATGATTTGATAATAGAGGCTTCCAGCAACATTTTTTTTTTGATGTTGTTGTTTTTTGTTTGTTTGTTTGTTTGTTTTCTTGTACTGCAGTTTCTTGTCAGTCATCAGTTTTATACATATCAGTGTTTACATGTCAATCCCAATCGCCCAATTCAGCACCCCCCCATCCCCACCCCAGAGTGGTTTTCCCCGCTTGGTGTCCATACATTTGTTCTCTACATCTGTGTCTCAACTTCTGCCCTGCAAACCGGTTCACCTGTAACATTTTTCTAGGTTCCACATACGTGTATTAATATACGATATTTGTTTTTCTCTTTCTGACTTACTTCACTCTGTATGACAGTCTCTCGATCCATCCACGTCTTAACAAATGACTCAGTTTCGTTCCTTTTTATGACTGAGTAATATTCCATTGTATATATGTACCACAACTTCTTTATCCATTCGTTGGTCGATGGGCATTTAGGTTACTTCCATGTCCTGGCTATTGTAAATAGTGCTGCAATGAACATTGGGGTGCATGTGTCTTTTTGAATTATGGTTTTCTCTGGGTACATGCCCAGTAGTGGGATTGCTGGATCATATGGTAATTCTATTTTTAGTTTTTTAAGGGCCCTCCTTACTGTTCTCCATAGTGGCTGTATCAATTTACATTCCCACCAACAGTGCAAGAGGGTTCCCTTTTCTCCACACCCTCTCCAGCATTTGTTGTTTGTAGATTTTCTGATGATGCCCATTCTAACTGGTGTGAGGTGATACCTCATTGTACTTTTGATTTGCATTTCTCTAATAATTAGTGATGGTGAGCAGCTTTTCATGTGCTTCTTGGCCATGTGTATGTCTTCTTTGGAGAAATGTCTATTTAGGTCTTCTGCTCATTTTTGGATTGGGTTGTTTGTTTTTTGATATTGAGTTGCATGAGCTGCTTGTAAATTTTGGAGATTAATCCTTTGTCAGTTGCTTCATTTGCAAATATTTTCTCCCATTCTGAGGGTTGTCTTTTTGTCTTGTTTATGGTTTCCTTTGCTGTGCAAAAGCTTTGAAGCTTCATTAGGTCCCATTTGTTTATTTTTGTTTTTATTTCCATTATTCTAGGAGGTGGATCAAAAAAGATATTGCTGTGATTTATGTCAAAGAGTGTTCTTCTTATGTTTTCCTCTAAGAGTTTTATACTGTCTGGTCTTACATTTAGGTCTCTAATCCATTTTTAGTTTATTTTTGTGTGTGGTGTTCGGGAGTGTTCTAATTTCATTTTTTTACATGTAGCTGTCCAGTTTTCCCAGCACCACTTATTGAAGAGACTGTCTTTTCTCCATTGTATATCTTTGCCTCCTTTGTCATAGATTAGTAGACCATATGTGCATGGGTTTATCTCTGGGCTTTCTATCCTGTTCCATTGATCTATGTTTCTGTTTTTGTGCCAGTAACATATTGTCTTGATTACTGTAGCTTTTTGTATAGTCTGAAGTCAGGGAGTCTGATTCCTCCAGCTCCGTTTTTTTCCCTCAAGACTGCTTTGGCTATTCGGGGTCTTTTGTGTCTCCATACAAATTTTAAGATGATTGGTTCTAGTTCTGTAAAAAATGCCGTTGGTAATTTGATAGGGATTGCATTGAATCTGTAGATTGCTTTGGGTAGTAGAGTCATTTTCACAATATTGATTCTTCCAATCCAAGAACATGGTATATCTCTCCATCTGTTGGTATCATCTTTAATTTCTTTCATCAGTGTCTTATAGTTTTCTGCATACAGGTCTTTTGTTTCCCTAGGTAGGTTTATTCCTAGGTATTTTATTCTTTTTGTTGCAATGGTAAATGGGAGTGTTTCTATAATTTCTCTTTCAGATTTTTCATCATTAGTGTATAGGAATGCAAGAGATTTCTGTGCATTAATTTTGTATCCTGCAACTTTACCAAATTCATTGATTAGCTCTAGTAGTTTTCTGGTGGCATTTTTAGGATTCTGTGTGTATAGTATCATGTCATCTGCAAACAGTGACAGTTTTTCTTCTTTTCCAATCTGTATTCCTTTTATTTCTTTTTCTTCTCTGATTCCCGTGTCTAGGACTTCCAAAACTTTTTTTTTCCTCAAATTTTGAGCATCTATTCCTCCATATAAATTTAAGATAATTTTATTTGATAAAGGACAAAAATTGGGATTCTAATAGGGAATTCATTAAATATACATAGTAACATTGAGAGACTTACTTTAAAAATAATATTTAGAATTCTTATTCAAAAACATTAAATATCTTTCCATTATCCTCTAATAAGATTTTAGTTTTTTGTTCATAAAGGTTCTGTGACCATTCTTGTCAACAATAGTTCTAAGTATTTTATACTTTTTTGAGTAATATGAGTGAAATTTTTGTATGTTTATATTGTTTTTCATCTCCTTAACCAATTCTCTTACTGCTAATTTCCTTTCAGTAGAACTTTCAAGTAAGTGTTTTGTTTTATTTTGTTTTGTTTTAAGTAGGATAACAAACAGGTTTTTAAGCTCAATTTTAAGTGTGGTCTGATAAGTTTGGCAATAGTAATGCTACTGTTTAGAGGCAGTGCACATTAGTATTTAGTTTATATGAAAGTATCGCTGTTTGATACAAGTATCACTCTTGAAAGTATCATTATCTACAGAAACTTTATGTCATGCTGAGTTTGTACTTGTATTATCAGTCTCATTGATTCATTTTATTGGAAGATTTTTTTGACAGAGATTTTCTGAAAATAGAATGGTAATGATAATAAATTATTTGACATCTCATTAAATTATTTTTCTTCACGCATACCAAATAACCTCCTTGGAATATTACTTAAAATAGGAAATATACACCTTTTTACTTTCACATTAACTCCCACCCTCACCCCCCTGCTAAACACACACACACACAATCTTGATTTGTTTTGATAAGTACTGCAGAAGTACTTATACACTGAAGTATCCTTAGGGGAAAATAAAGAGGGATACCTGGATTACTTGAATTGCTACTCACAGTGTCTGTTTAAACTGGTAGAATGTGTATTGGCTTCTGCCTTGGATGTAATAAAGAATACAGGGATGATTAGACCTGTGGGCCAGTCATGGCTTTGTTATTTAACTAGATGATAACAATCAGTAATTCTCCAAAGAATATCTTTTCCTTAGTTTTGTTTTTTCTTAACCATTTTGCAATTATGAACTTTTTTTGACTCTGATGAGAATATATAAAAAATCCTTTCCAAGAAGATGTTTACATACACATACACAAAATTTTGCAGCTATACATTTTGAGGGAGTTAGCCTATCTCTTGAAGCCTGACCATGGACCTGTCTGTTCCATTATCTCTAGCATACATGAGTTTTAGTCTTTGTTCTAACAATATTTAATTTATCCTTGGCTAATCACTTAAACTCTCTGGACCTCAGTTTTTTTCAGGTAAAAAAGAGCAGATTGGATCTGATGAGCTTTAAAGCCTATTCCAACTCTGAAATTCTTTGAGCTAAAGACAAAGGTTATTGCAGTATCATAGCCTAACCTGATGAAAGCAGTGCACTCTTATTATTCCACAATTAAAAGCTATTCCTAGTGAGTATCTGCTGTTGATTTAACTCTTTTCATTCATAAATTGCCTGATTTAACAGATGTTTATTGAGAACTGCCGCAAAGCACAGCATGGTGCTTGTACAATTGACTCCCTGCCCTTAAAGATCTTAAACATAAGTTAAGAAGATGAATAATATAATGAATGCTGCTTAAGAGAGGTATGAAATGTGAGAATTTAAAGGAATAAAACTGGGATCAGAAAACTTTGCCTATAAAAGGCCAGATAGTAAATATGTGGTTTTGTGGGCCATACAGTCTCTGTCATAAGTGCACAACTCTGCCATTGTATGATGAAAGAGGCCATAGATAGATAATACCTAAATTCATGGGTATGGCTGTGTTCCAGTAAAACTTCTACAAAAACAGGCAGCAGGCCAGGCTGTAGTTTTCCCACTCCTGGAATGAAGGATTATATTCATCAAGGAGCACTTTAATAGAAGAGATGGCATTTGGGATGTGTTTTGAAGGAATCATAGGCATTTGGATGGAGCAAAAGAAGTCAGGGGCAAGAATTCCATGTTGGGGAGACAACATGATCAAAGACTTAAAGTAAGAATGTTTCAGAAACTGTTGTATCATTGATCCAGATGGAGAACTGGTTTTTATTCATGTCATTCGATATTGGAGGGATTCCATGAGAAAGTCTGTCCATTATCATGAGTCAGAGGACCTTTAGCCTTATTTTAACATTCTAAATGTCGTTTTACTACTGTTTGTGCTAGGAATTTTGATAGAGGATGGATGACTTGGAGAAAATTGTTGTCTGTTACTTTGTTTTAGACTTAACATTTGCTTTTGATTATGGTAATCAAGAGAAAAAACTCTTTCAAAATTCTTCTATCACGTGTTCTTAGATTGGTAAGGGATGCATCTCTGTCTCTCTTTTAACAGTTTGAGATATAATTGACACACAATGTGCAATGCCTACTTAAAATACATAATTTGATAAGATTGGATTTGTTTATACATTGCCAAACCTCATAGCCATCAGGATAGTGGACATATGCATCATCCCCAGACATTTCCCCATGCCTTTTTGTAATACCTCCCTCCCACTTCTCTTGATCTCTTTCTTTGCATCACCAAGTAACAGCTGCTCTGCCTTCTATCACTCTGTATTGGTTTGCATTTTTGACAGTTTTATATAAATGGAATTTTATGGTATGAACTCTTATTCTTTCATCCAATGTAATTTTGAGATTCATCTGTGTTATTTGTGACAATAGTTACAATTCCATTCACATGCAGGTCTTTCTGTTTCTAGTTTTTTTGCTATCCTAAGTAAAGCCCTATGAACATTTGTGTACAAATCTTTGTATGGTTATATGCTTTCTTTTATTTTGGGTAAATACCTGTGAGTTAAATGGCTGTATGTTATGGCAGATATATGTTTAACTTTTCAAGAACCTGTCAAACTGGTTTCCAAAATTGACCATTTCACATTCCAATCAGCAATGTATGTAAGTTCCAGTCCTTCCACATTCTTGCCAACACTTGGTATGGTTAGTCTTTTAAACTTCAATCATTCTGATAGGTTTGTAGTGGTAATATCTTGCCATTTTAATGTGTTTTTCCCTAATGATTAATGATTTTAGCATCTTTTCGTTTGCTTATTTGCCATCCACATATCTTCTTTGGTGATGTTTCTGCTTAAATCTTTTGCTAAAATTTATTGGATTGTATGTTTTCCTATTGTTGAGTTTTCAAAGTACTCTGTATGTTCTATACAAGTCCTTCATCAGTTATATGATTTCCAGCTATTTTCTTCTCTTTTGTGACTTGTCTTTTTGTTCTCCTAAACAGTGTCTTTTGAATAATAGAAGTTATTTTTTGATGATATCTAGTTTATCATTTTATTCTTTTATGAATTGTGCTTTTGGTGTCATATCTAACCTCATCTAAGGTCACTTTCTCTTTATTTTTTTTCTTTAATTTTTAGTCCCAGATTTTATGCTAAGGCTGTGATCCACCTTGATTTAATTTTTATATATGGTGTAAAGTATGGATTAAAATCCTTTTTTTTGCAAATAAATTTATAATTTTTCTAGCACCATTCGCTTAAAATCTTTTCTCTACTGAATTAATTACCTTTTCCAGAATATTTTGTTCATGTAATTTGGATCTGTTTTTGGAATCTCTATTCTATTCCATTGATTCACTTATTTTTGTACCAATAGTATACTGTCTTGATTACTGTAGCTTTATAATAAGATTTGAAATCAGGTAGGATTGACTTTCAAATTTTTCAGAGTTGCTTTGGCTATTCTAAGTCCTTTGAGTTCACACATGAATTTTAGAATTAGTTTTTCAATTTTTTTAAGACAGCCTGATGGAATTTTGGTTAGAATTATGTTGAATCTATAGATTAATTTGGGGGAGAATTGATATCTTAACACTACTGAGTCTTCTGACCCACGAACAAAGTTTATCCCTTTGTTTGTTTAGGTCATCTTTTATAAATAAAGTTTTCAATGTACAGGTCTTGCCCGATTTTGCCAGATTTTCCCCTAAGTACTTCATATTTTTAATATGATTGTAAATGGTATTGTTTTTATTTCAGTTTCTGTTGTTTATTTCTAGTATATACAAACAAAATTAATTTTTCCAATATTATATTAAAGTGTATCCTGCAACTTCCTAAACTCATTTTTTGGTGCTAATGGCTTTTTTATAGATTCCAGCAGTTTTTCAACATAGATGATCATGTTATCTATAAACAAAGATATTGTTATTGTGTTATCTAATTTTAAATGCCTTTTACTTATTTTTCTTATTTTATTGGCTAGAAGTTGCAGTACCATGTTGAATAGAGGTGGTGAGGGTGGACATTCTTGTTTTGTTGGTGATCATTCAGATTTTCACACAGACTTATGATAGATGTAGATTTTTCAGATTCCCTTTATCAGGTTGAGGAAGTTGACTTCTATTATTAGTTTTCTGAAAATTTTTATTAGAAAACGATGTTGGATTTTGACAGATGCTTTTTCTTTGACTATTAAAATGGTTTATATACTTTTTTCTTTTTGTTAATATGATGAAATACATTGATTTTTGCATGTTTAATTAACCTAGCATTCTTAGGATAATCCCCACTTTGTAATGATGTATTCCCCTTCTTGTGCAATGTTGGATTAGATGTGCTAATTTTTTTTTTTAGGATCCTTTTACCTGTGTTCATAAGGGCTATTGTTCTGTAGTTTTATTTTAAGTCTTTGCCTGGTTTTGGTATCAGTGTAATGTTGGCCTAATAGAATCACTTGGAAGGTATTCCCTTCTCTTCAATTTCTAGATGGATTTGTGTAGAATTGATATTATTTCATCCTTAAATGTGTGACAGAATTCACAAGTTAAGGTATCTGGGTGTGGAGTTTTCTTAGTTTCTTTGGTTTTCTCCTATGTTATCTTCTACAGTTTTTATAGTTTTGTGTTTTACATTTAGGTCTGTGATCCATTTTGTGTTAGTTTTTGTGAAGTGTGTAAGTTCTGTTTCTAGATTAATTTTTTTTTTTTTTCCCTGTGGACGTTCAGCTGTTCCAGCACTATTTGTTGAAAGACTATCTTTTCTCCACTATATATTGCCTTTCACCTATTTCAAAAATCAGTTGACTGTATTTATCTGGGTCTATTTATGGGCTCTCTGTTTTGTTCCATTGATCTACTTGTCTGTTCTTTTACCAGTACCACACTGTCTTTATTATTCTAGCTTTATAGTTAAGTTTTGAAGTTGGGTAGTGTCAGTCCTCCAACTTTGTTCCTCTCCTTCAATATTGTGTTGGCTATTCTGGGTCTTTTTCCTCTCCATATAAACTTTAGAATCAGTTTGTTGATTTTGATTGGGATTGAGTCTGTAGATCAAGTAGGGAAAGAATGACCTCTTGACAATATTGAGTTGTCCTGTACATAAACATGGATTTTTCTCTCCATTTATTTAGATCTTCTTTGATCTTATTTTCTTTGTGAGAGAAGTTTGTAACTACAAATTCAATATCTTTAATAACTATAGGTCTGTACAGGGTTTTCTATTTTTCTTGAATGAACTCTGGTAGTTGCTGTCTTCTTGTTAGGTTTTCCATCTTATCTAATGATACTGTTAATTTGTATTGAGTCTCCTTTTTTTGTCATCATTTTAGATGTTTATCAATTGTTCTGATTTTTCTCAGAGAATAATTGATTTTCATTATTGTTTTATATTTCTATTTTGATTTTTTCTGCTCTGTGATTAATCTCTGACTGTAATTATGGATTTATTTATTTCTCCTAAAGTTCTATTAATTTTTTTCTGGCATATGTTGATATTCCCTTATTAGATGTATAAATCTTTAGGATTATTATGTTTTCTTGATTAGGGGTTAACCTCTTTATCATTATAAAACCCCTTATCCTTCGTATTATTCTTTGCTCTGAAATCCAATTTTCTGATATTCACAATTAATTCACAATTAATGAATTTGAATCTGACTGGATCTTCTAATAACAAGTTTGTTGTTCTTTCCATTGCTTCACTGTATAGATATTTCACTTCTATTAGTCAAGAAACTCCTTGAAGCCTGGAAATATGATTAAATGACATACAACAAATAAGGGCTATAGAAATTCAAAGAAAGAGGTATCAGTTTGGCTGATAGCAGTTATAAATGCCTTCTTGAAAAGGATGAAGTTGAGCAGTTTAAACATTTAAACTTCTTGTTATTTAAGTAACAAGAAATAAACAAGAATGCCAATAAATGCTGGCTGTGTGATCCTTTTAATACCATATGAGAAGGCATCTATAAGAGTGAATCGATTATCCATTTGACTAACGTCTTCAGGGGTCATTTTTAAAATTAGATTTGCCTATGCTTCCCATTAATAAAAGAAGAATGATTCTCATGTAAATGTTAAAATTTTAAGCAGTGTTTTAGTGGACTGAGGCCAACATTTTCTTCTGGAGAAAGTAGTCTCTACTATTGGAACATAATTAATAGAAAACCATGATTTGATTTTCAACTCGTTAGTTTTGTACATAAGCATTCATTCAATGAGTACTTGTTGAACATATCTACAGAAGATTACACTGGCAGGTCAGGTTTCACCTGCAGATTTGCTCTGTTTGGTCTGTAAAGCATTTGAAAAATACTTCAGTTGGTGGCTCACAAAAATCAAGGGGTTTCATGTATAACCCTGACTTTCTGGAATTTTTTAATATAAGGAACCACCTGATTTAACAACACTCATCTGCCTTCCCTCAGTTGGCTGGAGTAGCATAGCAGCTGCCCATTTCAAGAGTAGACACTTTTCAGATCACCTTATTTCCTACTCATTTATGTTGTCTTGCTGGCCATTATAGTTATTTGAGACTATGATTCTTGATGTCCTGTGCATATGATACTCTGCAAGATACATGGGGGATCCTTCCAACAATAAAAGTAGGAGAGATAAATATGATGCAAGGAAGTAGAAAAAAATAATCTACATGAGAAAGGCTGAAATTTATATTCAGTAACACTGTTTTAACCGTCATGGAATACTGGATTCCCAAATAGTTATGATAAGCAGCCTTTTTCTTTTCCATATCAATCTGGGAAATTTATCAACAGTTGTACATAGTCTTACTTCTACATAAACTATGCAAAATCTGAACCTGCCCACTTAGGAATGCTCGAGAAAGAACAGTAATATGAGAAATGGGAAAACAAATGATACCATTTGTTCCAAAATGCTATTTATATATTGATAGACTAAAATTTTCTTTTCCTTTTTTTTTTTTAAACTCAACTGTGAAGCAGTAACTAGTTATTACCACTGAAACCTTTCACTACTTATAGTAAACATTAAATATTTGTCTATATAAACCCCTTCTCTCATTTTCTGAGAAAGCACTCTAAAAAACTCATACACACATGGATGCCTTACTTTATCCATGAGGTCTTTAACAGGAGCTACTACCTTCTTATGCTCAAGTTTGACCACTGTCAAAAGTTCAGTGAATCCGTGAATCAAGCTGGGCCAGTCAGAGACTTTTTTTCTGGTATTTTTTTAAACAGGTGCAGGTGTAGAGGTGAGTGTTACAGAAGATTCCTTTTCTCTCTGGTCCTGAAGCTTAGAGGATGGAAATTGGGAAGCTGCTAGTGGCCATGTCTCTGGCAAGGAAGACAAAGTCAGTCTTTAATAGGTAGGTATGAAGCCAACCCATAAGAGAAGAATAGCAACATGATACAAATCCCTGTATCTGTGATATTTGGAAGATAGCCCTATCATTCCTTTTCCATAGTTTGTTCATATGAGCCCAAAACAATTCTCTTTCGGTCTAAGTTAGATGGAGCATATGTCATTTGCAACCAAGATAGTTCTGATTAATACACCACTATATTTTTTTCAACTTTAATAATTTAATCCAATGATTTTTTTTAATGGCCATAATTTCAAAGCAACTGCTAAGTGTTTTGGAATTCAGACAAGAGTAATACACAAGCATTGTTGCTTTCAGAGAACTTGAAGTCTAGAAAGGGAGATTAGGAAAATCCACAAAGATATAATAATTTAGAGTTATATGAGCTATATAAGAAAAAAATGTAATTAAAAGAGGAAGGAATTATTGTTTTGAGGGAATTGGGATAGTTTTCATGGAAGAGGTGGCATTTGAGATGGATTGGATTTCACTGGGCAGACATGTGGGGAGGCATTCCATGCCCAGAGAAAAGAATAAATAAATGCATTAAGTTTGGAAGTATGGAGTAGTTTTCAACAATAGTAAACGGTACAGTTTAGCTGTAGGCAGCTAAAATGTCTAGGCTGGAATGGGAAGTCATGGCTACATTGTGGAAGCCAGGAACGTGAAGGTCAATTAGCTCTATTTGATTTGGTGAACATGACGGGAGAATATTGAGTATTTTTGAACGTAGATATACTATGATCTGAACTGCATTTCAGGATTAGTTTTGCAGTAGTGAATCACTTGGATTTGTATAAGGAAAGCTAACAGGTAGAAAGATTAGTTTGGAAGATACTACAAATATCAAGTTTAGGAGTGATGATTACTTGCAATAGATCCGTGAGAATGGAATGGAAAATGGATGTCAGATAGAAGTGACATGTTGGGAGAAGAAATCAGAGATAGCTCAGAAGTTTCATATACAGATGATTAGTTGGATGGTAATACTAGTAACCAATGAAGATTAGAAGCCCTATGAACCTCTAGCACGCAAGCCGCATACCACGTTTTATTACTTAAGTAGAAGACTAAGCTTGATCTGAATGCAGTTTTTCTTCATCTTCACCATTATAATCAAAAGACCACATAATTTGGAGTTAGCTAGATCTGGTTTTAAATCTAGTTTCAGCTGTTTTATAGCTGTGAGACTTAGGTAAGATACTTAACCTTTATAAATCTTAGTTTTGTCACCTCTTCTATTAATATAATAGGATTAACCTACTATGGTACTCATGAGAATCAGGTGAGTTAATATATGCAAAGCAACTGGAAGCATACCTGGGATACAGCAAGGATTCAGTAAGTGCTTCTTAGTTGTAGGCATTGATATACTGCCTAAATCCCTACAAATTCATAAGCCAGTCCTTAATAAGAACGCAGTATGTAAAAAGCCTCTTTCTACCGTAAGAGTAGAGACTGTTCTCAACTTCTCATCTAGAGTACCTGGGGTAAATTCTTAGTCTATTTCTTTACAATCTGATGGCATTCCCCAAATTTTGTCATATTTGCCTTGTCTGCCTGGCTTGGTTTCTTCCTTCATTTCTTTTTTTTCTTTTTTTTTGTCAGTGTCATTTTTTTTTTTTAACATCTTTATTGGAGTATAATTGCTTTACAATGGTGTGTTAGTTTCTGCTTTATAACAAGGTGAATCAGCTATACATATACATATATCCCCATATCTCCTTCCTCTTGCGTCTCCCTCCCACCCTCCCTATCCCACCCCTCTAGGTGGTCACAAAGCACCGAGCTGATCTCCCTGTGCTATGTGGCTTCTTCCCACTAGCTAGCTATTTTACATTTGGTAGGTATATATAAGTCTATGCCACTCTCTCACTTCGTCCCAGCTTACCCTTCCCCCTCCCCGTGTCCTCAAGTCCATTCTCTACATCTGCGTCTTTATTCCTGTCCTGCCCCTAGGTTCTTCATAAACAATTTTTTTTTTTTTAAGATTCCATACGTATGTGTTAGCGTATGGTGTTTGTTCTTCTCTTTCTGACTTACTTCACTCTGTATGACAGACTCTAGGTCCATCCACCTCACTACAAATAACTCAATTTCATTTCTTTTTCCTCCTTCATTTCTTGATTCACAGCCTCTACTGGATCTAAACCCTATTCTGAGCCAGCCTACTGAGCAATTGGTTCTCACATCCTGCTTAGTTCCTGCCATTCACACCTATAAACACCCCAACTCACCCTTTGAGGCTGCTCTTTATAACATCTTCAAACTAGATGAATCACATAAAATCACAGCCACCTACTTGACTTTGGTCATGACATGATGTAATAAACACATGATATTATTGCCTACCTGTGATATTTCAGCCTTTCCCCCTCCTAACCCATTATCAACTTTGTTACTGATGTGGATAGAGTCTGCATTGCCACATTGTATCTGTCATCTGGATGTTGACCAGCTATTTCTCGACCCCATTGTTGGTTACTGGATAAATCTCATCAGATTATGATTTTAGAAATTTTCAGGTCATCTTTTTCCTTAAATTCTTTCTGTATTATTAAACACAAATTTTTGGTCAGTTGCTTTTTGACAAGAGTACCAAAACAATTCAAGGAGGAAAGAAGAGTTTTTCAACTGGTACTGAGACAACTGTATATCCACATGCAGAGAATGAAGTTGCATAGCCCTACCTCATACCATACAAAAAAATTAAGTTAAAATGTGTCATAGACCTAAATGTAAGAGCTAAAACTATAGAACTCTTAGGAAAAAAAATATGAAGAAAACTTCATGACCTGGGCTCTGCAGTTTTTTTTGTGTTTTTTTTTTTTAAAGATATGACGCCAGAAGCACAAATGACGAAAGAATAGATTACATCAAACTTTGTGTGATAGATTATACCATCAAAAAAGTGAAAAAATCCATATGATGGGAGAAAATATTTGCAAATCATATATCTGAAAAAGGATTTGTATCTAAAAGATATAAAGAACTCTTAAACTCAATGCTAAAAAGATAAGTAACCCAATTAAAAATGGGCAAAGAATCTGAATAGACATTTCTCCAAAGAAGATATGCAAATGGCCAATAAGCACACGAAAGGATGCTTGACATCATTACACATTAGGAAAATGCAGATCATAACCACAATAACATACCACTTTATATCCACTAGTATGACTCAGATAATGGTATGTGTTGGTGAGGATGTAAAAAATTGGAACCATCATATATTGATGAGTGGAATGTAAACTGGTGCAGCTGTTTTGAAAATGTTTGACAGTTCCTTAAATTAAACATAGACTTTCTGTATGACACAGAAATTTCACTGCTAGCTATATATCCAAGAGAGATGAGATCATGTCTATCTACACGAAGATACGGACATGAATGTTCAGTATTTTTCATTATAGCCTAAATGTGGAAACAACCCAATTGTTCATCAGCTGATGCATGGATAAATAAAATGTGGTATATCTATACAGTGGAATATTATTTGGCAATAAAGGATTGAAGTATTGATACATTCTACCACATGGTTGAACTTTGAAAATATATATGTGGTAAGTCAGAGAAGCCAGTCACAAAAGACCACATACTATGTGATTCCTTTTATATGAAAGGTCCAGAATTGGTAAATCTATAGAGACAAAGTAGATTATTGGTTTCCTAGTGGTGTGAGAGGGGGGAATGGGAGTGACTGAAAATAAGTATGGGATTTCTTTTTGGAAGGATAAAAATGTTCTAAAATTGACTGTGGTGATTATTGCACCACTTTGTGAATATACTAAAAAACATTGAATCGGGCATTTCAAATGGGTGAATTTTATTGTATGTGAATTATATCTCAAGGATGATTTTTTTAAAAAGTCAAGAACTCCTGGTTTCAAGTTTAGAGGAAAGCGGCAGTCTTATAATTTGCAAAGCCTCTGGAGAGTAAAAGGAGGGAAAGCTTAGGTGAATTGAAAATAATGGAATGAACTAATTAAGTAGGGGGGAATGTCAGCTCTCATCCTACAGGTAGGAAGAGCCCTTCTATTCAGAGAGCAGCCCTCTGAGAGCCTTTTTTTGGGTGTCTTATTAAGTGAAGTGGGAGTTGGTGGGTTTCTATTTCATGATTAGCAAAATAAGCTGGCCATTTAATCTCTTCATACTTTAAATTCACACATAAAATATTTAGTACCACTTCTCTTAATTAAAATTTGCAGTGGGGTTTACATCATGGGAGGAAAAGGAGAAATATTTACCTTTAAAATATTATATAGGTATATAAAGTAGTACCTATATTTTCCAGAGCTGTTGCCAGAAACAATGAGTAAATCATTTTCTGGGAGCACATAGCCATAAGAAGTGAATGAACCACATAAGAACATTGAGACACTCAGTATCTTGTAAGAAATTACTTGTAGAATGGGATGTTGCTTCAATGGAAGAAATTACTTTATCAATTTTGGGTGATCAGTATACTCTCAGAAAGTACATTATGAATCTCAGATCACCGTAACGTGCATTAATATTGCTGGTGTTCTTTTTTCAACCCTGTATCACTTTTCACCATTATATCAATTACTAAATCTCGTAACTGTAGGCCATGATTATATAGCCATCTGCCCCGTGCTCTGTAGTACCTTTTGGCTATCCAGAACAGCAGCAGTCGCAGTAAAATTTTTAAGTCTTAGAAGCTTAAGGTATTCAAAGCACCATCTTAGACTCACGCTGTTCATTATCATAGTTATAAAAAAAAAGCCCAAACACACTCTACTTTTCTTAAAAGTTTCATTTTGGTAGTACTCTTTAAACTATTTGTCATTATTATTATTGTCCAATATTGGTTATTGAGACAGTTGATTTTCGATGTCAGCTCACTTGTTACTCTCTAACATCTATTATATGCTTAAATAAATTAATACCAGTTTAATATATATCTGATACCCTCAAGAATTAGTCTCAGCTGATAATTTAAGTAGATGTCCCTTCTAAGGAGTCTTTTGTGTTTTAAACAATCTTCTGAAGTACTGGATTTTTTTTTTTCTTCCAGCATTGATATTGCTTCAAATTGTCCTAACATATATGATAGGTTTGTGTTGTAATATGCCATGATTATTTCTCAAAGGAAATGTTTGTATGAGTCATTCTCTTTCAACAAAAAGTTTCCCAAAACTTTTGATCATTATACTCTGTATGCAATTTATAAAAGTACTTTTATCAAAAGAAATGAATCTTTTCTAAATGCATTCTTGTTTTTCCTGCGTCAATAAAGATCATTTCATTGTCTTGATTCTGTTGTCACTTGGCGTATTTAAAAAATATATACTTTTAAAATTTATTATTTCAGAGTACCTGGATACCATTTAGTAAGTTGCTTTGAATTGTATCATAGAATCCAAGATAATTTTTAGAAATTAATATATAACTTAAATTCTGTAACCTGTTGTGATAAGTTCTATTTTTCTAAGACTAATTTTTGAGAAAATGAAGACAGCTAGAATACTCAATCTTGATGAAAATAACTTTGGAGTAGCTTAAGGCACTGCCATGAGCGATACTTACCGTAGGTACTTTTTTGTGCTGAAAGCAACATCTGTGTGCATTTATAATTCCAAAGGCAGTTTGTCCTCAGAGAACGGATGGAATTTGTCTAAGAAGTCTGGAAGGTTCATGGTCTTCAGCTGTGCAAACATTTCCAAACTCGACTGAATTTATATTAATCTCTTCATTTAAATAAGTACTCTTATGTTATTTCTAGGTTACCTCCAACAGTGTCAGTTGCTGTGGCAAAATAAGACCAGGTAGAATCAGAGTCTTTGGGCTTGTGGGATTGCAGAGGGATTCAGCCCAGACACTTCCTTTTCCAGGTGAAGAACTGAAGCACAGATTTTTTTTTTTTTGGACAGGCATCATATCATTTTATTAGTAAATAAGTTAGCACCTATCTATAAAAGATAAGGAATTCTTACTAAACCATAAGCACAATACCATCATCACTCCTAAAAAATTTATAATAATTTCTTAGTATCGTTAAATATCCAGTGAGTGTTCAGATTTCTCAATTGTCTCATGAATATTTTGATTCTCTTTGCTTAGATTAGGATCCTAACAAGATTCATAAATTATGATTAGTTGATAGGCATCCAGTGTCCTTTCCATTTTATTTATTTATTTTTTAACATCTTTATTGGAGTATAATTGCTTTACAATGTTGTGTTAGTTTCTGCTTTATAACAAAGTGAATGAACTATGTTCATACGTGTATATATATCCCCATATCCCCTCCCTCTTGCGTCTCCCTCCCACCCTCCTTATCCCACCCCTCTAGATGGTCGCAAAGCACTGAGCTGATATCCCTGAAGCACAGATTATTTAAGGCCTGTGCCCAGGGTAAATTCAATGTTTAATGTCTGAGCCAGGACTAATATTAGTCCAGCTGTTCTTCCTTCAGCTCTGGTGCCAACTTTGATGTAACAACTGGGTTTCAAAACCACTGCTAGAGACCTTAGGGATTTCTTCTTGATATAATGTTTTAAAGGTAATAGAAAATATTCTGAAAAATCTGGCTTATTTGGAAACATTCTGAAAAGACTGAAGAACATAACCATAACACACCCTTTTATATGAGTGAGGATATGTGTTACGGGTTGAATTGTGTTTCCCCAAAAATTCACGTTCAAGTCCTAACTGCCAGTATCTCAGAATGTGACCTTATTTGGAGATAGGGTCTTTAGAGAGGTGATTAGATTAAAATGAGGTCATTAGGGTGGGCCCTAAACCAAATCAATTGATATCCTTGTAAAAAGAGGGAGAGGTAAGACCGTGTAAAGACACAGAGACGACAGCCATCAAAAGCCAAGGAGAGATGCCTTGAACAGATTCTTCTACACAGCCCTCAGAAGGAACCAACCCTGCTCTTTCTTTCTTGATCTCAGACTTCTAGCCTCCAAAACTGTGAGGAAATAAATTTCTATTGTTTAAGGCATTCAATCTGTGGTTCTTTGTTATGGCAGCCCTAGAAAACAATGAGTTTTATTTAATTGTATCTAAGGATGTGGGAACAAGTACATTCTGAAAGTTCTAATATGTAAAAAAAGAAAAAAAATTCATGATCGAAACAGTTACATATACAACAGAAGAGGGATCTTAGTTCTTCTGTATCTTTTCATTCATTCATTCACTTATTTCCTCAGCCAACATTTATACTTACTATGTCTTGAGCATTTTATTAGCATCTGTGGGCACAAAAATTTGCTTGGTATAGTATGTGGCCTTGAAGAGATTCTAATGGTAGAAGTGAACACCTAAACAAATCATAATATATATATATATTACATGTATAAAATTGTTTGCCCCACTCTTATGCACCGCCTCAGACAACTGTAAAGTTTAAAAAAAATTGCCTGTCATTATTTTCAACAAATGCCTTTGGGAAAAAGCCTTTTCCCATTAGGTGCTTTAGGTTAAATATAGGTAAGCTTGAAGTAGGTCTTTTAGGAACCACTAAATAGGTTAAATCATGCCATTTTTCTGGGAATGAGATTTTTAAGATGCGCCAGCCCCATTCTGCTTTTTGTAGCAGTTGCTGGTTTGTTGGTATTCACCACAAACGTGAACTACAGTATTAATTTTCAACTAATGGGATAAGGGACTAGGGCAAATTCAAATTCCACAAAGATCACTATTTTTACTGAGATCAGTTACTTTTCTTGAATAAAAACTCCCCAGAATGTTGCAAGTGTTTGGTTAATTTCTAGAGTTCTGAAAAAGTTGATTCTAACAATTTTTTCTAGTTCTCTTGTTGCTTTAAGGAGGAGAATTTTTGGAGTTTCACTCTGATTTTCACGGATGTCACTCCATTTCTTGTACTTTATATAACATGTATTATAATCTTTTAGTATAAAATGTTTTATAATTTCCCTTGTTATTCCTCTACTGACCCATGGGAAGTTTAGAAGTGTGGTATTCCAGGATTCTAGATATCTTTTTGGTATTGATTTTTAATTAACTTTCATTGTGTTCAGATAATATATTTGACTTCAGTATGTATATTTCATAAAATATTGTTTTAAAAGTTCTATGCTAGAAATATGGAAAAGTGTGCTAGATTTGAGAGCAAAGAATTAACTTCACATGGGGCAGACAGGTATGTTTTTTTTTCGCAGCCTTAATTAACCTTGAAGGAAGGTTAGCTTCTGTGCCAGATGGAAAAAGTGTCAGGGCACTTCCTGGACTGGGTATGGTATATGCTAAAAGTTAAGGGAATAAAAAATGAGGCTGACATAAGGAAACTTGACAAGATCTCTAGCCAGGTGGTTTAAAGAGCCTGTGGGAGATGCTATGGGTTGCTGGAGATGAGAATGGAAAGAACACCAAGATTTAATTACCAAAAGCCTTGTATTTTAAGGCAAAAATGTGTGTACTTGGATGCAATAGGAAGATGCTGATAGGTTTTAAGCAGGAGGAAGAAATGATCAGGTTTACTTTTTAGAAAACTAATTCTGATGTCATATTCCAGGAAAACTAGAATGGGAGCAGTTAAAGGTAGAGAGGACCTGTCAGTTCAGGCTCACAGTGTTGAGGGCCTCCAACAAGGTAATGACCATGGGAAAAAGGAAGGCATGAATCTGGTAGATGTTTATAAGATATATTTGATTGGATATCCTTATTCAGTGCATGTTTTAAGTGAGGGAGAGGAAAGTTTAGTCAACTTTTTGGACTGGGGACTAGATAAATTATAATGCTCCTAATCACAATAAATATAGAGAAAGAAGCAGGTTTAGCAGGGGAAACACTTTGTTTAGATTTGAGATGGAGATTTACTTTGTACAAATTCATGTTCAGTCTGTTGGCAACGTGCCTAAGTCAGCAATATGTTATTAGACCCCGGAGACCACTGTTAAACCATCTGAAAGTGAATCTAATGGTGTTATTAATTTAATGAGAGATTCTTGTTCATTAGCCAAAATACGTTACTGGAAAGGTATCATTTTTTTTAATAACAGCAACATTGAGAGAAAATCTTGTTAATTTATTGAACATATAAAAGTCCTGGCATCTAGTTGTAAATTGAGAGCCATTTTGGAATAACTGAAAGATTGATCAAAATATATATGGAGTTGCTTAACGAAAGCCAATTTAAAAAAAATAGCCTTAGTGCATTAATAAGGGGGGCAATTCTTCTTCCTCTGGGAACCATCAGGGTGACCATTTGTTAGATGGTTTATACACCAATTCAATTCAATTTAACAAACATTTGTTGAGAATCATTTATATACAAGGCAGTGTAAGTAACTATGTAGCCTTGTCCTTGCACACTTATAGTCTCTCAAAACCTTTTTAATTTTTAAAATTTTCAATTTTTTGCACAGAATTTTCTATCTGAGAAAAAAAACCAGGGACCTTTTAATCAAATCCTTTTTCTGAAGTTGATAGTATTTAATATCCTATTAACTGAGAAGATAAATGATACAATCTGGAATTCTTGTATTTCCATTGATGTTTTAACAGGGACCTGATTTACCTCTCAATTTCAATTAACAATATTTTCCATTTATAATAAGAACAAAAAATAAGAGAAATTCAGAGAAGGTAGAAAAAAAAGACATATTCCCTTGATGTTCTCCAGTAGCGTTAAGAGTTTGGAGTTTCTGGTCTGCTACAACTAATATATCCTGTTTTCACCAATGCAGATACTAGTAAAGCCACACTTACTTTGATAAGCCAAGTTATCTCACTCTGAGCCCTTACCTGCCAAAGGAGGAAAGGCCCAATCATCCCCCTAACATCTGTCCCTTCCGTGTGTGCAGCCTCCAGACACCTGCCTGAGATTCTGACCTGACTGTACTGCCTGCTTACAAGTGAAGCAGGACTGGATCTGTTCTCAGCCAAAATTGTATCCTCTATTTTCTCCCTTGCATATTCTGGCAGACTTACTTTTGGTTTCATGAGCTACTTACGTCAGATATTGTTTCAACTGCAAAGGCTGCCAGAAAGCAGACATCACACAGGTTATATTTGGCGTGTTTACAAGGCATGGCAGTATAAATGGGCTCATGGAGAGCTTATTGAGTGATTACACAGAAGATATTGAATCTTTCGAGAATCAGGGATTAGGGATTCCAGCTGTCTATCTTTTTCTGCTGCAGTTAAGATTTTTAATACTTACTGATAATATTAGACAACTTGGTGTGATAGCAAAATCAAATAGCTGGGACTCAAGAGATGCTATCTCCAATTTAGGACTAGTGAGTTGTGGTTCAATTTCAATGGAACTGTTTCCTCATCTGTTAAATGAAACAATTGAACTAGATCAGTGGTTCTTAGGCATGTATACATGTAACTTCACATGTAATTTCAAGAAATTCATGGAATCACTGAGGTACAACAATGACCTACAGATTTGTGGACACTGAACTACATGGTCTCTTAGAGCCTTTCCAGCTCTAAAATTTTCTGATTTTATTACGCCTGAGCTCTTGAACTCCAGTTATGCTTTCTTTTGGTTTAGCAGCTGCTCTAGATGGGACACCTCTGGCTTTTCTAGGGTGGCTGATGAACAGTCAGCAGGCCAGCTATGTTGATTTGTTCCATAACCTCATTAGGCATCTGTCAGTATTTCCCAGTTCAGTCCATGCACATACTGTCTCTACTACCCTGAAATTTTCTCATTTGATGGTCTATGAGAACACTGGGCACCCTTGAAGCACTTAATATGCCAAGGAGAAAATGCAACTTCCATTAGCACTTTGGCTCTCTCTGTGTTGACATTAGATGTTGATAATGCATTTGACTCATTTCTTGGCTATTTGCATGATCACATACTGTAAGGGTTTATTTTTCCTTTACCTAAATTGTAAGGCAGAGAATTTTCTCCTAATGTAGAATTGGTTAAAGGAAAGGATTATTTGTCCATTTATATATATATATATATATATATATATATATATGCTGAGATTTGTTCAATACTCAGGGTTGGAATTATTAATCTTTTAAGTATCCTCAGTTAAAACAGTGTTAACATCTAGTTTCCATCTCAGCTTATTGCTATCCTTGACCTTGATGAGATCACTTACAGTTCTATTATTCTGATGGATGCTGTAATAATAGAAAATTAATAACCCTGAACCCAAATTATGTTAGAACACTTCCATAACTATTCCTCTTTACCATCATAACTGCCATGATCCCTGTGGAACTCCTCAAGGGCTATAATACTACAAGAAGTTAAGCATGAGGCTATTGGCAGTGAGATCTAGACTAAATGTGTTCATTGATGTATTAATTAATTCATCCTAAGTGATCAAAATAATAGCAGCCAGCATCCAGATGAACTGTCTGTCCCACCCCATTATTTACCCGTTCTATTACTTGCTCGTGAATGCAAAAAGTGAATTATCTATTTAAGCTAGTTCATTTACAAAAAACTATACCTTTAGAATCTTATCTTTAATCTTTTCTTAACATTTCCTTATCAATTATTTTGCCAAAATATTTTAATATTTGAAAGTACAGTGGCCCCCCTTTATCCCAATTTCACTTTTTGCAGTTTCAGTTGCCCAAGGTCAACCTTGGTCTAAACATATCATGGACAATTCCAGAAATAAACAATTCATAAGTTTTAAATTTTGCACCTTTCCGAGTAGCATGATGAAATCTCACACCATCCCCCTCTGTCCTGCCAGGGACATGAATCATCCCTTTGTCCAGCATATACCACTTGTTAGTCACTTAGTAGCCATCTTGGTTATCAAACCTATTGACTGTCTTGGTATCACAGCGATTGTGTTCAAGTAACCCTTATTTTACTTAATAATGGCCCCAACGTGCCATTATTAAGAGTAATGATGCTGACAGTTTGGATATACCAAAGAAAAGCTGTAAAATGCTTACCTTTTTTTCATCTTTTAAGTGAAAAGGTGAAAGTTATCGACTTAACAAGAAAAAAAAAATGGTGCGCTGAGGTTGCTAAGATCTATGGTAAGAATGAATATTCTGTACTTAAATTGTAAAGAAGGAAAAAGAAATTTGTGCTAGTTTTGCTTTCACACCTCAAACTGCAAAAGTTACGGCCACAGTGTGTGATGAGTATGTTTAGTTAAGATGGAAAAGGCTTTAAATTTGTGCAATAAGGTCTGTTTTTTTAAATTGAAATTTAGTTGACTTATAATAGTATATTTGTTTCAGGTGTATAACATAGTGATTCAATATTTTTATACATACACCTACAAAATTATTACAGTATTACTATTTTCCCTATGCTGTACATTACAGCCCTGTGACTTATTTATTTTATAGCTAGTAGTTTATACCTCTTAATTCCCTTTGCCTATTTCTAACATCTCCCCAGCCACCTTCCTTCTGGCAATCACTAGTTTGTTCTCTATATCTCTGGGTCTGTTTCTATTTTGTTATATTTGTTCATTTGTTTTGTTTTTAGATTCCACATGGAAGTATAAATATACAGTATGAAAACATACATTTTAGGTCCATCCATGTGGTCACAAATGGCAAGATTTCATTCTTTTTTTATGGCTGAGTAATATTTCATGTGTATCACTACTAAGTGATTGGTATATGTATATATATACACACACATATATATATGTCACATCTTCTTTATCCATTCATCTATTGATGGGCACTTAGGTTGCTTCCATATCTTGGCTATTGTAAATAATGCTGCAGTGAACCTTAGGGTGCATATATCTTTTTTAATTAGTGTTTTTGTTTTCTTCGGGGAAATACTCAGGAGTAGAATTGCTGCATCATATGGTAGTTCTATTTTCAATTTTCAATTCAACAGAACCTCCATACTGTTTTCTGTAGTGGCTGCACCAGTTTGTATTCCCACCAGCAGTGCACGAGGGTTCCCTTTTCTCCATATCCTCCTCAACAATAATATATTTTGAGAGAGAGAGATTGAGACAGAGAGACCATATTTATATAACTTTTATTATGGTATATTATTATAATTGTTCTATTTTATTATTAGTTAATGTTAATCTCTTGCTGTGCCTAATTTATAAATTTATCATAGTTATGTATGTATAGTAAAAGAAAAAGCATAGTACAAATAGGGTTCAGTATTATCTGAGGTCTCAGGCCTCCACTGGGGGTCTTGGAACTTATCCCTCATGGATAAGAGGGGATTACTATATAGATGATGTGCAAACAGATAATATATTTCAAAATCATTACTTTAGTTTTAAAGGGGCATCATTCCCATATATTCATCTTATATTTATGTTAAAGTTTTTCCAGTCCTGCAACTTGTGTCAGTAGGGCCTGAAAGGAAGAGATTTTTCTTTGTTAACTGAATCGTCATGTTAATTCAATGTTACCATTTACTTTACACTTAGCTTAGAAGAGTCTTCCTTTAGAAAGCTTTCCCTCCCTTAGCCTACACTGTGTTTCTTACCCCCAACTCCGGTATGCTTCCTCCTTGGTCACGTTATGCCTTGAACACATCTCTGTATACCTCTATTATTGTACTTGCCACATCTTTTGAACATTAGCTTCATAAATGTCTGTCTTCCCCACTAGACCATGATCTCCTTTATGGTGGGGACTTGATCTTATTTAACTTTTTTCCTTATTACCTGGCACAGACTGCAACACTCAATAAATATTTTTTAAATGAATAAATAATTCCATTTCCTGTTGATTGCTTGTGATAATGTTGAAAATTAGAGGACTTTGACTAAATATGTGACAATATATTTAATTCTAACAGTTTTCAATGTTAGAGTCTTTAATATCAAAAACTGCAAGATGAACCTGACAAAGAGTATTTTTGGAATGAAAATAAACAAACGTTTTCAAACTAAACGTGTTAAATGCTTCAAGAGTAAATCAGTGAATCCTAACATTTTGGAAGCGTATCTCTTTTCTTTTTTATTCTTGACAACTTTATTGAGATATAATTGACATACAATAAAGTGCCTATATTTAACAGTCTGTGAAGTTTTGACACATGTATACACTGATGAAACCATCACCACAATATAATGAACATACCCATTAGGTCCCCAAATTTCCTCCTGCCTCTTTATAAGCCCTCCCTCCTGTCCAGGCCCTGACCCCAGGCAAACACTGATCTGCTTTGTCATTATATATTTAGTTTTCATTTTCTATAGAGTTATGTAAATGGATCATATAACATGTACTTTTTTTTTGCTTCTTTAAGCATACTTTTGAGATTTATCATGTTGTATTAATCGTTTATTTCCTTTCTAGTTGAGTGACATTCCATTGTATGGATATGCTACAATTTCTTTGTCTTGTCCCCTATTGAGAAACAGTTGACGTTTTCCATGTTTTGACTCTTACAAATAAAATGGTTATGAACATTCTTATACAAGACTGTATATGGACCTGTGGATATCTAGAAATAGAATGGCTGGGTTGTATGGTAGGTACATGTTTAACATTTTAAGAAACTGCCAAACTGTTTTCCAAAGTGGTAGTATCATTTGCATTCCAATCAGCAGTGCAATGAGATTTCCAGGTCCACAGCATTCTTGGTTACCTTTGGTCAGGCTTTTAAATTTTAGCCATTCTAATAAGGGTATAGTGGTATATCTTTGTGGTTTTAATGTGCATTTCTCTAATGACTAATGATGTTGATTATCTTTTTATTTGCTTATTGCCATCCATATATATTATTTGATGATGTATTCAAATCTTTTGCCAAATTTTTAATTGTTTTTGTTGAGTCTTGAGAGTTCTTTATATTATTGAGATTCAAGGGCTCTTTATGCTTTTTAGATACAAATTCTTTATCAAATACGTGATTTGCAAATACATTTTCCTAATCTGTGGCCTGTCTTTTCATTCTCTTTAACAGTGTCTTTTGAATAGTAGAAGTTTTTAATTTGATGAAATCCAATTTGTCATTTTGCTCTTTTATGGATTATGCTTTTTCAGTATCATACTAAGAAATCTTTGTCTACGCCAAGCTCACAAAGGTTTTCTTTTATGTATTATTCTAAAAGCTTTAAGTTTTAAAAATTTAGATCTGTGATCCATTATGAGTAATTTTACATATGGCTTAAGGCATGGATCAACTTTCTTTTTCTTTTGTTTGTTTGCATATTGATTTTCAATTGTTGCAGCATCAGTTGTTGAAAAGACTGTCCTTTTCCCACCCAATTGTCTTCTTTCCTTTGTAAAAAAAAAAAAAATCAGTTGTCCATCTGTGTCTCTTTTTGGAATGCCTATTTAATTCCATTGATCTGTTTGTCTCTGATCCACCACTATTCTTCCTTGATTACTGACTGTATAATAAGTCTTTCAATCAGGTAGAGTTAGCCCTAGAAACAACACAAGTTGTTTTGATTATTCTGAATCCTTTGCATTTCTGCTTGAATTTTAGAATTAGTTTTCAAATTTCTACAAAAATCCTGCTGGGACTTTGTTTGGGATGTGTTGGATCTATGTATCAATTTTGAGAGAATTGACATCTTAACGCAACTGCATCCTCTGACCTATGAACAAGTTATGTCTCTCTGTTTACATATATCTTCTTTAATTTCTCTTAGCAGTGTTTTGTTGTTTTCGCTTCACAAGTCTTGTGCAGGTTTTGTCAGATTTATTCCTAAATATTTCGTGTTTTTATCTGTTTTTAAATGGTATTTTTTCCCTAAATTTGAATTTTTTGATAATTCATTGCTAGTATGCAGAAATACAATTAATTTTTATGGATTGTATGTCAATGTTGGATCTTACACCCTTGTAAACTCATTTATTTCTAGTAGCTTCTTTGTAGATTCCATTGGATTATCTATATAGGTGATCATATACTATAATTTACTAAGGCAGTTTTAGTTCTTCCTTCCCAATCTGAATGCCTGTTATTATTTTAAATTCCCTTTCCCCCAACACATACACACACACACACACACACACACACACACACACACACACACACACAACTACTGTGGCAGGAACCTCCAGAATTATGTTGTATGTAAATTGTGAGACCAGAAATCTTTATGTTGTTCCTGATCTTAGGTGGAAAACATTAATTCTTTCACCATTAATAAGATGTTAAATGGAGGGTTTTTGGTAATATTAGGGTAGGATGTTCCCTTCTATTCCTAGTGTGCTAAGAATTTTTATCATGAATGGATAAGTGATTTTGTCAAATGATTTTTCTGCATCCATTGAATTGTTTTCTTTTTTAGTCTGCTAATATGGTGAATTTTGTTAATTACTGTTTGAATGTTAAGCCAACCTTGCATTTTGGGATAAATCTCACTTGATCATTATATATTGTTAGATTCTATGGGCCAATATTTTGGTAATTTGTATCTTCTCTCTTTTTTTCCTCAGTCAGTCTGGCTAGAAGTTTATTTTTTTCTGATTATTTCAAATAATCAGTTTTTTTATTTCATTGAATTCTTCTATTTTCTGTTTCTCTGATTTCAAGTATATTATTTATTCTTTCATTTCTTTTACTTTAGTTTTAATTTTCTTTTTTGTTTTTAAAGGAGTTATTACATTTTTTAACTAAAGATTACTCATATGATAGATATCTGTGATCATATTCAGGTTTTTTTTCTTTGTTTAGTTTTATATTTTGTAGGCTAGGAAGAAAATTAGAGAAGCTTAAGGGGAAGTTACTCATTTCTCCTCTGGAGCAGAGTAGAAGACTTTAATGCATGCTTAAGCTAAGTGCATTTCCCTTCCATCCCTTTCCAATGCCAACCTGAAAGCCGCTGCTAATGAAATGCATTGTCTGATTTGCAAAGTATACATGCTCTAAATTTCAAGTTTACCATGCTTTAAGAGCATTGGTCTAAATTAATATTTATTATTTTTGTTATAATATATAATAGTTTTAATTGATGTTAAATTTACATTCTTATAATTCTTTTAAGATATTTTTAACTGCTCAAAATTTTTCCTGGTATTCTAACTACCTGAACTACTTCTACTTCTTGAACAGCATCATATTCATTTAATAAATATATTGTGATAACCTATTAAAAACTGATATAGCATTTTTGATACACATTATTTGTGGTCATTAAATTATCTCAAATGTTTTTTCTTATAGTTTTCATTAGTCAATCATTTTTATTCCTAATATTAGTTATTGGCAGGTATATATATTATGTTTTACAATTTTGAATGGGGGAGCCTGTTAATTGGAGAGAATAATTTTTCCAACTTCTCAATGATATGTTATACTTTTTAAAGTGTGTTTCTGAGGCAAACATAACAGGCTTGATATGAATAAAAAATAGTATTGGTATTTTTCATATGTTCAGAAAATGTTGACAGTGCAAGAAAGGTGGGGTGGTCAATTCCAAAGCAAGGGAAATAGGAAGGAGCTATTTGATTCTGCTTAGTCAGTCAGATTTTCAAAAGTTGAAGATATAAGTTGTAGAGCAGTGAGGACATATAGGACATAAGGCTAATGTCTCCTACCCCCAAGTAGCATGACTCAGTACTCTAACAGTACCCAAAATTTCTGCATTTACATAAAGATTTTTCAGATGCTACATGTAGTTCTTGATATCTTTTTTTTTAAAGCAAACCTAACCATAAATTACCTACTTATATTTTCTATTTTATTATCTTAGTCAATGATAAAAACAAAAAAAGACAAAAAAAGAAGTTATCAAAATCAACATTTATCTTAAGGGATGGACAGTGTTTACTTTTGGTGATTTGGTTCATTTACCTTACTGATTAAAAAATATAATTGTCCAACCTCTGTTTTTCCTGATGATATTTATGGTCCTTCAAAATGCCTTTTTTGAATGTTAATTTAATAATTTGACTATTTAAAACTAAAATGACTGGCTTAGGTTTGTACTTACTTCACTTATACTAGAAATGCTATTTTAAAAATAATGCAGTTTTGAACAAATGAAAGTGTTTGGAAGTGGTAAACATTTAATTGGATTGTCTTATAGTATAAGAACAGCAAATGAATTTCCTTTAAAAATTTAGTAATTTTGCAAGAATAAAAAGGTTTACAAGTTTTGACTAAGAATTTCCCTTTTTATTAGAATATAATGAAGCCCTCTTGCAATAGATCTTCTAATAAAATACTTATCAATCCATGTTTCCTAGGAGTTAATGCTAAGATAAGTCATTGTGTACCATCTTTTAATTTTCAATATTTTCTCTGGAAGAGTCAAATCAATAATTTTTGAAATATAAATAATGAACCTTGACAGTATTTCTCAAAAGTAGGAAATTTTAATGGTAAGTTTCTCTGTAGCTTCTGCACCAAATGCTGCTACCTTAATGCATAGCAAATCTGAGCTAACTTTCCTTTTCTGTACTACCAGCTTTTATAGAGGAGCAAACCAAACTACTCCACTTTTTGGTTGAAATGGGACTTGATTGGTAGGACAAGAGCAGAGCTCATTCTAATCTTTGGAGCACTGTCTTTATGTCTTTAGAGCATTAGAGAAATAAAGAAAAGAGAAATTCCCTCCTCTTTGCCCTCCTCCTCTTCCTTTTTTTCCCCCCACGCCAGTGGCTGATAGAAAAAACAAATATCGACTATGTTGGCTTAACAGTCTATTTGCTATTAATTAGTATCTATAATAGAAAAACATTATATTGACAAAAAATTCATTTAGGTACTCTATTATATTAAAAATATTTTTATCATCTTTGTTGTTTTGCTTTTATTATTTGTATTAAAATAACTTTATCTTAATCATATTTCTTAAAACTCCAGCATGTGCTGTATATGGTACAGATTAATAAAGAAGATGCTGTATGATATTATAATTTTTGCTGATCCTCTTTTTTAAAAAGTTAAGATTAGAAGGCCCCTCTTTGCCTCAATGTAATGGTTAATTTCATTTCTGCATATTATTCTGGCACATCAGTTAAAGCAAAATGTTACTTTCTCTTAGCTTTTTGCTGCAAAAGTATCCAATCTGTACAAATCTAGGGTACTGTAGTCACTCAAAAGAACCTCTTTACTATGCAGCTATTCTGTCAATTTACATATCTTGCCAGTGGTTGGACAAAAGAAAGATCAATTAAATCTCCATTTGTATCAAAGTTCTATTGTGAGGTAATCATAATGTCCTATGGTGAAACAGTATGTAGTTTAGTTTTATGTAGGGGACAAGATATTTTATTCCACAATTAGATCCAAGCCCCCAAATTCAGATGTTCTGGGGGAGAGCAGCAATTTAATTTTCCTTTCAAATAATATGGGGATGATACACTGGGGATGACATACTTAGAAAACTTAGAGAAGTTACAAAACTTAATGGTTTGCTTAGCAAGTAGTTGTCCCTAGTTTGGTATTCCAACTTGTTATTACCCTAGGTGCAATTGGGTGCTAATGGTCAAATCAAGATAAGGTAAGTCACTTGGTGTCTCAAGTGGCAATTCTTAGTTTTTTCAATCTAGAGGAGACTGGTCTCTAATTCTCCATTCTAACTACCTATTTAAACACTGTCTCCTGTTCTGGGAATATTTCCAAACTCAAATTTGTTCTTGATTTGTTGTATCCTATATTATAATATTTTTTTTATTTTTAAAATGAGTTTTCCTCCTTTACTAAAGGTAGTGACAACTTACACTAATTTTGTGCTTATTATAAGCTAGGTAGTAAGTAGCATGCTGAAAGCAGATTCTGAAAGGATATGGATATAAGTGATCATCACTATACTACTGGCATTGGGGCTGGTCTTATGGAGATAAAGAAGGAGGAAGGATGCAACAAAAATAGTTGCCACCTACCTGAGACTGTCCATTCACGAATAGTAGTACAAGTCTATTTCCAATCTGTGTCATTGGATATCTCTATATAAATAAGTGTTTTCTAGATATAGAGAACAAAGTAGTGGTTACCAGTGGGGACAAGTAAGTGGGGAGCAATATAGGGGTAGGGGAAAAAAGAGTTATTATGGGATTATATGAAATGTGTGAAACTTAAAAATTGTGAAGCACTATGGAGTTTACTGAATTTTTCATTCAATAGAGAAAGAAGTTTTTTCCATTTTCACAGACATTGTCTTTAACCCCATCCAACCATCTCATGAAGGCACAAAGTTGTCAAAAGGAAAATCAGCCCAAACCATCCATCTCCACTAATGAAAATATTTCCAAGTGTATATATATATATATATATATATATATATATATATATATATATATAGGTCATAACATCAACTCTGTATACAAAAGGGAGCACTTTAAAAAAAAACTTAAAATATGGTGTAGATCATTACTGTTATATTAAAGTCTTATTATGTATCCTCAGCTGATAATTTGTCCCAAATAGAGCTCCATTTTGTAACCTAATATTATGGAGCAATGGGTGAAATACCTTTGTAAAAATTCTGCACTACTATCTCCATAATCTCTACTTCACTGAGTATCATCCAAGTGCAAAAATGAAAAATTATAACCTGCCAAGCATCAGTGGCAGAGTGAAATGAAAAAATTGTGAGCTAATAACAGTGATGCCTCAAAAAAATTTCCTGGCCAATTTAACATTGCTTCATCCAAGGTCATTTCTCAGAGCTGATTATTATTAGTAATTTGCAGATGAGACTATGCTACCTCGGTCATCGTTAGTGAAGATCAAGAAAATGCCAGAGAAGGTTTAAGACAAGGTTATCTATCTTTCTCAAATAAGATGCCAATAATAATTCCACTTTATTTTCTTAATACCTGGCAGAAAATAATTTTTAAAGAAAAGAAAATGAAAGCCTGTTTTATCTTCTAGACATATAATGTTGCAACATAAAACACCAGAGGTAAGGATAATAGAGGGACAGTGTTTACTAGGTCCTTAAGTAGCATTCATTTGGGAAAGAAATCCTTGGGATATTTTCCTGGAATTTTAGTCTGATGCTTAAAAAAAAAATTGTTGATTGAATTTTATATAGACATTGATTCTTATGACCACCTATAGTTCATTTTTAAACTTCTAGAAAACTTCCAAATTTACTTTCTCTTGCCCAGTTTAAAATTATATTATAAATAGTTCTTTAAAATAATTTTATTTGTATACATAACTAATTCAAATATAGACAAATACAAAAAAGAAAATGAAGCTTTTCCATAATTTTACCAATCACAGGTAACTTTTCTTGATCTTTTAGTGTATACTTTTCAGATCCGTATGTGCATCAGTGTGTGTGCATCTGTGTATATGTGGGTAGAGAAGAGAGATAGATGAGTAGAGGACAGATTTTTAAAAATGAGCTCACAGAAGATATACTCACATTTTATCTAGCAACTTGCCATGGACATCTTTCTTGCTTTTTTATTTTTTTTTACTAGTTAAGTTCTTAATTTTGAAATTAGAAATAGTGCATTATTTTATTTTTTAATTGGGGTATAGTTGTTTTACAATGTTGTGTTAGTTTCCACTGTATAGCGAACTGGATTTCCATGTGCTATACAGCAGGTTCTTATTATTTATTTTATACATATTAGTATATATATGTCAATCCCAATCTCCCAATTCATCCCACCCCCAACCCGCTTTCCCCTGTTGGTGTCCATACGTTTGTTCTCTACATCTGTGTCTCTATCTCTGCCTTGCAAACTGGTTCATCTGTACCATTTTTCTAGATTCCACATATATGCACTAATATATGATATTTGTTTTTCTCTTTCTGACATACTTTACTCTGTATGACAGTCTCTGGGTGCATCCACATCTCTAAAAATGACCCAATTTCATTCCTTTTTATGGGTGAGTATATTCCATTGTATATATGTACCACTTCTTCTTTATCCATTTGTCTGCCGATGGACATTTAGGTTGCTTCCATGACCTAGCTATTGTACATAGTGCTGCAATGAATATTGGGGTGCATGTGCCTTTTTGAATTATGGTTTTCTCTGGGTATATGCCCAGTAGTGGGACTGCTGTGTCATATGGTAGTTCTATTTTCAGTTTTTTAAGGAATCTCCATACTGTTCTCCACAGTGGCTGTATCAATTTATATTCCCACCAACAGTGCAAGAGGGTTTCCTTTTCTCCACACCCTCTCCAGTATTTGTTGTTTGTAGATTTTCTGATGATGGCCATTCTAACTGGTGGGAGGTGATACCTCATTGTAGATTTGATTTGCATTTCTCTAATAATTAGTGTGATGCTGAGCAGCTTTTCATGTGCCTCTTGGCCATCTGTATGTCTTCTTTGGAGAAATGTCTATTTACATCTTCTGTCCATTTTTGGATTTGGTTGTTTGTTTTTTTGATATTGAGCTGCATGAGCTGTTTATATATTTTGGAGATTAATCCATTCTCCGTTGATTCATTTGCAAATATTTTCTCCCATTGTGAGGGTGATCTTTTCATCTTATTTATAGTTTCTTTTGCTGTGCAAAAGCTTTTAAGTTTCATTAGGTCCCATTTGTTTATTTTTGCTTTTATTTCAATTACTCTAGGAGGTGGGTCAAAACAGATCTTGCTGTGATTTATGTCAAAGAGTGTTCTTCCTATGTTTATGTTTACCTCTAAGAGTTTTATAGTGTCTGGTCTTAACATTTAGGTCTTAATCCACTTTGAGTTTATTTTTGTGTATGGTGTTAGGGAGTTTTCTAATTTCATTCTTTTACATGTGGCTGTCCAGTCTTCCCAGCACCACTTATTGAAGAGACTGTCTTTCTCCATTGTATATCCTTGCCTCCTTTGTCATAAATTATTTCACCATAGGAGTGTGCGTTTATCTCTGGGCTTTCTATCCTGTTCCATTGATCTATATTACTGTTTTTGTGCCAGTACCATATTGTCTTGATTACTGTAGCTTTGTAGTATAGTCTGAAGTCAGGGAGTCTGATTCCTCCAGCTCAGTTTCTTTTTCTCAAGATTGCTTTGGCCATTTAGGGTCTTTTGTGTCTCCTCACAAATTTTAAGAGTTTTTGTTCTGGTTTTGTAAAAAATGCCATTGGTAATTTGATAGGGATTGCAATGAATCTGTAGATTGCTTTGGGTAGTATAATCAATTTCACAATATTGATTCTTCTAATCCAAGAACATGGTATATCTCTCCATCTGTTTGTGTCATCTTTGATTGCTTTCATCAGTGTCTTATAGTTTTCGGAGTACAGGTCTTTTACCTCCTTAGGTAGGTTTATTCGTAGGTATTCTATTCTTTTTGTTGCATTGGTGAATGGGACTGTCTCCTTAATTTCTCTTTCTGATCTTAGGTTTTTAGTGTATAGGAATGCAAGAGATTTCTGTGCATTCATTTCATATCCTGCAACTTTACCAAATTCATTGATTAGTCTTAGTATTTTCTGGTGGCATCTTTAGGATTCTCTATGTATAGTATCATGTCATCTGCAAACAGTGACAGTTTTACTTCTTTTCCAATTTGTATTCCTTTTATTTCTTTTTCTTCTCTGACTGCTGTGGCTAGGACTTCCAAAACTATGTGGAATAATACTGACTAGAGTGGACATCCTTGTCTTGTTCCTGATCTTAGAGGAAATGCTTTCAGTTTTTCACTATTGAGAATGATGTTTGTTGTGGGTTTGTCATATATGTCCTTTGTTCCCCCAATGCCCATTTTCAGGAGAGTTTTCTTTTTTATCATAAATGGGTGTTGAATTTTGTCAAAGCTTTTTCTGCATCTATTGAGATGATCATATGGTTTTTATTCTTCAATTTGTTACTATGGTTTATCACATTGATTGACTTGTGTATATTGAAGAATCCTTCCATCCCTGGGATAAATCCCACTTGATCATGGTGTATGATCCTTTTAATGTGTTGTTCGATTCTGTTTGCTAGTATTTTGTTGAGGATTTTGCATCTGTATTTATCAGTGATATTGGTCTGTAATTTTCTTTTTTTGTAGTATTTTTGTCTGGTTTTGGTATCAGGGTGATGGTGGCCTTGTAGAATGAGTTTGGGAGTGTTCCCTACTCTGCAATAACTTGGAAGAGCTTGAGAAGGATGGGTGTTAGCTCCTCTCTAAATGTTTAATAGAATTCACCTGTGCAGCCGTCTGGTCTTGGACTTTAGTTTGTTGGGAGATTTTTAATCACAGTTTCAATTTCATTACTTGTGATTGGTCTGTTCATATTTTGTATTTCTTCCTGGTTCAACCTTGGAAGGTTATACCTTTCTAAGAATTTGTCCTTTTCTGCCAGGTTGCCCATTTCATTGGCATAGAGTTGCTTGTAGTAATCTCTTATGATGCTTTGTATTTTTGTGGTGTCCATTGTAACTTCTCCTTTTTCATTTCTAATGTTATTGGTGAGTCCTATCCCTCTTTTTCTTCATGAGTCTGGCTAAAGGTTTATCAATTTTGTTTATCTTCTCAAAGAACCAGATTTTAGTTTTATTGATCTTTGCTAATGTTTTCTTTGTTTCTATTGCATTTATTTTTCATCTGATCTTTATGATTTCTTTCCTTCTACTAACTTTGGGTTTTGTTTGTTCTTCTTCCTCTAGTTCCTTTAGGTGTAAGGTTAGATTGTTTATTGGAGATTTTTCTTGTTTCTTCAGGTAGGATTGTATTGCTATAAACTTCCCTCTTAGAATTGCTTTTGCTGCATCCCATAGGTATTGGATTGTTGTCTTTTCATTGTCATTTGACTCTAGGTATTTTTTGATTTCCTCTTTGATTTCTTCAGTGATCTATTGGTTATTTAGTAATGTGTTGTTTAGCCTCCATGTGTTTGTATTTTTTACTTTTTTTCCCCTGTAATTTATTTCTAATCTCATAGCATTGTGGCAAGAAAAGATGCTTGATATGATTGCAATTTTCTTATATTTACTGAGGCTTAATTTGTGACCCAAAATGTGATCAATCCTGGAGAATGTTCCATGTGCATTTAAGAAAAAAGTGTAATCTGCTGTTTTTGGATGGAATGTCCTATAAATGTCAATTGAATCTATCTGGTCTATTGTGTCATTTAAAGCTTGTGTTTCCTTATTCATTTTCTGTTTGGATGATCTGTCCATTGGTGTAAGTGAGGTGTTAACTTCCCCACTATTATTGTGTTACTGTCAATTTCCTTTTTTATAGCTGTTAGCATTTACCTTATGTATTGAGGCACTCCTATGTTGGGTACATGTATATTTATAATTGTTATATCATCTTCTTTGATTGATCCCTTGATCATTATGTAGTGTCCTTCGTTTTCTCTTATAACATTCTTTATTTGAAAGTCTATTTTATCAGATATGAGTATTGCTACTGCAGCTTTCTTTTGATTTCCATTTGCATGGAATATCTTTTTCCATTCTCTTACTTTCAATCTGCATGTGTCCCTAGCTCAGAAGTTGGTCTCTTGTAGGCATGATATATATGGGTCTCGTTTTTGTATCCATTCAGTCAGTCTGTGTCTTTCGGTTGGAGCACTTAATCCATTCACATTTATGGTAATTATTGACATGTATGTTCATATTACCATTTTCTTAATTGTTTTGGGTTTGTTTTTGTAGGTCCTTTTCTTCTCTTGTGTTTCCTGCTTGGATAAGTTCCTTGGGCATTTGTTGTAGAGCTGGTTTTGGTGGTGCTGAATTTTCTTATCTTTTGCTTGTGTGTAAAGCTTTTGATTTCTCCCCTGAATCTGAATGAGATCCTTGCTGGGTAGAGTATTCTTGTTTGTAGCTTCTTCCCCTTTATCACTTTAAATATATTGTGCCACTCCTTTCTGGATTGCAGAGTTTCTGCTGAGAAATCAGTTGTTAACCTTATGGGAGTTCCCTTGTATGTTATCTGTCATTTTTCCCTTGTTGCTTTTAATAATTTTTCTTTGTCTTTAATTTTTGTCAGTTTGATTATTATGTGTCTTGGCATGTTTCTCATTAGGTTTTTCATGCCTGGGTCTCTCTATGCTTCCTGGACTTGGGTGGCTGTTTCCTTTCCCATATTAGGGAAATTTTCGACTCTAATGTGTTCAAATATTTTCTCGGGTTCTTTCTCTCTCTCTTCCCCTTCTGGGACCACTATAATGAGAATGTTGTTGTGTTTAATGTTGTCCCAGAGGTCTCTTAGGCTGTCTTCATTTCTTTTCATTCTTTTTTCTTTATTGTGTTCCATGGCAGTGAATTCCACCATTCTGTCTTCCAGGTCACTTATCCGTTCCTCTGACTCAGTTATTCTGCTATTGATTCCTTCTAGTATATTGTTAATTTCAGTTATTTGTTCATCTCTGTTTGTTTGTTCTTTAATTCTTGTAGGTCTTTGTTAAACATTTCTTGCATCTTCTAGACCCTTGCCTCCATTCTTTTTCCGAGTTGCTGAATCATCTTAACTATCATTATTCTGAATTCTTTTTCTGGAATGTTGCCTATCTCCACCTCATTTAGTTGTTTTTCTGGTGTTTTATCTTGTTCCTTCATCTGGGATATAGTCTTCTGCCGTTTCGTTTCGTCTGTCTTTCTGTGATTGTGGTTTTCATTCTGCAGGCTGCAGGATTGTAGTTCTTTTTGCTTCTGCTGTCTGCCCTCTGGTGGATGAGTGGACATCTTTCTAGGTCAATAATCATTGGTTTACATTTTCATTTTTAATGGCTTCATATTTTTGTTGGTAACATCTGGTATTTCGGAACATTGAGAATTACAGTTTTTCAGCAGTTGAATAATTCTGAAATAAAGACAACTTTCTACATTCATCAGATTATGTTATAAAATAAATTTTAAAACTAAAACTGGTGGAAATTTAAACATTTGATACTTACTACAAAATGCTCTCTAGAAAGATGTAAGTATATACTTCTCCTAGCACCACATTCTTACAAGGGTCTTCTTTAATTAGATTAGTGAACTTTGATATCTCAGCATTGTTTTTTTTGTGTGTGTGTTTTTAATTAGTGATTTAGAATATACAGTTGACCCTTGAATAACATGGGTTTGAACTGTCCAGGTCCACTTATACATGGATTTTTTTCAGTAAATGTGTGCTTTAGTACTTCACCATCTGTGGTTGGTTGAACCGCAGATGTGGAGCTGTCGCTATGGAAGACTGTAAAGTTATAAGTGAATTTTCGACTGCAGATAGGGTTGGCACCCCTAACACCTGTGTCTTGCAATGGTCAACTGTCTTTTCAAATCCTTAGTAGCTATTGCACTCTTTTTTGAATTTCTTGTTTATGTCATGCCCATTTTTTTTGATTTGTATAGTCCTCTTATTGTTATTTAATAATAATTCTTTATATTTTTTGTCTTCACGTATGTTTTATTCTTTTCCATTTTGTGAATTTTAATTTATTTATATTTTCCCCAATATTTAAAAATTTTTTTTTTAATGGTTTGGCTGTGAAGCCATGCTTACAAAAGCTTACCCTACACAAAGTTTTATGATTAATTATTTTAATTTTTTTCTGTGACCTTTTTATGTTTAATGTTTAATCCATAAGCAGTTTATTCTCAGGTATGATTTGAGAAAAGAGGCTAACTTATTATATTTCCAAATGGCTTGGCTGTTAACAAAGTATCGCTTAATGAGTAGCCCAACCTTCCTCACTAATTTGACATGCCTCAGTTATCATAATAGTTTTCAAACTATGTTTTGAGGTATTTTAGACATTCTGTGGTGTGCTCTTGGGATATCCTTGAAGAGCTGGAAACTTGGTAACTGGGATTTTCTTCTTACCATCCTTATATCTCCATTGAAATATCTGTGATTTTTTTCTAATTCATTTTTTACATATTTTAAAATAGTTTCATTTTTTAGAGGCATAATTGACATATTATATTAGTTTCAGATGGACAACATAACAATTCGATATTTGTATATATTACAAAATGATTACCACAATAAGTCTAGTTAGCATCCATCAGCATACATAGTTACAAATATGCAGTTTCTTCTTAATTTCTAAAAATCAGTTTTACTGAAGTACACTAAATACAGATATTGTATGACATACACATCAATAAAGTGGTATAACCAGTACTACATTCAAGTTAGAGAACATTTCCATTACTACAATAAACCTCCATTGTGCCTTTGTAGTTGATCTTCTTCCTCTACTGTTGGCCTCTGGAAACTGTTGATCTGCTTTATACATTATAGTTTAGGTTTTTCTAGAAGTTCATATAAATGAAATAATACCAGCAGGTAGTCTTTTATGTCTGGCTTTTTTTTTTCACTTAGCATAATGCTTGTGAGATTATCCATGTTGTTTATGTTCAAATCGTTTGTTCCTTTATACAGCAGAGTAGTATTCAGTTATCTGGATATAACACAGTTTGTTTATCCAGTCACATGTGGATATCTAGGCATCATGAATATGGCTGAGGTTTTGCCTATCATGAATATAGTTATTGTGAACATTCTTATATGGGTCCATATGTGGATATATGTTTTTATTTCTTTAGGCTAAATACCTAAGAGTGGGATTACTGGGTTGAATGGTAAGTGCACATATAATTTTATAAGAAACTTCATAAGAAATTGCCAAGCGGTTTTCTTAAATATCTGTATTATTTTGCATTCCCACCAGCAATGTATGAGAATTCGAGTTGTTTTACACGTTTGTCAACACTTAGTATGGACAGTCTCTTTAATTTTAGCCATTCTAGTGTGTAAGTAGTGGTATCTTATTGTGGTTTTAACTGAATTTTCTTAATGGCTAATGTCCTTTGCATTTCAATATAAATTATAGAAGCAGTTCCCCAACTTCTACAAAAAAACCTGCTGATATTTTAATATTGATTTTGTTGAATAAATTTGGAGGCAACAGTTTGGGGACAATGACATTGTAACAGTATTGATGAACATGGTATGTATTTTTATTTATTTAAATATTCTTTAACTTGTTTCAGCAAAGTTTGATAATTGACAGGGTACGTGTTTTATAAAATTAAAAAGTTATCCCTAAGTATTTCATATTTTGATGTTATGCAGTGGCAGTCTTAAAATTTTTAATTTTTTTTGCTAGTATATAAAATACAATTGATTTATATATATTGATTTTATCCTGTGTACTTGGTAAACTCATTTATTAGTTCTCATGGCTTTATGTGGTTTCCTCAGGATTTTCTGTATGAATATTTTTTCTGAAAAAAAGTTTTCCTTTCTTTCCAAACTGTATATAATTTATTGCTTGTTTTTACCTTATTTTACTAGTGTAGATGTCCAGTACAATATTGAATATATATGTGATAAAAGCAGATATCCTTTTTTGTTCCAGATATTAGAGGGAAAGTATTCAGTGTTTTCAGTATTTCACTATATAAGAATGATGTTAGCTGCAGGTTTTTCAGAGATGCTGTGTTAGTCTGCTTGGGCTGCAATAACAGAATACCACGGACTGGGTGGCTTAAACAACAGAAATGTATTTTCTCATAGTTCCTTAGGCTAGGAGTCCAAAATTAGGGTACTGTCAGGGTTGGTGTCTGGTGAGGGCTCTCTTCCTGACTTACAGATGACTGCCTTCTTATTGTGTCCTCAGATGGCTTCTTCTCTGTGAGAGAGGAGAGAGACAGAGACAGAGACAGAGACAGAGGGAGGGAGGGAGGGAGGGAGAACTTTCTGGTGTCTCTTCCTTTTTTATAAAGAAACTAGTCCTGTTGGGTTAGGGCTTCACTCCTATGACTTAATTTAATCTGAATCATCTCCTTAAAGGCTCTATCTCCAATATAGTCATATGAGGAGTTAGGGCTTCAACTCCAGATGAATTTTGGGGGGACAAAATTCAGACCATAACAGATGTTCTATATCAGATTGAGAAGTTTCTTTATATTTCCAGGTAGCTTAAATATTTATTTTAAATAGCCGTTAAATTTTGTGAAATGTTTTTTGGCATCTGTTGAGATGATCATATGTTTTTTTCTTTTCTTTTTATAGTATATTAATATGGGGAAACATAATTCATTTTTGGAATGTTAAACCCATCTTTCATTTACTTGCATGTTTTATATGGCTTTCATGTATAGCACTTTAAGTATTTGTTTATTATATGCATATAAGTATAATTTATATATTTTATATATTGGGGAATACAATTTGTTAAAAGTTTGTTAAGGGACTTATTTTCATGTCTAAGAAGTTATAAGAGATATTGATCTGTAATTTTCCTTTCTTGCAATGTCTTTGCTTGGTTTTGGATCAAGATGATGTTTACCTTATGCAAGTTGGGAAATTTTCCCTCATCTTCTATTTTATGAAAGAATTTATATAGAATCAATATTATTTTTTACTTAAATGTTTGATAGAATTCCCAGAGATGCTGTCTTGGCTTGAAAATTTCTTTTGGAAAGGTTTTAAACTTGAGTTTAATTTCTATCTTTGTTAAGGGCTATTTCGGCTATTTATTCCATGTTGAGTCACATATTTCAAGGAATTTTTTGTTTCATCTAAGTTACTGAATTTATTGGCATAAGTTATTCCTCATATTCCTTCCTTATGCTTTTACTTTGTGTAAAGTCTGAGTGATGTCCTTTCTGTCATTCCTGATATTGGTATTTTGTGTCATTTCCCATTTTCCTTGATCAATCTGTCTGGAGGTTTATCATTTTTTTTCTTTTAAAAAAACAGCTTTTGGTTTCATTGATTTTTCTCTATATTTTGTGGATCTTCTATTTTATAGGTGTGTACTTTTACCTTTATTTTTTTTAAATCAAGGGACAGAATTATTTAATTAATTAATTTATTTATTTACTTATTTATTTATTTATGGCTGAGTTGGGTCTTAGTTGCGGCACATGGGATCTTCACTGTGGCACCTGGGATCTTTCGTTGCAGCGCACAGGCTCTTTGTTGCAGCACAAGGGTTTCTCTTTAGTTCTTGCATGTGGGCTTTCTCTCTCTAGTTGTGGTGCACAGGCTTCAGAGGGCATGGGATCTGTAGTTTGTGGTGCGTGGGCTCTCTAGTTGAGGCACGCAGGCTCAGTAATTTTAGTGCACAGGCTTAGTTGCCCCATAGCATGTGGGATCTTAGTTTCTTGACCAGGGATTGAACCTGTGTCTACGGCATTGGAAGGTGGATTCTTTACCACTGGGCCACCAGGGAAGTCCTCTTTTATCTTTATACACCTTCTTTCCGTTTATTTTGGTTTATGGTCCTCTTTTTTTTAATCTTTTTAGTTCTTTAAGGTGGAACCTTAAGGAAAATGATGTAAGAGTTTCCTTCTTTTCTAATACAAACATTTAATGCTATAATTTTCTTTTTAAGCACTGTTTTAGTTGCATTCACATATTGTGATATAGGGTGTTTTCATTTCCTTCAATTACAATATTGGGTTGGCCAACAAGTTCATTTGTTTTTTTCCATAAGATTGCTCTAGTAGCAGTGCTTGGTTGTCTTTAACTTCATTGGAACAATTATGTTAGATTGTTTTGTGACAGCTGTCATATCAGCATGCATTTAAAAAAATCGAAATTGGTGTAGCCATTTTAATATTGAAGATGGAAGAAAAAATTCAACATTTGTGGCATATTATGCTTTATTATTTCGAGAAAGGTAAAAATGCAACTGAAATGCAAAAAAAGATTTGTGCAGTGTATCGAGAAGGTGCTGTGACTGATCGAACATGTCAAAAGTGGTTTGCAAAGTTTCGTGCTAGAGATTTCTTGCTGGATAATGCTCCACAGTCGGGTAGACCAGTTGAAGTTGATAGTGATCAAATTGAGACATTAATTGAGAACAATCAACGTTATACCATGCGGGAGATAGCCAGCATACTCAAAATATCCATATCCAGTGTTAAAAATCATTTGCACCAACTCGGTTGTTTCTTGCTTTGATATTTGGGTTCCATATAAGTTAAGTGAAAAAAACCTTCCTGACCATATTTGTGCATGTGATTCTCTACTTAAATGTAGTAAAAAACATTGCATTTTTAAAACAAATTGTGACAGGTGATGAAAAATGGATACTGTACAATATGTGGAATGGAAGAGATTGTGGGATAAGGGAAATGAACCACCACCAACCACACCAAAGGCCAGTCTTCCTCCAAAGAAAGTAATGTTGTGTATATGGTGGGATTGGAAGGGAGTCCTCTACTATGAGCTCCTTCCAGAAAACGAAACGATTAATTCCAGCAAGTACTGCTTCCAATTAAATCAACTGAAAGTAGCACTCATCAAAAAGTGTCTGAAATTAGTCAACCGAAAACGTATAATCTTCCATCAGGGTAATGTAAGACTGCATGTTTCTTTGATGACCAGACAAAAACTATTACAGCTAGTCTGGGAAGTTCTGATTCATCCACCGTATTCACCAGATGTTGCACCTTCAGATTCCATTTATTTTGATCTTTACAAAATTCTCTTAATGGAGAGATTCCCTAAGAGACTGTAAAAGGTGCCTGGAACAGTTCAATTCCCTAAGAGACTGTAAAAGGTGCCTGGAACAGTTCTTTGCTCAAAAAGATAAAATGTTTTGGGAGGATGGAATTATGAAGTTACCTGAAAAATAACAGAAGGTAGTGGAACAAAATGGTGAATGTGTTGTCTAATAAAGTTCTTGGTGAAAATGAAAAATGTGTCTTTTATTTTTACTTAAAAACCAAAGGAACTTTTTGGCCAACCCAATATTTCTTAATCCATCATGACTTTTTTTCCTTTGACCCATGTGTTATTTAGAAAAATGTTGGTTTCTAATATGTGGGATTTTCCATATATATATGTGTTACTGATTTCTTGTTTAATTCCCTTGTGTTGAGAAAACATACTTTGTATGATTCAGTCTTTTAAATTTGTTGAGATTTGTTTTATGACCCAGAATATTGTCCATCTTGGTGATTATTCCACATGAACTTGAAAAAAATGTGGAATGTTCTCCAAATGTTAATTGGGTTAAGTCAATTGATTGTATCATTCAAGTCTTCTACATACTTATTGACATTTTTCTGTACTTGTTCTGTCAATTACTGAGAAAGGTATTTTGAAATCTCTCACTGTGAATGTGTATTTTTCTAGTTCTTTTAAAATTCTATCAGTTTTTATTTCATGTTTTTAAATGCATAAACCTTTAGGAGTGTTATGTTGATGAACTGACCCCTTTATCATTATGTAAATATCCTTTTTATCCTGATATTATACATTGCTCTCAGATCTGCTTTTCTGATGTTAATGTAGCCATTTCAGCTTTCTTTTTTATTAGTGTTTTCATGTCATTTCTTTTCCTATCTTTTTACTTTTAATCTATATGCCTTCATATTTAAAGTAATTTTGTTAGATAGTATATAGTGTTTTATTTAGTCTCTACCATTTCATTAGATTGTTCAGGCCATTTATATTCTATATTCTTATTCCTGTGTTTGGGTTTAAGTCAACTGTCTTGATATTTGTTTTCTTTTCCCTATATTTGTTTTTTGTTACTTTCCCCCTTTTTCTCTTTTAGATAAAGTGAATATATTTTATGATTCCATTTTATCTTCACTATTTTTCCCATCTGTGCCTTTTTGTTTTATTTGCTTAGTGGTTACTCCAAAGTCTACAACATGATTTTAACTTATCAGTTCACCATCAGATGATATTATGCCACTTCACGTAAACATGTAAGAACCTTTTAACAACATACCTCCATTTTCCCCTCCCTTCCTTGTTTTCTTGCATTTATTATTTTACCTCTCCGTATGTTATAAACTTTACAATAATGCACTATTATTTTTACCTTAAACAGTTATCTTTTAAAATGATTAAAATGAGAAACATTTTATACCGTATAGTTACCATGTATTTACCATTTTCATAACTCTTTATCTTCTGTGCAAATTCCCATTTATATCACTTTATCTCTACCTCAGAAATGTCCTTTCATGTTTCTTATGTGCTGGCAAAGAATCCTTTTTTCTTGTTGTTTTATTTCAGTGCTTTAAAGTGTCTACAGTCGTCTTCTGTCTTTCAGTTTTGGATGATAAGTTGGCTGTAAGTCTCATCTTTGTTCTTTTGTAGAGAATAAGCCTTTCTTTCCTCTGTCTGCTTTCACTAAGGCATGACCCACTGGAGTCTCCTCTGAATGTCCAGGTATTCTTTGATTGTCTTTCCATTCAATGTGGTAGAAATCTTTCTCTCAAATACTGTGAGCTCTGAGAAATGTTTATTTTACTGTTTTCCAGTGCTTCTTTCTCTGGCCTCAAGTGATTTCTACTTACATAGGGCAGATCAGTAGCCACCTAACTCCTGGAATGGACTTCATGCAGATATTTAAAGCTTTCTTTATCTGTGCAGTAGTGGTATCCTTGGTATTCTCTCCCATTGATTCAAGCTGCCTTGGTCTTTCCAAACTCCGATCTCTATCTCCCCAACTCAGTGAGACATCCATGGTCTCTTTAGCTTCTTTCTTCCAGGCTACCTCTTGGAAACTGCCTCCAAGCACAAACTGGGGCAATCATAAGGTTCATCTTTATTGTTTCCTTTCTCTCAGAAGACACAGTGTTACTTGTTTTTCAGTGTCTGAAAACAGTGTTTTCATATATTTATTCTGGTTTTCTTGTTGTTTAAGGTAAGAATATGTCTTGTTTCTGCTACTTCATCTTTATTGAAGTGGAAGCATACAATTTCTTTGAACAAAGATTATCAGTGTCAGAATATAAGTTTGAATTCCAATGATAGGCTGATATCTTTTGTTTGTTTGTTTTTGTGGTGCGCAGGCCTGTCACTGCTGTGGCCTCTCCCGTTATGGAGCATAGGCTCCGGACGTGCAGGCTCAGCGGCCATGGCTCACGGGCCCAGCCGCTCCGCGGCATGTGGGATCTTCCCGGATTGGGGCATGAACCCGTGTCCCCTGCATTGGCAGGCAGACTCTCAACCACTGCACCACCAGGGAAGCCCTAGGCTGATATCTTATATACCTCCATCTCTTTCTAGATTATTCATTCTGTTACAAGTATCTACCTGCTTATTTATTTATTTATTTACTTACTTATGGGTCACCAATGCCACAACAATTTAATTATTTTATTCATTTTTAAAAAACATATTTTTTAATTGTAGTTGGTTTTAAAATTATATAATTGACATGTTTTCAATTTCATGTAAATTTTAATATTCCATAGGGGATTTGTTTTAATATTGATAAGATCATTTGCAGGGGTGGGTAAAAGAAGTGTTTCACATTGTCAATATTGTTTTCTGTAAGCTCTTGTTTTTATTGAATAAAATTCAGTTTAGTTATCCTCTTGTCATCTTGTGCTTCCCAAGTTTACACTCTACAGTGTTGACCCAGATGTAAAACTCAGCTCTGTTTATGAAATCCATTCACAAAAAGCATATAAAATTATATTTTATTAAATATCTGGGTTTGGAGGGACAGCACTGAGATGTAGTAATACAAACAATTTCACATAAAACATGAGATATCCCTGTTTTTAAAAGTCCTTTTGTTACCCCAACATCAGATTTTTATTTTACCACTTTCTTCAGCCCTGTGCCTACCTGAGTCTTGCTGATGTCTTTTCTTTATCTAACTCCTTTACTTCTTAGCTCTCTTCTCTCTACCCACTCACCTTTGAGATTTTGATTATTTCTAGTGCAAAGAAATTTAGCTATCTCTTTACCTGTATTGGAACTTATTCTACTAGACCTTCTGGTCCTACTTTCACCCCAACTGAAACATCATTTTTTTTTTTTACTAAATTCTGCTGCCTACTGTTAAGATAATGAATTTTTCATCCCACTACATTTATGAAATAATGCTCTATATTTTTGAATTTTGTATTTCTATTTTAATTTTCAAAATTGAAGATGTATATTATTCCAGGAGATTTGATGGCTGTGGAAGCACTCCAGATGCTACTATCTTAATCATAGTCTTGAGCAGTATAATGATAATTACCAGTATATAAGTTTCATAAGAGAAAGACAGTCATGTGAATAGTCAGATGAAAAATATCTGCAATATATAATCAACTGTAATATAAAGTTTCCAATTCAAGATATCTAACATGAAATGCGTCTATTCATTTATACCCATGGATTTAATTGAGGATTATCTACAGTCTTACTTGTTGGACTATTAATAGAATTTATTAGTTACTAGGTACTTATTAAATAATATTTTTAGGGAAATAAAAATGAGTTGTACACATGAAGAGATCAAATTATCTATATGTTATTGGTCCTGTTTCAAATTTGATACTCTTTCTTTCATAAAACAGTATGTTTGCTTCCATATTATTGTTTCTTCAAAATTGTATAAATGTTCTTATATTGGTATTTGATCATATATATGTTTTATTATCAACTTCTGGAAAAAATAAAGTCAACTTGGAAAATAATAACAATACTGGCTTTTACTCAATAACATTACTCTTTTATTGATTTCTGCTCCCAAAAGAATTGTATGTCATCATTTGTAAGTTACTACACTAGGTACCATGAAGCTAGTGTACCAAGTACTTAGAAGCTAGTGCTTCCAAGGGTATTAATAACTAGTTAAGGCCATAGAGTATTCACCTGTGACATTAATTGTAAAGAATGTTTACAGTTAGTTCATATTTAATATTCAAAATATTGATAGATTTCAGATATAAAGCAATGACTCTAAGGGAGCAATGAGAATGAAGCACTATAAGTCAGGAAGGCATCATGAGGTGAGTTTGGAATAGTCCTAAATAGAAGGAAAACAGCATTTCAGAAAACGTATATCAGGTGGGGAAGAAAGTAATGCTCTAAGGCATAAAGATGATATGAACACAGTAAAAGCAAAGGATAGCCCTTTACTGTTGGGCTGATGCCCATTATTTTTTTATAACTTGTAACTGTTAAAAATGTAGGTTTGGAGTCAAATATTGCTTCAAATTCTGAACCACCATATACTGGTTATGTGTTCTTAAGCAAGCTTCATTTTTCTCATTTTTAAAATGGGGACAAAATTAACCTACCTTAAGGAAAAAATAAAATGTTGCATCAAAAATGTTTTACACAGAGATAGCCTCATCTACCAGAGGGCAGACAGCAGAAGCAAGAAAGAACTACGATACTACAGCCTGTGGAAGGAAACCACATTCACAAAAAGATAGACAAAACGAAAAGGTAGAGGACTATGTACCAGATGAAGGAACAAGATAAAACACCAGAAAAACAATTAACTGAAGTGGAGATAGGCAACTTTCCAGAAAAAGAATTCAGAATAATGATAGTGAAGATACTTCAGGAACTTGGAAAAAGAATGGAGGCAAGGATCTAGAAGATGCAAGAAAAGTTTAACAAAGACCTAGAAGAATTAAAGAACAAACAAAAAAAGATGAACAAAAATAACTGAAATGAAAACTACACTAGAAGGAATCAATAGCAGAATAACTGAGGCAGAAGAACGGATAAGTGACCTGGAAGACAGAATGGTGGAATTCACTGCCACGGAACAGAATAAAGAAAAAAGAATGAAAAGAAATGAAGACAGCCTAAGAGACCTCTGGAACAACATTAAATGCAACAACATTCTCATTATAGGGGTCCAAGAAGGAGAAGAGAGAGGGAAAGGACCTGAAAAAACATTTGAAGAGTTCATAGTCAAAAATTTCCCTAACATGGGAGAGGAAATAGCCACTGAAGTCCAGGAAGTGCAGAGAGTCCCAGACAGGACAAACCTAATGAGAAACACACTGAGACACATAGTAATCAAATTGACAAAAATTAAAGACAAAGAAAAATTATTAAAAGCAACAAGGGAAAATTGACAAATAACATACAAGGTAACTCCCATAAGGTTAACAGCTGATTTCTCAGCAGAAACTCTACAAGCCAGAAGGGAGTGGCAGGACATAGTTAAAGTGATGAAAGAGAAGAAACTACAACCAAGATTACTCTACCCAGCAAGGATCTCATTCAGATTCGATGGAGAAATCAAAAGCTTTACAGACAAGCAAAAGCTTAGAAAATTCAGCACCACCAAACCAGCTCTACAACAAATGCTAAAGAAACTTCTCTAAGCAGGAAACACAAGAGAAGAAAAGGACCTACAAAAACAACCCAAAACAATCAAGAAAATGGTAATAGGAACATACATATTTATAATTATCTTAAACGTGAATGGATTAAATGCTCCAACCAAAAGACACAGGCTTGCTGAATGGATACAAAAACAAGACCCATATGTATGCTGTCTACAAGAGACCCACTTCAGACCTAGGGACACATGCAGACTGAAAGTGAGGGAATGGAAAAAGATATTCCATGCAAATGGAAATCAGAAGAAAGCTAGAGTAACAATACTCATATCGGATAAAATAGACTTTAAAATAGAGAATGTTACAAGAGACAAGGAAGGACACTACATAATGTTCAAGGGATCAATCGAAGAAGAAGATATAACAATTATATATGCACTGAACATAGGAGCACCTCAATACATAAGGCAGATTCTAACAGCTATAAAAGAGGAAATCGACATTAAAACAATAATAGTTGGGGGAACTTCAATGGTTAAGAATCTTCCTGCCAATGCAGGAGACACGGGTGCGAGCACTGGTCCGGGAAGACTCCTCATGGCGCAGAGCAACTAAGCCCATGCGACACAGCTACTGAGCCTGCGTGCCACAACTACTGAAGCCTGCATGCCTAGAGCCTGTGCTCCACAAAAAGAGAAGCCACTGCAATGAGAAGCCCGCACACTGCAACAAAGAGTAGCCCCCACTCGCCACAACTAGAGAAAAACCTGCACGCAGCAAAGAAGATCAAATGCAGCCAAAATAATAATAATAAAAAAATAATAATAATTGTGGGGAACGTTAACACCTCACTTACACCAATGGACAGGTCATCGAGACATAAAATTAATAAGGAAACACAAGCTTTAAATGACACAATAGACCAGATAGATTTAATTGATATTTATCAGATATTCCATCTGAAAACAGCAGATTACACTTTCTTCTCAAGTGCACACAGAACATTCTCCAGGATAGATCACATCTTGGGTCACAAATCAAGACTCAGTAAAATAAAGAAAATTGAAATCATATCACGCATCTTTTCCAACCACAGTGCTATGAAATTAGAAATCGATTACAGGAAAAAAAAGTAAAAAACAGAAACACATGGAGGCTAAACAATACGTTAAAATAACCAAGACATCACTGAAGAAATCAAAGAGGAAATCAAAGAAAACCTAGAGTCAAATGACAACGAAAACATGATGATCCAAAACCTATGGGATGCAGCAAAAGCAGTTCTAAGAGGGAAGTTTATAGCAGTACAAGCCTACCTCAAGAAACAAGTAAAATCTCAAATATACAAGCTAACCTTACACCTAAAGGTACTAGAGAAAGAAGAACAAACCAAACCAAAAGTTAGTAGAAGGAAAGAAATCATAAAGATCAGAGCAGAAATAAATGATATAGAAACAAAGAAAACAATAGCAAAGATCAATTAAACTAAAACCTGGTTCTTTGAGAAGATAAACAAAATTGATAAACCATTAGCCAGACTCATGAAGAAAAAGAGGGAGAGGACTCAAACTAATAAAATTAGAAATGAAAAAGAAGAAGTTATAACAGACACTGCAGCAATACAAAGCATCCTAAGAGACTACTACAAGCAACTCTATGCCAATAAAATGGATAACATGGAAGAAATGGACAAATTCTTAGAAATGTATAACCATAACCAAACCAGGAAGGAATAGAAAATATGAACAGACCAATCAGAAGTAAAAAAATTGAAACTGTGATTAAAAATCTTCCAACAAACAAAACTCCAAGACCAGATGGCTTCACAGGTGAATTCTATCATTTAGAGAAGAGCTAACACCCATCTTTCTCCAACTCTTCCAAAAAAATTGCAGAGGAAGGAACACTCCCAAATTCATTCTATGAGGCCACCATCACCCAGATACCAAAACCAGACAAGGATACTACAAGAAAAGGAAAAGACTAATATTACTGATGAATATAGATGCAAAAATCCTCAACAAAATACTAGCAAACAGAATCAAACAACACATTAAAAGGATCATACCAGGCTTCCCTGGTGACCCAGTGGTTGAGATTCCGCCTTCCGATGCAGGGAACACGGGTTTGTGCCCTGGTCCAGAAAGATCCCACATGCTGTGGAGTGGCTGGGCCTGTGAGCCATGGCTGCTGACCCTGCCCGTCTGGAGCCTGTGCTCTGCAGCGGGAGAGGCCACAGCAGTGAGAGGCCCGCGTTCTGGAAAAAAAAAAAAAAAGGATCATACGCCACGATCAATTGGGATTTATCCCAGGAATGCAAGGATTCTTCGATATATGCAAATCAATCAATGTGGTACACCATATTATCAAACTGAAGAATAAAAACCACATGAGCATCTCAGTAGATGCAGGAAAAGCTTTTGACAAAATTCAACACCCATTTATGATAAAAACTCTCCAGAAAGTGGACATAGACCAAATCTACCTCAACATAATAAAGGCCATATATATGACAAACCCACAGCAAACACCCTTCTAAATGGTGAAGGACTGAAAGCATTTCTTCTAATATCAGGAACAAAACAAGGATGTCCACTCTAGTCAGTATTATTCCACATAGTTTTGGAAGTCCTAGCCACAACAGTCAGAGAAGAAAAAGAAATAAAAGGAATACAAATTGGAAAAGAAAAAATAAAACTGTCATTGTTTGCAGATGACATGATACTATACATAGAGAATCCTAAAGATGCCACCAGAAAAATACTAGGACTAATCAATGAATCTGATAAAGTAGCAGGATACAAAATTAATGCACAGAAATCTCTTGCATTTCTATACACTAACAACGAAATATCAGAACGAGAAATTAGGGAAACATTCCCTTTCACCATTGCAACAAAAGGAATAGAATGCCTAGGAATAAACCTACATAAGGAGGTAAAAGACCTGTACTCAGAAAACTATAAGACACTGATGAAATCAATCAAAGATGACACAAACAGATGGAGAGATATACCATGTTTTTGGATTGGAAGAATCAATATTGTGAAAATGATTATGCTACCCAAAGCAATCTACAGATTCAAATTACCAAATTACCAGTAGCATTTTTTACAAAACCAGAACAAAAAATCTTAAAATTTGTATGGATACACAAAAGACCCTGAATAGCCAAAGCAATCTTGAGGGAAAAAAACAGAGCTGGATGAATCACACTCCCGGACATCAGACTATACTACAAAGCTACAGTAATCAAGACAATATGGTACTGGCACAAAAACAGTAATATAGATCAATGGAACAGGATAGAAAGCCTAGAGGTAAACCTACGCACCTATGGTCAACTAATCTATGATGAAGGAAGCAAAGATATACAATGGAGAAAATACAGTCTCTTCAATAAGTGGTGCTGGGAAAACTGGACAGCCACATGTAAAAGAATGAAATTAGAACACTTCCTAGCACTATACACAAAAATAAACTCAACATGGATTAAAGACTTAAATGTAAGACTAGACACTATAAAACTCTTATAGGAAAACATAGGAAGAACATTCTTTGACATAAATCACAGCAAGATCTTTTTTGACTCACCTCCTAGAGTAATGGAAATAAAACCAAATATAAACAAATGACACCTAATGAAACTTAAAAGCTTTTATACAGCAAAGGAAACTATAAATAAGATGAAAAGACAACCCTCAGAATGGGAGAAAATATTTGCAAACAAATCAACGGACAAAAGATTAATCTCCAAAATATATAAACAGCTCATGCAGCTCAATATCAAAAAAAAACAAACAACTGAATCATAAAATGGGCAGAAGAAGTAAGTAGACATTTCTCCAAAGAAGACATATGGCCAAGAGGCACATGAAAAACTGCTTGCTCCACATCACTAATTATCAGTGAAATGCAAATCAAAGCTACAATGAGGTATCACCTCCCACCAGTTACAATGGGCATCATCAGAAAATCTACAAACAACAAATGGTGGAGAGGGTGTGGAGAAAAGGGAATCCTCTTACACTGTTGGTGGGAGTGTAAATTGATACATCCACTATGGAGAACAGTATGGAGGTTCCTTAAACTAAAAATAGAACTACCATATGATCCAGCAATCCCACTACTGGGCATATACCCTGAGAAAAGCATAATTTAAAAAAATATATGTGCCACAATGTTCACTGCAGCACTATTTACAATAGCCAGGTTATGGAAGCAACCTAAATGTCCATCAACAGACGAATGGATAAGGAAGATGTGGTACTTATATACAATGGAATATTACTCAGTCATAAAAAAGAACAAAATTGGGTCATTTGTATTGAGGTGGATGGACCTAGAGACTGTCATACAGAGTGAAGTAAGTCAGAAAGAGGAAAACAAATATCGTATATTAATGCATATATGTGAAATCTAGAAACATGGTACAGATGAACCAGTTTGCAAGGCAGAAATAGAGACACATATGTAGAGAACAACCATATGGACACCAATCATGGAAAGCGGAGGTTGGGGGGGAATGGTGATGGAATGAATTGGGTGATTGGGATTGACATATATACACTAATATATTTGAAATAGATTACTAAAAAAACAGCTCCTATAATAAATATATTTCCCAGAGGGGGTGAAAAATTAAAAAAAAATTAAAAATATTTTAAAAGCATGTAAAAACATAAAAAAGGAAAATGTTATTTTATTAAAAGATAGATTAAAAATAACCAGTGTGTATTAGAAATTCAAAAATATAATTATTAAAATTAAAATGGTAATAGATGAGTTAAACAGCTGATTAAACACAGCTGAGGAGATAATTATTAAATTGGAAGATAGAGGCAATGAAATTACCCAGGATGTATGTAACACAGAACACATTGTTTTAAATTTAGAACATCAAAATAAAAATAACATTCTAAAATATTTTACAAATAGTAACACTAAGTTAATTACATTACAGCTCTTAGTATGTGTTTCCATTAAGATCAGTATTTAGCACATTTTACAATGCTCATTTATCACCCTGGTAGGTTACAGTTCTTTGCAGGGGCAGCTTTTATATCAGGTACTTTATTGATAAATATTATAGGTGTGTGGCCAATTTTTACTGGACAAATAAGTGTTTTGCCAAATTAGAGAAACCTTTTGGGTAAGTAACTGATGGGAATCAAAGGAATGACAACTGGAAGAAAACCTTAAAGGCTGTAGAGTAGAGTTTAAATTGGATAGAATAGCATTTAGTGATGATATTATGTTTGGGGAACCAAATTGGCAGTAGTGGTTTAAAGTTGTCTGAGACTAGTGTGAAACTGTCTCAATATGATACCTAGAAAGAAGAAAGAACACTTTTTAGTTAAGTTCCAAAAATAGTCTCAATTGAGCATGGGCAAAAGGGAAAAGAGATGAGAAGAAAGAAATTGTAGAGTAGGAGAAAAGAGCAAAAGATGTAGCTTAAAATGTGAATAGAGATAAACTGGTAGGTTGATCCAATTACCTGTTTGCTACTAGAATATTCCATAGAACATTTATTATTGATTTTCATACTAATCTACATTGGCAACCAAAAACATTTTAGTCGTCATGCTTTCTATACTGTCTCCATCTCTTTTCTCTTACTAGAGTTGTAAATGTTACAGTCCAGGAGCAAGTGCCTCTAAAATATTGACATTGCTTCTTGTCAGTATTCTGATAGCAATCTTATTTTTGTTTATTTAATGGCATTTAGTAATTATATTTTAAATATAGTCTATATTCAGATATCAGTTATACATCTACCCATTTGACCCACCACTATATACATGAAAGGGAATACTACCTACCCAAAGACACACAGTAGCTCACCTTCTGTTTGCAGACACTTCAGTTCTACCTGCTAATCCTACTTTATTAAGCAAGAGTTTTTTTTCCTTTGGATTAGTTTGAAGGGCTTCCTATGAAGTTATTGATTGAACAAAGATGATAAAAACTGATCTGTATACTGCTATCTAATAAAAGTGGTTTATTTTTTATATTATCTTTGCTTAAAACCAGAGGTATATATAATTTGGAACAACCTCTTTGATAAGAGGTTAAGTCAACCTCTTAAGTCATGTCTATAATGTTGTTATTCATCCAAAGAACAGCAATTTCTTTATGAAATTTGAGAAAAATATCAAGAAATGAATAAATTTGAAAGCCTAATATTTAACAATATTATTACAACATTTAAACTGTTCCTTAAGTTATTAAAAAATAAATGTAAATTGAAGCTACAATGAGGTACCACCTTACACAGGTCAGAATGGCCATCACTAAAAAGTCTACAAATAACAAACGCTGCAGAGGGTGTGGAGAAAAGGGAACTCTCTTACTCTGTTGGTGGGAATGTAAATAGGTGCAGCACTATGGAAAACAGTATGGAGGTTCCTTAAAAACCTTAAAATAGACTTGCCATATGATCCAGCAATCCTACTCCTGGGCATATATCTGGACAAAACTATAATTTGAAAAGATACATGTAGCCCTGTGTTCATAGCAGCACTATTTACAATAGCCAAGACATGAAAGCAACCTAAATGTCCATCAACAGATGAATGGATATATACAATGGAATACTACTCAGCCATTAAAAAGAATGAAATAATGCCTTTTGCAGCAACATGGGTGGACCTAGAGATTATCATACTGAGTGAAGTTGTCAGAGAAAAACATATATCATATGATATCACTTATGTGTGGAATCTAAAATATGACACAAATGAGCTTATTTATAAAACAGAGACAGACTCATAGACATAGAAAACACACTTATGGTTACCAGAGTGGAAAGCAGGGTCAGGGGGAGGGCTAAATTAGGAGTTTGGGACCGCAGATACAAACTATCGTACATAAACAAGTTCCTGCTGTATACCACAGGGAACTATATTCAATCTCCTGTAATAAACGATAATGGAAAAGAATATGAAAAAGAAAACAATATAAAACTGAATCACTTTGCTACACACCAGAAACTAACACAACATTGTAAATCAACTATACTTTAATTGAAAAAACTAAAAATAAATGAATTTTGAAAGTTCCTTTGCTATAGTTACTTCTAAAATTAATTTTTAAATGGTTGTGATTTTCCTGTAGTAAAATATGATTTCATGTAAACATATGATTTCAATGTATATTGTGATGTTAAGTTTTTCTTTCAACCGACAGGTTAGTTTTAATTTTATTTTCTATATTATTATTAGAGAAAATGAACCAACTTTCATATTCTGATTAAGACTTGGATTTATTGAGTTTTTTGGGGGGAGGGATTGTTACTATTTATGTATCATCTACTGATTATTAAATGTTACATGAGGGACTGCTTGTCTGTGCCAGTGAAATGTTCTTTTGCCAGAAGAAAGCATTATGTACTTTCATCTTTAATTGCAGTACTTCTAGAACAATTATCCTAGCAGTTCCTTTTCATAATCTTAGAATTATATTTGCGTATTAGAGTTAATTGAAAATAGTGTTGATACATATATTAGGATGTTTTTCTGGTATGGTAATATAACATGGCAAGTATTTCTGCTTCACCGTGGATATTATATTCTTTTCTTTCTTAATCAGTTAAAAAAAATTATACCTCCCCAAAGAAAACCAAAATAGACTTAAAAAAAATTATACTTGGGCTTCCCTGGTGGCACAGTGTTTGAGAGTCTGCCTGCCGATGCAGGGGACACGGGTTCATGCCCCGGTCCGGGAAGATCCCATATGCTGCGGAGCGGCTGGGCTCGTGAGCCACGGCCACTGAGCCTGCGCGTCCAGAGCCTGTGCTCTGCAGTGGGAGAGGCCACAACAGTGAGAGGCCCGCGTACCACACACAAAAAAAGTTATATTTGAAGAAAATCTAGATGAGGTATTTAGCTAATGAGTAGCTGATTTTGTTTTTGATTAGTTTTAAGAAGTTTTAAATTCAAGTTGAACTTTGAAAAGTTGTTTTTCTTTCTTGAAAAGAAGACGTTTGTTTTAGTTATAAGACCAAATTGGTACCAAGTGATATGGCACCAAGCTAAATAAATACCTTGCGTTTACTCCTTGATTGATGGTACAATGGATTATTATTCTATTAACTTTCTCATGTCCTTCTATATGTTTCTTTCAGTATTTTATAGTATGTTTCTGTCACTCACTGATTTCCTCCTGAAACCAGAATGTTATTAAAAAAATTACTCAAACTCAAATGCCTTAGAGCCCATGTAAGTAAAATAGATGAAGTGTAAAGATGATCTCTGGTAACTAACAAAAGGCCTTTATGCTGGTGAGAAAGTAGGGAGTGTGGGGACTCAAGAAACCTGGAGAGTATGTGCTCTATTTAAGGACAGTAGTCACTAACCAACTTCACCCAGTTTTTACTATGTGGGTATGATGGCCCAGGGTTGCCAAATCTTCCAGTTGTATGGAGAAGCTAAAAATCTGGATGTTTGTGTTTAATTTCCTGATCTTTGAAGTTTGGCAAATAACTTTTAAAAAACATTGTATGGTCCAACACCTTGTATGGACCATCTTTATGCAAGATGATTTTAAAAAACATTTTTGATTCCCAACTTTTTAAACCTATCTAAAAATAAACCAGACCCAAGGTTGACAGTTTGGATGACAAAGACTGTTTAGAGACCATCTCTCTCTCTCCCTTCAACATCTCTGAGCCCTCTCCTTTCTTGTGTTTCCACCTGGTGTGCTGTACTGTCCTTATTCCACCAGACCAGTTAATACACAAGCCCAGGTTATTCTACCTCCTTAATAGCTTTCATTTCTATTCACTTGACATTCATCTCCACTAGTTGACATCTATCTTCATATCCACCTCAACTACTTAGTTGAGTCCACCATCATCTTTCGTCTGATTAATGACACTGTTTCCTAACTAGTCTCTCCTGTTTTAATCTTTCCGAATCCATTCCTCACACTGAGACAGAGGAATGACCTAACTATAAAGTAAATCACAGCCCTACTTCAGATCTTTCAAGGATTCTCCATTAACCTGAGAATAAAATCTAATCATCTTAACATGACCCACAAGGCCTTTTATTATCTGGTCTTTGGTTACAGGTCTAACTTTACCTCATGCCATTCCTCTTCATATTTTATGCTGTAGTCAGGTTGAATTCCTTCAACATTTATATTTTTTCTTGTTTATGGGTCTTTGTAAATGTGGTCCTCCATCCTAGGCCTCTTCCCCTTACCCATTCTGCAGCAAATTGATGTGTGAAGAAGAGGATGTAGGTAAAGCATAAGAAAGTTCAGATCTATTCTAATTGCACTGAGCACATGGTAGTCCCAGTTGCCTTTTCAAAGACGTGGTCAACTTTTTAAGAAAGCAGAAGTAGCAGCCCTTACATGATAAGTCTCTTTGTATTCTGGGTTTTTTCAAGATAAAGGCTCAGTGATTTGAGTTATCCAGAGTATGAAAAGCTCTGACATTACAAAGGTATGTCGTAAAATTATTTGAGTCAGCAAGTTATCTCTCTCCCTGTCTATTTGTGTTTATCTCTCTGTCTCCATCTCTTTCTCACACACACATTCACACACTGCACCTATAAGACAGGCATATCAAACAAAAAGTATTAACGAGAGTTTTATTAGAATCAATAATCCTGACTCAAACCAACATTCGGAGAGTATGCTCAGTACACAGATTTTATATTCTTAAACATGGAGATAACATTTTCAAATGATATTTTTTTCATAAGTCTTTGCAACGTAAGATTATTCAAAAGCTTCACCATTAAGGTCAAGGTTAGTCCTTGGCATAGTTGTTTAAAAGAGTGAATGAATGAGTGAAAAGTAGTGGTTTTTGGTGGGTTTTTTTGCCTGTTTGTGTGTGTGTGTTTTTGTGCTTCCTGTTTTTCTTTCATTGCCCTTCGCTTACCCTCTTGTTTTCAATGTATCAATACCTTTCAGAGAAATTCCACGTACAGTGGCATCCTCTGTGTCCCACATAAGATAATGATCTTATGCGTCTTCTACTTTGTCCCAGTATTAGTAGAGCTAGTGGTTGAATGGACTATTTTGGTAGTCATATAACACTAACCAGGAGCTTAGAGATGACTAACTAAAATGAGGGTAATCATCAGTTAAATCCATTACACCTGTCATCTGCCTTCACTGATCAAGCTTGCTTTAATTGTTGCTACAAAAGACTTGCAGGTCCTCCAAGCTTCACAGAGCCTAAACAAGATGTTCTGCTGGAGTTGCTTTCCAGAAACTTGGAGTCAGCTGTGTCTAGTTTGAGCTAAAGCTGGTTAAGACTGGTTGGGATCACCAGTCCTCCGACTGGGCATGCACCAATGTCCCGTCGGTGACCTTTTGACATCAGAGGGCTGAAAACTCCACCCTAACAATAATTACCTCACCTTTTTCTTGCCTCTAATCACTTTTCCTCACACTCCCCAGCCTCAGCTCTACCCCATAAATAGCCCAGGCCCCTTGCCTTCAGGCACACGGATTTGAGATTTGTTCTCTCATCTCCTCACTTGGCTGCTTTGTGAATAAAACTTTTCTCTGCTGCAAACCTGGGCATCTCCGTGTGTGGCTTGCTGCTCGTCAGGCAAACGGACCTGATTCGGTAATGTAACCTTGTTATATGATGAAACTGGTGTTTAACAAACTCTCATTTGTTTTATTAAAAATATTTAAACAATGGCAGTATCATTGGAATAGATGTAGAATCTCCCATGAGGAAAGCACATCGTTTATATCTGGTTATACTTAATACAAATTCTTATAGTCATAACTCATATTCTGTCATTTCAGTATAATTTTGGCTTAATTCACATAAATTTTCTGTAAAAGCAAAGATCAAGGATAGTCATCTAATGGAGTATTCTGACATTTTTGTCTGCATGTCTTATACAAATGCACTTTGTTTAAGCTTTCCTGTAACAAAGATGTAATAGGTGGTTTAAGTTTGAAAACAACCTAAGACAGGATGACAACAGTGGAGTGACAGGAAAAAAAACTTCTCTGTACCAGCTGGATGAATTGAAAACAGATGAAAGATAAATTCTACCTCGTGGGATTTGCTGCCTGCTGGAGCTAATCACATTAATTCTAACCCACCTGAGGCTTCACACTGTTTATCTCATCTGTGGGAAAATGTCTTTTCCCTCATTTATGACTTTGCTATTCATATATTGCCAGGTCATTGCCAACTTGTGCTTAAATATAACCTAATTATGTGTCTTATTATTTTAGTAATCATAATCATATGGTTCTGTAACATTATTTTCCTTTTTCCTCCTTTTGAAATTCAGTTTGTGAACAGAGTAGCACAAGTCCAATAGGTACTTCATTCTCTTTTTGAGGTATAAGTGACAACAATTGATATAACATTATAATAGTTTCAGGTGTACAATTTAATGATTTGATATTTGTATGTATTACAAAGTGATCACCACAATAAGGCCAGTTAACATCCGTTCACCGTACATAGTTGCAAACATTTTCTTTTCTTGTGGGAAACGTTTTTTTTCTTGTGAGAACTTTCAAGGTCCACTCTCCCAGCTACTTTCAAATATGCAATACGGTATTATTTACCATAGTCACCATGATGTGCATATATTCCCCATGACTTATTCATTTCATAATTGGAAATTTGTACCTTTTAACCCTGTTATCTAGCTCCCTCCACCCCCCCCTCGCCCCCGCCCTCAGGTAACAACCAGCCTGTTCTCTATATCCATGTGCTCAGGGTTTTTTTAGGTTGTTTTTTTTTTAGATTCTACATATAAGTGAGATCACGTGGTACTTGTCTTTCTCTTTCTGACGTATTTCACTTAGCATAATATGCTTAAGGTCCATCCATGTTGTTGCAAATGGCAAGATTTCTTTCTTTTCCTTGGCTGAAAAATATTCTAGTGTGTGTCTGTCTGGGGGGCACTTTTTTAACATCTATTCATCTCTTGCTGGCCACAAGTTGTTTCCCGGTCTTGGCTATTGTAAACAGTACTGGAGTGAACATGAGGGTACATATATCTTTTGGCATTAGTGTTTTTGTTTTCTTGGCATAAATGCCCAAAAGTGGAATTGCTGGGTCAGGTGGAAGTTCTTTTTTAAAATTTTTGTGTTACTTCCACTCTGTTTGCCATAGTGGCTGCACCAATTTATATTCCTACCAACAGAGCACAAGTGTTTGTTCCCCTTTCTCTACATCCTCACCAACACTTGTCATTTCTTGTCTTTTTGATTATTGCCACTCTAACAGGTGTGAAGTGATAGCTCGTTGTAATTTTGCTTTGCATTTTCTTGACGATTAGTGATGCTGAGCATCTTTTCATGCGCCTTTGGCCATTTGTATGTCTTCTTTGGAAAATGTATAATCAGACAATTCTCTTAAGAGAAAATTACAAAAGAATTTTTTTTCTTTGAATATAGTTTGTCTCTTTATTTCTTCCTTTTTTGTCTTTCTCTTTTTTCCCTCCTTTGAGTTAACAAAAGCTCCTTGAAACATGATCTGTTTCTTTATGTTTGTTTGCAATGTTACATAATTAATAGCATCATATGTTAAAAATTTTACTGGAGTATGATTTAACTACATTAAAATACGACTGTCACTACCTCATTTAATGATGACATCAGATGGCATCCAACACAATTCTATCTTTGGTGTATCAAGGTGATAAAATGATATTTTTATGGTGCATTGGGAAAAATGGATGAAGTGGCTTTAAACTGGAAATAAGCATATGTTCGTAGGAGGGGGTGTTCAGCCTGCTTGGCCTTGTAAGCCTTGCTGAAGACTGAAGGATTTGTCAAAACGTACTGTAGCCATAGACAAGGTAGGAAGCTTTGTGAATTGAAGTAATGTCTTAACCGTTGTATACATGTAATTTTTTCAGATGAAAGTGAAAAATTCAGTCAATCTTCTAGAGAGTTTGTCTTTATGACTAACCACAGCTGGGTTTTTTTTTTTTTTCTAATAAAGTTTAGTACATGGTAGATAATCAGTAAATTTTGAGAAACCCAAAGTTATATAGACAGGCCATTCAAATGATTGGATACATTTTTAACTTTTTATCCAGTTGTCTGTTATCTTTTAACATACTATTTGACACTTCCATATTTAAAATGAATAAAACCCTGAATGATAGTAGCAGCTACCATTTTGGGGGCACCCACTATGTATCAGGCCCTCGTGAGATCATTTAATCCTCATAACATCTCTGAAAAACAATCCTGATTTGTATCCTCATTTTATGTAAGAGGATTCTGAGTCTCCTAAATTTTAATCAAGTAATCAAAAAAGTAGTGGAGCAAGGTTTTAAACAGGCTGATCAGATTCCAAAGCCTGAAATAAATGTGGTTGCCATGTCTGTAAGGAGGATGACTGACCTGTAGCATTTGTTGAATAAATGACGTTTGGACCCCCCCTTGCACTTTCTACCACTTTTGGCTTGTACTTCTCTGCATTCACCTCCATCTCTCATTTCATCATCCTCTTTGTCAGTGGTGACGTTTCCCAGACAGAGTGTAGGGCAGACTGGCTGGGCCAGGAGACTAGCATTCCTGTGCAGACACTGAATCAAGGCCTTGACCTCATTAGCATTGGGAGCCTAGAACACCTGCTTTCAAATCCTAGCTCTGCTTCTTAGTGGCCCTGTGATTTTGGACAAGCACTGTTTCTTCATCGTTGTATAATGAGAGTAATAATAGTACATGAATTTTTATATAGGATTGTTTGAGTATTAAATGATTTAATAAATGTATAACACTTGACATATTGCCTGGCATATAATAATATTAGCTATTATTATTTGTGATTACATCATGGTCACCTTTCATAACTTTTCTAAAGGAAACAATATTAGAGGAAAAGGAAATTTTATTCGAATTTTTAAATGGCTAGCTCTTGTTTAGCAATTGCATTTTGTAACACTGAAATTTTGTATTAGTGTTTTATCACTGAAATAATTGAGAGCCATATTACAACATTTCTGTTCAGAATTTTGAATGTGTTATGATACATTTCATGATGGAGGATGGAGTGAAAGGAGGAAGTTGCTATGATGATTCAGGGTACTTGTACTTATTTAATAATTTTGTTCTACCTTCTGATGTAGTGAAATACTGGTTTCTAGGAAAAACGTAGAAAATTGGGGCACATCTAAGTGATAGAAAAAAGTCTTTTATTTTAAAGTGTAATTAAGCTTTTAATTGTCAAAATTTGATATGTAGACTGTCATCTTAAAGTTATCTCAGTTGCCAAGGAAATTCAATGACAGGAAGCTTAGGAAGAGCTTTATCTAGTTGACAGGTTCTAAAGAATCTGTTCTAATGGAGGGAGGAATTTGCATGGAAAATGTGGAACAATGATCAATAAAATCATCCATCATATTTTATTGAAATTACATTCAAATATAAGTGTTTTTGGTGTTCTGGATTCCAGGGTGTATCTACAAAAAATTCTACCTGGCCTGTCCCTTTCTTGCTTTCTATTCCATATTGAAAATGGGATGCATAACTTCTCAATGATGAACTTGACTGGGAATTGTCAAGTTATGCTCCCCAGCTGTTTTCAAAAATAAAGTTTTATTTGAACATACACAACCATGCAAATTTGTTTACATACTGTCTATGGCTTTTTCACATTGGAACAGCAAAACTGAATAGTTGCAACAGAGACAATATGTTCAGCAAAGCCAAAAATATTTATGATATGGACCTTTACAGAAAAAAATTTGCCAATCCCTGAAGTAGACAGAGCTAAATACACCCATGAGAGTTTATTCCAACTTGATGTTTCTTACTTTCTCTGCCGGAAAGATTAACTCTCCTCACTAGGTTTTCCTAAGAGCATCAATAGTATTGATTAAATATGGCTACTGTTTCATGTGTTAGTCTTTTCCTTTCCTTTAGATTATAAGCTCCCATAGCATGTTTAGAATTATAGGGATAGCCTTTTATAAATTACAAAATATCACAAACATAGAAAATAGGAAATGTGACTATTAAAATATTGAATGGGACAACTGATTCATCTCGTATGATCACCTTATTTTGTGAAACTGCTAACTAATTTGTTGAAGAAATTGAAGTTAAACACATTGACTTATATAGTTCATGTGACTTGAAAAAAAAGATGTAAGATTATGGGTATTAAGAAGCATTAAAGCAAACAAGCTATCATGAAATAGTGTCATTAAAAATCTATTGATGTTTGAGTTTATCTGGTTTTGTTTGTATGCATGTTGTGTTTCTCAATATTCTTCCCTGATTTTCATCACATTCTGTTGCACTTTTACTCATGGAGTTCTAGCCTTTTTAGTCATTTCCATGACTTTCTGGCATATTTTTTGGATTATTTTAGTTTTCTCTTAGAGTCCAGAATTGAGATCCGCTCTCAAAAAGTACTGTGATTAGTGTGGGATTAATCTCTAACCCATCTTATAAAGAGGCATGGTCTGTCATCATTATCATCAGCAAATAAAATCCATGTAAAGGCCACCTCCCTGAAGTCTCACTTATCTTTTTAAAAGTAAATTTGAATAAATACTGGTAATAGAATTTATGAGGAGCAGAATCCAGTGAGAGAATTCTCTGTAAGGATTTTAGAACTTCATATAGTTCATTTGCAGGTAGGTATAGTTTTCCTGCTCTGGGGAGATGATGCTGATTATTTAAAAATCAGAGATGAAACAAGAAACCCCTAAGCAAAATGATTTATTTGCTTTTTGGTAAACTTGATTCTGTTTTGTAACCTTTGAAACATGGATTTTATGACTGATAGTATTAAAATTTATACTCCCTCTAGAGCGTGTTGTTAATCATTATTGCTCTCCTGGGGCTCAGGATTACCTGTCTGCATTGTAATACAATTTTCCTTAATATTTGCAATTGAAATACCAATGGTTCTTAACACACCTCATATATTTCTATCAGTGAAATGAAATTCACAAGAAGTAAGGGCTTGCCTCCAGAAATAAACTTCAAAATATTAAATTCCTCTTAAAAATTTGTAGAACTTTTTAAGACCAATGTTGATTTTTGTACTTGTGAAATAAAATATCTGATCCTAATGGTTGTATTTTAGTGCTCCAAAAGATAAATTCATTATCTAAGGATAGTTATAGCATAAATAAAAAGAGAGCAAACAATAAGTACTTCATTTATAATTCAGTTCAATGCACCAGACATTTATTATGTCTCTACTTTGTGAAAGTCCCTGCAGAGATGATGTCAGGTACTTATCTTTGGAGGAGGAGGATTGAAGACAGACATGAGCACCTATAATACTTTAGAGCGTGCAGATCCATTACTATGACTTTAGAAACTCCCATCTTTTGTAGAGAGGAAAAGATACCAGAAATGGAACTTGGAGCTCCAGATGAAGTTCAGGAAAACATACTGCACTTTTGAGACTCTTTCTTACTCTTATTAAGTAGTGGTAGCTGTCAGGAACTGTGTTAAGAGCAGGGCTTGATGGGTGGAAGCAATCCTGTGTCCTCTACAAAGCAATAAGTGATCCAGAGATACAGATTTGAGCCTGAACTAAAGTCACCCATGAGATTTTCAGCTCTGCCAAGTTCTTAGTGCTATCGAGAAGTCAGTCTTATTAATATTTTGAGTAGAAAAGGAAAGTTGCGTACAGAGCTTGCCTAAATTTGGGAGTAGCAGGGACAAAGACCCTTTCTGGAGGAGCTCTCCCACCTGAATCAAATTCATTTATTGTGTTCTGTTGTGATTCAAAGAGTAAAAGGCAGCATTGGTCTCAGGGGCTTGTAGAATAATGAGGGAGATAAAAGATACATTGACGTTTCCCAAACTACTGAGGGAAAACTGGTTCAAGTGCCCGTTTCACATCCTGATCTATTCTGGGGAAAGGAATGTTCTCAGAATTTCTGCCCCTTTTTCCCCCCAGCACTCTTTTCCTCCTTCTTCATGGAACCCACTTAGTTTTAGCTTTTTAAACTCACTTGGTCCTGCACCAAAACTATATCCTCTATTGGCTTTCACAAGAAATCCATCACATTAAGCATACCATGACAGTTGTAAGTTTGTAAATTAGTTGAAGATTTGGTGGGGTCATCTCTGCTGGCTCCCAAAAGCTAAGACCCCTAATACATGTTGCTGTCTTCTTTATCTAGCAAATACCACCTGCCAAGGGTAGTCTAGTTTCCTCCCTTCCCACAAAAGTGCTGGTGATTTTTTATTGTTGAATAAATAATACAGAAATTGCAGATGGAATAGAGAGAGAAAGCAACACAAAAGAACTTAGAGAGTTTGGAAGTAACCAGATTTTAAAGTGGCAAGTTGGAGCATGGTGATTACAGTGTGTGCCGCTTTAAAACTCCATGGTAGATCTTGGAACAAATTCCTTTTAATTGCATTCCAACTGTGTGGTTGACAGTAAAGCATCATTCCAAAATATCCCTTGTATTCTTTGAGTCAGGAAATTACTGCTCTAGTAAAAGGACATTTTGGAAGCAAAATTATAATATGGATTTTGACAGTAAGACGTACTACTTGCAAGGAATGCAAGTTATACATAGAATCAATTAAAAGGAAAAACACAGTTATTAGGAAATGATGGGATTATTATGGTAAGATGTTAAAAAACTCATTTTCTCTACTTTAAGCACGATGTGGTTGGCAATAACTTAAAAAAGCAAATACATGCACGTATTTGTACATACGGTATAAAAATATATTTAATATTGTACATTATGTGTGTATGTAAATATTAGAACAACTTAGTACTTCTGAAAAATATTTGAATGATAGGATCTGCTATTAAATTTCTTATGTTTGCTACAAAACACTATTTCTTAGTAAAAATAAGTGCTATAAAGCCACGTAAGTAAAACTGACACTATTTAGTTTTTAAGAAAAATTGACATTTTTCACCAATTGGTTTAGTTCATAAGGATTTCAAAATATAAACAATGAAAGATATTTTTGAGCTAAACTTAGGCTTGGGATATAGCTTTTTTCTTGTTTAATATTTTTTTGGGATGCTATGTAAATCAAAGTGCTCTGATGCTGTTTGAATTTATTTTACATAATTCCAGAAGTGGGACAAGTTAATTCAGCAGCTGAATGACATTGTCACAGAATCTGTTTCTACCCTTCTGCTCTGCCATTCTCAAGATGTTAGCTATATCCTCAGATTAACTTCCTCCATGCTGTCAAGATGACTAAAGCAGTTCTAGGCCTCATATCCATATACAACAGCAGAAGAAAAAGCATTTTGTTAGGAGGGTGGAAAACTTTGCTAGAAGCCCCCAGAATATGTTTCCTTGCATATTGTTGGCTAGATATGGATAACATATATACGCTTAAATCAATTCCTGGCAAAGGAAATGGGTTCACTACGATTGGCTGAGTCTAATCGGGTTGGCTGAACCTGGGCATAAGTCATCCTTCCCAGAGCTGCTTGGGGAAAAGACACCTAAGATGAATCAGGGCTCTGCCTAGCAAAAAAGAGGAAACGATGGTTTGTATAGGAAGCCAATAGTGTCTATTGGAGAAACAAACATCTGACTTAAGCTAGTGGTTCTAAACCCTAGCTGCAAATAGAATAATTAGAATTACCTGGAGAGCTTTTAAAAAATATGTTGATTTAATTGTGCTGGGTTGCACATAGATATTATCAATAGCATTTTATAAAAATCCTGGTGATTTTAATGTATAGCTAAGTTTGAGAACCACTGCTCTAGGTAAACTGAGGATAGAATAAGGAAACAAAACCCTCCATGAATCTGCACACATTTAGCTGCTCAAGCAGTTTTCCATCTCTACTGAGCAGTACCTAAAAATTAATCAGCAGCCAGCAGGGAAAGGTTACCAACACAAAATCTGAGACCACAGTTAATTTGCCAATGTGAAATGATGCTCACTGCCATAGTCATTGCATATTTTCCAAGAACGTATGATTTTGGGGTACTTAAATACCCAGACAGCCTTCATAGCCAAGCCGAGATGGGGTTTTATGTAAAGGTAGGAACGTTAGTCCCATTTTTGTGATGAGAGAACTGAGTTGCAAAGAGACTGTTACTGGAAGAAAGAGAGAACTGAAGGTCTTATCTTAGTATCCTGCAGCCACGGTTTCCTCTTTTTACTTATTTATTGTTGCTACTTTTGTTCTTGTTTTATTTGAGACAGATGTCATTTGTTTTGGTTCAAGTAAAGCTTCATAATTATAACAGGTACCCTTTATTAACAGCATATTTTGAGCCACGAACTGTGCTAGGTGCTTTATTACTGCCCCAACATTTGTTTAATCACTACAGAAATCACATGCAGTAAATAGTACTAACTCTACTTCATAGAAAAGGATATTGGAACCCAGAGAGTCTGTTACTTCTCCGAGGTCTCATAATTAGTTTATTTCTCTGGGATCTAGACTTTGAACCCATAATGCAGGGAAATGCCAAAATGCATTTTGCTATGCACAGAGATTTGATTTGGTGCAGCTTACCAGTTCAGCAACTACCTATTGGTTGACTAACAGGTAATAGGTGCTGGGCTAGGCCTGAGTTGGATTGCATTTTCCTTGCACAGTATAATTTACATTTTTTTTTAGAAATGGGTTTAGGCCAGTTGCTTTGCACCAAGCACTTAACATATGATCAAAGAATAATTAAATGAAGAAATGATGTGGAATCTTCATTAAGATTGCTTAATTTGGAGTTGCTCAAATTTTAAAGACTAGTGAAACTACCTTGGCAATACTTTCCTTTTCCAGAGGAACTTATTAAAATATAGAAAGTAAAGGTTTTAAATATGTAGCTTATATTGTACTCCCTGATATTTCCAAACAAATACTGAGTTACTGGAGAGTGTGTCTTGAGTTATTCAGTCACATTCCATATTACTGTTTTTTGATAAAAACAGTACTCTTTTAATAAGAGACATAATTGGTCTGTATGGCTGACATTTATTCAGATACTTGCTTTAGAATGTGTTCTTCTAATTGAAAGATAAGAGGAAAATAAACTGAGCGATGGCTATTAAGGACTCACTGGTTTAGTTTTCACAGAGATAACATTTTCCAAATTACTGAGTTATGATATTGAAAATGAAGGGCAGGCTCCTTGTTGGGGGAAAGTGTTAGAATAGCCCTAATGCAGAATCTCATTAAAGCAACTGTCAGGATTCCTCTATTTTACAATCACCTCCCCTATTCTGTAAGAAGCAACTGTCATTTTGAGTGAGTGTACTGCCAAAGAGGCATTTACAAATAAATGAAAAATGTCACAATTGATTTCACTCCTTCCAGGATACTGTGTGTCAGCTTTGTCACAAACTGTCTTTGTTATTCTCTGTTTTAGATATCCCAGTTGGACATTGGAAATAGCTTTTGATGGTTTAGGGCCTCTTTCACTTGACCCCAGGTAAGCCCTCTATTGGTGACCTTTTATAAATATTTGTAAAACGGTTTGAGCAGTTAGAGAGTATAAAAACATTTTTCCCTCTTTCTCTCTGTAACTGCTGTTTTTGTCAAAAAGCATTTCAATGTCAATATCATTTACTTGCATTTTTGGACATTAGAGAGAATAATTCCGTGCCCTACAGAGCATCGTAAAATTATACAATTATAATTCACATCCTCTTCCCTAACATGATGGTTTGTTATTATAATACTTAATCTAATAATAATTCTAATAACAATTACTTGAAAAGAAGATATATGAATATGCTCTTCCTGTATTTTGAAATAGGTGTCCAAATTTTTATCACTCTTTCTTTATAATATTATCTTGGATATATGTCTTTCATATGATTTATATATAACATTACTGATACACATTCATTATTGCCATCACCGTAAACCAGTCCACCAGCACTACGCCATCATGCTGGCATTAGTGAGCACTTACTCTGAGCCATATGCTATATGAATTAGCTATATGAATCAGCTTATGTGAATATATCACTGTGGTATTTGAATCCAAAGTTAATATGGATTTGAAAGAAAAGCAACTAATTAGAAATTACTAACAGTTGTTACTTTTACCATGGATATTAAAGTAAATCTTCATATAATTATACTTTAAGAAATTTTAATCAGTATAATTAGTTATAGATTATGGATCATTTGGGATTATTTATCTTTCTACTTGAAAGATAATGGAATGGACCAATTAGGAATATTCTGTTTCTCTTGAAAAATAGAAGTTGAAGCAATTCACTCATTCATGCAATAGATATTTATTGAGCACCTATTAAGTGGGAGCTATTTTACACTGAGGACATGATGGTGAAGAATATGTATCTATTTCTCAGGGGCTTACAGTCTAGTGACAAACGGTCAAGAACAGGCAAGTACACCATCATGTGATGAGTGAAAACAGTAGGGATAAGCATGGGATACAAAGTGAGAAATGAGGTGGGCATCTAAGCTAGACTAGAGATAAATGCTCAAGGAGGGATGTGGCAGAGGATGGAAAAATATTAAATTTTGGTTACAAAGTAGTTATGGTGTCTGATGTGTAGTGTTTAAGATAGGGAGGTGTGCCTAAAGAATTCAGGAAGGGGCACATCATGAATGTCCTTCTGAACTATATCAAGGAATTCAGGTATAATTGTGAACAGTAGCAGTTAAACTGGAAAGACTTCATCTGATACTGAATATTTTCTTCAAACTAGGCCGATGAAATTCTCACAGGGCCAGCTTCCTATATCTGATAGCCAGGAAGGCAGGCCATTCTTCCTCCTTCACACCTACATAAGTAGAATATATTTCCTAGAATATAAGGTCTTTGTTAGCAAGGACCTGGGCTGATGCACCTTGTTTTCCCAGGATCTGTTGCAGTATTTTGCACATAGCAGGCTCTCGGTGTTTGTGGTGTGGGATGACAGGATCAAATGTAAATTCTGGGGAATGGATAGATTGACCCAACTGAGGGTCCCCACAAAGACTGACTACTTAAAGCCCTATACTCCTCTTTCCCTGATCAGTTGTCACAAATGGCAAAACTGCTTTCTGCATCTCCTCTTGATTTTTAGATTCATAGTAAGGGGACTCCATCAAAATCAATATGAAATGCAATTTTTAAAATAAATAATAATGTATCAACTTATAAGTGAAAAAATGTATGTCAGTAAATTCTCTTTAAAGACATAAAAAATGTTTGAAGAAAGCTAAGAATAAGTGAAGAAAATTATTTTTAGCAAAAGAAGAAATAGCCAATATATCCAAGTTTTATTTATTTTAACTCTAGAAAATTGTGTAGTCAATATACATTATAAAAGCTTTCTTTTGCAATGAGAAAGAGATGATAACTATCATTAAACTAATCATATAAAATAATGTATCAAGAAGATAAAGTGTACTTGTTTTGTAAGAAAAACTAATGAGGAGTCTTTAAAACATATGGTGATTTACAAATCACAAAATTACTGGTGTATATTATTGTATAGTGTGGACACGTTGGGTTCAGTTATAAAAAAAACTTACCATTGTAAAGTTCTCCATTCTAGAGACTTTGCTATGACCATCTTTTCTGGAGTTATTCCTTTAAAATATGCTGTCTTATGGTCACCTTGCTGCCAGATTGGGCTTGAAACCCGTGGAGCATTTCTGTGATTTTTTCTTTTTTTTGGTATGGCCACATAAAATCCTGGAAGGACTAAGACACCCACCCAAGGCTACACAGAGTAGGATATCAGCTCTCATGTGATATTTTAGTGACCTAAGGATAGACACAAACTGGAAGTTTCAATAAACTCGATAATTTTAGGACATTTAAAATATTTTTTTCCAAAATGAAAATAACTTTTAAAAATATAAAACCTGGGCTTCCCTGGTGGCGCAGTGGTTGAGAGTCCGCCTGCCGATGCAGGGGACACAGGTTCACGCCCCGGTCTGGGAAGATCCCACATGCTGCAGAGTGGCTGGGCCCGTGAGCCATGGCCGCTGAGCCTGCGCGTCCAGAGGCTGTGCTCCGCAACGGGAAAGGCCACAACAGTGAGAGGCCCGCGTACAGCAAAAAAAAAAAAAAAAAAAAAAAAAAAATATATATATATATCAAACGTAAACTATATATATATATATAGCAATAAAGAAAATATGAACAAGGATACCAAGTTGCACACAGAATCTCTCAACCTTAGAGTCACCTGTTGTTCATAGGGTAATGTTAACATTTTGCAAAGTGAAGAAGAGGCAGTTCTCAAAGAAATGCTGCCTAATGTTTTGGAAAAATGGACATTTCTCTGGCTTGCTATCACTCAAAATACAGGTTAAGAATAGCCAAATTAAAGAAAGTCTAATGAAAGTAGAAAAGAGGCAGAAATGAGAGCAGTAGAACTGGAAATGTTGTGAAGGATCAGGATATGCCACCCCAAAATATGCTTCTTTGTCATCAAAATGATTTTTTTGTCCCTAGTTTTCATTTTTTTCATTTTTTGTTTTTATTTTTTAAAAATTTTGATTGGAGTATAGTTGATTTACATTGTTGTGTTAGTTTCAGGTGTACAGCAAAGTGAATCAGTTATACATATATCCACTTTTTTTTTTTTTAGATTCGTTTCCCATATAGGCCATTACAGAGTATTGAGTAGAGTTCCCTGTGCTATACAGCAGGTTCTTATTAGTTATCTATTTTATATATAGTAGTGTGTATATGTCAATACTTTGGGATTGGGCATCAAAATGATTTTGAGCTGAATGTATTTAGTTTCTGAAATCCCGTATCTGCCTAAAAGCAGAGCCTCCCCAAAGATCTCAAAAGTCACTAAATCAGGCTACCCTGGTGGCGCAGTGGTTGAGAGTCCACCTGCCAATGCAGGGGACACAGGTTTGTACCCCGGTCCGGTAAGATCCCACATGCCGCAGAGCGGCTGGGCCCGTGAGCCATGGCCGCTGAGCCTGCGCGTCCGGAGCCTGTGCTCCGCAACGGGAGAGGCCACAACAGTGAGAGGCCCGCATACCGCAAAAAAAAAAAAAAAAAAAAAAAAGTCACTAAATCTGCTTCTGCAAAGCTACTGTAATCTTCTCATCACACCCAAACAGACTTTGTCACAAAACTGACATAACCCCCATTGGTTCTTCTAAGGTCCCTTTTATCTTTCCAAAATGTCCTTTGTTTTTCTATAAGTGCCCTTTCTCCCCTTCCCCTTCCCCTAGTGAATTAAGTCTATAGACCCCAAATTCCAGCCATCCCTTTGAGGTATTCATCTCTGAGTTCTCTCTTATGTATACTCAATGCACATGTAAATGAATTTGTTTTTCTTTTGTTAATCTGTCTTTTGTCAGTCTAATTTACAGGGACCTAGCCAATGAACCTAAAATGAGTAGAGGAAAAAAATATTTGTTTCCTCCCCTACTAATTGACTACTTAGGGTTCTATACCACACAGTCATACTGAGTACTAAGGACTTCACTTTAGGAACATTTAGTGTAGGAACTTGCTTCCCCACATCAAAGTCAACACTTGATCTAAACTAACTCTTGGTATCTGATCTCAGTTTAACAGCCCTGCCTCTAGGTTACAGCTGGTCCAGGTGAAATAATACTAATGAAGAGATTAAAGTTGAACCATAGAGGCATTCTAAATGTCCTCATACTGCTAAATGACTTTAGCAAAAACATGACCCTCTGTCTTTAACAGCAAGTATCAATTTCTAATAAGTAAAATGAAAACGTAATTACTTCCTTTAAAGTAAGAAAGTGCCCAAAGAAATCAGCCCCAAATCCTTCAATAACACCTTTAACGGCAAAAGGGGATTTCTAACAAATAAGACAAAAATGATTATTTTCTTTATTGTAACAAGAACTCAAACAAATTAGAAACATTACTAACTCCTTTATATATTTAGAGTAAAGAAGTGAATCAAAAGTTCGCAAAACAGGCTTTCGTCTAGTAAGAGAAAGAAATTTTTTAAAAAAGAAAGAAAGGCAGACGATGTGGCCAGGCCTGTCAGTGGGATGTGTAAACAACTGCTGGCCGGACAATTGGCAGAGGGCTGGCTCTGGCTGGGCCAGGTGGTGGGAACAGTATGAGGCGCCGGCTGCCTTGTTTCGGGGTCACTTCCTGTGCTTATTCCGTCTGTTGGTTTCCTTCTTTTGCATCCACCTTCTGACTTGGATAGCACCTGTTCTGTACCATTACCTTGGCAGGCAGATTTCATGTACATTTTAACAAATTCTCTGTGCCAAATTCTCTCCTTAAGTTACCAAAGGCAATTGTTAAAATACTTTCAGAGCAAGTGAGACAAAAAACAGTTTTCTATAAAGACTAAGGAGTCAAGTATGCTACTGGCAGGACGACTGCTTGTGAATTTTGCACACAACATTTGAAGCTGGCTTGTTGATGAGAAAAACGTTAATTGTTTTTAATTGTCTGAGCAAAGGGGTGTAAATTTCCTCCATTCTGTTGCTGTTTATTGGATGTCTGTTCATGCTAACATGCCCAGTTTGGCTTCTCTTTTTCTTTAACATACCTCTGCAAATTTCCAGGAACTAAGACAAAAACAGTTCTTTTATATTATTAGGACATAGCCTTTTCCCAGCAATATAGTGTGGCTTATGCCAACCTGTTGTCTGGAGACTAGGGAACTTTACACATGGGTTTTCTAAATGATAGGTATTTTGAAATTTTCTATAAAAAAATTTGATAGAATTTTTTCTCCTTGTAGCTGCAGCCCATTTATTTACTTTTTGCCTTATGAAGATGGAGGGGGAGAATCAAAACATCCCTCAAAACTGGAATAATACAGTTTTGGGTGGGACACATAGTCCTTTTACTAGGAGTAAAATTTTGCACACAGGAGAACCAAAGCTTTTCTCACATTTCTTTCTCTACCGTATCACTCTTCTTTACCTCCAAACTCTTACTGGATGTTTATTCCTAAAATAGTGACATTTGGGTAACATGAATTTCAAAGAAAACTTTTCAGAAGCTCTTTCATCTCAATGCCTATCATGCCACATTCCACATTCCATTTAATTTTAAAGCCATTTAATTTTAATTGGGAATGAAATAAGATACCTATTATAAAGACAATTTAGAGATGAATTCCGGTAACAGATTATTTTTGATAACCATGTATCTGAATCATCTTTTGTGAAATTTTTACATACTGCTTTATTTTTTTTCTAAATTAGAAAATTGAAATGTGTGATGATACAGCTAAAGCACAGATTCAGCCCAGAAAGATGAAAGGCGATGGTTAAATAACAAAGGTTAATAGTCAAGGGATTTGACAGCTTTAAAAATACAATGTGTTTATTTAGTACATTTAAAGTGGGTTAATCAATCAACCATTCAACATATCCTAAGTATGTGGCATGTGTGCGAAAATGCACTGGGTGCTGTAAAATACATATTTTTAAACAATCAAAAAGCATTACTGGGCTCCATTTATGATTTTAATTATTATAGAGTATAGAGGAGTTCGGTATGTTTCCTGATACAGAACTGTTTACAATTATAGGAAAACAAAATAGGCAGTGAAAATATAATACAGAAATAGAGAATAGGAACATATTTAAATAGGTGCTAATTATGAGATGAAGGCAATATTTGTAAGAGTCATTAGAAAAGGCCTAAATCTGTGTGCTGGGGACATCTCAGAGAAGGCAATTTAGAGGCACTATGGTTTGAGGTGGACTGTGACACGAGAATTTGGGTAGATGACAGAGGTAAATAGACACTTTTTGTCTGGGGGGGAGGAGGGGTGACCAAGCAGCATGACCCATAAAGGGAGAATGGCAGTTGGAGAAGTAGGCATTAGTGACTGGCGCAGAGGATGTGCCCTGGGAACTTACTGGATGTGAGGAGAGGTAGAGGCAGGGCCTTCAAAGCCAGGCAGCATGCGTTACACCAAGGCAGTGGACTGCAATAAGTTCTTGAGCTGGGAGTGCCATTATGAAGATAGGGTCTTCTGTGAAATGATCCTGAGCTGGGACTAGAGCAGGATGGTTGGTGGGAGGGAGCTGTGGACATCTAGGCACATGAGGAGTAGGCTGAATTAGGGTGCTGATGGGGGAGTGAATGAAGAAATACAGTGTAAGTAATTAAGCCATATTTCACTGATACTTATTTCTTATTTACAAATGTGGTACAACAATTAACACATTCCGGAGTTAGTAATCAGGTTAAATTACTTTGATTACCTCTTTTACATTTAATGAAAAACATTTGAAGAAAGCTACTTTCTAAGATGTTTTATAGTCTGCTTTCTCTCTATAGTTTCTCTTTTACTGATCTTTCATTCTTCTCCTTCTACCTCTCTCACCCTTTTTCTCTGTCCTCTCTCACTTTCCGTCCTAAAAGAACAAAAATTTAGGGTGCTTTTTATTAAGTTATTTAAATAAATTAATCATCATTTTATATAAGTATAATAGTTTAAACCTCATATAGGCTTAAAATTTAAAAGTAGCACCTTGCTAATATTTCTTTCCAGGCGGCTCCTGAGACAATGATTTTCAACTCTTCTATTTTTTTCTTCTGATAGCTCTATGCTTAAGTAGTTATTTCTTGATTTATAGATACTTGATACTATCTATTGACTTTTTGTTTTGTTGGTTGAGAATTAGTTTTTCTAAGATCTCATACCCAGCCGTCCAAAATATCCTCCCTTTTAAAAAAAATTACGGTTATATCACAATTGCTCATTAAATTGTTTTCACGTTTGTAATAATAAGTGAATATCACTTACTTCTTATTCTTTTTTTTAACATCTTTATTGGGGTATAATTGCTTTACAATGGTGTGTTAGTTTCTGCTTTATAACAAAGTGAATCAGTTATACATATACATATGTTCCCATATCTCTTCCCTCTTGCGTCTCCCTCCCTCCCACCCTCCCTATCCCACCCCTCCAGGCGGTCACAAAGCACCGAGCTGATATCCCTGTGCTATGTGGCTGCTTCCCACTAGCTATCTACCTTACGTTTGGTAGTGTATATATGTCCATGCCTCTCTCTCGCTTTGTCACAGCTCACCCTTCCCCCTCCCCATATCCTCAAGTCCGTTCTTCAGTAGGTCTGTGTCTTTATTCCTGTCTTACCCCTAGGTTCTTCATGACATTTTTTTCCCCTTAAATTCCATATATATGTGTTAGCATACGGTATTTGTCTTTCTCTTTCTGACTTACTTCACTCTGTATGACAGACTCTAGGTCTATCCACCTCATTACAAATAGCTCAATTTCGTTTCTTTTTATGGCTGAGTAATATTCCATTGTATATATGTGCCACATCTTCTTTATCCATTCATCCGATGATGGGCACTTAGATTGTCTCCATCTCCGGGCTATTATAAATAGAGCTGCAATGAACATTTTGGTACATGGCTCTTTTTGAATTATGGTTTTCTCAAGGTATATGCCCAGTAGTGGGATTGCTGGGTCATATGGTAGTTCTATTTTTTGTTTTTTAAGGAACCTCCATACTGTTCTCCATAGTGGCTGTACCAATTCACATTCCCATCAGCAGTGCAGGAGTGGTCCCTTTTCTCCACACCCTCTGCAGCATTTATTGTTTCTAGATTTTTTGATGATGGCCATTCTGACTGGTGTGAGATGATATCTCATTGTAGTTTTGATTTGCATTTCTCTAACGATTAATGATGTTGAGCATTCTTTCATGTGTTTGTTGGCAGTCTGTATATCTTCTTTGGAGAAATGTCTATTTAGCTCTTCTGCCCATTTTGGGATTGGGTTGTTTGTTTTTTTGTTATTGAGCTGCATGAGCTGCTTATAAATTTTGGAAATTAATACTTTGTCAGTTGCTTCATTTGCAAATATTTTCTTCCATTCTGAGGGTTGTCTTTTGGTCTTGTTTATGGTTTCCTTTACTGTGCAAAAGCTTTGAAGTTTCATTAGGTCCCATTTGTTTATTTTTGTTTTTATTTCCATTTATCTAGGAGGTGGGTCAAAAAGGATCTTGCTGTGATTTATGTCATAGAGTGTTCTGCCTATGTTTTCCTCTAAGAGTTTGATAGTTTCTGGCCTTACATTTAGGTCTTTAATCCATTTTGAGCTTATTTTTGTGTATGGTGTTAGGGAGTGATCTAATCTCATACTTTTACATGTACCTGTCCAGTTTTCCCAGCACCACTTATTGAAGAGGCTGTCCTTTCTACACTGTACATTCCTGCCTCCTTTGTCAAAGATAAGATGACCATATGTGCGTGGGTTTATCTCTGGGCTTTCTATCCTGTTCCATTGATCAATCTTTCTGTTTTTGTGCCAGTACCATACTGTCTTGATTACTGTAGCTTTGTAGTATAGTCTGAAGTCAGGGAGCCTGATTCCTCGAGATCTGTTTTTTGTTCTCAAGATTGCTTTGGCTATTCAGGGTCTTTTGTGTTTCCATACAAATTGTGAAAATTTTTGTTCTAGTTCTGTGAAAAATGCCAAATATCACTTACTTCTGAGCCAAGACTTAGATTATGATTTTTTTCCCTTTCTCATACATTTTTAAGCATTAACACTTTCCTTTTTTGTTTGCTTAGTTTTCTGTATATCTGTTACTATTTGTTCCCAAATATTCTATAAAAGACTGTTTAAATGGCCATCAGTAACATTTTAAAATGATTTTTTATTGTTGTTGTTCTCAGAAAAGTGTGGCCTTGAATAGCTTCATTATTAAAGCAAATAGAGGCCCTGAGAAAGAATTTAGTCCTCAGCTTAGTATACAAGAAAAACCAAAGAATCTAAAAGAAACGAGAGAGTGTTCTGAAATACCAACAAAATAAACTCCTCTTGAGCTTGATGAGAGAGAGAAGGATAAGAATAAAGAAGGGAACAGATTCAGATGAAACTCATAAGCGATTGGCTACATTAAACTTTTTCTGGTTTTGGCCTGGAGATATTCCTGTTGTACCCCTTCATCCTCCTGCATCAGTTGTGGCTATTGTTTCTAGGCCTAGTACAACTGTCATTCTGGAATGTTTCTTTCCCACTTTTTGTATTAGGACCCTTTGGTACCTACATCTTATTTCTGCCTCCAGTGGCTTTCTAAGAAAGGGTGCCTGGGAAAGTCTTCTGTTTCCTTATAAGCTAGATGTGTCTTTATTCTGCCCTCCTGCTTGATTGATAGTTTGGGTGATCACAGGCTGCTTCCTCTCAGAAGTCTGAAGCCTCTACTTTCTTATAGTCTTTCTGTTGAGAAGTCAGAGGCCATTCTAATGGTAGGTGCTTCTTTTCTTAGGAACTTTTTGATCTCTTTAGTGAGCATCTGTGTGCCTTTTCAAACTGAATTTTCAGCTTGGTAATTTTCTTATTGGTATTGTTACATTATTGTGATTTTCTTTCCTCTTTATTTTGGCAACTTCTATTGAAAAAAAATGCTGGCTATCCTGGATTAATTCTCTGACTTTACCCCTGTTAACTTTCCATTTCTTTTTGTCTCTTGTGGTTTCCTTGACTTTGTCTTTTATTATTATATTCCTAATTTTTAGGAACTCATATTCTGTGATTGTTCCTAATTTATGATATCCTGTTCTAGTTTTATGGTACGGTATATTAATTTTATTTTGTTGAAGTATTTCTCACTCTGCATAGTCTGTTTCCTCCTGGTTATCTTTTTTTGCTGTTTGTTTTTGCATGGGAAGCGTTCTTTACATATTTAATAATCCTTAAACATCTATTTTAAGAATTAAACACTAAAAGGTGATAAATATATGCTTAGGTGGGATTTGGTTCTGGTGAGCTTCACTATGGAAGGGTGATGAGCAAGCCTTTTCATTTTCAATAACTGATATATATATATCATCAAATTTTATAACCCAGAAAAGTAGATATTTCTCCCATTTTAGTGTTGAAGAAACAGAGTCAAATGGGGTTAAATAGTTTTTTTAAGTTAAATATCTCATTAGGTCTATGTGAATCAAAATCTTGTGTTCTTTCTAAGACATCATTGTCTAATTTTATTTTTTCTGTTCTGGAGCTACACCTCTGAGTCAAGAGGCATTATGGTAAAATTTTGTGAAGATAATCACAGCTCTTTAAACTGCAGGGTAAAGGCAGCTTCACGTAAGTGTAAATACATTTTGAAATGCCCTCTTGAAGCCTTTCAGTTCATAGCATTTAAACTGAATGTTGGACTAGTAAATTATAAAGGAATTGAAATGCTTCACCAGTTTGTACTTTGCTGATATTACCACATTCTTAAAGCATAAAGCCAGAAGTGGAAAAGGAACCACCTTCATACACTGCAGAATTGAATAAAAATATGTACAATCTTTTGAGAAAAGAATTTGGTAATATACATTAATAGCCTTTAAAAAATTGATACCTCTGACCTAGACATCTAATTTTAGAAATCTAACAGAAGGAAAGCAGAGGTGTAGATAAAACTACAGATAAATATACAAAATTATGATGTTCATTATTAAATATGCCAACTTAAAATTAGAAAAAAACAAAATTCCTACAATGGCAGGACTTTTAAATAAATTACGGTAAAGCCATATGATGGAGTATTATGTACTTCTGAAACATGGTGTTTTTAAAGAGTATTTAAAATACAGAAAAGTCTGGTGTGTTAAGTGGAAAAGCAGAATGCCAAACTGTACTCACTGTGCAGTGCAAAGTAGGTTAAAATTCATGTACATTTGCATAGAAAAATGACTGGAGGAAAATATACCAAGCTGCAATAGTATTTGTCTCTAGCTTCTGGAATTACAGGCAATTTAAATTTTCTCACTGATGCTATTCTGTAATTTCCAAATTTCCTAAAATAACTACATATTACGTTAATAATAAAAAAAAGTATGTAGCCTTAAAAACACTCGAAGGAGAACAGAAAAGCTCTCTCTAGTCTCTTTGCTATTGAGAATAAGTGAGGATAAGTGTCCTGTGGCTCTTCCCTGCCTTCATGTAACCATCTGGGGATAGTACTAATGGGACAGAATTGGGCTCTTTACTGCACTGGATTGTTATTAAGAATTTTCTATCTTAGGAAAATGTGCTGATTCCTGTTATCTTTATTGCCCATTTTCTTCTTTTTCCTAACTCCATTCTCTCATATTTTCATTTTTTATTTATTTATATTTTTTGCTGTACGCGGGCCTCTCACTGTTGTGGCCTCTCCCGTTGCGGAGCACAGGCTCCGGACGCGCAGGCTCAGCGGCCATGGCTCACGGGCCCAGCCGCTCCGCGGCATGTGGGATCTTCCCGGATCGGGGCACGAACCCGTGTCCCCTGCATCGGCAGGTGGACTCTCAACCACTGCGCCACCAGGGGAGCCCTCTCATATTTTATACCTTAAACACTCATCATTGGATTGTCATAAATATGATTTATTTAAGTCACTAATGTACATTTTAAATTTATTGTGCATTTTTATTTACAGTGCAACTGTGTATATGATTCATACACAAATTGGAACTGGTTTCTGAAATATTTTGTAAAAATCTATTAAAGGTTTTCTAGTGACAGAAGTCACATATGAAGAAAGTTAAAGGTGTGTAACTGGATTAAATGAATAAAATGTAAGGGGAAAAAAATCATCCTGATTACCTATAATTAATACTAGCCTAGCTTTTAGACATTTTTCTAGGTAAACAGTCATTTCATGTAATTTATTTACTAATTGCAGTGATTTTAAACACCTGGGCTCCCTTTGCACTATCTATAAAAATCTTTAGGTAATAAGAATTAACACACGTATGATGTTGAAGTGGAGTGAAATGGGTAAGATCTAGATATTACAGTTGTCACTCGGTATCCTCGGGATCCAGGACCCCTTGTGGGTACCAAAATCCACAGATGCTCAAGTCCTTTATATAAAATGGCATACTACCTTAGCTTTCCCTATTCATGGGCATCCCACAGATACAGAGGGCTGACTGTACTTACACTTTTATGAATTTCAGGTATACTGAATTCTAGAATAGAAGTTATGTAAGCGGCATTATCAGTTCTGTGGATATAATTTTAATAACAACTTTTTAAAATGAATATTTTAAAACATATGTTTTTTAAAATTTCAAAGCACAGATAATTTGGCCAAATTAAATAATTAATTCGTAAGGGCGGGCAGTAGATAATGCGTTCTTGAATTTTCAAGAGAGATTGCAGTGCGTATTTTTTTTTCTATAATCACTGTGCAAGTATTCATTACACATCCAAGAGCTAAAGCTTTGCTCACTCTATTAAAAATGGAATTATAAAACATATGGGCTGGTATTGTATATGAATAGAATGAAATTTGGGCAGATTGCTACTATTAAGCAGCAATGTAAAAATAGTGCTTAAAGTCAGAGACAAGGAACATCTTCAGCACAGCTTCATTTATGAAATATGGCAAATTAAATGACTTTTTAATTTTTCCCCTAATAGGTTAAAGAATTTATGTTTGGTCTTAGTTCATAATTATCTTGTTCATTAATTTACAATTTTGGAAGGTTGCTTTTAACTTCACTATTTTAGGTTTGACTTAGACAACTTTACATTTTCATCCACTGAAATGAGGCTGATGGAGTGAGTGGCCTCACTACCTGGGGGGATGGCTTTCTTAGTTACAGCTTCCCATCTGCCTCAGAATTGTCACACACTTTGGTTCCTCCTGTCCCCAAATCCTGGATGTGACTTTATTTTCCCACTTGGTGTTCTTCTCAAAGTTCTGATCCTGCCCCCGAGGTTTAGTGTGTTTATATTATCAATGAAAAAAAAAAGTTTTCTAACGGTCTCATCCTGCAACATAGTTAAAGGATTAAATGATAGCCACTGATGTGTTTTCTGTTGGCTAAAATACTTTTCCCCTTTATTAAGTAGACAGTTTTTCTTTTTCTTTTTTTGGTTATAGAAGGAAAAAGGATAATTTAAACAAAATTTAGTTTATGTTAAAAGACAGTTGAAACACTAAAAGTCTTTATCTTTTGGACCATTTATCTGTGTTACCTGGGATAAAGGCAGAGATTCAACTAAGTCTTTAATTGTGAGGTATAAGAAGTATTTACAGTATGCTTACAGTGTATCCAATTGAATATTTTGTTCAAAAAGGAAATTTTACTGTTTTATTCCTCTTTCTGGGACAGACATTCACTTTTTTCCCCTTAAATAAGCAGATAATCGAATACATATTTTACAGGAATTAAAAAAAATCATAAAATGTATGTGATAAAATAAATGTTGTTTAGTTCTCCATATTTTTATCCATTAGCTTTGGATTGCCTATAAGAACCATGACTTGAATAATAAAGGATTCTGTAGCATATGTGTGTTTTACACATTACATACACTATGTTCTTCATTATCGACAAAAAGTCAGTCTTAAATGTTTTCGGTCTGTCCTTGACTTTAAACAGAAATAAGTTCATTCAGTTTTCTTTTGGTGCATTATTTAATGACACCAACTTTTTGTACTGATGTCTGACATATAAGGAGCTCCTTATAAAACATCTTCCCAGGTTAATGTATGGTTAGTGTGTGGCTCATGTGTTCCCAGATGTTGTGGACTTTTACATAGTCCTCAAATATGTTTTTCAGCCGATGTTTATATAGGAAAAAAATATATTGATTTATCTAAATTCAATGTATGATTTTTTTTAATAAAAATAATGTTTGAGTAGAGACTAGATATAGTTGTTAGAGTGTCAGGATCAGGTGTAGCCTCTGCAGAAAACGTTGCATATAGCATTGGTGATGCACTTGAGTATGGCTGATGCTGGAAGCCACGCTGCTGCATCGAAATCAGCCATCTGCTAAGTACTGTATTAATCGCTTGATGATCATGAAGCAATGTCTTCAGCAGTTTATATCCTAATATAATAGTTTGCCACTTAGAGTTTTATTTTATTTTTATGAATTTATTTATTTTATTTGTTTATTTTTAGCTGTGTTGGTTCTTCATTGCTGCGTGCGGGCTTTCTCTGGTTGCGGCGAGCGGGAGCTACTCTTCATTGCGGTGCACGGGCTTCTCATTGCAGTAGCTTCTCTTTTTGCGGAGCAAGGGCTCTAGGCACGCGGGCTTCAGTAGTTGTGGCTTGCGAGCTCTAGAGCGCGGGCTCTAGATCGCAGGCTAAGTAGTTTTGGCACACGGGCTTAGTTGCTCCGCAGCATGTGGGATCTTCCCGGACCAGGGATCAAACCCATGTGCCCTGCATTGGCAGGCGGATTCTTAACCACTGCACCACCAGAAGTCCCCACTTAGAGTTTTAATGTGTTTTATGAAACTTATTGTATTGGGGTTAATGTATAACAGATACTAATATTTCCCATTCAGTGCAACAGGAAAAAAGGTTAACTTTTTATGTGTGATTTTTAGGAGCTGTAATACTGACATTCAATGGGAGAGATACCTGAACTCTATTTTGAAAGTCTGACGTGGTGGAAAGAAACACAGGCTTTGACATCCATGGTCCTTGGTTCAGATTCTGCCACTGCTACATTAGGTGTACTTGGATAAGTTCCTTAAGGGTTTTGAGCCTTAGTTTTCTCCTATTAAAATGAGAACAGTAATATTCATCTTTTACAGTTGTTTTGAAGGTTAACAAAAATATAAATAAAACATTTCAATGCCTTGCACACAGTAGTCAGTATATTAGTGAAGGCTATTAGGATTAGTGATCATTTGCAGTAATTTACTATGTAAAAGTTAATAATTGCCAGATTTTGTATAATGCCTTCTGGTTGGTGGAGCACTTTCATGTACAACATATTTAATCTTTCCTAAAGCTCTGGTGAGGCATCTTATTATTATTCTTAGCATGTCCCATATGTAGCTTACGTATGAGGTTAACTGATGTGGCTAATAAATGATGAAGTAAAAATGTGAGCCTAATCTTGTAACTTCCAAGTCTCTGCTCTTTGTACTATAAAATATCAATTTCTTATTAATAATTAGTAACTTCACATTCTGGATGACAAACATTTATTTGGCTTAAAAGTCTTAGATAGATAAGTAGATAGATGAAAAATTTTCTAGTGGAATCAGGTATTAGTTTTTACTAAACGTCAATAATGTAAGGAGCTGTTGGCACTGGATGTATTACACAGTGATTTGCAATCCCCTAGAGTCTTCACAAGCTTTAATTTACTGAGACACATGTGGGCACTGACTGGGTAGCTACCATCCATATGTTACAGATGATGTGCCTGATGTCCTGAGAAGTTGTGTTTTGCTTTTAATAAATAGCAGAATGTTGTGTCTCCAAGTACAGGTTTTACATGAATTTCCCAAATTCTATTTTATTTAGCACTTAGTGAATAAGAATTATGTCTAGAGTAGATGTTAGAAGTACAAAAACAAACAAGGCAAGTTTCTTGCCTTTATAGAGGTTAAAACGTGTGTGTGTTTGTGTGGAGAGACAAAAATGCGTTTAAATGATCACAATGGAAGGTGCCATATGTCAGTGATCACAATGGGAGGTGATGTATGTTATAAGAATTGGAAACCCAAGTCGAGTGTGATGCAGAAGAAAACAAAATAAAACGAATGTAGATTATATCTTTGGTCAGAGAAACTCCCAAAAGGTGTAATAGTTTATGTGGAAGAAAACTGGAAGTGACTATACTTTTTTTAGAATCTGAAACTATGAAAAACTGCATTTTTTTCTTCAAGAGATTATGGACTGTAATGAGTGCACTCTAAAATGTGCCAAAATTTATGATAAGAAAAAATAATTAAGCAAGATAATATAACTGCCTATTGATACTTAATGGAAATACTTATGTATTCATTAAGTTTAGAACATGGAAAACTTAGTTCAGTGTCTTGATTCATTCCACTTATGTTTAGGTGGGAATTAGGTTTAATGAGTTTTAATAATATCCTTGAATTTGATGTATTTAGCTTCATCTAGAACACTTAGGTCCATACTGCTTTAAGTAGCACATTAAGATAAAGATAAATTCTTCCTTTTCTTTCATCTATTCCTGAAAAATTTGAGTGTATGTGGTTTGGAATTAGTCATTTTCCATTTCTCATGATTAATTCAGGAAACAAGCATTCTGGGCTTTCCAGGTACGTTCTTTTTAGTAATGGGTGATTTTTTGTTTTACATTTGAAGGTGTTGTCCTCAGGTGAATGTTAGGCAATTCTCTGTCCTTAAGTGCAATGAAAGCTGCTAAATTTGTTCATCTTAATTTAGCTAATCATGTTCTCCATGCTATTATATTTTACATGCAAAGTAAAAATCTCTGTGCCTTAAAATAATCTAAACTGACATAGTTCGTGAAATTTTACAATTATAACTACCACATTATATTTTACATATTTTATAAATATCTTTAAAATATTTCTATTTTCTCCAGAAAACAGAAAAATAAAGAGAAATCACCCAATCTTTGCCACTCATTATGCTTATTTAGCCTCTCTATCCACAAAAAGTTATCATATCTTTCATGGTTTTCTCTTTTAGTTAATATATTTTGAATATCTTTCAATATTATTAAATATTCTTCTATAATATAATTTAATGGCTGTAATCTGATACATATACTGTAGAATAAGCTGTATCACAATTACTTATTTAATCTGTTGTTGAGCACTGAAGCATTCCTTCCCTCCTCCCTCCCTCCCTCCCTTCCTTCCTTCCTTCTTTCTCTCTCATTCTACCTTTTAATTAAGACACTACTAAACTCCTTTTCAGCAGATCTGTGAGCACATTTTTTATTGTTCAGGTAGAAAAACTTCTAGAAGCAGTATTGAGAAATTAAAGTATATGTACATTTTTAAGGGTAATTAAAGTATTGTTGCATTTTCTCCAAAAACGTTGTACCAATGTATACTCCTATATTCATGGTGATTTTTGTAATTAAAAATTTGGTTTTGTGTAGTCATAACTATCGATATTTTCCTTTATGTTATTTGCTTTTGATATCATGCTTAGAGAAGCCTCATCTTCCCAAAGTGTGTGTAAATATATAATATTTGTATATATATTCCTTTCAATACTGTAATGGTTTATTTCATATATCTATACATAAATATATAGGTATGGATATAGATATAGATGTAGATATAGAGGTATAAGACCCTTTGGTCCAAATAGAATTTATTCTGGGCTACTCTTTAATACTCTAACAGTTGCTGTCCTGAGAATGTTATCAGCTAACTACAGGCACAGGGTTTACTATGGTCCAGCTAAGTGTTTTATAAGCATTATCTATTTAAACATCACCTATGACAGCAATCCCCAACCTTTTTGGCACCAGGGAACAGTTTCGTGGAAGACAATTTTTCTATGGATGGGGCCAGGTTGGGGGGATGGTTCAGGCAGTAGTAATGTGAGTGATGGGGAGCAATGGGGAGTGGCCCATGAAGCTTTGATTGCTCACCTGCCGCTCACCTCCTGCTGTGCGGTCTAGCTTCTAGCAGGCCACGGACCACTACTGGTCTGCGGCCTGGGGGTTGGGGACCCCTGACCTATGTTATAGAAACTACAACGATTATCCTGTTTTACAGATAAAGAAACTGAGACTTAAAAACAAGATTTAAAGCTAAGTATCTGTGGCTTCAAAGCTTGTTATCTTAATCAGTAAGCATACTGCCTTTCTTTAAAAAGAAGAGCTACACTGTGATTGAATACAATAATTAGTATTGTTGAATAGGAGATTTCCTGAAGGAGGGATTGTCTTTGATGATTGATGAAGAAGCTCAAGAGTCATAAAAGGAATCAGAGAGAGTTCCTGCGGGTTCCTAGACTCTACATAACTTTTTTCTCTGTCTTTTTTATATCACACTTTCATTTTGGATAGTGTAACTTCTCTGTCATCAGGCAATTGTAGTTAAATAAGTTTTCCTCTTAATATAATACAAATTTAAGGTGATAGGTGCTTGCATTCTGTGTGGAATTACAATTTCAGTTCAGACGTCAGGGAAAGGAATCTCTTTTGCAATTGAGGTTAAAGGTCCCACAGAACAAAGTGGAATGATTCACCACCTGCGTGAGTTTTCTCACTGCTGTTATGTTTTATCCTTTTACGAAAAAAGATTCTGAATATTTTAGGAGACTGTTGCTGAATTTTCTAACATTGTTGGCAAGTATGTATCACAACTGTGTTCTTCTTACTTACAGTTTAGTATTAACATTTCCTATTTGAATATTTAATATCATTAGAAAAATAGATAACATTCTTTTTTTTTTTGCTTGCTCCTTTTCATTATAAAAAATATTGTCCTGGGGCTTCCCTGGTGGCGCAGTGGTTGGGAGTCCGCCTGCCGATGCAGGGGACACGGGTTCGTGCCCCGGTCCGGGAGGATCCCGCGTGCTGCGGAGCGGCTGGGCCTGTGGGCCGTGGCCGCTGGGCCTGCGCGTCCGGAGCCTGTGCTCCATGATGGGAGAGGCCACAGCAGTGAGAGGCCCGCGTACCGCAAAAAAAAAAAAAATAAAAATAAAAAAATATAGATTGTCTTGTCTCTTAAGTAAAAAAGAATGCATTCCCTTGGTTAAAAAAAAAAAGAAGCAGCAGCAATTTTAGAAAATATTGATCTGGCTTTCATATCTGAAAGCTGTCTTTCTTAATTTATAAGAAATCACTGTAGAATTGTATAATTTTTTTCTCAAGAAATAAAAGAAAGGGACTTCCCTGGTGGTCCAGTAGTTAAGACTCCATGGTTCCACTGCAGGAACATGGGTTCAGTCCCTGGTCAGGGAACTAAGATCCTGCATGCTGTGTGAAGCTCCCTTTTTTGGAGTATGTGTTTTCAAAACGTGAAGATCCATAAATTGAATAATTTTCATGGATTATAAAATTTATAGTGCAGTTTTACAGAAATATATTTTGATTCTATAACAATCTGTAATTACATTATAAAAACAACATTTGAAGCCATATATTTTTATATTTGTTAAGATATTAATAATGATGTTCAAAACATGTTACAAATTACATTTTGTTTTGGCCTTTTTATCCCGATAGAGACTCAATTTTCTTAATCATTGACCTACGTGGAATCATAGACCTACAAGCAACATAAACGTTGTGTATTGACTTTTAAAAAATGCAAACTTATTTTTAGACTACTGTAAATATTCCCATTGTGAATATGGGAAATTTAACTATTTCTTTCAGGGGTTTCATCTCATGTAATATCTCATGAAGTTTTTTTAATATCTCAAGGTTCTATTAATGTTATTTTTGTTTTTGATTAACATTATAAGAAAGATTTCTGTGTTAAAATGTGAAATATCTTTTTAAACTCTGAGGATCACTTTCTTGATTTTTAAAAACATCTTTACTGTAGTAGAATCCTTTAAGAGGTACCTCTTCATCAGGTTTTTAGTAAATATGTCATGGATTTTTTTCTCATTTATCATATGTGCTTATGGAGAAATATTTACATCCATTCACTAGCTGGTTTCTAACATCATGGGGTAGGAGTCTGAAGGAGTCTGTACCACTGGTTGGTGGGGGAGCTAGTACATAAAAAAGTAAAGCATTTTTGTATTTCTTTTAAAAATATCTCTTTGTCAGGAGGACCTCAATATCACTGCTAAGTTTGATGATTCGCTAGGTGGACTCAGAAGACTCAGGATGTAGTCAGGAGAAGGGCTATGGTTTATTACAGCCTAAGGAAAAGGCACATGGGGCAATGTCTGAGAGAAATCAGGTACAAGCTTCCAGGGTTCTCTCTCAGCATAGTCACACAGGAAGCAGTGATTCCTCCAGCGATGAGTGTGACAAATGTAAAATGTTGCCAACCAATGAAACTTCTTAGAAGCTCAGCAACCAGCGTTTTCAGTGGGGATGGTCATGTAGGCACCTTCTGTCTGGCATGTACCAAAATGACAGACTCCCAGAAGAAAAGCAGGAATTCAGCATAATCTATATTATTTATATAAACTGTTTGGGCATAGCGAGCCTTGTATCAGTGCTGGGAATGGTGGGTACCCTCCTGAATCCAAGTTCCATCTCTACCACTAACACATTATGTCTCTGAGAAAATCACTTTTACCATTCCAAATCTCAGTTTTCTTCTCTCTTAAATGGCAAGATATGCTAGATAATATTAGAAGTAATCTCTAATTCTTAGAATCTGAGTTTTATATAGATTTGTTTCTTAATCTATGTAGACCAATGGGATTCTTTTAAATTACTTCTTCCTCTAGCCCCCAATGTGATTTATTATAGATGAGGCTCAGAGGTTTCTATTACACTTAGGTTATTTCTGTTTGAATTTTTCCTACTTTTATAATTTCCACATCCAAACATAAAGTTGTGTCTTGTATGTTAAAAATCCAAAGGAAGAAGTTAAGTTATAGACTGCATGGCCTTAATGAAATAGATATGAACTGTGACAAGGCAAGTAGTCAATCCCCATTTAGCTGAGGGGGGCACAATAAGTCAGAGAGAATAGTTAATTTGTAAATGTCTGTACAGCTAACACATCAAAGAGCCTAAACAAATAGTTCTTCTAGCTACTCAACAGGATGTTCTTTGAGGGCAGATACTGACATTTTGCAGTAGGAAAGTGTGGCTCAGTAAATAGGAGTGGCTCAATAAATGTTAGACAGATAATAGTTATACAAACTTGGAGCAATTGACTCATTCTCTCATGGGACAAACCTTTAGAACATAGCTATCAAAAACGTTCTTCCTTTTAATGTTTTGATTGATGGTTTTGTAATTACCTTTGGTGTTTTCAGTTCACCTGGGACCTGACTTTTGCCGTAGGGGATTTTATCCCTCCTCTTTAGAACATTAGTTTCTGCCTTACTCTAGCAGTTTCTTTCCCTGCTCTTGCTGCGTCTCTCTGTCTCTGTCTCAGGGTACTGGAGGCTACTTGGTAAATCGTAATTTTTTTTTTTTTTTTGGTCTCCTTGTCTGCTTTCATGTATCATTCTGGTCTAGAACAAAGAAATATTTGTCCCTGCTCAAGCTGTCATTGAGATAGAAGCTCCCAAACAGCACCATTTCAAAGAAAACCCTTTGACAGAATAAAATAAAGCAATTTGCCATTTTCAGTGAAGATCATGGCCATTCTGGTGGAAAATGTGTTCAATCATTCTTGTAAATGAAAGAGAATTATAGTGCTACTATATTATTTTTTACAATACTTTATATATCCTGTACTGACATTTTTCTTTTTAGTTAGTTGGACGTAAATATAACTCTTCAAGTGTATTTTGGGAAGTATATTTTGTTCAAAAGTTCTTTGGTACTTTTGGAAAATTCTTCTTTAATAATTCTATTTTGAAAATATTTTTCTAGAGCTACATGGAAAATAAGCACTGTAACTAAATTTTTGGTATTAAAAGATACCTACTAAATTATTTTAAAGATGCATTTAATTGAATATTGAAAAATGATTCCATACTGAAAATATTGTATGTTGACAGCTAGACTCTATCTTTTGGAATTGTATCTTTGTAATTTCAGTACCATATTTAACAAATTACATTTATAGTTCTCTACTTAATTCAACTCTTAGGCATTATATGAAGGAGACATTTTTAAGTACCAGTAATTGAAGTATTATGATTAAATCTATTCATATAAATTTGATGCTTTGAGATTGTGAAAGAAAATGTCAATTAGTTTGTAATTTAAAATACCAGTAGCCCTAGAGTTGTAATATTGAAATGATGCTATGTTTGTTTCACTTGAAATAGTAGATTCTAAGAGATTTTGAAATGTTAATTTAAAACAAAAGGCATTGAGAACAATAATATGTGAAATATAAAAACTGTTTGCCAGTGGAGCAATAGAAATGACAGAGTAGGATGTAAGATATTTAGACTTCGGTGGAACTATAATTTTTTTTTTTTTTTTTTGGAACTATAATTTTAAATCTTGTTTAAGATCTGTGTGCTTCAAATTAATTTATAATTTTGAATCAATAATATATTTGCAATGCTTTTGCATAGTTGTTTACTAGTTGGGCCACAATATTGCCCCCCCACTAGGTGCCCTATTTTAATTGTAGTCTATGTAAATAATGCCTATTGTAGCTATGCCAGGAGAAGCAATGATCTTAGGAACATGCCATTTTGTTTGGCATCTGGTGACCAAGTATCAAGGATAGAAGTAGACCTTCTGTAAAAGTTGATATATTTGAAAATAATAAATATGTCAGTAGTGATATAGAAATTGTTTCAGAGTATTCACTACAAAGATTCACCATTTGACTCTTCTGAATCTAGCTGGGAATTCTAAAGTGTCTAAAAGTACTCTATTTTCAGACCTAGCCAAATTTCACACACAAACAAAGTCACAGTTCTGGATAACTCAGTAATAAATACTTTAAGATATAACAACAATTTAATTTTTATGATGATGTAGCAGTTTTCAAAGCAGATTTAACTAGACATTTAAAGCTAATATGTTGTTTTGGCTGAAATGATTCTGTTAATTTACTTGGTTTTCCACTGAATTTTCCACATGAAAAGGCATCTGTATATTGAGTCTTTTTATTTTATCTATTTAAACATTAATTTCTTGTTTATAAATGCTTAAGTTACAACATTTTTTTTCTGGTACTATTAAGCATATGTTTAGAAGGCCTATTATCTCTTTCCCAGTTATTTATAAGTATATGAAATATACTTTTTGGCAATATCACAAATATTTTAAAAGAAAAATTTCAGTAATGAAGTTTAGCATGTACTCTTTGAAATTTCATGATAGAGAAAAATTAAGACATACTAATATTATTTTATAAAATTTAATATAAATTAAATTCCCAAATAATTTGGGAAGGTTTCTTGTGAAGATTAGAAAGATTTATTTGGATTAATTTATGCAACAGCACCTAGCTAAAACTTACTTAAGACTAATATAAGCATTTAAGGTTATAAATGTCCTTTTAGATACTAAGTTTACTATATTCTACAAGTTATTATTTATAGTATTGTTTTTATTTTTACTCAGTTCTAAGTAATTTAAAATTTCCATTATGATTTATTTAGTTTCTGACCAAAGAGTTATTCAACTCTGTGTTTTTAAAATGTATGTTTTTGTTTGTTTTTTTGTTTTTACAAACTTGTAATTTAATTGCATTCTGATCAGTGAAGGTGATCTATGTTTTAAATTTCTTGAAACTTATATTTTTTCCTAGAATAAAGTAAATATTTGTTAATATTCTGTGTGTGCTTAAGAAGAGTGTACTCTTCTTTGGTGACTGCAGATTCTAATGAAAGTCATTAAATTAAATTTGCTATTTTTATAAATTTCTATAACTATTAATTTTATCTAATTAACCTATTTCAGTACCTGAAAGAGGTGTGTCAGTCTCTCTCAATACTATTGATTTGTACATTTCTCCTTTTATTTTTCTCAACTTCTGTTTTATATATTTGGGGGCTTTTAAATTATGCACATATAATTTAGAATTATATATGTTACATACTCCTAGTGAAGTGAATGTTTTATTATAATGAAATTGCCATCTAACTCTAGTAACAGTATAGTTTTATTTTATCTGAAATGTACTTGGCCATTCCATATTTCCTTTGGTTCATGTTTGCTTTGCATTTCTTTTCCATCTGTTTCCACCCAGAGTTTCAAAATCTGTATGTTTTACATTTGTCTTGTGTCCCTATAGCTGTGTTTTATGGTATAATAATGATATCTTTATTTCTTTTTCTCTATTTAAAAAAAATTAATAGACTTTTGCTTAACAGTTGTAGGTTTACCAAAAAATTAAGTGGAAAGTACAGAGAGGTTCCATATATCTACTTATTTCCTCCATCTCCAATTTCCTCCACTAATCTCACATTACTGTGGTGCATTTGTTCCAACTGAAGAGCCAATATTAATAGATATGTTATTACTAACTAAAGTCTATAGTTTACATTAGGGTTCACTCTATGTTGTTCATTCTATGGGTTTTGATAAATGTATAATGACATGTATTCACCACTATAGTATCATACAGAATAGTTTCACTGACCTAAAATATCTCCTGTGCTCTACCTTTTTATCTCTCTTCCCTCTTCCTGAACCATTGGCAACCACTGATCTTTTTTTACTGTCTCCATAGTTTTGCCTTTTACAAAATGTCATATAGTTAGACACATATAGTATGTTACCTTTTCAGATTGGCTTTTTTCATTTAGAATTATGCATTTAAGATTCCTCCATGTTTTTCTGTGGTTTGATAGTTCATCTCTATTTATTGCTAAATAATATTCCATTTTATAGGTGCTTAAAAAAAGCAGTTTGTTTATTCACTCACCTACTGAGGGACTTCTTACTTGATTCCAAGTCTTGATAATTATGATTAAAGTTGCTGTAATTATTTGTGAATAGGTTTTTGTGTGAACTTGAGTTTCCAAACCATCAGGTGAATACCAAAGAGTGTGAGTGCTAGATCATTTTTTAACAGTTTGTTGAATTTTGTAAAAAACTGCCAAAGTGTCTTCTGAGATGACTGTGCCATTTTGAATTTCCATTAGCAATGAGTGAGAACTCCTGTTACTTCTTCACATCCTTGCCAGCATTTGGTGTTGTCAGTGTTTCAGATTTTAGTGTAGATGGAGTCGTAAAAATATCCAATCAGACATTTTCTTTTGTATAACTGATGAATTATTACATTTATATTTATTTTGATTATTGTTATTTAACTTACTGTGTCTTTTTTGTCTATGTCCTACTTTTTCAATGAACCATTTTTGTTTCCTTATTGCTTCATGTTGGATTGGGGCATTTGGGTTGTGTGTGTGTGTGTGTGTGTGTGTGTGTGTGTGTGTGTGTTATATCCCATCTTCTCACTTCTCTGGTTTGGAACTATTGTTTTTGTGGTTATTCTTGATGTTTACCATGTATACTTAAAGTGTAAAGTTGAATGGTAATTTAAGACTGGGATCTTAGAACACTTTGATATGATCATCTTTCTGATTTACTTGTTGTTTTCATTTTTTTTCTGATTTACCTGTTTTCATTTTTTTAATTAAATTTTTTAAATGACTGCAATTTTGACATTATTATTATCATATACAGATAATATTTGTGTAGATTTATTTTTTATTCATTCCAGAAACACAGCTTATTCAAACACAATTATATTTTGGTGATTATTTCCTTTCAGCACTTTGAAGATATTTTTAAAATAGTGTTCTGGCTTTCATTACTGTTGTAGAGGAGTCTGCTACCAGAATGGCTGGTGTTCATTTTTAGATTTGACCTGCTTCACCTCCTCTTTTGCCTTTTCACCTGCAGTTTCAGCATAATGTGCTTGGGTGTGTGTTCTTTTAGTTGCTTGTACCATTTGAGCATTTTTAGTCATTATCTCTTCAAATACAAACTCTTTAAACTTTTCCTTACACTCTCCTCTGGCTCTCCTCTTTAATATTATCTTATATCTTCTCATTCTATCTTCTATAACTTTAAAAATTTTCCCCATCTTTTTCTATCTTGTTTGCTCTTTGTGTTCCAACTGTGTAATTTCTTCAACTCTTTCTTCCTCTTCACTGATTATTTCTTTGGTTCTGTCTAATTTGTTGTTAACATTTCCCTTTTGTTTTATTTTCTAATATTTTATTTTATTTCTGAATATTCTGTTTGGTTTCTTTTCAAATCTGCTGATATTTTGGGAATCTCTTGTAGTATTTAAGTATTTCTACTCTGTAATTAATTTTAAACAAAACAAAACAACCAAAGGGCATGTCTTATAGAGGATAGATTTTGCTCACCCCTAAATCCACTCTGACAGGTACATACAAAGATGCTTACACTGCTATGGCCACTTCTAGTAACCATCTGATTTTCCAGTGCTTTGAGAACTGAGCATGTCATATAAGTACAAAACAATAATTCCTTTGGCTCTCATAGCAGAATGTAAGATTCGTGTAGCAGAAATATATGTTCTTGAAGACAGGTTGTGACACAAATAATTTGATACTATTCTGGTTTGACATGAGCTCTGACAATTTATATGTTATTAAGATTTTTATTATATTTTGCTTTTGATAAAATTAAAAATATAAACCATAAAAGATCTAGGTTATGTATATTTTAAGCAAACAGTTAAGTAAGTTTAATGAATAGTTTATTAACTTTAAAATCAGTATGGGATTTCTCTTCATGACATGTTTAATTTTTAAATTTATTGCTATCAATTAAAAATAGATATATACTTATTACTTATAGAGTATACTATATTAAGTTTTCAATTATACTAAGACATTGGGTACTGAACATTTGATTAGAGCATTTTCCCTAATAGATCTTGTTTATGCTTAATTGAATTGCAAATTTTACTACATGTTTTATTTCTGATACATTCCAAGTATTACCTTACCTATATTTATCTTTAGAATTTTAAATATATGATTCAATAATACTAAATGAGTTACTCAAATTTGACAATAATCTCAAGAGGCAATCTGATACAGTTAAATGACACAGGCCTAGTTTAAAATTATACTTCTGCTTTAAAAATAAACCTATATGAGCATATGACAGTTGTTTAGTTTTTTTGAATATCAATTTTGTCACTTACAAGATTAGGCTAATAGTGTTGCTATAAATATTAAATGAAAATAAAAACTTACATAGTGCCTGGTACCCAATATTTTCCCAAGAAATGAAACTTGTGATCATTTTTATTATCATTATGTTTAATGAGTAGATACTTGCAAGAATTTTGCATCCTTTGAGTATTTTTCTTAGAAGGTTACATTAACTCTACTAAACAATGTGAAACATAAAATAAAAATTATCCTTGCTATGTTTTTCAATATTATTTCTATTTGTTAGAAATGTTTATAGCCATTTTCAGGTATGAATTTATATAATATTGGAATTATGAGGTAGGTAGGATCTATCTATTACTGCATTTTAAGTATTAATGTCATTTAAGAGCTACTGTTTCCTCTTTTGTAAAACAAAGAGATTTATTTAACATAGTGTTTACAAACACTAATCTCTGTTTTTTGTCCTCTATCACTACTAATTTCTATTTATTGACACAACAAATTAATAACTTAATTAATCATATACATATTGATTGAATACATACCATGGAAAAATCACCAATCCAGATCTTATGAATTATTATAAGATGTAATTTTTGAAGGTGCAAGGAGGTTTTGATAGTGGAATAGCAACGATTAGAACTCAGTTTTTCTAAATCAGTTACATAGAATTTTTCACCATATCATATTGCTTGCTGTAAAATGTCGTCTCTGAGCTGAAGTTTCATACATATATGAAAAGTTCAGTTGTAATAACTGATGTGGTAACAGTTCAAAACAAAGGGTGATAAGTGGATAAGACTTATATATTTAACAAGGCAATGAATGATTAATTGGCAAATGAACCATGAAGAAAATCATGCTTTAGCAATTCAGAGAAGGAAACTATAATTTGTTTTGTGATTTTATTAGCAGTGTCATATGTCTATATCTCTGGGATATGTCTGTTCTGGGATATGTCTTGTCTCCCCAATTAGACTGTAAACTCATGTAGGTAGGAACTATTATTTTTATTTTTCTGTATCACCATGAAACATGACATCAGGCATGATTGCTGAAAGTGCTTTTGGATTTAAACATCATTATAATTATTCCTTTTTAAAAATAAGAACATATTCTAAAATATAACTCTATTAGTCTTAATACAGGATTCTCTTTAAATTATACTAGAATTAAATCTGTACTGAAATGTTTTCAACATCTTGGCCATACAAAAAATAAGTCAACTACTGCATGCTACATCTTCTCAATTATGTATGGGATTATATCAAATCTCTTTTGCCTAATGATGAATTTTTCACAATTTCAGCCATCAAAAAATATGCCACCATTGATAGATCGTATTATAGTTTTCATGAATGTTATGCACTATATTTAAAAATGGAAAGATTATAAGATTTGCTAACAAAAAAATTGCAGAAGGGAGCATATCACATGTATATTATACTTGTGAAGAGTAATTTCATTTGTATATCATTTTCTATAAGAAATACTTCTTTTAATAAGGAACAAGTATTGATCCAAGCAGAACTCATTAAATATGTAAAATTAATTATATTGTTAGTGTAGAAATTAAAAATATTCAACATCACATTTAAAAAAATGAACTTATTTTTTTTAATGTGATCAACATCACATTAAAAAAATCAACATTAAAAAAAATGAACTTCAACATCACATTAAAAAAAATCAACAAGTATTGATCCAAGCAGAACTCATTAAATATGTAAAATTAATTATGTTGTTAGTGTAGAAATTAAAAATATTGAACATCACATTAAAAAAAATCAACTTATTTGATGAATAATGTACATATAAAAAAGCATCCATTCTAAGTGTGCAGTTCAATGAATTTTGACAAATATGCATACCCTTGTAAATATGTGTACCCTTGTAACTATGTAACTGTATGTTTACAGTGGTTGTTTTAAAGTCTTTGTCTACCAATGCCATCACCTCTGTCATTTCAGGATCTGTTTCTGTTATCTGATTTTTCTCCTGATGGGTGTCACTCTCCTGCTTCTTTGCATATCTAATGATTTTGATTAGGTGATTACGAGTGTTACACTGCTAAATATGAGTTTTATTGTTTTAAAGCTTGTTGACATTTGTTTTGGCAGCCAGTTAAATTATGATAAGCTGTGTTAGACAGGTTTAAAATATAGTTTACCCTAGGCTGGTTAACTTCTATTACTATGGTATTACACTTTTGGGTTCTCAAATGAATGCCTTAGGTGTTCAAGGGTGTCTCTACATTCTGGCTAGTTTGAGCTTTGGGAATTGTTCAGCTTACAACTCCCCTTCCTTGTTCTTTGCTCAGCCTCGTGGAGTTTCACCCTCTACATGCACCACTTATAATTGAGCAAACAACTCAGAGACCCCTGTGCAGCTTCTTAGAGCTTTTTCTCTATGTAGCCCCATCAACTGTAGTACTCTTCCCTGAAAATTTAACTTCCCCAGTTTCCTCAAACACTAATTTGTTTCTTCAATTTTGTGAGACTTCTTGCTTGCTTCATTTTCATTCTTCTGTGCTATAGTCTGGAAAGCAATTTTATAACATTTGCTTATTTCCATGGCATAAATATTCCCCCCATGGCTAATTTCAATCTACCAATGTGACATTATTGAACATAGGGTTGAGGAAAATGCACACCATCAGTTCTTGTGTACCACTAAGCTTAGAATATATGACAGTTAATTTCTTTTTGAAATATAGTGTCCTACTTTAAGTATGTATAGTCACCCATGAATTTTAAATCTTGAATAGTTTTCCATGTTTGCTTAGACAGTTTCTTTTACATAATTTCTATTCATCTTCAAATTAAGTTGGGTCAATTGATAGTTTTCTGAGTTGCACTAGATACCTTCTAAAAAGCTTTTTATTTTTTAATTTTTTTATTTTTTGCGGTACGTGGGCCTCTCACTGTCGTGGCCTCTCCCGTTGCAGAGCACAGGCTCCGGACGCGCAGGCTCAGCGGCCATGGCTCACAGGCCCAGCCGCTCTGCGGCATGTGGGATTCTCCCAGACTGGGGCACGAACCCATGTCCCCTGCATCGGCAGGCAGACTCTCGACCACTGCGCCACCAGGGAAGCCCTAAAAGCTTTTTAAAAGAAAATCCAAGAGAAGGGAATTTTTGAATAATTTTATATGAATTTGATAAAATTTTTATTACATCCATAATGTTACCTGAAATTTTTATACAATATTTTTCATATACAGTATATTTTTGAGCCTGTCTTATAATGAGTATTTCAACATTGCTTCAGCTGTCCTTTCTTAAAAATGATGATTAGATTGTTCATTTTCTTTATGGCAGAGTGAGCAGTAATGAGTGCTTTTTCTTTTCTACATATAATGTAGAAAAAAATATGTTATGAGTATTATTTTTAAGCATATTTTAGAATGGGATGTCATGATTAAAAAATCTGATCACAAAATAATGGTGTTCTGTTATACAGTTATCTGGATAATGTTTTTTAATTTCAGTATAATTTATATACAGTGCAATATTCAGATATTATGTATACTCATCAATCAGATTTGATGAATGCATATCAAAATATGAACATTTCCATCACTTCATTAAGTTTCTTTGTGTCCCTTTTCAGTCAATCTTCCCCACAGAAGCAAATATCTATCACAAGTTATTTTGGCTTGTTCTAGAATTTCAAATAAATGAAATCACACAGTGTGTATTGTTTGACTAGTTTCACTCAGCATAACTTTTTTGAGATCCATCTGTGATGTTGCTGTATCAGTAGATTGTTTCATCTTACTTCCTAATAACGTTTATAAAAGCAAAACAAGTTTATTTATTCATTCACCTCTTAATAAATATCATAGGTTATTTCTGGTTTTGGGCTATTAGGAATGAAGCTGTATAAACATTTTTAAACAGGGCTTTCTATGGACATATATTTCCATTTCTTTTGGATAATTAATTAGGAATGTAAATTGCTGCGTCATAGGGTAGTTGCATATTCAGCTTTAAAATAACCTGACAAATAGTTTTCCAAAGTGGTTGTATAATTTTAGTTAATTTTTTAAAAAATGACTTAAGTAACTTAGTATTTGAAGTACTCACAGTTTTCTCAGTGAAACACCAAATTTTAAAACATAACAAATAAATAAGAATCAAGTAGTATTTTGTGGATAATTTACTAATTAGATGTGATTTAAAAGGACAACAAAATCATATCATTGGCAAAATTATTAAAGTTGTAAATGCTTATAGATTTCTACCTAAAATATATATGACTGGCTTTCTCCTTAGTTCGTCAGTAGGGTTGAGACTTTGTGGTCAGTTTTTTACTCCTTGGCAATGTGAATATTAGGTTTAAAGCCCAAGGTTTTCATAGTTAGGGATGAACTTGTCTAATAATTCTTATTTCATCAATGATTATAATTATTAGAAACATGATTTTTTTTTGGTCTGATTTTGAAATTGTTAGCTTTCATGAATATTGTAAAGAGATGTGTTAATTGGTAATTTTTTGCAACAATGGCCAGATATTACAGGGGAAAATCTGGTTAAGTATCTTAAGGAAAATTCAATACTGTGAAATTTGCAAGTTTAGTGACAATCATTGAACTTACATATACTTTCTATGATCAAAGTTATGTAGTAAGTTTTTTTGGAGGAAGGATATGCAAGAGAAAGGTAGATATGCATCTCAGCCAGGTATTCATTAACTCGTTCATGTAATATGTATTTGTCAGATGCCTATCATTTGGCAAACACTGAGCCAGGCAGTGGGTATACAGTATTGAATAAAATAGATCCCATCACTGAACTCTAGGAGCTCATTGTCTAGGAGAATAGACGGAAATTAAAGAAGCAGACATGCAAATAAAAATATCATAAAAGCTTGAAATAAGTGCTCTGAGGAAAAATTATGTGAGAAATATGAGAGTACTGTGGGTAGAGATAATACTTTTGATTTGTATGGTATATGTTTACTTTTGGGTTTGAACACTGCGAGGAGAATGTGGAGATACATCCTTCACGTGCGTATAAAGTTTGTGCTCTTCTAAATGATAGAATGTTTTGAGTTGCATAAAAATTAAAATATACACATGTGACATGGAAGTACTATGTAAATATTTCTGTTTAGATGTTTAACTAGACACACATAATTACAAATAATTTTGTGGTCATATATATTTACTATTGAATACATAACGGTCTGAGGATTCTTTCTTTACTTAATTGAGTTATACTTCTTTACTATTCTTACCTAATTTTAAACTTAAACCCTCAGGAAGTATTGCCCTTATGTATTTTGGTTGATTGATTAATAGCTTTATGGCTAATACTCTCAATAGAACTTGTTAAACGTAATACATCTGTTATAAGGTTTAAATGATACCTTCTTCCAGATCCTAAGAAAAGTACAAGTAATTATGTTCTCATTTTATTGGTACACCATTGCCTTTACAGTGACAGTCAAAAGCATTGTGCAGTGTAAATAGAATAAAATACAGTGATCTTAATCTGGAGAAACAGGTTTATTTTTTCCAACTGGAGATATCTGAAATGCTTGTCATAAAGAAATTATAAAAACGTTTGAGTAGATGTTAAACACTACAAAGAGCTTGAGGGTAAATGCTTAAGTTTTTTCTTGGTGACTCCTGCATAAGTTAGCTTATGATCAGATAATCAGTTGTCTGGGTAAAAAAACAAACAAACAAACAAGTGTTTAGATGCTTAAGTATATATAGTGTAACACATTTGACTAGAAAAATCTGAATAATGGGACATTTAAAAAACTTATCCTTTGCTCTTATTTTTTAAAGCTAACATCTGATTTAATAACAATTTGAAAAATAGTTGAGAAATATTAAAAAGTTATAAAAGATGTTAGCTTTACTGATAATGATGTAAAAATTGTATTTATTAATCTGCCAGCAGATGTCAAATATAAATAAAAGCAAGTATTAAAAAGACTGGATGAAAAGTAGGCAGAAACCAGAAGGTATATTTGCATTTACATGGTTTGTCAGCCAAGAATATTTGTCAGTTTGTGTAAGGCAGGATGGCTGGAACCTAAGAAGTTTGTTTGTAAATTCTGCTAAATCCTTGATTGACCTCTGGACTATACATAGTATGCTATGCTCCAGAAGATCTTGTAGAAAGCAACAGCTGAAAGATTAAGAGGACTTTTCAGAGATTTCAGATACTGTCCAAGGTAAGAAAGATAAGAGTTTTAATCTAGCAAAGTTAAATATACCCTAGAACATAAATCAGCCTCTTTCAAAGATAGTAATAGAATTCAAAAACTAAAATGTGTCTTTTACAATATATACTACACAATAAAAATTTGCTAGGCAAGTGAAGAAACAGAAGAATATGAGCCAAAATCAAGAGAAAAACTGAATGGGGGGACCTTCAAGATGACAGAGGAGTAAGACGTGGAGATCACCTTCCTCCCCACAAATACATCAGAAATACATCTACATGTGGAACAACTCCTACAGAACACCTACTGAGCACTGGCAGAAGACCTCAGACTTCCCAAAAGGCAAGAGACTCCCCACGTACCTGGGTAGGGCAAAAGAAAAACGAAAAAACAGAGACAAAAGAGGAGGGGTGGGGCCTGCACCTTGGGGAGGGAGCTGTGAAGGAGGAAAAGTTTCCACACACTAGGAAGCCCCTTCACTGGTGGAGATGGGGTGTGGGCAGAAGGGAAGCTTCGGAGCCATGGAGGAGAGTGCAGCAACAGGGGTGCAGAAGGCAAAGCAGAGAGATTCCTACACAGAAGTTCGGTGCCGACCAGCACTCACCAGCCCGAGAGGCTTGTCTGCTCACCCATCAGCATGGGACGGGTGGGGGCTGGGAGCTGAGGTTCGGGCTTCAGAGGTCAGATCCCAGGGAGAGGACTGGGGTTGGCTGTGTGCACAGGGCCTCAAGGGGGCCTGTGCGCCACAGCTAGCCAGGACAGAGTCTGGGAAAAAGTTTGGACCTGCGTAAGAGACCATTGTTTCGGGGTGCGTGAGGAAAAGTGATTCAGAGCACTACCTAAACGAACTCCAGAGATGGGCGCAAGCGGCTATCAGTGTGGGCACCAGTGACAGGCATGAAACGCTAAGGCTGCTGCTGCAGCCATGAAGAATCCTGTGTGCAAGCACAGGTCGCTATCCACACCTCCCCTCCCTGGAGCCTGTGCAGCCTGCCACTCTCAGGGTCCCATGATCCAGGGACAACTTCCCTGGGAGAACACACGGCGCGCCTCAGGCTGTTGCAGTGTCACTCTGGCCTCTGCTACCGCTGGCTCACCCTGCATTCCCTACTCCTCCCTTCCCCTGGCCTGAGTGAGCCAGAGCCCCCTGATCAGCTTCTACTTTAACTCCGTCCTGTCTGAGCAAAGAACAGATGCCCTCAGGCGACCTACATGCAGAGGCAGGGCCAAATCCAAAGCTGAAACCCAGGAGCTGTGCGAACAAAGAGAAAGGGAAATTTCTCCCAGCAGCCTCAGGAGCAGCAGATTAAATCCTGACAATTAACTTGATGTACGCTGCATCTCTGGAACACCTGAATAGACAATGAATCATACCAAAATTGAGGTGGTGCACTTTGGGAGCAACTGTAAACTTGGGGTTTGCATTCTGCATCTAATTTGCTTCTGGTTTTATGTTTATCTTTGTTTAGTATTTACAGCTTATTATCACTGGTAGATTTGTTTATTGATTGGGTTGCTCTCTTTTTTTTTAAGTATATGTATATTTTTTCTTTTGCTCTATTTGTGAATGTATATGTGTATACTACTTTGTGTGATTTTGTCTGTATAGCTTTGCTTTTACCATTTGTCCTGGGGTTCTGTCTGTCTGGTTTTTTTTTTTTGTTTGTTTGTTTTGTTTTTTATTATAGCTTTAGCACTTGTTATCCCTGGTGGATTTGTTTTTCTGGTTTGGTTGCTCGCTTCTTTCTCTCTTTCTTTCTTTCTTTCTTCTTTCTTTCTTTCTTTCCCTCTCTCTTTCATTACTTTTTAATTTTTAATAATATATTTTTAAATAACTTTATTTTATTTTATTTATTTCTTCCTTTCTTTTTATTTTCTTCTGGGCTGTGTGGCTGACAAAGTCTTGGTGCTCCGGCCGCGTGTCAGGCCTGAGCCTCTGAGGTGGGAGAGCTGAGTTCAAGACATAGGATCATTGGAGACATCCTGGCCCCATGTAATATCAATGGGTGAGAGCTTTCCCAGGAATCTCTGTCTCAACGCTAAGGCCCAGCTCCACTCAATAACTAGCAAGCTCCAGTACTGGACACCCCATGCCAAACAACAAGCAAGACAGGAACACAACCCCAGCCATTAGCGGAGAGGCTTCCTAAAATCATATTAAGTTCACAGACACCCCAAACACACTGCCAGATGTGGTCCCACCCACCAAAAAGACAAGATCCAACCTCATCCACCAGAAAACAGGCACCAGTCCCCTCCACCAGGAAGCCTACACAACCCACTGTACCAACCTTAACCACTGGGGGCAGACACTAAAAACAATGGGAATTTTGAACCTGCAGCCAGTGAAAAGGAGACTCCAAACACAGTAAGTACAGCAAAGTGAGAAGACAGAGAAATACACAGCAGATGAAGCAGGAAGGTAAATGCCAACCAGACCAGACAAATGAAGAGGAAATAGGCAGTCTACCTGAAAAAGAATTCAGAGTAATGATAGTAAAGATGATCCAAAATCTTGGAAATAGAATGGAGAAAATACAAGAAACGTTTAACAAGGACCTAGAAGAACAAAAGAGCAAACAAACAAAGAAGAACAACAAAATAAATGAAACTGAAAATTCTCTAGAAGGAATCAATAGCAGAATAACTGAGGCAGAAGAACAGATAAGTGACCTGGAAGATAAAATAGAGCAAACAACTACCACAGAGCAGAATAAAGAAAAAAGAATGAAAACAATTAAGGACAGTCTCAGAGACCTCAGAGACAACATAAAATTCACCAACATTCGAATTATAGGTCTCCCAGAAGAAGAAGAGAAAAAGATAGGGACTGACAAAATATTTGAAGCGATTATAGTTGAAAACTTGCCTAAGATGGGAATGGAAACAGTCAATCAAATCCAGGAAGCACAGAGAGTCCCATACAGGATAAATCCAAGGAGAAACATGCCAAGACACATATTAATCAAAACATCAAAAATTAAATACAAAGAAAAAATATTAAAAACAGCAAGGGAAAAGCAACAAATAACATACAAGGGCATCCCCATAAGGTTAACAACTGATCTTTCAGCAGAAACTCTGCAAGGCAGAAGGGAGTGGCAGGACATATTTATAATGATGAAAGGGAAAAACCTACAACCAAGATTACTCTATCCAGCAAGGATCTCATTCAGATTCGATGGAGAAATTAAAACCTTTAGAGACAAGCAAAAGCTAAGAGAATTCACACCACCAAACCAGCTTTACAAGAAATGCTAAAGCAACTTCTCTAGGCAAGAAACACAATAGAAGGAAAAGACATACAATAACATACCAAAACAATTAAGGAAATAGTAATAAGACCTTACATATCAATAATTACCTTAAATGAAAATAGATTAAATGCTCTAACCAAAAGACATAGACTGGGTGAATGGATACAAAAACAAGACCCATATATATGCTGTCTACAAGAGATCCACTTCAGACCTAGTGACACATACAGAGTCAAAGTGAGGGGATGGAAAAAGATATTCCATGTAAGTGGAAAGCAAAAGAAAGCTGGAGTAGTAGTTGTCATATCAGACAATATAGACTTTAAAATAAAGACAATTACAGGAGACAAAGGACACTACATAATGATCAAAGGATCAATCCAAGAAGAAGATATGACAATTGTAAATATTTATGCACCCACCATAGAAGCACCTCTATACATAAGCCAAATGCTAACAGCCATACAAGGGGAAATTGACAGTAAAACAGTCATAGTAGGGGATTTTAACACTCCACTTTCACCAATGGACAGATCATCCAAAATGAAAATAAATAAGGAAACACAAGCTTTAGATGATACATTAAACAGGATGGACTTAATTGATCTTTATGGGACATTCCATCCAAAAACAACAGAATACACTTTCTTCTCAAGTGCTCATGGAAATTCTCTAGGATAGATCATATCTTGGGTCACAAATTAAGCCTTGGTAAATTTAACAAAATTGAAATTGTATCAAGTATCTTTTCCGACCACAATGCTATGACTAGATATCAAGTACGGGAAAAAGATCTGTAAAAAATACAAACATGCGGAGGCTAAACAGTACACTACTAAATAACCAAGAGGTCACTGAAGAAATCGAAGTGAAAATCTCAAAATACCTAGTAACAAATGACAATGAAAATACGATGGCCCAAAACCTATGGGATGAATTAAAAGCAGTTTTAAGAGGGAAGTTTATAGCAATACAGTTCTACCTCAAGAAGCAAGAAACATCTCAAGTAAACAACCTAACCTTACACCTGAAGCAATTAGAGGGTGAAGAACAAAAAAAACGAAAGTTAGCAGAAGGAAAGAAATAAAGAGCAGATCAGAAATAAATGAGAAAGAAATGAAGGAAACAATAGCAAAGAACAATAAAACTAAAACCTGGTTCTTTGAGAAGATAAAGAGAACTGATAAATCATTAGCCAGACTCATCAAGAAAAAAAGGGAGAAGACTCAATAGAATTAGAAATGAAAAAGGAGAAGTAACAACTGTCACTGCAGAAATACAAAGGATCATGAGAGATTACTACAAGCAACTATATTCCAATAAAATAGACAACCTGGAAGAAATGGGCAAATTCTTAGAAATGCACAACCTTCTGAGACTGAACCAGGAAGAAATAGAAAATATGAACAGACCAATCACAAGCACTGAAATTGAGGTTAAAAATCTTCCAACAAACAAAAGCCCATGACCAGATGGCTTCACAGACGAATTCTATAAAACATTTAGAGAAGAGCTAACACCTATCCTTCTCAAACTCTTCCAAAGTATTGCAGTGAGAGGAACCCTCCCAAACTCATTCTATGAAGCTACCATCACCCTGATACCAAAAACAGAGAAAGTAGTCACAAAAAAAGAAAACTACAGGCCAGTGTCACTGATGAACGTAGATGCAAAAATCCTCAACAAAATACTAGCAACCAGAATCCAGCAGCACATTAAAAGGATCATACATCATGATCAAGTGGGGTTTATCCCAAGAATGCAAGGATTCCTCAATATATGCAAATCAATCAATATGATAAAACATATTAACAACTTGAAGGAGAAAAACCATATGATGATCTCAATTGATAGAGAAAACGCTTTTGACAAAATTCAACACAGGTTTTTGATAAAAACCCTCCAGAAAGTAGGCATAGAGGGAACTTACCTCAACCTAAAAAAGGTCCTATATGACAAACCCACAGCTGACATCGTTTTCAATGGTGAAAAATTGAGACTATTTCCACTAAGATCAGGATCAAGACAAGGTTGCCCATTCACACCACTGTTATTCAACATAGTTTTGGAAGTTTTAGCCATAGCAATCAGAGAGGTAAAAGAAATAAAAGGAATCCAAATTGGAAAACAAAAAGTAAAACTGTCACTGTTTGCAGATGACATGATACTATACATAGAGAAACCTAAATATGCTACCAGAAAGCTACTAGAGCTAATCAATGAATTGGTAAAGTAGCAGGATACAAAACAAATTCACAGAAATCTCTTGCATTCCTATACACTGATGATGAAAAATCTGAAAGAGAAATTAAGCAAACACTCCATTTACCATTGCAACAAAAAGAATAAAATACCTAGGAATTAATTTACCTAAGGAGACAAAAGAACTGTATGCCAAAAACTATAAGACACTGATGAAAGAAATTAAAGATGATACAAACAGATGGAGAAATATATGATGTTCTTGGGATTAGAACAATCAATATTTTGAAAATGACTATACTATCCAAAGCAATCTACAGATTCAATGCAATCTCCAAACAGATGCAGAAATATATCACGTTCTTGGGATTGGAACAATCAATATTGTGAAAATGACCATACTATCCAAAGCAATCTACAGATTCAATGCAATCCCTATCAAACTACCAATGGCATTTTTCACAGAACTAGAACAAAAAAATTCACAATTTGTCTGGAAACACAAAAGACCCCAAATAACTGAAGCAATCATGTGAATGAAAAACAGAGCTGGAGGAATCAGGCTCCCTGACTTCAGACTATATTACAAAGCTACAGTAATCAAGGCAATACAGTAATCAAGGCAATATGGCACAAAAACAGAAATATAGATCAATGGAACAGGATAGTAAGCCTGGAGATAAACCCACATACATATGGTCACCTTATTTTTGATAAAGGAGGCAAGGATATACAATGGAGAAAAGACAGCCTCTTCAGTAAGTGGGAAAAGTGGACAGCTACATGTAAAAGAATGAAATTAGAACGCTCCCTAACACCATACACAAAAAAAACCTCAAAGTGGATTAAAGACTTAAATGTAAGGCCAGACACTATAAAACTCTTAGAGGAAAACATAGGCAGAGCACTCTATGACATAAATCACAGCAAGATCCTTTTTGACTCACCTCCTAGAGTAATAGAAATAAAAATAAACAAATGGGACCTAATGAAACTTAAAAGCTTTTGCACAGCAAAGAAAACTATAAACAAGACAAAAAGACAACCCTCAGAATGGGAGAAAATATTTGCAAATGAAGCAACTGACAAAGGATTAATCTCCAAAATTTACAAGCAGCTCATGCAGCTCAATATCAAAAAACAAACAACCCAAACCAAAAATGGGCAGAAGACCTAAATAGGTATTTCTCCAAAGAAGATATACAGACTGCCAACAAACACATGAAAGGATACTCAACATCACTAAGTAGAGAAATGCGTATGAAAAGTACAATGAGGTATCACCGAACACCAGTGGTGGCGCAGTGGTTGAGAGTCCGCCTGCCGATGCAGGGGACACGGGTTCGTGCCCCGGTCCAGGAAGATTCCACATGCTGCGGAGCAGCTGGGCCCGTGAGCCATGGCTGCTGAGCCTGCACGTCCGGAGCCTCTGCTCCGCAATGGGAGATGCCACAACAGTGAGAGGCCCGCATATCGAAAAAAAAAAAATCTATAAACAGTAAATGCTGTAGAGGGTTTGTAGAAAAAGGAGCCCTCTTGCACTGTTGGTGGGAATGTAAATTGATACAGTCATTATGGAGAACAGTATGGAGGTTCCTTAAAAAACTAAAAATAGAACTACCATAGGACCCAGCAATGCCACTACTGGGCATATACCCTGAGAACACCATAATTCAAGAAGAGTCATGTACCACACTGTTCATTGCAGCTCTGTTTACAATAGCCAAGACTTGGAAGCAACCTAAGTGTCCATTGACAGATGAATGGATAAAGAAGATATGGCACATGTATACAATGGAATATTGCTTAGCCATAAAAAGAAACGAATTGTTTTTTGTAGTGAGGTGGATAGACCTAGAGACTGTCATACAAAGTGAGGTAAGTCAGAAAGAAAAATACAAATATCGTATGCTAACAAATATATATGGAATCTAAAAAAAAAAAAAAAAGGTTCTGAAGAACCTAGGGGCAGGGCAAGAATAAAGCTGCAGACATAGAGACTGGACTTGAGGACACAGGGAGGGGGAAGGGTAAGCTGGCACGAAGTGAGAGAGTGGCATGGATATATATACACTACAAAATGAAAAATAGATAACTAGTGGGAAGCAGCCACATAGCACAGGGAGATCAGCTCAGTGCTTTGTGACCACCCAGAGGGGTGAGTTAAGGAGGGTGGGAGGGCGATGCAAGAGGGAGGAGATATGGAGATATATGTGTACGTATAGCTGATTCAGTTTGTTGCATAGCAGAAACTAACACACCATTTTAAAGCAATTATACTTCAATAAAGATATTAAAAAAGAACTGAATAGAAATTCACTCTGAGATAAACCTGGAGTTGAAAGCAGCTGAAAAGATTTTTAAAGCAGGATTTATGAATATACAGAAGAGTTTAAAGGAGGATATGGTCCTAGTGAGTGAAGTCATAATCATAGTAGAGAAATAGAAACTATATTTTTAAAATGGAAAATTTAGAGCTAGAAAGTAGATATACAACATGAAAAAGTTATTGGGTGGGGCCAAGAGCAGCTGACGAATGCAGAAGAAATGGACAATAAATGTAAAGATAAATCAATAGCAATTATCTGATCTGAAGGTCAAAGGGGATAAAAGATTAAAAAAAGAAAAAATTCTCAGTGAAATGTGGAACAATATTAATGGTCCCATGTATGTGGATTTGCGATCTCAGAAAAAGAGGAAAGAAATAATGGGGCATAAAATTATTTGAAGATATACTGGCACCAAAAGTCTCTAATTTTGTGAACATAATTGATTTTCAGATCCAAGAAGTTCAGGGACCCTAACAGCTTACATACAGTTATACCACACATAGGCACATCATTGGCTAACTCCTGAAAGCAAATGTTAAAAAGAAGATGTTGAAAGTAGCTAGAGAAAAAGCAGCACATTGTATACAGGGAAAATGTGACGGATGATTTTTCATCAGAAACAAAGGAGGACAGCAGACTCTAGAACAACATCTTTAAAGCACAGAAAGAAAACATCTATCAAAATCTATCAACCTCAATTCTATATCCAGTGAAAATGTTTTTCAATTTGAAGATGAAACAAAGATATTTTCTCATTAAAAAATTGAATGGATTTCAAGAGCATATCTGCACTCTAATTAATGTTAAAGTAATTTCTTCAGGCTGAGAACAATATCAGATGGTAAATTGATATATAGGAAAAAATGGAGAAGAACAGAAATGGTACCTATACAAGTAAATATTAAAAAACATATTTACTTTTCTCTATTTAGTTAACAATCATCTTAAAACATAAGAGACATTCTTTATGATTTGAGCTCAGTCACTTTACCAAAGCCATAAAAATAAACTGTATAAATAAAATTTCATCGAAACTAAAACTTCTGGTAATGAAAAAACCCCATTTAAAAAGTGAATATTTGAGCCATATGCTGGGCAAAAATATTCACAAAATATATATTTGACAAAGGATTTGTCATCCAACTGAGAAAAGATAATTAAAAAAATAAGCAAAAAATTTGAACATACACTTCACAGAGAAAAATATGCACATATGCACATATAAAATAAATACAAGCAATTATCAGGGAAATGAGTATTCCAATCAGAGCAATAAAAAGCAATACAAAACAATAAAAAACAAAAAGAATGTTGAGTGGTTTTCTAGATACAGTTTTGCAAAATTGATTACTACAAAAAGATCTTTGCAGTGATTGGGTATATATGTATGAACATTTTTTACCTCAGTTGTCTATTGTATGGCAGTCACAGCTCAGGTCTTTAGATGGCTGCATGACCTCTTTTTATGTAGACATAAGGTATGCTTTGTGTGGAGGCTAGAAAACTCATGTTGTCTACTTTGTTTTGTGGTAATATGTCCACTGAGAAGAAAAATAAATTCTTTTTTTCTCTTAAAGATGATTTACAGTCCCAGATATCTTAAAGCCATTTTGTCTGAAAACATACATACTTATCTACCAAGCTGTAAATTAGTTGTCCCTCGGCCCACTTAACTTAAGAGATAGCAGTGAGATGGGTCAGCTTTGTATCTCAGTGACAGCAGTGGGCTTGAGGACTGAGAGGGTGGAGCACTGAATGAGATGTCATTTGTAAGTTTTGTCTGATTCCCACATGGATTTGTCCTGGTTGTGTAAGGAGCTAAACTGTGTGGAAGTCAACTTGCAAATGTCAATCTACTTCAGAACTGGCACCTGACTTAATCAATTTTCAATGTTACTGTTATACTAATTTAAGACCAGATTCATGTTTGAGAATTAAACAAAAAAAACAAACACAAAATAAAAAAGAATTGATTGTGTAGCACCAGTTCTTCTCCATATTGGTTTTCATTCTTTCCAGATATATGCCACACATTTGCTCTTATCTCAGATTTTACAACTGCATCTATAAAATTTTAAACATTAAAATGTCAATTTTTAAGCACATTTTTACTCTTTTTTAAGGATAATGCTGAACTCTAACTAATTCAGTTTAACTTTGTTTCTGCCATAGTGGTGATGCCCTTTGTCTATTTTTGATAAAATAAAAATAATACATTTATTCTTAGTTGTAAGGTATATTACCTTTAAAACAGGGGTTCCCAACCCCCGGGGCTGCAAACTGCTACTGGTCCGTGACCTGTTAGGAACCAGGCTACAGAACAGGAGGCGAGCAGCAGGTGAGCGAGTGAAGCTTCATCTGCTGCTCCCCATCATTCCCCGTCACTTGCATTACCCACCTGAGCCATCGCTCGCATTACTGCCTGAACCATTACCTGCCCCTGCCACGTAGAAAGATTGTCTTCCACGAAACCAGTCCCTGATGCCAAAAACGTTGGGGACTGCTGCTTTAAAAGATATTTAACCTTTGTGGGTGATTCTGAGGTAGCTAACCAATATATATTTCCTCTTTAGGCAAATAAAATCCAGAGAATCAAAATGTTAAATTTTAGATATTAAATCTAATTTCTGCACAGATTTCTTTATTTTTACTGAGATAATTATACAGTTAGTACTGAATTCATCAAGTGGATAATGAGAACTTTATATCATTGGACTTAAAAAATTGTTTTAAATCATTGATGGATCTTTAACATTTTTTTCTGCAAAAAGTGTGTAAGGATATAAACAAAAGTATCAAATCTTGCAGAAATGTATAATGGAAAAGAAACATTAACCAACATTTTCTGGAGCTACTGAGTAGTCATGGTAACAAAAAGTTACACTATTTTAAACATTTGTAAGGGTTTTCATGTGGAAGGGATTTTAATTCTTAATAATTGCTATTTTCCTTTCAAAATTGTGTCAAAAATATTTCCAAGATGAACAAATTTGTGGCTTATTTTAATGGTTTACATTAGGAAATCCACTTAACTTTTTAAAAACAGATCTGTGCAGGAATATTTGTCATATAATAACTTACACAAAAAGTGATAATTTGTGAAGTTTTGGCTCATGTATACATGTGTGAAATCATCCCTACAGTGGAGGTAATAAACATGCCCATCACTTCTTTTAATCCTTCTCTCCCATCATTCCCTGTTCTACCCTTTTGTCCCCAGGCAACCACTGATCTGCTTTGTGTGTTTATAGTATTCTCATTCATATATTCTCTCCACCATTCCCTCCCCACCTCTGCTCTCTCTCTCTCGGTATTGCTTCTTTTATCCCGAATAATTATTCTGAGGTTCATCCATGTTGTAGTGTATTTCAATACTTCATTCCTTCCTATTCCTGACTAGTGTTACGTTGTGTATATATTCTGCAATTTGTTTATCTATTCAGCTATTGAAAGGTATTTGGGTTTTCAGATTTGGGCTATTAACATTTGGGTACAAGTTTTGTATGATCATATGTGATCATACACTTTCATTTCTCTTGGGGAAATACTTAAGAATGGAATAGTTGTATTATGTGGTAGGTGTATTTTGACTATTTAAAAAACTGCCAATTCCCACCAGCTATGTATGACAGAGTTCCATTTTCTTCGCATCTTCACCTCAGTATTTTTCATTTTGTCTTTTCTGATAGTGGCAGTGGTATCTTTTTGTAGCTTTAATTTGCATTTCCCTGATGGGGATGTTGTTGAGCACCTTTTCATGTCCTTATTTGCCATATGCATATTTTCTTTGGTACAGTGTGTAAATAATTTTGCCCATTTAAAATTTTTTTGTTTTCTTATTATTGATCTTTGAGGATTCTTATATTCTGGATGCAAATACTTTATCAGCTACATGCTTTATAAGTATTTTATCCTGGTCTATGGCTTGTCTTTATCATTTTCTTAAAGTGTCTTTCAAAGACCACAAGTCTTTCATCTTGATGAGGTCTAGGATCCACTTTGAATTAATTTTTGTGTATGGTATAAGTTATTGATCAAATTTCATTTTTTTGCATGTGGAGATATAATTGTATATTCATATGATAAAAGACCCATTTCTCCACTGACTTGCCTTTACCCTTTGGTCAAAAATAATTTGTTCATATATTTGTGGGTCAACTTCTGGCTGTATTTTCTTCCACTTTTCTGTTTTTCAATGCTAATACACAGAATCTTGATTACTGTAGCTTATAACAAGTCTTGAAATCATGGAATGTTAGTCCTCCAAATGATTTTTTTCCAGTTATTTTGGCTCTTGTAGGTCATTTAGAATCAGTTTGTCAATATTTACAAAGCATCTCCTGAGATTTTTACTGGGATTATACCAAATCTATGTATCAATTTGAGGAAAACTGCTTTTTAACAGTGTTGAATCTTCTAAACCATGAGTACAGTGTGTCTATTTATTTATGTCTTTACTTTTTGTACTATTTTGTAATTTTCAGTGTACTAATCTGCATTTTCTGTCAGATTTATCCCTATTGCATATATTTAATGCTATTTTAAATGGTATTTTATTTCAATTTTGATTGTTGTTAGTATATAGAAATGCATTTTTATATTAATCTTATATCCTGCAGCCATGCTAAAATACTTATTAGTTCTCATTTTTTTTTTCTTTAAACCTATCTTTTAGACCACTTTTAGGTTTGTTAGGGAGGAGGAAGTTTCCCCTTCTACGCTTCTTGAGTTCTTGTGGCTGGTAATTGACACAAGACAGGTTAACAGGAAAAAAAGAAACAAGTTTAATTTGTGCACACAGAGGTCTCAGAGGTCTCAGAAATAGGATCTAATAAGTTGCCAAAACAGGCAGCTTTTATACTTTTTAGACAAAGAACAATTTGAGAGGAATTGACAGGACAAAGAAATTAAGGTTTGAGTGATTAATTAGTAGAAATATAAGCAAAGTTTGGGTTTGGGTAGTAAATTAGTAAAGACATAACAAGGTGTGCTTATATAGGCTTCTTGGCCCTGAATTCCTGATCTCTCTGGTAATAAGGTTTATCTTTCTACCACCACCTCACCCCTGACCCCACCCCCCATAGAGAGAGGGTACCTGTCACATGGGAGATTTATTTTCTGCTTTCAGGGAGACAGAGAGGAGGGTCAAAGTTTCCCTCCTGAACTGGCCATTTCTGAAGTAACTGTAATTAAAATAATCAATATACCATTGAGGCATAATTTGGTGTGGCCTGCTCTGGACCCCCAACAGTTTCATAGCAAAATTGAGCAGAATGTACAAAATTGTCTTCTATCCTTTTGCCCCAAGCACAGCCTCTCCTGCTGTCGACATTGCCCTTTTTAATTCATTTCTTTTTTCCTTTTTCTCTTTTCATGTTTCTTGTGCTTGGATTTCTTGAGCTTCTTAGATGTGTGTGTTTATAGGTTTCATTTAAAAATGGAGAAATTTTGGCCATTATTTCTTCAAATATTTTTTCTATTTTATCTCCTTTCCTTTGAGGAATCCAATTTCATGTGTATTAGACCACTTGTAGTTGTCCCACGGATTGCTGACGTTCTTCTCTTCATTACTTTAAAAGAAAAACTTACTTTGTGTTTAATTTTGGAGTTTTTCTATGGCTATGCCTTCAGGTTACTAACATTTTCTTCTGCAGAGTCTAATCTACCATTAATTTCAATGGTTCTGTGTTTTCACCTCACACATTGTAGTTTTCATCTTTAGACATTTGATTTAGGTCGTTTTTGTTTATCTCCCATGTCTCCTTAACTTTTAAACACATAGAATACAGTTATAATACATATTTTAATGTAATGAAACAGTTTGAATTCAGAATAAGTTATGAGAATTTTGTTGTCATCTATTAAGCAGGCATTAAAAATATTTGCAAAATTGTAAATCAATGCCACTCTTCTTACTAACCATTTTCATAAAAATATACTATCTTAATATGTAATGAGTCTTATTGTTATTTTTAAATGAGTTAAAATATTTTTAAATGTTTTATTTTTTAATTTCCAATACAGTAAATAGCCATAGATTTAACTCATATAAACAAAAGCTGTTTGGAGTCTTCAGTACTTATTAAGAGTACAAAGTGGTCATGAAACCAAAAGGTTTGAGAGGTACTGATTGATTATCTACACACCCCTGAATTTCCATAAAGGATAGTAAAACTGACATCAGATAGTTTCCAGAGGGTCTTCTTCTGAGAGTAGTCTGAAAGCCCCTGCTAAGAAGATTTACAGGTAAACTATATGCTGTGGTCTGAATGTTTGTGTCTTCTTAAAATTCATATATTGAAATCTTAATGCCCAATGTCTATGGTATTAGGAAATGGAGGCTTTGGGAGGTGATTAGGTCATGAAAGTAGAGCCCTCATGAATGACATTAACGGTCTTATGAAAGAGGTCCCAGAGAGCTCCCTTGCCTCCTCTACCACATGAGGACATAGAAGTTGGCAGTCTGATATCTGGAGGAGGGCTTTCCCCAAACCTAATCAGACTGGCGCCCTGACAATGACTTCTAGCCTCCAGAACCGTGAGAAATTTCTGTTGTTTAAGCCACCCAGTCTGTAGTATTTTGTTATAGCAGCCCTAATGGACTAAGACACTATAAAAAAGTATTTCTTCGTAAACTTACAACCATAAATTCTAATGGATCAGATTTGCTAAGAAATAGAGTATCATTCAGAAACAGTCTGGGAATAGCCTTAAAGATATGTGAAGTGAGAATGCAGTAGATAATGTAATTTGAGACTAAAGCTTGAGGTTCTAGTTCTTAAGTTCACACCATGATTCTTACTTATTTCATCATTTGGGGCATATGTCAATTTGTTTACTCAATTTTCAAATGGGTCAAATTGGTTGAACATCATAAGGTTGTTCTGAGGATTAAATGAGGTGACAGAGGTTGTAGTGTTTAGAAAACTGTTGCAGTATACTTATGTTAAAGGTTATTTATTCCTGGTGCTATTTCAGCTTCTAACTTAAAATGGAAATATGGTCTAAAATAATGTCTGAGATAAGGTCTGGCTCTCCTGAGCAAACTCTTGAGGTTTTATGTTTGTTCACATTTAAGTATGACCATTAAGTAAAATTCAAATTGTTATCTTACCTGCTAGGTCAAAATATGCTGTTTTTTTAAATTTTTCTGGTGAAACCATATGCTGCAAATAGCTGAGATTTTGACCTAATTATGTCTACTAATATTTATCTTTTTCTATAGTTATTTGTGTTTTTCTCACAATTTGAGAAAATAGGTCACTTAGTGTTGCATCTTAGTATGATATAAATAAATTGAAATGTAGTTTACTTTTGTTCTGGTGCATAAGATCATTCCATAATTTTTGAAGATATTGAGCTTATTTTCTTCATTTTTTTCCCTAAAAATTTGCTCTTTCCTCCTTGCAGCATGTTTTAACTGCTTTTGTGCAATATGTTCAAAGAATTTAAAAATATTATCAAATTTTAAAATATGATTGCAGATGCTGTTTATATCTTTATTGTTTCCAAAACATTTGAACCTTATATTTTAGAAGGAAAATGGGATTGCTTTCACCTGTAGAATATGTGTTTTCAATTCGCAATAAATTTTCTTTCCAGTAAGAAAATAAAGGACTTTTGCAAGGTTCATAAAAGCTAATCTTATTTAGGTTGGAAATATTTTAATAAAAAATCAAGAATTAAAATCTTAAAATATGTATCGATATTGGTAGAATTGCTTGGTTAGAGGTATAATAGGTAAGAACTACATATTAAAAAGTACAACACATTAGAATGCTTCTAATTATCCCTAATTTCTATCTTTATTTTTTATTTGTATATTTGTTGACTGTTTTCTCTTCCATTTTAGAGATCTGAAGGAAAGGGTATTCATAGCTGGAAGGGATTTTGGAATAGTGCTTACTACAGTCACCAAATAATAGATTGTCATTAGCTCTACCTTTATATCATAGTTCTTTTAACATCACTGAATAGATACTTGGGAATTTAGGAAATGAGTAATGGCATAACAGAATAATGTAGACAAAGATATAATAGATTACAAAATATAAATAAAACTATAACCAACTTAAATTTGGTATAACCAGAAAAGGCTTAGCTTTATCATGTGTGAGAATACTTTTAGTATTCAAATTATTTATGAGATTAATTTTTTGGTGGTAATTGCTAATTTTCTTTGGAAAATCTACAGTTAAGACATTTTTTGTGGGAATTTTGGTAATTGTAAATATAAGTCTTAGTGCCTTGGGTATTCGATGTAAGTAAGATAAAAACTGAATTCTACAACCTTTATCCTCTAGCGTTCAGCATAGGTGGGTAAATGAGCTAGGTCAGATTCTACTTTAGCAGTGAAGGAGTTAGAGTAAAAATATGCAAATAGAGCTTAGGGTCAGATCTTAAGGGGACATGTTTGTTTCAGTTTAACTGTGTAGAAAGTGTGATAAATACATCATTGTATGTGGGCTTTGGTTGAAAAAGTTAATTTTTCTACTTGAGACGTTGAAAATTTATATCACTTCTCCTTCCAGTTAAAAATACTAAACAATTATTTTGACCCCCTATTAATTTGACAATTGTAATGGCATAAGTGAAATTTACTAAACTGAAAAGTGATTTATGTCAAAAAGTGTTCTGCCTATGTTTTCCTCTAGGAGTTTTATAGTATCAGGTCTTACATCTATCAGGTTTTACATCTTTAATCCATTTTGAGTTTATTTCATAAAAAAAGAATGAAATTTTGCCACTTGCAGCAAGCAACGTGGATGGACTTGGAAGGCATTATGCTAAATGAAATAAGTCAGACAGAGAAAGACAAATACTGTATGATGTCACTTATGTGTGAAATCTAAAGAATACAACAAATTAGTAAGTATAACAGAAAAGAAGCAGACTCAGATATAGAGAACAAACTAGTGGTTACCAGTGGGGAGGGGGGAGAGGTGATATAGGGGTGAGGGAATGGGGGGTACAAACTATTGTACCACATGGGGAATATAGCCAATATTTTGTAATAACTGTCAATGGAAAGTAACCTTTAAAAATTGTATAAAAAATTTAGAAGGTGAATAAATAAAACAGTGAAAAATACACTAAAAAAATGAAAAGTGAGTTTTTGAAGTGATATAACTGTAATTTTTTCATCATTTTTATTTAACTCCATTTTGTATTAGAATTCCAAAACCCTAATTAATTTTCTTAGCTTTCCTCACTTTTACCCCATTGCTTTTTAGAAGGAATGCAGACTCAGGTGGAAGCTGAGGCTTTTAAAAACCATGTTTATTGTTGGGTTTTTTTCTTTACATCTCTGTTCTCTTAGATTTGGGGGCTTGGGGGAGAGAGAGAGACAGAGAGAAAGAGAGAGAGAGAGAAATAATTCTGAATTTTATCATTAGATGGACTAGGTATATATGGAGCACATAAAAAAGAAAACAAACAAAAACAGCAAAGATTTCTTTTTTTAAGGATAAAAGAATTAATCATATTAGGAAAAAGCAGAACTTACTTGGACTTTCCATGGTCAAATTTTTAAATTTTATTTTGAATTATATATGGAGACGGCAGTGCATTCAGTTGATTGCTCAGGTAAGGAGAAGAGATCAGCCTTTCCCCTGACTCGTGCCATGTTTATGTCAAAGGAAAGAACCTCCACTGTGGGACACAGAATGGGTCTGAGCAGCTTTCTGTTCCTTGTGCACATCAGTAGACTATGCGCATGTTCTCAAGGAATTCAAAGCCGAGAGATGAGAGAGGAGGGATTCTTATGAACTGCATCTTTGTTCTCCATTCTCTTTTCCAAACATCTTATGTGCCAGAAGTCAAGCCTTTCCTTACTAACTATTTTTTTGATTTTTTTTTATTCAAACAGAAAGTCACAAAAATTATAATCATCCTCATCAGTTCACTCAGTCCCATGTAATTAATTTTTATTTTCATCTTGATCTTTTGTTAGAACTTTTATGAATTCATCAGTTTTCCATTAGAGTTCTGAAAATGCTTATTCATTCAGTTCAGCAGTATAGTCAGTTACCAGAAACCTGTACTTGTCAGAGTCTTTTCCATGAATTCCTTGAAGAGGAAACCCTTTTATAATAACATTTTTGCAAAAGCATCAGAGTACACCCAGAACTGTCTGTAAATGAAAAAAGAATCAAAAAGATTTGATGAAAGTTCATAAGAATGCCATTGACAAGGAAATGTAGTTATTTCTGAGATATACATTTTAAAGTAATAACTAGAATTATGACATACAACAATATACCAGAACATATAAGATTTTTAGAAATTTCATCTAATGTCTGAAACATTTATATTAACATATTTCCATACAAATAACCCAAAGAAAGTTTAGTATTAGTTGTTTGTGTTTTTGATTGTTTTTTTATACTGCAGGTTCTTATTAGTCATCAATTTTATATGCATCAGTGTATACATGTCAGTCTCAATCACCCAATTCAGCACCCCATCATCCCCACCCCACTGTGGTTTCCCCCGTTGGTGTCCATACGTTTGTTCTCTACCTCTGTGTCTCAACTTCTTTCCTGCAAACCAGTTCATCTGTACCATTTTTCTAGGTTCCACATACATGCATTAATATACGATATTTGTTTTTCTCTTTCTGACTTAATTCACTCTGTATGACAGTCTCTAGATCCATCCACGTCTCAACAAATGACCCAATTTCGTTCCTTTTTATGGCTGAGTAATATTCCATTGTATATATGTACCACTTGTTCTTTATCCATTTGTCTGTCAATGGGCATTTAGGTTGCTTCCATGACCCGGCTATTGTAAATAGTGCTGCAGTGAACACTGGGGTGCATGTGTCTTTTTGAATTATGGTTTTCTCTGGGTATATGCCCAATAGTGGGATCGCTGGATCATATGGTAATTCTATTTTTAGTTTTTTAAGGAACCTCCATACTGTTCTCCATAGTGGCTGCATCAATTTAGATTCCCACCAACAGTGCAAGAGTGTTCCCTTTTCTCCACACCCTCTCCAGCATTTGTTGTTTCTACATTTTCTGATGATGCCCATTCTAACTGGTGTGAGGTGATAACTCATTGTAGTTTTGATTTGCATTTCTCTAATAATTAGTGATGTTGAGCAGCTTTTCATGTGCTTCTTGGCCATCTGTGCATCTTCTTTGGAGAAATGTCTATTTAGGTCTTCTGCCTATTTTTTGGTTGGGTTGTTTGTTTCTTTAATATTGAGCTACACGAGCTGTTTATATATTTTGCAGATTAATCCTTTGTCCGTTGATTCGTTTGCAAATATTTTCTCCCATTCTTAGGGATGTCTTTTCATCTTGTTTATGGTTTCCTTTGCTGTGCAAAAGCTTTAAAGTTTCATTAGGTCCCATTTGTTTATTTTTGTTTTTATTTCTATTACTCTAGGAGGTGACTCAAAAAAGATCTAGCTGTGATTTATGTCAAAGAGTGTTCTTCCTATGTTTTCCTCTAAGAGTTTTATAGTGTCTGGTCTTACATTTAGGTCTCAAATCCATTTTGAGTTTATTTTTGTGTATGGTGTTAGGGTGTGTTCTAATTTCATCCTTTTACATGTAGCTGTCCAGTTTTCCCAGCACCACTTATTGAAGAGGCTGTCTTTTCTCCACTGTATATCTTTGCTTCCTTTGTCATAGATTAGTTGACCATAGGTCCGTGGTTTATCTCCGGGCTTTCTATCTTGTTCCATTGATCTATGTTTTTGTTTTTGTGCCAGTACCATATTGTCTTGATTACTGTAGCTTTGTATAGTATAGTCTGAAGTCAGGGAGTCTGATTCCTCCAGCTCCATTTTTTTCCTTCAAGACTGTTTTGGCTATTCGAGGTCTTTTGTGTCTCCATACAAATTTTAAGATGATTTGTTCTAGTTCCGTAAAAAATGCCATTGGTAATTTGATAGGGACTGCATTGAATCTGTAGATTGCTTTGGGTAGTATAGTCATTTCACAATATTGAGTCTTCCGATCCAAGAACATAGTATATCTCTCCATCTGTTGGTATCATCTTTAATTTCTGTTATCAGTGCCTTATAGTTTTCTGCATACAGATATTTGGGCTCCCTAGGTAGCTTTATTCCTAGGTATTTTATTCTTTTTGTTGCAATGGTAAATGGGAGTGGTTCTTTAATTTCTCGTTCAGATTTTTCATCATTAGTGTATAGGAATGCAAGAGATTTCTGTACATTAATTTTCTATCCTGCAACTTTAACCAAATTCATTGATTAGCTCTACTAGTTTTCTGGTGCATTTTTAGGATTATCTATGTATAGTATCATGTCATCTGCAAACAGTGACAGTTTTACTTCTTCTTTTCCAATTTGTATTCCTTTTATTTCTTTTTTTTCTCTGATTGCCATTGCTAGGACTTCCAACACTATGTTGAAGAACAGTGGTGAGAGTGGATATCATTGTCTTGTTCCTGATCTTAGAGGAAATGCTTTCAGTTTTTCACCATTGAGAATGATGTTTGCTGTGGGTTTGTTGTATATGGCATTTATTTTGCTGAGGTAGGTTCCCTCTATGCTCACTTTCTGGAGAGTTTTTTTCATAAATCGGTGTTGAATTTTGTCAAAAGGTTTTTCTGCATCTGTTGAGATGATCATATGGTTTTTATTCTTCAGTTTGTTCATATGGTATATCACATTGATTGATTTGCATATACTGAAGAATCCTTGCATCCCTGGGATAAATCCCACTTGATCATGGTGTATGATCCTTTTAATGTGTTGTTCGATTCTGTTTGCTAGTATTTTTTTTTTTTAATAAGATGTTGGGAGTAGGAGTTTATTAATTAATTTATTTATTTTTGCTGTGTTGGGTCTTTGTTTCTGTGTGAGGGCTTACTCTAGTTGTGGCAAGCGGGGGCCACTCTTCATCGTGGTGGGTGGGCCTCTCACTATCGCGGACTCTCTTGTTGCGGAACACAGGCTCCAGACGCGCAGGCTCAGTACTTGTGGCTCACAGGCCTAGTTGCTCCGCGGCATGTGGGATCCTCCCAGACCAGTGCTCAAACCCGTGTGCCCTGCATTGGCAGGCAGATTCTCAACCACTGTGCCATCAGGGAAGCCCTGTTTGCTAGTATTTTGTTGAGGATTTTTGCATCTATATTCCTCAGTTATATTGGTCTGTAATTTTTTTTTTTGGAGTATCTATGTCTGGTTTTTGTATCAGGGTGTTTGTGGCCTCATAGAATGAGTTTGGGAGTGTTCCTTCCTCTGCAATTTTTTGGAAGAGTTTGAGAAGGATGGGTGTTAGCTCTTCTCTAAATGTTTGAAAGAAGTCAGCTGTGAATCCATCTGGTCCTGGACTTTCGTTTGTTGGAAGATTTTTAATCACAGTTTCAATTTCATTACTTGTAATTGGTTTGTTCATATTTTCTGTTTCTTTGTGGTGCAGTCTTGGAAGGTTATATTTTTCTAAGAATTTGTCCATTTCTTCCAGGTTGTCCATTTTATTGGCATAGAGTAGCTTGTAGTAGTCTCTTAGGATGCTTTGTATTTCTGTGGTGTCTGTTGTAACTTCTCCATTTCATTTCTAATTTTATTGATTTGAGTCCTCCCCCTCATTTTCTTGATGAGTCTGGCTAATGGTTTATCAATTTTGTTTATCGTCTCAAAGAACCAGCTTTTAGTTTTATTGATCTTTGCTATTGTTTTCTTTGTTTCTATTTCATTTATTTCTGCTCTGGTCTTTATGATTTCTTTCCTTCTGCCCACTTTGGGTTTTGTTTTTTCTTGTTTCTCTAGTTCCTTTAGGTGTAAGGTTAGATTGTATACTTGAGATTATTCTTGTTTCTTGAGGTAGACTTGTATAGCTATAAAATTCCCCTTAGAACTGCATTTGCTGCATCCCATTGGTTTTGGATTGTCCTGTTTTCATTGTGATTTGTCTCTAGGTATTTTTGATTTCCTCTTTGATTTCTTCAGTGATCTCTTGGTTATTTAGTAATGTATTGTTTAACCTCCATGTTTTTGTGTTTTTTATGTTTTTTCCCCATAATTCATTTCTAATCTCATATCATTGTGGTCAGAAAAGATGCTTGATATGATTTCAATTTTCTTAAATTTACTGAGGCTTGATTTGTGACCCAAGATGTGATCTATCCTGGAGAATGTTCCTTTCGCACTTGAGAAGAAAGTATAATCTGCTGTTTTTGGATGGGATGTCCTATAAATATCAATTAAATCTATCTGGTCTGTTGTGTTATTAAAGCTTCTTTTTTCCTTATTTATTTTTATTTTGGATTATCTGTCCATTGTTGTGAGTGAGGTGTTAACGTCCCCCACTATTATTGTGTTACTGTAGATTTCCTCTTTTATAGCTGTTAGCAGTTGCCTTATGTATTGAGGTGCTCCTATGTTGGGTGCATATATATTTATAATTGTTATATCTTCTTCTTGGATTGATCCCTTGATCATTGTGTAGTGTCCTTTCTTGTCTCTTGTAACATTCTTTATTCTAAGGTCTATTTTGTCTAATATGAGTATAGCTACTCCATCTTTTTTTTGATTTCCATTTGCATGGAATATTTTTTTCCATCCCCTCACTTTCAGTCTGTATGTGTCACTAGGTCTGAAGTGGATCTCTTGTAGACAGCATATATACGGGTCTTGTTTTTGTATCCATTCAGCTAGTCTATGTCTTCTGGTTGGAGCATTTAATCCATTCACGTTTAAGGTAATTATCGATATGTATGTTCCTGTGACCATTTTCTTAATTGTTTTGGGTTTGTTTTTGTAGGTCCTTTTTTCTCTTGTGTTTCCCACTTAGAGAAGTTCCTTTAGCATTTTTTGTAGAGCCAGTTTGGTGGTGTTGAATTCTCTTAGCTTTTTATTGTCTGTAAAACTTTTGATTTTTCTATCAAATCTGAATGAGATCCTTGATGGGAAGAGTTATCTTGGTTGTAGGTTCTTCCCTTTCATCACTTTAAGTATACCATGCCACTCCCTTTTGGCTTGTAAAGTTTCTGCTGAGAAATCAGCTGTTATCCTTATGGGAGTTCCCTTGCATGTTATTTTTTGTTTTTTCTTTGCTGCTTTTAATAATTTTTCTTTGTCTTTAATTTTTGCCAATTAGATTACTATGTGTCTTGGCATGTTTTTCCTTGGGTTTATCCTGTATGGGACTCTCTGCGCTTCCTGGACTTGGGTGGCTATTTCCTTTCCCATGGTAGGGAAGATTTCAACTATAATCTCTTCAAATATTTTCTTGGTCTTTTCTCCCTCCATTCTCCTTTGGGATCCCCATAATGTGAATGTTGTTGCATTTAATGTTGTCCCAGAGGTCTCTTTGAGTGTCTTCATTTCTCTTCATTCTTTTTTCTTTATTCTGTTCTGCAGCAGTGAATTCCACCATTCTGTCTTCCAGGTCACTTACCTGTTCTTTTGCCTCAGTTATTCTGCTATTGATTCCTTCTAGTGTAGTTTTCATTTCAGTTATTGTATTGTTCACCTCTGTTTGTTTGTTCTTTAATTCTTCTAGGTCTTTGTGAAACATTTCTTGCATCTTCTCGATCTTTGCCTCCATTCTTTTTCCGTGGTCCTGGATCATCTTCACTGTCATGATTCTGAATTTGTTTTCTGGGAGGTTGCCTATCTCCACTTCATTTAGTTGTTTTTCTGTGGTGTTATCTTGTTCCTCCATCTGGTACATAGCCCTCTGCCTTTTCATCTTGTCTATCTTTCTGTGAATGTGGTTTTTTTCCCACAGGCTTCAGGATTGTAGTTATTGCTTCTGCTGTCTGCCCTCTGGTGGATGAGGCTATCTAAGAGGCTTGATGGGAGGGATTGGTGGTGGGTAGAGCTGACTGCTGCTCTCTTTGGCAGAGCTCAGTAAAACTTTAATCCACTTGACTGCTGATGGGTGAGTCTGGGTTCTCTCCCTGTTGGTGTTTTGGCCTGAGGCAATCCAACACTGGAGGCTATCTGGGCTCTTTGCTGGGGCTAATGACAGACTCTGGGAGGGCTCACACCAAGGAGTACTTCCCAGGACTTCTACTGCCAGTGTCCTTGTCCCCACGGTGAGCCACAGCCACCCCCCACCTCTGCAGGAGACCCTCCAACACTAGCAGGTAGGTCTGGTTCAGTCTGCCCTGGGGTCACTACTCCTTCCCCTGGGTCCCGATGCACACACTACTTTGTGTATGCCCTCCAAGAGTGGAGTCTCTGTTTCCCCTAGTCCCGTCAAAGTCCTGCAGTCAATTCCCACTAGCCTTCAAAATCTGATTCTCTAGGAATTCCTCCTCCCATTGCCAGACCCCCAGTTTGGGTAGCCTGATGTGGGGCTCAGAACCTTCACTCCAGTGGGTGGACTTCTGTAGTACAAGTGTTCTTCAGTCTGTGAGTCACCCACCCACCAGTTATGGGATTTGATTTTACTGTGATGGCGCCCCTCCTACCTTCTCATTGTGGCTTCTCCTTTGTCTTTGGATGTGGGGTATCATTTTTGGTGAGTTCCAGTGTCTTCCTGTTGATGGTTGTTCAGTAGTTAGTTGTGATTCTGATATTCTTGCAAGAGGGAGTGAGAGCACGTGCTTCTACTCCGCCATCTTGATTCCTGTACCTTACTAAGTATTATGGGTCATTTTTTTCCTGGCCTTTCTATTCCATTAACTAATACTTAGTAGTTTTCAAAGCTAATCTAATACATTAACCCCCACTTTAAATTTTTCACACAATAGTTTATAGCACTTACAGACTTGGAATTGGAGTCCATTTTAAAGTGTTATGGAGTCAAGGCATCTGCAGAGTAAAGAAACACCACCCCTAACACAAACGAATAAAAAAATTAAACACTTCTCTATGCCTATGACAAGACACATTTATTAAGCATGTTAATAAGAACATTTGTTAAGTTATGTGCTAGGGACCATGCAAGATGACATGATATATAAATGAGGTAATCTACCAATGCTAAATTGAACTGTCTGTCCAATAATGATCCAGTTAATTACAGTTTCTGTCTCCTTCCCCAGTCACACACATATCAAGAGATTTGAATTGACCAATCTATTTGCCTTCTCTCATTTTACTTCACTTATCATGCATTTAACATCTGCATATAGTAAAGTTATATCTTTTAAAATATATATGCTAACTGATACTGTAAGAAAGATTTTGAGTACAATTATGCAACAGTTTTCACCATCTTCCCTTTTGATTCTTTACATGAAATTGAGTGTGATTTTGCTGAATTTCAAAGTAATCAGTTACTTAGTGAGTCTAACTTTCATATTTAAAAGGGTCTAGCAATGACTTTTAAAGAATATGAAAGAAAACATATTTTTTCTTTCATTGATTCTTACATTTCCTTCTGTTTCTGTTAGCATAATTTGCCCACTCCCTGACTTGTCACTCAGCCTTTAAAATTCAGATGGAATGCTTTCTAGGCATCATTTCTTGTGTGCAGTTTTTGATATCATCTACATCACAGCTGTGCATTAAATGAATTTGATTTTCCCTGAGTCTGAGAAGCAGCACTATCTTATTCAAAAAACTTGTCTGTCAGACGTCAAGACTATCTGTATGTCTTCTTTGGAGAAATGTCTATTTAGATCTTCTGCCCATTTTTGGATTGGGTTGTTTGTTCTTTTGATATTGAGATGCATGAGCTGCTTGTATATTTTGGAGAGTAATCCTTTGTCAGTTTCTTCATTTGCAAATATTTTCTCCCATTCTGAGGGTTGTCTTTTCGTCTTGTTGATGGTTTCCTTTTCTGTCTTTTAAGTTTCATTGTCCCATTTATTTATTTTTGTTTTTATTTCCATTTTTCTAGGAGATGGGTCAGAAAGGATCTTGCTGTGATTTATGACAAAGAATGTTCTTCCTTTGTTTTCTTCTAAGAGTTTTTTAGTGTCTGGCTTTACATTTAGGTCTTTAATCCATTTTGAGTTTATTTTTATGTATGGTGTGCAGACGTAGAGAATGGACTTGAGGACACCGGGAGGGGGAAGGGTAAGCTGGGATGAAGTGAGAGGGTAGCATTGACTACCAAATGTAAAACAGACAGCTAGTGAGAAGCAGCTACATAGCACAGGGAGATCAGCTAGGTGCTTTGTGATCACCTAGAGAGGTGGGATAGTGAGGGTGGGAGGGAGACACAAGAGGGAGGGGATATGGGGATGTGTGTATACATAGAGCGGATTCACTTTGTTACACAGCAGAAACTAACACAACATTGTAAAGCAATTATTCTCTAATAAAGATATTTAAAAAAAAAAAAAGTCAAGACTACTCACAAATGTGGCATTATTCCAGGCAGAGCTTCCCAGAGATGGAATTAATACCCAAGCAGGTCATTAACAGGAGAGCACCAGTCCCCATCAGATTTTGTTCATGATCTGGGAAGTCACGGTGGCAGTGATGGGCAGTAAGGTTAATACCTGGCCTTCAGACACATTCCATGAGAGACTTTCCAGAAGTCTTTCATCTTAAATCTCAGGTTGGACAGAACTGACTTGGAGACTCTAATGCATAACTAAGTTTTGAAGACAAGTGCTGAGGGTGAGATGGCGTGCAGTGCTGATAAAGTTTTTGTTTTTTGCCTGGACCAGTTTTGTTTGTTATAGTCATGGGTATATGGGCTCTTGCCCCCCAAATATCTTAAAGAGATTGTTTAGCCTCAGAAAAAAGCATCTCTTTTTCATGTATCCCAAAACCCATTTTATAAAGATACAGAAAAGATATTTTATAACTTAAAAGGTGACAATATATTAATAAGATTTATTCAAGTTTTGTAATTGTAATCGTTTTGAGTTGCCATAAATTTGAGGTTATTAACATACAACTGAGCTGTGTAATGATTAAGCATACCAGTTATAATGTAATATATAAAAATTAAGAAGTATTTGCAATTACATGAATGCTTTGTATGTAGTCTGTTACACATAAATTTACAAAGTTTATATATTTTTCCATATTCTACACATACACAAGCAAGAAGACAAATTTCTGTAACTTATTCTAAATGAGGGTGAAGGAAAAATAGACCTCAATAAATAATGAAAATGAAGTTTAGACTACATATAAAGGGCAATGGGAAGAGGGAAGAAGGTTGTGCAGACCAGAACAAAGTGATAGTTTAAAATAAATAAGTCAGACTTGGTTAAATTTTAGTAAGTAAAGACTTATATTTGTGCTTTCCATCAGTGTCCTCTAAACTGAAGTGAAAGTAAACAGTTTTAAGTGCATAATCCGTTTGAGTTTACTGTTCAGTCTTCTGCATTGCAAATGTGTCAGTATTTAAAATGTAAAAATGTTTCCATGTAATTCAACTTAACAATTATTATGCACTTACTTGTACATAGAAATACAACCATATGTGTTCTGAGTGATAATAAGCTAAGTCTAAATGGCTACTTACTCAAAAGGCTTATAAACGCATAGGATTTATCTTGATGAATGCACCATCCTATAGCTCTGGCCTATAGTCATGTCAGTATCCTCACGTTGACTAGTATTAGATACTCAGATTCATGCCGGTTACATGTCTAGCAAAAAAAATTATATGAAGCAAACTTCCAATTTGTTTATTGTGTAAAGATGGAGGCTATAATCTTTTTTCTGGGAAGCTTCTTTCTTGGTATTAATTTATCCAGAAAGCCCAATAAGTGCTCAGAAGAAGACTGCTTGGGAATTAAAGAGTTTGGGCAAAAGTGTGCAAGTTTTTTTGTCTTATTTTAATTTAATTGCTTTTTGTTCTACTTTTAGAATAAGTAAAATATTTACATGGCTTAGGAATCAAATACTACAAAGAGGTGTAGAGTAAAATGTCTGCTTCCACCAGTCACTCATCCATCCAGTCCCTCTGTCACTGCCGTGGTAGCATTTTTATTAGATTTTTTCCCTTGTAATGCAAATATAAGCAAATAGAAATATATGTTTTTACTCACCCTATTATGTACAGAAGGTAGCATACCTAAAGACTGCATTTCATTCCGTGTATTTGTCTTTTAACAACAAATCTTGAAGATATTTTTGTATTATTAAGTAGATAGTGTCATTATTTTTTAGAGCAGTATAATAGTCCACTGTAGGTTAATCTCATCAGTGTCTATTGCTGGGTATTTGGGTTGTTTCCAGTCTTTTGCTGTGACAAAAAATTTTGTTCATATATCATTTAGCACATGTCAACTATATCAGTAACATAAATTCCCAGAGAGGGGATTGTTGGGTCCAAGTATATTGCAGTTTTGAAGGTTATTGCCAAACTGCCTCTCTGTGCTTGTGCCAATTTATACTATTCAAAGCAATGCATACGATTTTCTGTCTTCCCATAGCCAAACCATTAAAGTGTATTGTCAAATTTGATATTTTTGTCAATCAGTGGATATGAAAACAACATATTAGTGTGGACTCCAACTGCATTTCTCTAAAGGAGCTTGTACAGCTCTACATATGTTACCTTTTCATATATTTTAGAGACGCTTATTTTCCTTTATATAACTTGGTAGGTAGTTTCGTGGGTATTTCATACAGGTTGAATGAGGCCAGAAGAATTTTTCCTTCCTACGATTGAACAGACATCTCCAGTAACATAAATATATCTTTCCCAAGGACTCATTTTTATTTTAAGGGGACAATTTTTGATATATGTTCTGCCTTTTGGGTGTTTGGACTAGTCACTTTTATGCTGTAGGGCAGTTGACCGCACATCTTCATGTTCACATTTAGTTTTCTCCAAACAGGGACAAAAGAAAATTTCTGCTTTCTAAATTAAAATCAGATTATTATACTCAAATGTCTTGATTGATTTTTATTTATTTCAAAATTCCTCATGGCTAATCTCATCATTATGTCTGGATTTTACCGGTTTTAACGCTGAGAGGACAAATTTGCTTTCTTTAAATCTAAGGTATTGACAGGAAAGGGAACTCTTCACTATTGCTGCCTATAGCCACCAACACTTTTATATGCAGACATAATATTTTGCAGTCTTTTAGATTTAAGGTATATTAGGTGTTTTTGCTTTGTTCTGTTGTTGCTGTTTTTTGGGGGATTTTTTTGTTTTTTTTGCCTAACACCATACAGTACAATAAAGTGGTATGGCTTGACTTCCATATGAATTACCAAGATCTGTTGATCTTCTCATCTTCCTACTAGTTTGTTCTGCTCACCTAACTGTCCTGGGGTTAATTAAACAAAATCAAGAAAATGGCATCTGAAACAATGTCTGTTCTATCTCCTTTTTTTTTTTTTTTTCTGGTTGAGAGATCATGCATTTTATATAGGCTATTTTTATCTGTTTCAGTACTATCCTAATTATACAGTAGGATAATTACTTTCTTATATCTATATCACCTTTTTTTTTCTTTTGAGGGAAGTATGTCTGATTCCTGGCATCTTTAATTTTTAAAAATTTTTTTAACATCTTTATTGGAGTATAATTGCTTTACAATGGTGTGTTAGTTGCTGCTTTAAAAAAAAGTGGATCAGTTATACACATACATATGTCCCCATATCGCTTCGTCTTGCGTCTCCCTCCCTCCCACCCTCCCTATCCCACCCCTCTAGGTGGTCACAAAGCACCAAGTTAATCTCCCTGTGCTATGCGGCTGCTTCCCACTAGCTATCTATCTTACGTATGGTAGTGTATATATGTCCATGCCACTCTCTCACTTTATCCCAGCTTACCCTTCCCCCTCCCCATATCCTCAAGTCCATTCTCTAGTAGATCTGCGTCCTTATTCCCGTCTTGCCCGTAGGTTCTTCATGACCACTTTTTTTTTGTTTTTTGTTTTTAGATTCCATATATATGTGTTAGCATACGGTATTTGTTTTTCTCTCTCTGACTTACTTCACTTTGTGTGAGAGATTATAGGTCCATCCACCTCACTAAAAATAACTCAATTTCATTTCTTTTTGTGGCTGAGTAATATTCCATTGTATATATGTGCCACATCTTCTTTATCTATTCATCTGTCGATGGACACTTAGGTTGCTTCCATGTCCTAGCTATTGTAAATAGTGCTGCAATGAACATTTTGATACATGACTCTTTTTGAATTATGGCTTTCTCAGGGTATATGCCCAGTAGTAGGATTGCTGGGTCGTATTGTAGTTCTATTTTTAGTTTTTTAAGGAACCTCCTTACTGTTCTCCATAGTGGAGAACAGTATTTACATTCCCACCAACAGTGCAAGAGGGTTCCCTTTTCTCCACACCCTCTTCAGCATTTATTGTTTCTAGATTATTTGATGATGGCCATTCTGACTGGTGTGAGATGATATCTCATTGTAATTTTGATTTGCATTTCTCTAATGATTAATGATGTTCAGCATTCTTTCATGTGTTTGTTGGAAATCTGTATATCTTCTTTGGAGAAATGTCTATTTAGGTCTTCTGCCCATTTTTGGATTCAGGTGGGTTTTTTTAATTCATATTGAGCTGCATGAGCTGCTTATAAATTTTAGAGATTAATCTTTTGTCAGTTGGTTCATTTGCAAACATTTTCTCCCATTCTGAGGGTTGTCTTTTGGTCTTGCTTATGGTTTCCTTTGCTGTGCAAAACCTTTGAGGTTTCATTAGGTCCCATTTGTTTACTTTTGTTTTTATTTCCATTTCTGTAGGAGGTGGGTCAAAAGGATCTTGCTGTGATTTATGTCATAGAGTGTTCTGCCTATGTTTTCCTCTAAGAGTTTGATAGTGTCTCACCTTACACTTGTCTTTAATCCATTTTGAGTGTATTTTTGTGTGTGCTGTTAAGGAGTGTTCTAATTTCATTCTTTTACATATAGCTGTCCAGTTATCCCAGAACCACTTATTGAAGAGGCTGTCTTTTCTTCACTGTATATTCTTGCCTCTTTTGTCAAAGATAAGGTGACCATATGTGCATGGGTTTATCTCTGGGCTTTCTACCCTGTTCCATTGATCTATACTTCTGTTTTTGTGCTAGTACCATACTGTCTTGATTACTGTAGCTTTGTAGTATAGTCTCAAGTCAGGGAGCTTGATTCCTCCAGCTCCGTTTTCCGTTCTCAAGATTGCTTTGACTATTCAGGGTCTTTAGTGTTACCATACAAATCGTGAAATTTTTTGTGCTGGTTCAATGAAAAATGTCAGTGGTAGTTTGATAGGGATTGCATTGAATCTGTAGATTGCTTTGGGTAGTATAGTCATTTTCACAGTGTTGATTCTTCCAATCCAAGAACATGGTATATCTCTCCATCTCTTGTATCATCTTTAATTTCTTTCATCAGTGTCTTATAATTTTATGCATACAGATCTTTTGTCTAGTAATGTAGGTTTATTTTTAGATATTTTATTCTTTTTGTTGCAGTGGTAAATGGGAGTGTTTCCTTGATTTCACTTTCAGATTTTTCATCATTAGTGTTTAGGAATTCAAGAGATTTCTGTGCATTAATTTTGTATCCTGCTACTTTACCAAATGCATTGATTAGCTCTAGTAGTTTTCTGGTAGCATCTTTGGGATTCTCTATGTATAGTGTCATGTCATCTTCGGACAGTGAGAATTTTACTTCTTTTCCGATTTGGATTCCTTTTATTTATTTTTCTTCTCTGATTGCTGTGGCTAAAACCTCCAAAACTATGTTAAATAATAGTAGTGAGAGTGGGCAACCTTGTCTTATTCCTGATCTTAGTGGAAACGGTTTCAGTTTTTCACCATCGAGGGCGATGTTGGCTCTGTGTTTGTCAAATATGGACTTTATTATGTTGAGGAAAATTCCCTCTATGCCTACTTTCTGGAGAGTTTTTATCATAAATGGGTGTCGAATTTTGTTGAAAGCTTTCTCTGCATCTATTGAGAAGATCATATGGTTTTTCTCCTTCAATTTGTTAATATGGTGTATCACATTGATTGATTTCCGTATATTGAAGAACCCTTCCATTCCTGGGATAAACCTGACTTGATCATGGTGTATGATCCTTTTAATGAGCTGTTGGATTCTGTTTGCTAGTATTTTGTTGAGGATTTTTGCATCTATATTCATCAGTGATATTGGCCTGTAGTTTTCTTTCTTTGTGACATCTTTGTCTGGTTTTGGTATCAGGGTGATGGTGGCCTTGTACAATGAGTTTGGGAGTGTTCCTCCCTCTGCTACATTTTGGAGCAGTTTGAGAAAGATAGGTCTTAGCTCTTCGCTAAATGTTTGATAGAATTTACCTGTGGTGACATCTAGTCCTGGGCTTTTGTTTGTTGGAAGATTTTTAATCACAGTTTCAATTTTGGTGCTTGTGATAGGTCTGTTCATATTTTCTATTTCTTCCTTGTTCAGTCTCAGAAAGTTGTGCATTTCTAAGAATTTGTCCATTTCTTCCAGGTTGTCCATTTCATTGGCATAGAGTTGCTTGTAGTAATCTCTCATGATCCTTTGCATTTCTGCTGTGTCAGTTGTTACTTTTCCTTTTTCATTTCTAATTCTATTGATTTGAGTCTTCTCCCTTTTTTTCTTGATGAGTCTGGCTAATGCTTTATCAATTTTGTTTATCTTCTCAAAGAACCATGTTTTAGTTTTATTGATCTTTGCTATCATTTCCTTTTCATTTATTTCTTATCTGATCTTTTTGATTTCTTTCCTTCTGCTAAGTTTGCATTTTTTTTGTTCTTTCTCTACTTGCTTTAGGTGTAAGGTTAGGTTTTTTATTTGAGGTGTTTCTTGTTTCTTAAGGTAGGATTGTACTGCTCTAAACTTCCCTTTAGAACTGCTTTGGCTGCATCGTATAGGTTTTGGATCATTGTGTTTTCATTGTCATTTGTTTTTTGGGTATTTTTTGATTTCGTCTTTGATTTTTTCAGTGATATCTTGGTTATTAAGTAGTGTATTCTTTAGCCTCCATGTGTTTGTATTTGTTACAGAGTTTTTCCTGTAATTGATATCTGGTCTCATAGTGTTGTGGTCGGAAAAGATACTTGATACGATTTGAATTTTCTTAAGTTTACCAAGGCTTGAATTGTTATCCAAGATATGGTCTTTCCTGGAGAATGTTCCATGAGCACTTGAGACCAATGTGTATTCTGTTGTTTTTGGATGGAATGTCCTATAAATATCAATTAAATCCATCTTATTTAATGTGTCATTTAAAGCTTGTGTTTCCTTAGTTATTTTCATTTTGGATGATCTGTCCATTGGTGAAAGTGGGGTGTTAAAGTACCCTACTATATTGTGTTACTGTTGACTTCCCATTTTATGTCTGTTAGTATTTGCCTTATGTATTGAGGTGCTCCTATGTTGGGTGCATAAATATTTACAATTGTCATATCTTCTTGGATTGATCTCTTGATCATTATGTAGTGTGCTTCTTTGTCTCTAGTAATAGTCTTTGTTTTACAGTCCATTTTGTATGGTATGAGAATTGCTACTCCAGCTTTCTTTTGATTTCCATTTGCATTGAAGATCTTCCTCCATCCCCTCACTTTCAGTTTGATGTGTCCCTACATCTGAAGTGGGTCTCTTGTAGACAGCATATATATCGATCTTGTTTTTGTATCCTTTCAGCCAGTCTATGTCTTTTGGTTGGAGCATTTAATCCATTTACATTTAAGGTAATTATCGATATGTATGTTCCTATTATCATTTTCTTAAATGCTTTGGGTTTGTTATTGTAGGTCTTTTCCTTCCGTTGTGTTTCCTGCCTGGAGAAGTTCCTTTAGCATTTGTTGTAAAGCTGCTTTGGCAATGCTTAATTCTCTTAGCTTTTACTTGTCTGTAAAGGTTTTAATTTCTCCATCAAATCTGAATGAGATCCTTGCTGGATAGAGTAATCTTGGTTGTAGGTTTTTCTCTTTCATCACTTGAAATATGTCCTGCCACTCCCTTCTGGCTTACAGAGTTTCTGCTGAAAGATCAGCTGTTAACCTTATGGGGATTCCCTTGTGTGTTATTTGTTGTTTTTCCCTTGCTGCTTTTAATATTTTTTCTTTGTATTTAATTTTTGATGTTTTGATTAATATGTATCTTGTTATGTTTCTCCTTGGATTTATCCTGTATGGGACTCTCTGTGCTTCCTGGACTTGATTAACTATTTCCTTTCCCATATTAGGGAAGTTTTCACCTATAATATCTTCAAATACTTTCTCAGTCCCGTTCTTTTTCTCTTCTTCTTCTGGGACCCCTGTAATTCGAATGTTTGTGAATTTAATGTTGTCCCAGAGGTCTCTGAGACTGTCCTCATTTTTTTTCATTCTTTTTTCTTTATTCTGCTCTGCAGTAGTTCTTTCCAGTATTTTATCTTCCAGGTCACTTATCCGTTCTTTTGCCTCAGTTATTCTGCTATTGATCCTTTCTAGAGAATTTTTAATTTCATTTATTGTGTTGTTCATCACTGTTGTTTGCTCTTTAGTTCTTTTAGGTCCTTGTTAAATGTTTCTTGTTATTTCTCCATTCTAGTTCCAAGATTTGGCATCATCTTTTCTATCATTATTCTGAATTCTTTTTCAGGTAGACTGCCTATTTCCTCTTCATTTGTTAGGTGTGGTGGGTTTTTATCTTGCTCTTTCACCTGCTGTTTGTTTCTCTGTCTTCTCATCTTGCTTAATTTACTGTGTTTGTGGTCTCCTTTTTTCATGCTGCAGGTTAATTGTTCCTGTTGTTTTTGGTATCTGTCCCCAGTGGCTAAGGTTGGTTCAGTGGGTTGTGAGGCTTCCTGGTGGAGGGGACTGGTGCCTATGTTCTGGTGAATGAGGCTGGACCTTGGCTTTCTGGTGGGCAGGTCCATGTCTGATGGTGTGTTTTGGGGTGTCTGTGGCCTTATTATTTTCGGCAGCCTCTCTGCTAATGGATGGGGTTGTGTTCCTGTCTTGCTAGTTGTTTGGCATAGGGTATCCAGCACTGTAGCCTACTGGTCATTGAGTGGAACTGGGTCTTGGCATTTAGATGGAGATCTCTGGGAGATTTTTGCCATTTGATATTTCGTGGAACTGTGAGGTCTCTTTTGGACCAGTGTCCTGACATTGGCTCTCCCACCTCAGAGGCACAGCCCTGACACCTGGCTGGAGCACCAAGAGCCTGTCCTCTACACGACTCAGAAGAAAAGGGAGAAAAAAAAAAAAGAAGGAAAGAAAGAAGAAGATAAAATAAAATAAAATAGTAAAATAAAATTAAATGAAGTTATTAAAATAAAAAATAATTATTAATTTTTTAAAAGTAATTAAAAAAAAGAAAGAATGAAGAGAGCAACCAAAACAAAAAACAAATCCACCAATATAACAGGTTCTAAAAATTATACTAAAATTAGAAAAATAAGTAAATGGGGCTTCCCCGGTGGCGCAGTGGTTGAGAGTCCACCTGCCGATGCAGGGGACACGGGTTCATGCCCCGGTCTGGGAGCATCCCACGTGCCGCGGAGTGGCTGGACCCGTGCACAGTGGCCGCTGAGTCTGGGCGTCTGGAGCCTGTGCTCCGCAACGGGAGAGGCCACAACAGTGAGAGGCCCGTGTACCGCAAAAAAATAAATAAATAAATAAATAAATAAATAAATAAATGGGCAGACACAACCCTAGGACAAATGGTAAAAGCAAAGCTATACAGAGAGAATTGCACACAGAATCATACACATACACACTCACAAAAAGAAAAGAAGGGAAAAAAATTATATATCATTACACCCAAAGTCCATCTCCTCAATTTGGGATGATTCTTTGTTTATTCAGGTATTCCACAGATGCAGAGTATATCAAGTTGAGTGTGGAGATTTAATCCACTGCTCCTGAGGCTGCTGGGAGAGATTTCCCTTTCTCTTCTTTGTTCGCACAGCTCCCGGGGTTCAGCTTTGGATTTGGACCCGCCTCTGCATGTACATCGCCTGAAGGCGTCTGTTCTTCGCTCAGACAGGATAGGGTTAAAGGAGCAGCTGATTTGTGGGCTCTGGCTTACTCAGGGGAGGGAGGGGTACAGATGCGGGGTGAGCCTGCGGTGGCAGAGGCCGGTGTGACATTGCACCAGCCTGAGGCGTGCCATGTGTTCTCCTGGGGAAGTTTTCCCTGGGTCACGGGACCCTGGCAGTGGCGCGCTGCACAGTCTCCCAGGAGGGGAGGTGTGGATAGTGACCTGTGCTTGCACACAGGCTTCTTGGTGGCGGCAGCAGCAGTCTTAGCATCTCATGACCGTCTCTGGGGTCGGCACTGATAGCCACAGCTCGCGCCTGTCTCTGGAGCTCCTTTAAGCTGCGCTCTTAATCCCCTCTCCTCGTGCTCCATGAAACACAGAGGCAAGAAAAAGTCTCTTGCCTCTTCGGCAGCTCCAGACTTTTTCCTGGACTCCCTCCCGGCTAGCTGTGGTGCACTGGTCCCTTCAGCCTGTGTTCCCGCAGCCAACCCCAGTCCTCTCCCTGGGATCCGACCTCGGAAGCCGAGCGTCAGCTCCCAGCCCCCACCCATCCCGGCGGGTGAGCAGAGAAGCCTCTGGGACTGGTGAGTGCTGGTATGCACTGGTCCTCTGTGCGGCAATCTCTCCGCTTTGCCTTCCACACCCGTGTTGCTGTGCTCTCCTCCGTGGCTCTGAAGCTTCCCCCCTCTGCCACCCGTAGTCTCTGGCTGCGAAGGGGGTTTCCTAGTGTGTGGAAACCTTTCCTCCTTCCCAGCTCCCTCGCATTGGTACAGGTTCCGTCCCTATTCTTTTGTTTCTGTTTTTTCTTTGGCCCTACCCAGGTACATGGGGAGTTTCTTGCCTTTTGGGAGGTTTGAGGTCTTCTGCCAGCGTTCAGTAGGTGTTCTATAGGAGTTGTTCCACGTGTAGATGTATTTCTGATGTATTTGTGGGGAGGAAGGTGATCTCCACGTCTTACTCTTCTGCCATCTTGAAGCTCCTCTCTCTTTATCTTCTTAACACCTCTTTCCTCCTCTTTCTGAAATGTACTTAAGTATTGAGCATTTTCTATGAGACAGACATTGTGCTAGGTAGGCACTGGGGAGTCACAATCTCTCTCCCTGGAGGAGTTTATTGTCTAGGGATAGAGAAGTATATAAACTGAGTCCTTTAAACAATGTTGACTGAACAAGAAAGTTTTGAGCTGAGTTTTGAATAAGTGAGGATTTTCCAGGCATAGAGAAGGGTGGAAGATACTGCATGTGAAAGGCACAGAGGATTGAAGAGTTACAGCCTTATTGACTCAAATGTCATTTGGACTGGGTAGATCATAGAGTATTGGAACCTAGGTAAAATGGCGAAACTAGAAATGAGAGATCTGTAAGGATGTGAAGAGTTAAGCCAAGAAATGATGGAGACTTGGAAGTAAGAAGTGATAGCAGACCTGGAAAACAAGGGATACTTGACAGGTAAGTCAGCATGATTTCTTCAGTGATTTAATGCATGGGTGAAAGAGAGAAGGTGGAACATAGAAGTACGCTCAGGTTTTGGTTTGAGTTACTATGTGGACCATTATGCCAATCAACTTACAAAGGGAAGACAGAGAACTGGATTTGAGAATAAGATGATGAGTTTGACTTGTGGGGTGATGAAATGGGAATGGCAAGTAGTTTGTTGCATACATTTTTGTGTAGCTCAAGAGGGAACTGGACTGCAGCTTTAGATTTGGTAGTCATCCATATATATAGATGATATTTGAAGTAATTGGTATTGACCAGACTGTCCAGGAACATGAGGTTAGACCCCTGTATCTCTACCACTACCACACCCACATTCAATGGATGAATTATTTCAGCTCTTGAAAAGAAGCAGCAAACTTTCTCAGGAAGCTGACTATGAGGGAGATGGGAAGAAGATTTAAATAGAATGCTGTCATGGAAGCCAAAAATCCAAATAATTTAAAAAAGCAGTCTTCAAATAGGTTAAATGAGAGAGAAGTCAGGTAGGACTTGGTCATTACACATATTTTGAGTATATCTTTTATCTCAGACGTCAGGGACCTAAATTTGAAATGATGTATTCTGTGACCTCATTGTTTACAGTCCAGTGGGGAGAGAAGTGCAAATGGTTCAATAACATATTTATTTTAACAAAGGGAAATTATATACAAAGTGTGAAACAACATCTCATGGGGTCAGGGAATATTTCAGAGGGAAGATATATTTTGAGATAAAACTGGAAAGACAAACAGTTTTCTAGTACCAGAGAAGCATATGGGATAATAGGTAAAAAAAAAAAAAAAAAAAAAAAAAATCATGCATGCATGCAACATGTCATTTTCTAAAACACTGCATGACTAGAACCCAAATTCTTTGTAGTGGGCGTGAAGATAATTGGAAGAGAAAGGGATCAGAGTGAGAGGAGAATTGACATTTAGGACAGTAGATTTGATTTTGTCATCAGTAAGAAGTCTTGAAAAATTCTGAGCCATGGTGTGTTACAATAAGTACTATCCAACAAATATTTACAGATATAACTCTCCTTCCAAGCACATGATAGTATTGCAATTGCCGCGCCTTCCTGGTTGGGTGGAGCCACGTGACGAGTACTGGCCAATGAACTGTAATGTGTTTCACCTCTGTACTTGAGCCTGAAACACTGAGGCAAAATTCTCTAGAACTCTATGTTGCCTCTGACACAGTACTGTGGGTACCCCATTGCTTGGTTCCCTGAGTTACTACTATGAGCAGAGCCTCCTCCTGACCCACAATGGACATATGGTACAAGCCACAAATCTCCATTGCATTAAGCTATGGTGATTTGGAAGTTGTTTGTTTCTGTATCATAATTAAGTCTGTTATGACTGAAAGAGATGGATGTTAAAAATGATAAAAAGGTAGAATCAATAGGATATTGTAATTTACTAAAAGTACCAGGAAAGAAGAAGAAAGAGAAATCTAGGCTAATGAGTTGTATAAAAGATTATCCATTGGATTTAGTAGTTAGGTTGCCATTTGTGATCTTCAAGACAGTCATGTGGGGTATGATGAGGAAGGAAAGAATGTCGATAGACTATACAGTAAATGGGGATAAAGAAGTAGAGACAACTAGTGTTGAAATCAATAGCATGAAAAATAGACTAGCTGACTTTGAATATCTGAACCTGCAAAATATAAATGTATTTGCTCCTATTGTAAGAAAATTTTACAAGCTATATTACCAGAGAGTGAAATTAATGTATTATAATACAACAACAACAAAAAACTATGGCTATACTTAATAGGGTGCACAAATAACTTTGGGAAATGAAGGATTCTCATTGGCTAATAAGAACTACAGCAATTTCTGCTTTCCTCTACAAATTCTATCTTTAGTTTTTATGGCATTTATATGAAGAAATTCACCATTTATTTCTAAGACTTCAGTTTTTGATTGCTTTTCAAAACATTTCTAGTTTGTTAAATTTAATATTTTAAGAAATGAAACAGACAACATCTAGGTTCCAGTCAGCTAACAATGCAACTGTAATTCAAACTGCAAGATAGACACATTGTCCATTGCAGTTGTTCTGTAAGGCAAGGAAAGCCATATTTACATCTTTTTTACAGATTGTCACCTGCAAAGGAAACATAAAGACTTAATACAAGGTTATTAAATAGCAAGCAGCTGAGATAACACCAATGCAAAGTGATGGCAAAGACCAGCATAAATCCATAATATGATAAGTGATGGCAATTATATGATTTTTATTCTGAATCATATATAACCTATCAAACTGTACCTGTGTGCACTTTTAAACATGCTGCTCCATGAATAATTTTTTTTCTATTAAGTTCTTTAAATCTTGAATAATCACTGAAGTACCACACCATTCTATTTTTATAGTATATGTGGTATCTTGATCCATAAAGACTCTGGAAAGCAATACACCCTTGCAAGGAGGAAGAAGGATATTTCAGATAACCAAAACGTAACATGGGATGGTTCAATATGGCTTATTTATTAAATACAGAGTGCCAGTTGTCAAAATAGCTATTGTGGAATTGTATTAACATCGACTCTATTCAAGGTTAAGCATTTATAGTAAGTGTTTTATTACAGCAAATACTGCACTATACTCCTTAGGGTCAAATCTGCAGACATTTAATTTCAGCAATTGCCATAATAGAGGCATTATGATAATGTCGCAGCCTCTTGGGCACACAAAGAGTTTAGATGCTATTATGTTTTTCCTTTTCCTCTCTTTTAAAGCTTTTGTCTGTAATCCACACAGTACTTGGAAAAGCAAGGATTTATATCCTTCCTTATTTGAATATTTGGAACTTGATTTCAAAGGTTGAAATGAACAGAATCTAAGAACAAAATAATGGCATATTACAGAAAGAGGAATAATTTTCCATATGTTTTAGATATTCAGACACAAGGGACTCATCTTTATCAAAAAGACCACATCTATTTTTTCTGAGTCCCACCTTCAAAATTATTGAATGGCAAAATGTTTTATATTTCCCATAGGTAAGCTTAAACTCAGTTATTCTGTCACACTATTTTGTTCATTGATTTATTACCATTATTTTAAAAAGCATAATTTAATAAGGTATTATCTTTTATCATATAAGTTAATAGGCATAATTATTGTCAGCAGGATGCTTACAGTCTAAGATAAAAAATACAATTCTTAAGAATTTGGTATTGCTAGATAGTCACACATGTAGCTGTGTTAAATCTTTTATTTACTGAAGTTACAGCAAGAGAAATGTGAATATTATTTTCTTTGCTTAGACATTTGGAAAATGCACAGTCTTGCCTAACTCTTACAAATTTCCCTGCTCATCCAAAAGGATATTATGATTCCTTTTTTTTTAAATTGTGAATTTCTAGTATCAGTCTAAGCCAGTAGATATATTATGGGTTTCTAATTTGCATTTATTTGTTTATTTGTTACCTAGTTTGCATTTTAAAAGAGTAATTGGACAAAAGTATTTGACCCGTATTTTTAGTTACCTTTTTTTTTAATGGCTGGAACATTTAAAGTTTAAAGATATGCTCAAAAGGGATATCAGTTACATTTTTTTCAGAAAGTACGTTGGATCACTCTAGTTTCAGAAAAACAGCATCAGAATTTTATCTGTTGATATATTTTTTTAAAAGTTTTCCTTAAATTAAGTATTCTAATCAGTTGATTTTTTTAAAAAATGTTTTTTCTTAAATTGAGTATTTAGGATTTCTTAAATATTTATGGATTAGACTCATGTTTTAAGAAAAAGCATGATAAAGCCAGTAATATATAATTAAAAACAAAGTTGATCAAAGTCTTTATTAGATATCAGTAATATTTTTATTATAGTTGGTGGTAGCAGACATTTTTCTACACCTCTTTGTATTGTTTGATTTTTAAACCATGTAAATATCTATAAAGCATAAATTATGTTATCTGGGATTATTTATGAGAATTGGCAGACCCAGACTGAGAGAGACAGTTGAGTGGAGATGAGGGAACTAGTAGCCATGGCCAGTTCTGCATCTCTTCAGATATTCTGGGTTTCACTTTAAAAACATAACAGTCAATAAAACTTGGAAGTGAGAATTTATTCATTCACTAATTCATCAAATATTTGAGTGTCTCCTATGTTCTAGTCTCTGTTCCAGGTACCAGGAAACCATAATAAACAGGAAAGAGAGCAAGGTCCATACTTTCATGAATCTTTAATCAGATCCTGTTAACCTCAGAGCCTTTTTTCGGTTTAAAAGTAGCAACCCTGTGCTCATGGCTCATCTGACTGCATGGGGATGGCTGGTGAATACAGACAAAATATTTTAGAAGACTGTCTTCAAAAACCCAAAATGAAGTTCACACTTACACGCTGGTGCTTGACCCTCTTCGTCTTTATGAATAAGAAAATGACTGAAACATTCAGCTACAACTGGAAAAATTGTGGTGAAAAGTGCAGCCTGATAAATCAGGGTTTAACAAATGACAACCACTTGGGAAGTGACTTAATCATTCTTGTTGAATTTCATATTTCATTAAATATTCTTATACACAATTTCCTGTTAATTGCTTTAAACAAAACCTCCCTTAAGGAATTATTTCAATTAAGTATAAATGTTCCACAAGAACAGTTCTGACAAAGAATCCCCAGGTAGTTCAAATTCTAATATGCATTGACCGAAGGTAAAGAAAAATAACAATTTTTGTATGTTTTAACATGTTTATTACAGCAGATACAATTCACATCTGACTAGATGTTTCCTCTTTCACCCCCGCCACACCATGTTCATTGGGCCATTTCCTTATATTTGAGCCATCAATGTACTTTCAGCACACATGCTCAGCAGTACTTTTAAGTCCATTCTTACAGGGTGCAATGGATTTCAATAATTTATACAAACAAGTGGGTTATGCTCAATCACTGCAATTTTATGCTACTGTACACAGGAATGAAAAGGTAGAAAAGTGCCATGGCAACAGTTCCTTAAGAAAGGAGAGAAAGAGGAGCCTTAAAAAAATGGATAAAATCAGATCAAGGATCATGGGAAATGGGAGATAGTAAACCACAAAAACAACAAAATAGAGAAGTAACAGATAATGATAAGTGATGCCAGGACATTAAAATGGGAGTGATATGATAATCAGCAACTAGGTAGATTCTGTAAATTAAGTCATCACGAAAAGCCCCTCTGAAGAGGTGACACTTATGCTTATATAATATTTACATGAAGGATCAAGCTGTATTTTAAAGTCTCTGAGGGTGTTCCCAATAAAAAATACCCCCTTGCTATGATCTGAACGTTTGTGTTCTCCCCAGATTCACATGCTGGAATTCTAAAACCCAATGTGATGGTGTTAGGAGGTGGGGCCATTGGGAGATGATTAGGTCATGATGTGGAGCCCTTATGAATGGAACAAATGCTTTTATAAAAGAGATCCCACAGAGCTCCCTACCCCTTTTGCCAGGCAAGATACAATACGAAATCTGCATCCTGGGAGAGGGTCCTCACTTTACTATCCAGTCACCTTAATCTTGGACTTCTAGCTTCCAGAACAGTGAGAAATAAATTTGTGTTAGTTATTAAAATTGTTTTAGTTAGTTAGCAGCCCAAATGGACAAAGAAACCTCTTTTATGCTGGTTTCTGAGCAAATTGAAAAGTAAAATAGGATCCAATATGGAAAGAGCACCTTTTTCTCATGGAGGCCAGCTTGGAGGATACAGCTTAGTGTTAGAGTCAAAGTGTGTCAGACTCACAGTCCTAACGTCTGACAGTTTCTTTGGGTAGAAAGGTCTTCCATATACATACAGAGAGAGTCCATGTACAAGTGGACAGGATCACTGTCCAGGGGAAGAAAGGCAGAGTAAAGCAGAGAATGTCCAGCTATTTTTCTGAAATTTAACAATCTGAAAAGAGAAAAAGGTTAGAGAGAGACAAAAAAACATCATAGCAGTGGAGATCACTTCACCTGTAAAGAAACAGGAATGAGGAAAAAAGCAGTCTTGCCTGCTTCCAACATTACACGAATATCTCTGAGAAGGGTGTAGTGACACAAACTGGGAAATGACTTTGGGATGTTCTTGAAATGGAAGGAAGGTCACTAGGAGAAGACCATAGTGCACACGGACAGAATAAAACCAGATGAGGTTGGAAAGTTTGGCAGCAGCAAGACCATGTAAAGCTTTGTAGGCCAGACTTGTGAATTTGGATTTTTATTTTAAGTGAAACTGGGAGTCACAGGAGGGTTTCAAATAGGCAAGTGATATGTTCTGATTTAAATTTTTAGAAGATCTCCCTAGTTGCTATTTCCAGAATATATTGTTGGGCGGGGGGAGTGTTAAGACAGGAGACCATTGCAGAAATCTAGTTTAGCAGTGTAGTGGTTTGGAAAAGAGTGATAAGAGTGGAGAGGTAGAAAAGTAGATGGATTCTGGATTAGAGTAAATTTGGGAGATGAGGGAAAACGACGAATTAAGTGTAGCGTTAAATTCTTGTTTGGAATAACTGGATTCCACTTGCTGGGAACACAACTTGTGGAGGAATACTTTTGGTTGTGGGGGAAGGGAATCATGTCTTCTAAGTTGAGAAAGCTATTAGATGTACAAATCCAGATGCCATGAACGTAGTTATACATGTGAGCCAGTATTCTCTGGGAGAGACCAGGACTGGCGACATAAGACTTAGATATCCTCTGCATATAAATGATATTTAAAACCATGGGATTGAATAAGGTCATTCCCCAAAGAGTTTATAAATTGATAAGCCTTTCACCTTCGTAATCTCAGAGGAGAGAAACCTGAGAAAGAGCAGCTGGTAAAGTGGTTGGAGAATCAGTTGTGTGAGATTACAGGTATGAAAGAAGGAAACGTTCAAGAAGGAAGCAATCGGCACAATTTTACTTTAACCAGAAAATTATGTGTAAGTGAAACAAAGTAAATGAGCAGACACACACACACACACATACACACACACTAGATCACTGGGAATAGGGTGAAGAACAAATAAGAGCAGCAGAGGTAGTGTGTGTTTTAAAGATTTGTATGTGCTTCAACTTCCTACAAATCTACTGGCAAAATTATTTTTTAATTTTGTTGTTGGTACTTAGAATTTGTTTTTATCTTTAGTGGTTTAACAAATGATAGTCAAGTGCCCTAGCCTAACTTTAATTGCAGATCTGCGTCTTGCATGAGAGTTAAATATCCTGGAGAAGGATATCATAAACTTCTATTTTATACCATCTCAGATATTTGTCCTTATTGGCTGCTATGCATTTTGTTGGTCCTCTGTGAATTTTCACTAAATCCTAGATACTATGTATGCAAATTGACACTATATTATTTACCAAGCCAACATGATTTCACTTAGGACAGTTTTAGTTTGATAAATGAGTCTGTGATTATTCACCAGAAATGCACTATCTTGGTCAACTCCAGAAATTCCCTTCTCTTTGTTCTTCAGTTTTGCACTTACACTTATACTCCTTTATAAATCCAATATTTCAAATCATATATAGTGATTTATATTTAATAACACATTCTTATTATTCATATTTATTTTCTCCTTCCAAATGAAGTTATAAAACTTTTTATTAGTTGTATACATAACAATATGAATAATAACACATATTCTGAAATTGGCTGTTAGTTTCATTTTCTAATGTTGTGATACTGATAACTGAAGTATCACAAGTATATTGACAAACTATTCTGTAATACATATAATGCAGAAACTCTCAACCCAACCTGTGCATCAGAATCACTTGTGGAGTTAAAAAAAAAATACAGTAGCTTGGGTTGAGAACCACTGCATTAGGCTATATTGTAGGAGTACCTGCTGAGCTCCCTATATCATAGAAATCTCCTAAAATATTGATTCCAGTCTTCTGCTAGGGAAAGGCATGGGGCAGAAGCATAAAAACTTTGCACTAGCCTTAAAAAGGAAAACAGACATCAGTAACATGACCTCAAATAGGTGAGAGCAAGAGAAAAATGTTGATGGATTAGAACAATATTGTTCTTCTATCCTGTGAGATGTCAAGGTTCAGAAGGATCATTGACCAGGTTTGGTGTCAATTTACAGACATCTAGAGATGTAGTGCCATGGCTATCAGAATCTGTACCTTAGATCTGTTTTAGTAGTTCTCGGTCATAAGACCTCCTAGTGTTCTTGTCTCTACTTCATTCTGCAATCAAAAGACATTTTGTTTTTCACTTAAAAAAGAATAACAATAATTCACATTTATTGTACAAAAAAGATATTATTGATAATAATAATCTGGCAACCAGAAATAACAACTTTCATATTATTCTCATGTTGAATAGCCTTTCAGACTTTTCTCTATAGGCAGTAGAATATGGTATGAGGCAAGTATATTTTCTGGTTACAAGCACAGACTCTGGAGTCTGATTGACTATCTTCAAATCCTTGCCTTGTCATTTACTAGCTTTGACTTTTGGCAAGTTACTTACTTTCCTTATTCTTCTGTATTAGTATATGTAAGGTACTCAGTAGAGTGCCTTGCAGGTAGCAAGCTCTCTGTAGGTGTTAACTATATTATTGTATATGTAAAAAGTATATGATTAACAAAGATTGGATAAAGCCACTTTTAGCCATTTTAAAAATGATTGCAGATTTCAGTGAATATTTATTCATCTCTAGATTAAGCAATGATTTATTTAGCACCAGCTATGTGCCATGCACTATACATCTAAATTAACTTCTTTAATAGTATTCTATCGTATAGATTGCACTGCATTTTATTTAATCAACTCCCTAGCAGTAGACATTAGACATTTTTTCAATTTTTAAAAATATTATAAATAAGACCATAGTCCTAGTAGCTAATTATGTACACACTTACATGATGCCTTTCTGGAAATATCTGGGTCAAAGGATATGCAGATTTCAAAGGCTTTTGTTATTTACTGACAAATTACCATTCAGGGGGATTGTGCCATTTATGGCCACACCATAATAATTGAGAATTGAAGGCAAAAGTCTTGAGCAAATGTAGTTGACTGAGCCATAGGTAGTCTCAGAAGGATAACTTGGGCTTTTCAAAACCAAGATGTGGCATTAGAGAGGTAGAAAGAGCCAATGAAAAGCAGACAACAAATCAAAACACTTTCGAAAAGTATTGTTACTGAATTAATCATTTTGGTAAACTTGCAGCAACTAGAATACCAGGTTATTAAATATGAGGGCCCAAGATGTTTTGTTTTTTTTTTTTAACCCTCCTTGGTACTGCCTGTTAGGGTCTTTTTTTTGATAAGCATTCATCTACATACTTGAAAATGCCACAAATGAAAAATCCTGTTATTTCTTTCACTTAGAGGTCATGGCGTTATTTGCGTCAAGGGGTCAAAACATCTTGTTGTTTTGGGTTGTTGATAGATATTCCCACTATGCCCAAGAGAGTAGCGTTTAAAAAAACATAAAGGAGGTAAAGCAAAGTTATTTTCTTGGAAACCAGGCTTATTTTCTAAATCTCCCTACTGTCTACAAGAGTGATCCTATCTGCCTCTCCCTTTGTGGTCCTTCTCAATTGATTAACCCAAACCATAGTTTTGTTTTTGCCCCGTGGATATATGCAAATATTTTAAACAGCTGTCTTGAAAATCAACCCTACTTGATCCTTCTTATCTTATGTTGCATATGAAAAGACAATGCAGTTAATTCACTGTTTACTTCAAGTTGTAGTTACAACTCCACCTTTAAATTTGGTATTGAAAATAACAGTATTTAGCATCTATTCGATAGATAAGATTTTAAAAGATATTGTATAAGACTTTTCTTGCTTGGATTTTTAAAAATTGGAACTAAATTACAAATTGGGTATAAAAATAAATTATCCAAACGTTTTAAAAGTCATTTTGAAAAGAAAATTAAGTTTATATTTTATTCATTGTATCCATCTCATCAGTATTAGGTATACAAAAAAGGAGTTGAGGCTTATTGAATGCCAATAAAACAAAACCCACAGTTACATAAGTGAACAGAGGAGTAACTAAATTCCTTTCAGTAGAATAACATAATTATTAAGTTACGAAGTTGTGTATTTAATCTTCTGGATTCTAATTCCAATACCACTATTTCCTTGGACAAGCTATATAACCTCTCTAAACCTTAATGCCATCATCAGTAAAATGGGCACAGTAACAGTACTCATCTCATAGTTCTTTTGTTTGGTGGTGGTGGTGGTGGTGTGATGAAGATGAATTGAGATAATGCATGGAAACATTTAGCACTGTTTGATAGGAAATAGGTATTCAATAAGTGCTAGCTATAGCTATTTCAGTGAAAATCAAGGAAAACATTTAAAAACAGGTTTCCATTAGTATCACGTTTCCTTTCTCCACAGTTGCTGGTACGGAATCCAGAGAGGTGAACAGATTTCCCCTTCCTAGTAATACAGCCACAGCAACAGCAACAGCAGCTGTGACTGAGGAGAAAAGAGAACTAACATCTCTCCAAGAGGGGACCCTCTGATTCAACAGACATTATTCATTTTCTGAAGGCTCTGAAGGATATTGATAGACTAAAAACCTTGGCTCATCCTCTGGGGATAGACAAAGTGAAAGATACCCAATAATAATTGTTCTCGTTAATCTTGAGATAGGCAAGTCTCTTTGAGCCTTCCAGTGGTCTTCTGAGAATAAGACCACAAACTATATTCTTTTTCAACCTGGCTCTTTGTGTGTATTTCTGGTCACTAAGAGGGAGAAGGGTGAATCGGGCATTGTGTTTGGATTAGCTGGACAAATAGAAAAGCATAACCCATGACAGATAAAATCACAACAAACTGCAAAATATTTCTCAACTCATGTTTCTATAGTAGTGTTAGTTTGAGCATTCAGTATAACTGTCTGCTAAAGCATAGTGAGTTCAGAAGACATCTCGATGGTCTCAGGTGAAGGACAACTTCTCACTTGAAGTTGGTGGCATACCAGATGGATGGAGCATGGAAATGGAAATTTCCCATCACGTTTATGACAAGGCACCAGTTAAATGGAACAAGACAGAGTGCAAAGTTCACCTTGCATACCTATAGACCTTTGGAGAATTTTGGTTACTATCACAGAATTTGCTGTAATATGACACATTTTATACTTTTTTCCTTCTCTTTCAGAAAGTTCAGTCTTTTAATAGTCATGAGTTTCAACTTCTCATGTAAGAATGAAATGTTAGCACAGGATATACAAACATCTTCAAAGATTACTTTTCTTTTATTTCTATTTTTATAAAGCAGGTACTTATTAGTTATCCATTTTATACATATTAGTGTATATAGGTCAATCCCAATCTCCCAATTCATCACACCACCACCATCCCCACCCACCGCTTTCCCCCCTTGGTGTCCATACGTTTGTTTTCTACATCTGCGTCTCAATTACAGCCCTGCAAACTGGTTCATCTGTACCATTTTTCTAGGTTCCACATAAATGCGTTAATATATGATGTTTGTTTTTCTCTTTCTGACTTACTTCACTCTGTATGACAGTCTCTAGATTCATCCACGTCTCTACAAATGACCCAATTTCATTCCTTTTTATGACTGAGTAATATTCCATTGTATATATATACCACATCTTCTTTATCCATTCGTCTGTCGATGGGCATTTAGGTTGCTTCCATGTCCTGGCTATTGTAAATAGTGCTGCAATAAACACTGGGGTGCATGTGTGTTTTTGAATTATGGTTTTCTCTGGGTATATGCCCAATAGTGGGATTGCTGGGTCATATGGTAATTCTATTTTTAGTTTTTTAAGGAACCTCCATACTGTTCTCCATAGTGGCTTTATCAATTTACATTCCCACCAACAGTGCAAGAGGGTTCCCTTTTCTCCACACCTTCTCCAGCATTTATTGTTTCTAGATTTTCTGATGATGCCCATTCTAACTAGTGTAAGCTGATACCTCATTGTACTTTTGATTTGCATTTCTCTAATAATTAGTGATGTTGAGCAGATTTTCATGTGCTTCTTGGCCATGTGTATGTCTTCTTTGGAGAAATGTCCATTTAGGGCTTCTGCCCATTTTTGGATTGGGTTGTTTGTTTTTTTAATATGGAGCTGCATGAGCTGTTTATATATTTTGCAGATTAATCCTTTGTCCGTTGATTCGTTTGCAAATATTGTCTCCCATTCTGAGGGTTATCTTTTCATCTTGTTTATGGTTTCCTTCACTGTGCAAAAGCTTTTAAGTTTCATTAAATCCCATTTGTTTATTTTTGTTTTTATTGCCATTACTCTAGGAGGTGGATCAAAAAATATCTTGCTGTGATTTATGTCGGAGAGTGTTCTTCCTATGTTTTCCTCTAAGAGTTTTATAGTGTCCGGTCTTACATTTAGGTCTCAAATCCATTTTGAGTTTATATTTGTGTATGGTGTTAGGGAGTGTTCTAATTTCATTCTTTTACATGTAGCTGTCCAGTTTTCCCAGCACCACTTATTGAAGAGACTGTCTTTTCTCCATTGTATATCCTTGCCTCCTTTGTCGTAGATTATTTGACCATAGGTGTGTGGGTTTATCTCTGGGCTTTCTATCCTGTTGCATAGACCTATATTTCTGTTTTTGTGCCAGTACCATATTGTCTTGATTACTGTAGCTTTGTAGTGTAGTCTGAGGTCAGGGAGTCTGATTCCTGCAGCTCCGTTATTTCCCCTCGAGACTGCTTTGGCTGTTCGGGGTCTTTTGTGTATCCATACAGATTTTAAGATTTTTTGTTCTAGTTCTGTAAAACTGACATTGGTAATTTGATAGGGATTGCATTGAATCTGTAGATTGCTTTGGGTAGTATAGTCATTTTCACAATATTGATTGTTCCAGCCCAAGAACATGGTATGTCTCTCCATCTGTTTGTATTATCTTTAATTTCTTTCATCAGTGTCTTATAGTTTTCTGCATACAGGTCTTTTGTCTCCCTGGGTAGGTTTATTCTTAGATATTTTATTCTTTTTGTTGCAATGGTAAATGGGAGTGTTTCCTTAATTTCTCTTTCAGATATTTCACCATTAGTGTATAGGAATGCAAGAGATTTCTGTGCATTAATTTTGTATCCTGCAACTTTACCAGATTCATTGATTAGCTCTAGTAGTTTTCTTGTGGCATCTTTAGGATTCTCTATGTATAGTATCATGTCATCTACAAACAGTGACAGTTTTATTTCTTCTTTTCCAATTTGTATTCCTTTTATTTCTTTTTCTTCTCTGATTGCCATTGTAGGACTTCCAAAACAATGTTGAATAATAGTGGTGAGAGTGGACATCATTGTCTTGTTCCTGATCTTAGAGGAAATGCTTTCAGTTTTTCACCATTGACAATGATGTTTGCTGTGGGTTTGTATATATATGGCCTTTATTATGTTGAGGTAGGTTCCCTCTATGCCCCCTTTCTGGACAGTTTTTGTCATAAATGGGTGTTGAATTTTGTCAAAAGGTTTTCTGCATCTATTGAGATGATCATATGGTTTTTCTTCTGCAATTTGTTAATATGTTGTATCACATTGATTGATTTGCATATATTGAAGAATCCTTGCATCCCTGGGATAAATCCCACTTGATCATGGTGTATGATCCTTTTAATGTGTTGTTCAATTCTGTTTGTTAGTATTTTGTTGAGGATTTTTACATCTATATTCATCAGTGATATTGGTCTGTAATTTTCTTTTTTTGTAGTATCTGTGTCTGGTTTTGGTATCAGGGTGATGGTGGTCTCATAGAATGAGTTTGGGAGTGTTCCTTCCTCTGCAATTTTTTGGAAGAGTTTGAGAAGGATGGATGTTAGCTCTTCTCTAAATGTTTAATAGAATTCACCTGTGAAGCCATCTGGTCCTGGACTTTTGTTTGTTGGCAGATTTTTAATCAGAGTTTCAATTTCATTACTTGTGATTTGTCTGTTCATATTTTCTATTTCTTCCTCTTTCAGTCTTGGAAGGTTATACCTTTCTAAGAATTTGTCCATTTCTTCCAGGTTGTCCATTTTATTGGCATAGAGTTGCTTGTAGTAGTCTCTTAGGATGCTTTGTATTTCTGTGGTGTCTGTTGTAACTTCTCCATTTCATTTCTAATTTTATTGATTTGAGTCCTCCCCCTCATTTTCTTGATGAGTCTGGCTAATGGTTTATCAATTTTGTTTATCTTCTCAAAGAACCAGCTTTTAGTTTTATTGATCTTTGCTATTGTTTTCTTTGTTTCAGTTTCATTTATTTCTGCTCTGATGTTTATGATTTCTTTCCTTATGCTACCTTTCGGTTTGTTTGTTCTTCTTTCTCTACTTCCTTTAGGTGTAAGGTTAGATTGTTTATTTGGGATTTTTCTTGTTTCTTGAGGTAGGCTTGTATTGCTATAAACTTCCCTCTTAGAACTGCCTTTGCTGCATTCCATAGGTTTTGGATTGTCGTGTTTTCATTGTCATTTGTCTGTAGGTAATTTTTGAATTCCTCTTTGATTTCTTCAGTGATCTCTTAGTTATTTAGTAACGTATTGTTTAGCCTCCATGTGTTTGTGCTTTTTACATTTTTTTCCCTATAATTGATTCCAATCTCATTACGTTGGGGTCAGAAAAGATGCTTGATATGATTTCAATTTTCTTAAATTATCTGAGGCTTGATTTGTGACCCAAGATGTGATCTATCCTGGAGAATGTTCCGGGCACACTTGAGAAGAAAGTGTAATCTGCTGTTTTTGAGTGGAGTGTCCTATAAATATCAATTAAATCTATCTGGTCTATTGTGTTATTTAAATCTTGTGTTTCCTTATTCAATTTCTGTTTGGATTATCTGTCCATTGGTGTAAGTGAGATGTTAACTGATACTGTCCCCCAGTATTATTGTGTTACTCTCGATTTCCTCTTTTATAGCTGTTAGCAGTTGCCTTATGTATTGAGGTGCTCCTTTGTTGGGTACATATATATTTATAAGTGTTATATCTTCTTCTTGGATTTATTCCTTGATCATTGTGTGGTTTCCTTGCTTGTCTCTTTTAACATTCTTTATTTTAAAGTCTATTTTATCTGATACGATTATTGCTACTCCAGATTTCTTTTGATTTCCAGTTGCATGGAATATTTTTTTCCATCCCCTCACTTTCAGTCTGTATGTGTCCCTAGGTCTGAAGTGGGTCTCTTGTAGGCAGCATATATATGGATCTTGTTTTTGTGTATATTCAGCAAGCCTGTGTCTTTTGGTTGGAGCATTTAATCCATTCATATTTAAGGTAATTATTGATATGTATGTTCCTGTGACCATTTTCTTAATTGTTTTGGGTTTGTTTTTGTAGGTCTTTTTCTTCTCTTGTGTTTCCCACTTAGTGAGGTTCCTTTAGCATTTGTTGTAGATATGGTCTGGTGGTGCTGAATTCTCTTAGCTTTTGCTTGTCTGTAAAGCTTTTGATTTCTCCATCGAATCTGAATGAGATCCTTGTGAGGTAGAGTAATCTTCATTGTAGGTTTTTCCCTTTCATCAATTTATATGTGTCATTCCACTCCCTTCTGGCTTGTAGAGTCTCTGCTGAGAAATCAGCTGTTAACCTTATGGGAGTTCCCTTGTATGTTATTTGTCATTTTTCCCTTGCTGCTTTCAATATGTTTTCTTTGCCTTTAAATTTTGCCAACTTGATTACTATTTGTCTAGGCATGTTTCTCCTTGTGTTTATCCTGTATGGGTCTCTCTCCGCTTCCTGGACTTGGGTGGCTATTTCCTTTCCCACGTTAGGGAAGTGTTTGACTAATCTCTTCAAATATTTTCCCAGGTACCTTGTCTCTCTCTTCTCTGTCTGGGACCCCTATAATGGGAATGTTGTGTTTAGTGTTGTCCAGAGTTCTCTTAGGCTGTCTTCATTTCTTTGTATGCTTTTTTCTTTTCCGCAGCAGTGAATTCCACCAATCTGTCTTCCAGGTCACTTATCCATTCTTCTGCCTCAGTTATTCTCTTTTGATTCCTTCTAGTGTATTTTTCATTTCAGTTATTTTATTGTTCATCTGTGATTTTTTTGTTCCTTAATTCTTCTAGTTCTTTGTTAAACATTTCTTGCATCTTCTCGATCTTTGTCTCCATTCTTTTTCCGAGGTCCTGTATCATCTTCACTACCATGATTCTGAATCCTTTTCTAGAAGGTTGCCTATCTCCATTTCATTTGGTTGTTTTTTGGGGGTTTTATATTGTTCCTTCATCTGTTACGTAGCCCTCTGCTATTTCATCTTTCCTACTTTTCTGTGAATGTCATTTTTATTCCACAGGCTGCAGGATTGTAATTCTTCTTTCTTCTGCTGTCTGCCGTCTGGTGAATTAGGCTGTCTAAGAGGCTTGTGCAAGTTTCCTGATGGGAGGGACTGGTAGTGGGTAGAGCTGGATTTTGCTCAGGTAGGCAGAGCTCAGTAAAACTTCAATCTGCTTGTCTGCTGATGGGTGGGGCTGGTTTCCCTTCCGGTTGGTTGTTTGGCCTGAGGTGACCCAAAACTGGAGCCTACCCGGGCTCTTTGGTGGGGCTAATGGTGGACTCTGGAAGGACTCATGCCACAGAACACTTCCCAAAGCTTCTGCTGCCAGTGTCCTTGTCCTCACAGTGAGACACAGCCACCCCTTGCCTCTTCAAGAGACCCTCCAACACTAGCAGGTAGGTCTGGTTCAGTCTGCCCGGGGGTCACTGCTCCTTCCCCTGGGTCCCAATGCGCACACTACTTTGTGTGTGCCCTCCAAGAGTGGAGTCTCTGTTTCCCCCAGTCCTGCCAAAGTCCTGCAATCAAATCCTGCTAGCCTTCAAAGTCTGACTCTCTAGGAATTCCTCCTCCCATTGCTGGACCCCCAGGTTGGGAAGCCTGACTTGGGGCTCAGAACGTTCACTCCAGTGGCTGGACTTCTGTGGTATAAGTGTTCTTCAGTTTGTGAGTCACCCACCCAGCAGTTATGAGATTTGAGTTTATTGGGATTGCGCCCCTCCTACTATCTCATTGTGACTTCTCCTTTGTCTTTGGATGTGGGGTATCTTTTTTGGTGAGTTCCAGTGTCTTCCGCTTGATGACTGTTCAGTAGTCAGTTGTGATTCCGGTGCTCTCGCAAGAGGGAGTGAGAGCATGTCCTTCTAGTTAACCATGTTGAACCAATCTCCCCAAAGATTACTTTTTTAGTTTTTTGTTTCTTTAGCTGGTTAGCTGGTTTATGAGTTTTGATACTTTGCATTTTTGTTTTTTGCTGTTTTTGTTTCTGTTTTGTTTCTCTTGGCCAAAATACCTGATCAGAGTTAAGTCTGTGTACTTTTCAACATTAAAAATTTTTATTCTCTTGGCTGAAATCATTGTAAACATTTTACTGCTGCTCTAATAATACTCTTAAGAAAAGAGAGATACCTGTGTGAGTTTGTTTTTTAAAAAATGAGTTTTAAGTATAAAATTTGTATAATAGTGAGTCATGTCCAAATCTTCATTATGAAAATTGCCTGATTAAGAGATGTTATTCAGCAATTTATTATTAAGAAATCTAGCTTGGAGATTTATAAGATGTCTTACAGACTAATGGAGTTTTCATTTTGGAATGGAGTATTTCTTTTTTAAAAGTGGGGTAGTAGGCTATATTTTTAGGCCATCCTGGGGAAGCAATACCTGAGAAAGTAATTAGAATCAGTAGTTGGGCAAGGATTGGGATCAGTGCTCAGGAATGATCTACATAATTCTGATATCAAGGGAGCATCTCTTAGAGCCTTTCTCATCTTTTGGTGATTAATCAGATATTTAAAGTGAATACATTTACTTGATCTCATCTAGAGAGAATGTTTGAAAGTGCAACATATGAAGAAATCATTGTAGAGCTGCAAAGTTTTCTAACTTGGCTCCTCCCTAACAGATATCTTTGCCTCTGGTAAATTATCTTGCTTCCATTATTTTTCTAGATAACAATGCCCTTAAAACAGTTTTTATAAACCCTGAAAGTTGAGTTTAAATTCTCCTGGTAGGATCTATTATGACCGTTTTATTTTTCTTGTAAGGATAAATTTGTTTAGCAAAATATTTGAATTTCATGTGCTTGAGTGTGACTCTACTTGCTGTGTGTGTTACTTGTGTGTGTGTGTGAGAGAGAGAGACCTAGAGAATGGGTGGTGGTGGTGGATTTTTTCAGCTTTCCCAGCTATCAGTTCCGCTTCCTCCACTAACCAAGTGAGAAAATTAGTGGGCAGGCTAGCAAGATAACTCAGACTTACTGTAATACAGGTTTTCAAATTCTTATGTAGGGCAATATGAATAGTCATATAGCTTTCTTAGATCTTGTAAGATAACTTAGTATATGCCAGAGACCTACTTCCCATTAACCTTCCTAATGAGTTATTTTAATTGCTAAGTAAGTTATCTTACTATGAGCATAATCTCTCTAATTCATATATGGCATAGTTAGGCTCAGGGACAATTGGTCTGAAAGATTAATAGAATAATTACTAGGAAAGTTTTTCTTTGGGGTTAGTACATGTCAGACACTATTCTAAATGTTTTGTGACTTTTTACCTATTCCAATCTTTACTTCTGAGGAAGGTAATGCTATTAATACCCTTATTTTGCAGATGGGGAAATTGAGGCTTTAAGAGATTTTATATACTTGCTTAAGGTTACACAGCTATTAAGTGACAGACCTGGAATTCAGACCCACACAGTCTGACTCTAGAGCCAACACTCTTAACCAGTTGCTTTCCCGAAAAAAGGGGAAAGCTGATTTTTATGTAGAAAGAAATGCTGGATTTTTATTTAGAAAAGTAAGTTAAAGACTTTAGCCTCAGGCTGTGGTTTATCCACTGAAACTCATGAATCAGAAATCTTTGGTGTAGGCTTATCTTGGAGCCATTCATTTTCTTGTTCATGGACTTTTATGCTTGCTCCTCAGCTTTCTGGCATATGATGGAGGACAGAGCTCCAGTTAAGATGCCCATCATGTGCAACATGTCAGCACCCTGAAGAGTTGTGATGGGTGAGGAGTAATTGAGACTAATACTGATGCTTTATGAAAATTACTGCCAGATGCTGGCAGAGTTCTGGGAGGTCTATTATGTTACATGCACGTTGCTGTTGTAGTTTCTGAAGTAGTTTATAGATTTCTTGATTTTTCTGTGATATTTACATGACTATGGATGTCTAAATTTAGTGGTTCATTTACTTTTGATTGCAAATAACTAATGAGACTGACTGAGGATTTTTCTTTATTTAGTCAGCTACTTGAAAGTGTAATTTAAGGGGAGAAAAAAGACCTTATCAGTTTGACTATCTGTGCCAAAGATGATGCTTTGACATAATCATTGCCAGTGCTGCAATCTGTTTCCTAAAGCTTTAATCCATCAAAGGATGTAAAGGCCACCCGATGAAGTGGTTGGAACATGGGACCATCCAGTTGTTTAAATTCTGTCCTTACTACTTACCTTTAATGCAATTCCAAGTAGGTTTCTTACCTCCCCTGAACCTTCTTTTTCTCCACGGCAAAATGGAAATCATTTCATGGACATTGTTCAGAGGATTCACAAAGCCTAATCATCTCTGATCAGAGGGTCACACTGAGAATGATCCCAAGTCTAGGCACCTTCTCTCTGACCGCTACAGACTATTCTTCCTTCTTATTCTTTACATATTTCATGTTACTGAGGACTACAACATACAGTAGTATCTAGTGCCCAGTTTTTATTCCTGGATTGGACTGTGGCTCTGACTGCTCTTACACTAGTAACCCAAACTTGTAAACAAAAGAAGGGACTGCAGAGACAATGTGATATAGTGCACTGCTTTCCAGATTTGCCTGCTAATAACAGTCACATAGGTCATATAGATTTCCAAGTTCTTTCCTTAGAGATTCTTATTTAGTAGGCCTGAAGTGGGACACAGTAGTATATGTGTTTTAACTAGAGATCCAGACAAGGCAAGCATGGAAAACATAAGAATAAGTTTTAGAGTTGATAGATCTGAGTTTAAATCCCTTTGCCACTTATGAGCTATGATATCATTTAACTTTCCAAGACCTAGCTTATAGGTGCCTAGTACGGATGTCAGGTATGTTTCTCATAGCTTTGCTGATGGAGTCCAGAATAAGTAAACATTAAATGCCCAGCTCCTTGCTTCACTGTTCTGCCACCTCTTAACATTTTCCAGTGGTGTGCTGTTAATATTTAACAACCAGCTCTCCAGAAAAGCAGGCCCTATGTTTGCCTATTTCTGCAGTGTAAATACACCCACATCGGCTGATCTCAAGCTACCACAATTGCATCATTTAGTGCAGAGTGGAGAAGAGATGTGCACATTCAGCTTTTGTGAGCTGGAAAGAGCTGTTCCAGCACAAACCTTATATCCAACAGTTGTTTTTCTCTCCTGCATTTCCCTCTCCTCTTCTTGCCCCCCTTTCCTCTCTTGCTCTCTGAAAGTGGAATTAATTGTTACATCATTACTTCATATATTTTACTTTAAAGGACACAACATGAAATCTGCCCTCTTAACAGATTTTTCATTTACAAAACATTTATTGTATATCTCCTGTATTAGGTACCAAAAATGCATAGAAGATTATTACAATTCAATCTCTATGCTTCATATCTGTCCAGATGAACAAGATGGAAGGAAAATCATGCCACTTGGGAAAAAATGATTATACTGCAAATGAGTGGTTTACACTTTCAACTGAACTCCCAAGCACTTCCTATTAATCCTTCTGTCCACCTCATTTTCCTGCATATTCTCTCTCTTTTTGTCCTTTACTTTGCTCTACTGGTTGTCCCGTTTCTTTCCTCTATGCATTGTCAACTTCTTTCTCTTTGTTGCCTTAGTCAAGTCTCTCCCACCTTAAAAAATGACAAAAACAATATCAAATAACGAAAAAACTGACATGACTCCTGGTCCTTTATACTTAAAATTCTTGAAACAGTAGTAAGCTCTCTGTGTCTTTATTTCTTCCCCTTACATTCTTTGGTGCTCACTTTTGCCATTAGACTTCTGCCCTACACTTTAGTGAAACTGTTTTTGGTAAAGCTATGTCGACAAATGCAATGGGCACATCGAAGCCCTTATCTTGCTGGACTTCTCTGTAGCCACCGACATTGCCAATCTATCCCTCCTTGACAATCTTCTCTCACTCACTTCTGTGCACATTATTGGCCTGGTTCTTTGCAGCCTTATGATCATATATCTAGACTCTGACTTACTCACTAGATTTTTACCCACTATTTCAGTGGTTTTGAAACTTTAGCATGCATTAGAATCACCTGGAGTATTTGTTAAAACACGGATTACTGGACCCCGATTCTTGTCTTCTTTAGGTCATGGGTAGAGAATGAAAATTTGTATTTCTAACAAATTTCCAGGTGATGCTGATCCTGCTGGTCCAGGACCCACACTTCAAGAATCATTGCTTTAACTCCACATTGGGCTCCTCTTTTACTTCCTGCCCCTAAATATTAATTTGGCTTGTGATTTACACCTGGACCTATTCTTCTTCTCACTAATGACATTGTGTCTAGGTGAACTTATCTCTTGTCATGGTTTTAATGCTTATGTTGTCTGACCGCAAAGATGCTTTTCTCTTGTAGATCTCATGACTATCTTCAAATTAAGATATCCAACTGTGTGCTAGACATCTATTAAATGTCCCATAAGAACATGACTTGCTCATGGTTAATCAGCTGAAATTTGCATCTAAGTCTGTTTGAACCCGATGCCCCTACTTTTAACCACTTACTTTTATTGGCCTCTCATCCCTTTTATGATTGCACTAGTTCAAACCTCCTTCATCTTTGAGAAGATGAAGCCTTCTGTGTCATGGTCCCCAAGACCATCACCAAGTTTGATGTTTCTCTAAGAGGATTTGCAGGCCTCAGCAAGTAGTTGTATTCATGGCCATGATTTATTACAGTGAAAGGATATCACACTAAATCAATAAAGGCAAGAGGCACATTGGGTAGAGCCTGGAGGAAACCAAGCACAAGATTCCAAGGATCCTCTCCCAGTGGAGTCACATAAGACATGTGTATGTCCTCCAGCAGTGATTTGTGACAACATGGGTGAAATGTTATCTACTAGGGAAGCTCATTGGAGAACCGTGTCCAGGGTTTTATCGGAGATTGACTACATACACACTCCCTACCTGACACATACCAAGATTCTAGTCACCCAGAAGGAAATCAGGTGTTCAGCATGAACTTTGATTGTTTGCACAAACAGTTTAGACACAGTTACATATTCTTATCAGGGAATGCTGGGAACCCTCCTGAAATTGATGTTCCCAGATGCCAGCTTCCCAAGGGCCAACCTTGTGTAGAACTTTGTAAGGATTGCAGTCTCCAGCTGTTATGTTAATTCTTTTCTCTGTACCTTCTGATGAGTCTTTCTCTATAGTATCTTTTACTCTCTCATTGCCGTCTCCACCCAGCAGCAGAGTGAGACATTTAAAATGCAAATCTGATCTTATCCTTCCTTGGCTTAGTATTCTTTGTATCTTTTCTAGTTCTCAATAAATGAGATAAAAGGGACTGACTAGGAGAAGTCTTTGGGATCATCATTGTTATTGCAATTAATGTGTTCTGGTTTTGTAATGTGAGATATTCACTCATTTATTTTAACTTTAGGACTTGTAAGAGTTTCCCATTGAATGCCATGGTGGGGAATCGCCTTTTCCACTACTGCTCATTTTCTGGACAGAATTGATGTCTCCTGACTTTGAGCTATCTTAACAATTTAAGTTTTCCTCTCATGGCACTCTCTCTCCTAGATTATTGTTATTTGTGTGCATATCTCATCTCTATATTATAAGGTCTTCGAGAAAATGATTCATGTCTCACTCTCTTTATTCCTCAAATTAATCCCCAATAGCTAAATATTTATCACTTAGCTTGCAATAAGTATGTTGAATAAGTGAATAAATGACTAAAAGTGAAAATAATGGTTTGTGTTTTATCCTGAAAAAGTTACTTGTCTATTTTTATAAGTAGCCATTTTTTAATATTATTCAGGTTAAAAATATTTAAAAATTAAAAGAAACATAGAAGGATATTTAAGAAGAAATTAATTACAATTCCCTATTTTTAAAATACCTAGTCTTGTACTTTGATTTAGTGAAACTAGATTTAAGTGCATTATTTGTTTTCATTCTCTGAATCAATTTTTAAGTAATTAGAGGTTTTTATTTTCATTTTCTCCCTCTGAAACTACATTTCTGTGAAAATTTTTGCTTAATTAGGGCTGTGCTAAATTATATATGCCAGTCTTAATTTTTAAGTGAAAGTATTGGATTTCTGCATAGCCAAAGAAACTACAATTTATCTTGGCATCAGAAATTGAGATTAATTAGTACTCTCAAGTGATACTTTGATTTTTCTTGTCAGTTAGGCAAATATATATACTCTCAGTGTCCTGATAAAGACAATGGTGAGAATATATAATTTGTTCATGGTAAATAATTTTTTGTGTTTATCAGGCTTTTCACTAGTAACCTGTATGTACGTTCTTAATAGTAAAATCAAAAGCTCTTAGATTTGCATAGAAGAAGTTAACCAAAGAGAATTTGACTCACAGATATTGCTAGGTTATATGTGTGTGTGCATTTATGAGTTGGTAATTTCTCCATATAAATATAAAATAAATATATAGATTGTTAAGCAAATGTATATACTTATGAAGATATTATCAAGCCTTCATGGGCTGCTGTCACTTTTGAAATGCTGAGGGTGAAATGTTAAACTCTCGTATCTGTTGTGTGATGAAAGTCTTTTGAGAACATGCTATTGTCATGTGTCTGTGGCAATCAAAAGCATGTTGTCTCTGGCTACAATATGGAGATGTATGGTAGCAGCACCATGCTCCATTCTAATGGCACTTTATCTAGTCTACTGTGACAAATAATTCTATTCAGCTTGTCAGTAGTGACAGCTGAGACTTTTTGCTTAGATGCGTTGACAGTGCTTGTATTAAACAGCTAGAGCCATATACTCCATTAAGTTTCTATAAAATGAACTGTCTGCTTCTTGCTGTTTTGCTGATAGTGGCAACAGTTGTAAGCTAATCCTCTCCAGTTGTGGATTGCTTGACAGAGTGCTTTCACTCATCGGCAGGTAGTAGATCTCATAGTTTTAGTAGAGTGGCTACAAGTGGCAAGACATCATTTGTTTCCTAACAGTTTTTTTTTTTTAGCAGTTATTTACTCTAAATTAGGCTGCAAATATGTCCCTAAATAGGATAAAAAACGGACTTTCTAGATGGTGAAGTGATTGATGGTTTTTTCACAACACATTATTCATAGGCTCTTGATGCAAAAGACATAAACATGAGAAGGGTATGTCTCTGATTATGTCTACATTGAAGAACATGTGCATTAATGAAAGCTTCACATTCCTTAATATGTTTAAGTAAATTTAAAAGAAAATAGATAAGTAGTCTTCAGTTTCTTAAGCAAAATCATGTCATTGGAAATACCGATACCTGATTGTTTTCAATATACGGGGAAGATATAACTTTGGATTGTTTTCTCCTTTAAATGAATGGTAATTTCTTTAAGCTATTTCTTATTACATTTATGCATTTTATTAAACTCTTGTGTTTCTTTAGTTTCTCCTCCACAGGAAGGTATAAGTGTGATAATCCTTCTGTAGGTGCTACAAAGACCACTTTTGTCAACATATATCTTTGAACTTGATTTGAAAAGCCAATGAAAACCTTGGTGCTCTATTTGTAAGGCAGCTTTTACATTCTACCTGTCATCCCTGGGCATTATCATGATGGAGTAAGTCTTTGAAGAGGACAAATAAGGACAGATGTCTTTAGAAGTTTGAACATTAATTTTGATAGAAGTTTAGGCACTGAATTCTTAACTAATTGAATTCTTAAAAGAAACTGCATGTAGGAATGACATATTCATATTCTTTGTAGTATTCCTTTTTTCACGAAAGTTAATCTAAGCCCTTATAATATATAATGTTATATAACAACCTCTTATAATGCATCATTGGATATATTATGCCTTAGAGCACTTCAGTGAAATACGAAAATTTTGGTATGGTTTCTGAACACATTTTTTTTTTTTTTGCAGATATTAGTGAGTATATAGTTTTGGAAATTAAATTTTGCTCCTGTCCCCAAAGCTTTTAGATCTCTAGCTTAGGATGAAGTACATTTTCAGTTATATATGAAGAATCCTTAATGCATTGTTATCTTTGTCCTAGAGTATATAAACCCTTTGCATTAATGTTCTAAAGATGAGGAAGAATTTTATTCAACTGGATTGGGGACATTTTATGGTCTAATAGACTGTTCTCCAGTATGGAATTCATTAACTCTTCAAACTACATAGCTAACAATTAGAGATTTAAAAGCAGTAATCTTACAAATGACTTAGTGCTCTATAATAGTGCATTTACCTCAGACAGGTGACTATTTCCTGCTGTAGGCCATTCTTCAGGCAAGGTTTCCCTAAGGCAAGGAAAATTACTTTATTTTTGTAGGAGCAAAAAGGGTTTTGATGAATCAGAAGGTAGACCCAGAAGAGGCTTGCCCACAGGTCCAGCTGTACATTAGTTGGGAAGGAGCTGTTAGGTGACTTTGACGAATAAAATGTGTACCCTTCCTTTTAAGAGAGATTGGGAACTGGGTCTGACCTGCCCTTCTATCAGTTATTAGAAAGACATCTTCTAGTGATGGTTTAGACAGCATCCCACAAATCTTTCTGCCCCCAGCTTTTCTGCCTGTGGTTCACTTTGAAATGTTAGTTGTGCCAGATATGGATAGAGATGATTTTTCTCCCTCCACTACTTCTGTTAATAAAAATAGATTGAAAGAGTCAGGGAAAGCAGGAAACAGTCCCAAAGAAGTAGATCACAACTGAAAGGATTCAAGAAATGTCTTTTGGGGAATTAAGGAAGATTTTTAATCTTCTTATGAGCCCAAGAAAAAATTGCAGGAGAATCATGTTTGCTTTTCTTAGAGACCTATATCACTGATTTTATTAGCAAAGCTTGTGCTTAGTATAACTGACTTTTGTGTATGATGTTTCTCTCCCTCCCCTCTACGCCTATTGCCTCTTGTCCTCCATCTCAATCTCTATCTTCATCTCTCTCCTACTGTTAACAACATTTGGGATCTGTGCTAGGATCTTAAATGTACATTTTAAACTGAGAGAAATACCTAATATGTGTGAGACACTTAAAATTTGCTAAATAACTGTGAAAACAGATCCATAATTTTTATTTTATTAAGTCAAATTATAGCTCTGAACCTTATCAAAAGGATCTAGAACAATGAAACTAAAATTTTGCACAATACTTTGAAAGTGTTCTGTGGAAATTTAACCCCAGAGCACAGAAGTAAATCTCAACCATTTATGTGGTACTTAAATCAATTGTGTAATAACATCCTATAAATTACATATGAATACAAAAGAACTAGTTCCCACACAAAGAGGACCTAATTTGACCTCCTGTACCCAGATGTGAATCTCAGGGTATTTATGGAGTGCCCGTAGGGTATATAACACAGTACTTGATGTTGTAAGTGTATGTTTTGTCAAAGGTATAATAAATCAGGTGGGAAATATAAAATGATCATTAATTTTAACACTGCAAGGAATCTACCCAATTACTTCAGATTACACTTAAGAAAGCAACAGAACATATAAATATAGGGTGCTTTAAAGTGAAGTTGGAAGTAGGGCAAAGACTTTTATAACGTCGTACCGTATTGTTATTTAATTGGAAATAGCAAGGTGCATTTTTTGAAGAGGCCCTGAATGATGGCTGACTGATAATACATCATCTCAGAGTATTTCTGTGGTGTTCTGGGACCATTCATTGAGAGTCATTCTGAATTTAAGCTGGAAATTGCAATTTGTGGTACCAAAAGGTATGTATATACTTCCAATGAAATAGAAAACTATGTCCTCTCTGTGTTAGTATCCAGAGGACACACTGGTTGGGGGTTAAATCTGATGGCAAAATTACGTGAGTTTCTTATCCACCATATACCTACAGTTCTGGGGACTGCCAAAAAAGTGATACTAGTAGGCCTCCCAGTAACAAAGCCTCTGCAGTGTGTGCCAGCTGCTCCTAGGATGGAAAAGTGGATCCCAGCAACAGTTAGACGTTCTCCATAATAGAAGAATAGCTGATTTCTATTTTTGGTGTCTTTGTATTTTTGATTACTTGTATAGAAACATTTCAATATACACACATTTGGATTTTTGTATGTTTAATTTATATACACCGATGATGTAGTTTTAGTACTCATTCAATATTAATACTCAGTGTGAAAAATAGTAAGCATGCATGTCAAGGTTAAGTAAGTGATTAAACTGATAAAATTTGAAATTTTTAATTTAATGTAGTCATTCAACTTTTGGGGGGTACCAGGTACTCTGCAAAGACCCAGTAATACAAAAATGAATAAGATAGGTTCTGCCTTAAATCAGTAAATCTAGTGGGAAAGGCTTTTAGTCAATTATTATTTTAGCTTATTGAGAGAGTGAATTTGATTGACAAAACGCAGTCCACATTTTCTTATCTAACTCAGAATATTTTTGCATACTTACAGAAATAATTCACTTAGCATTTTAAAAATATGTCTTGGGGCCAAGCTCTGTGCTATTTGTGTACCTTAAGAAGAACACTAAAGAAAAAATAAATCATAAATTTAATCATTGGATTCTCATTACGGTTCTCTTTTTAATTATAGTTTTATATGGGGATAGAAAAATTTGGACATTTGTAGATAACCTGTATAATTTAATGTAAGACAGTGTATGATAGTAAAAATGCTTCTTTACTGGAAAGGATCTTTACGTAGCACAGCATCTATTTGACCTGTCAATCCAATTTTGGGTAATAATAAAAACAAACTGTATGTAAGTAATGGAATTGATCAGCATCCAAAAGAGATCATCCTGACATTATTAATTAGACCTACATCTACAGAGTAGCTCTTTCTTCTATTATAGATACTAGTATCTATCACAGATAACCCTTCCTTGAAGGGTTAAATGAAACAGGCATTTTTAGTTCTACATAAAAAACTACTAGTTTAGCAGATGCAAGAATCAGGGCTGATTTGCCAAGGATAATTTATAAACTGGGTGGGGAGTTGACCTATCTTCTTTTTGATACAATTGAAAAAATCAATTAGTATAACTCTGCTTATATACTTTTTAGTCTGTATCTAGTTTATACAGTCTCTAAAAGGGGAATATATGATACATGAACTTGTCCTCTAAAAAGGATCATAACTAGCTATACTCCATCTTCACTGAGGTTAAGAGAAGAGAAAAATATTACATGTAGAAGAAAGAAACTGGTTTAAACACAAAGAAGAAATTCTTAATAGCATTGAATCCAGAACTGGCTATCTAAGAGGTTTTAACTGTTTCTTTCTGGATGACTTTTAAGAATGTACTAGATAGTAACTCAACATGGATAGGTATATACAAAATGATTTCCCGAGGTCAGTACTGCTCCATAATTCTGTGCTTTCAGTATCCATTTTAAAATTTGTTCCATAAATTGCTTGTCCACTTTTAGTAAATTGCTGCATTTCTTAGCTAGAGGGTTGAATAAAGATTCTCATGAATTCAGTGACGCTGTACTTGTGGCAAAAAAGTATGAGGTAAATATCAAATTATTAAATTCTCTCAACACTCCATGATCTCCATCCACTGGGGCTTTAAAATTTTTTTATTTATTCTGCTTAATTAGGTATCCCAGTCATAAATAAGGTTTTTGTTTACTGTAACACAGCAGTACCTAGAAGGAAGGTCTTTGCGTTAAAGCAGTTATTTCCTGCCCTAAGGACTACATGAATCTACACAGCTCAGGACTCAACCTTGGGTTGATCTACTGTAAAGAATCAAGAAACACATGAAAGGTTCTGTAGTGTTATAGGCTAAAGAAGAGTGATATCTTCCTTTTTCTGAGGCAAAACTTTTGAACTGTTCTTTATAGCTTCTACTTTATTTGGTGATCACAACAAAATAAGCTCAAAAGCACCTTGAATGTCTTCAATATAATTTGTCAAAAAATTTCTTATCTGGTCCCATCTACATTAAGACTTAATTCTTATAAGGATTATTTTAGTTATAAGAACAACTGTTAAAAGAAAAGTACACATTGGCTTAAGTAACTGTAACAGCTTCTAGTACTAACAACAGTTTTAAAAGCTAACAACCGTTAGTAAAACCAATGTCAAAGAAAAGGATATTTAAGAAACTAAAATAGGTACATTAACCATCCAGTGCATATGACAGAAAGCTTACAAATAAATAATGGTGGTTGAGTCTAATTCTTAAAAAAAAAATTAGTGCAGAGATGGTTCAAAACAAAAACAAATGTTACCTTTTTTAACACTCCCACCAAGAGTGAAGCAGAAGCAATCCCTCATAGATATTGAAGTTAGATTTATGTCAGTATTTACTAATGGGACTCAGATGGGTAGATCATATTGCTTCTACTGTCTTGTTACAGATGTTTGGTGATATTGTTTAAATTCAAATATGTATTTTCTCTTTAAATGGTCTGAGCCGGATTTTCATTTATACATTATATTTGAAATTAGCTTGAACACACTTTCCAATCCCAACATCCTGGGTGTCCTTGACTTTTCACTGTTGCCTTTCTATCTTTTTATATTTACAGTTGAAAAGTTGATGCCAAATTTTGTAAAACATGTTCTCTTCCATGCTGAGATCCTCTATGCCAACAATCTCCCTGGAGCGTGTGCTTTTGTAATAAGCCCTGAAAATGGGAACTGATAATGGAAATACTGGCAGCCCTTTATACAACAGGGGTGCTAGCCTGTGTTGCTGTAATTAGGAATCTGATTAGAAATAAGAGATGCTTTTGGTCTTCAATTTCAAGCTATGAAATGAAGGGATTTGAGTTGTCTCGCTTTTGGCAGTCGTCAAATTTCAGTCATACTGCAGCTTTCTGAGTCTGGCCACGCAGAGCCTGTTCTTTGAATGTGTTTTCTAAGCAAATGGTAACTGTGCTTTCTTATTCTGTTTGTAACACTTTTTAAAAATAATTATTACCCTGATTGTCTTCTTAATGTTTTCAGATGTTATTCTCTTATTTATTCCCACCATTTCCAGAGTTGAGTGTCTTCCCATCTATGCTATAAAACATAAACTAGCAAAATAATAACAACAATATTTACTAAATACTTAGTGTGTACTGGGTACTAGACTTGGTGAATTATGTGTATTTCTAAGTTAATTCTCTTATGAATTCTATGAAGTAGATATTATTATTATCCCCATTTTATAAATGAGAGAAACACAATCATATAGTGAAAAAGTGATAGAGCCTGTATTCTCCATCACCGTGCTGTATCACCGCACTGTATTACAAAGTATTTCATCCACAGAAAATAATTTAAATTAAGTCAACATTAATCCCCTTGGTCATTCATCCAAATTCATCTGCTTTCATTTGATAAATATTAATTGAAGCCCTATATGTGCCAGACATTGTGTAAGCCTCTGGGAATGAAAACATTGAGTCCAGTCCCTGCCCTTGCAATTCTTACAGACAAACTAAATACAATATTAACAGTGCCTAAAACTACGGATACCAAAATGTGGGCAAGTCACCCCAGGTGCTGTAGCCAATGTGCAGGGGTGCTGCAAAATATTTAAAACACAGCACCGTCCATTGGATGTTGCATGAACTACTTTGGATTTGTGTGTATTTTTTTCAAATGACTATTAAATTAATATGACATGAATACTTCTTCAGGTTTTTAGACCTAACCACTTAATAAATAAAACTCATCAGTATTTCTTTTGGCCTAGAAGAGTATGAAAAAAATTATTAAGAACATTATGAACAGAACAAATTTAGGAATCTCTGGCCTAAGGAAGGGAGTTTCATATTTTCATCAGAGCAATTTAAAGAATGAACCAAACAAAGCTGAGCTAGGGAACTCTTTTTTTTAATAATTTTTTAAATAGATTTATTTACTTTTATTTATGTTTGGCTGCGTTGGGTCTTCGTTGCTGCTCGCGGGCTTTCTCTAGTTGCAGTGAGCAGGGGCTACTCTTCGTTGTGCTGTGGGGGCTTCTCTCTGGGGTGGCTTCTCTTGTTGCAGAGCATGGGCTCTAGGCGCGCAGGCTTCAGTAGTTGTGGCACGTGGGCTCAGTAGTTGTGGTTCACAGGCTCTACAGCGCAGGCTCAGTAGTTGTGGTGCACGGTCTTAGTTGCTCAGTGGCATGTGGGATCTTCCTAGACCAAGGATCGAACCCGTGTCCCCTGCATTGTCAGGCGGATTCTTAACCACTGCGCCACCAAGGAAGTCCCTGAACTAGGGAACTCTTATAGGAACTCAGGATTCAGGACAACAAAATGAGACTGTGAAATTGATTATGAAAGTAATACCCAGTTGGGGATGCAGAAATACTTCCATATTTTTCTCACAAGGTTATTTAAATAAATCTCATTTAAAGGAGTTTGAGTGGCTTCAGAATAATGGTTAATTTGAATTCAAATTATAAAAGATTTTTAGGAAATAGGTAAAATTGCTTTTGTTTTAGTGAGCTAATTATATATTTTGGCTTATGTGTAAATAATAAAAACATAATGGGCTATCAATCTTATTAATTTGGAGATGGCGGTTTTTGATGCTTTATGCTATTGCCTTTAAATTTAGGCAAACTGAATGCACTGAATAGGAAGAGCATATTATGCTGTCACCTTAAGAATGCATGACTATAACGTGTCAGTGGATAGGCAGACATCTCATAGAAAAAAAACTAAATCTGAGGCAGAGATGTATTTGACAGTCCACTGTCTACACACTTTTAGTTTCCTCTAGTTCAGAATTGCCACAAGCTTTGCTAGTAATTTGAGTCCTAGAGCATGTAGAAATTGCTAGCAGTGTTCCCCTAGCTACTTTTTCATGAAAAGATGATTATGTGATGCTAAGAGGATTTGTTGACAAGAGGGAGAATTTTTATTGAGTAAGTCTGCTTTCAAGGGAAAAAAAAAAAAAAAAAAAGAAGAGTCAATGGAAAATAGCAGTTGAATCATTTTCTGGAAGATTAGAGAGATTACCACTGGGACTTGCTCCCATTATCTCAGAGCTAAGGCTTAACTATGTTTTTTCATATCACCAAGTGAGGGGGTGAAGGATGAGAGAACATGAATGATCCATCAGGGAGAACATATGTAGGAAAAAACAGTATTCATGGAATACATGATTACACGTAAGGTCTCTATATGTGTGTATAAACGGTAGGGTGGCATTATAGAAAAGGTCATTTTTGATTAAGAGAAGGTCTGGACTCAACTCTTATTTATGCCCTTTAATTATAAATATGATCTTAAGGTTGTTACTTAACCTTGTTAAGCCTCAGTTTCCACAGCTGTAAAAGAACATTGTAGGAAGGAATAAATGAGACAATATGGGTAAAAGACTTAGGGCAGAGGGAAGTTTGTATATAATGAGTTTGATCTCTCACATTTAACTGCTAGTAAAAAAGTCACTAATAAGATATACAAAACAGAAGTTGACTTTTTTCCTGTTATAAAAATGTCTGGAAAGTTACTGTCCTCATCTGGTAAGGTGGCTTCATAATTTCATTAGCATTCAGCTTTCTGCTTCATTATCCATGGCATGAGACTCTCAAGATCTGATCCTGATTCAAGATGGTACTGAAGCTCTGGCCGTCATAGTCAGATTGGAAGCAGAAAGCAGGAAGAAACGGAAAAAGGAAAAAAGAAAAAGGGATGTGATAGCTATCTATGCCCCTTTAAATGAGGTTTCCTGAAGATACTTTCCAACTACTCATTACAGTTCTTTAGCTGTAACTTAGTGACATGGCCCAACTAGTCTGGAAAATGTTGCCTCTTAGCTGGATACACGCATTTCTGGAATTACACAAGGTCCTCTTAAAAAGTTCTCTTAGACTGAAGAGGAGGATGGGCAACTCATGTTTTCTCACATAAGCTCTAAATATTACTCATTTAACATAAGCCTTTATTTCTTCACTACTAAACTGAGTATAATAATATCTGCTTTCTTGGATTGATCAGAGGATCACATGAAATTGTATGTGCCAAAGTTACAGTCATCATTTGTTGTATAAATATAAAAACATTAATGTTTCAATTCTAAGGTATTATTTAGCATCTATTTAATGTGTTTAAATTGCTCTCATTTCCAGATTTCTAGTGAACTTCTTGAATATTTTTGATGCTTCTGTTATCAGAAACTAACAATATTTTAATTTTTAACATTCTTATATCAATTTTATGATTGTTTCTGGGATCTTAATGAATTTATATAACAAGTGATTCAAACTTTCCTTCTACAATGTAAATAAGAACCAAATTACTTTATATAAAACTTTATAAAATGCAATTCATCCAAATTTGCTTGGAAAATAGAATGATCCATTTAGTAGTAAATTTAGATTAGCATTGTGTTTAACACATAATAAAAATTAGAATAAAGTTTGCTAACATTTTACTTAGCACAGTTTAAAATTTCAGGAAACAGCTATCTATTTCAAGATCTTTTGAAATATTTGTTAAAGGTTTTACAACTGATGATACATTTATGCATATACATATCTCATTTCCTCATAAAAATAATACTAATTATGTAAGTTTATAAATTTTTTTAAAAGTTGGGGGAGAAATAAGAACTGCTCAAGGAGCCACAGATCATTTTAGAATTATTATATAAATTCTATTCTTCTAAGTTCAGTGTATTTCATTCTATGACAATGATCTCCATTTTGAACATCAGGTATATCATCATTGGCATCATGTGGAGATTGGACTGCACTGATTCTATGTCATAAAACTACCATGTCAATTTCAGAATAATTAATAGTTTCCTGGATTGCAATCTCTAAAAGGCAGAATTATATTGTCATATGTAACTTTGAGAGTGCCTATATATAGTTACTCAAACATTTTTGAGTACTGTATTTGCTTTTTCCAGCTACTAGCCTTTAAGTGGAATTATTTAAAATTAAGTAGTTTATTGAAACACTGTTACATCTTTGTGTTCACATTGCTATTGTTACCTAGGGACACTATATTCTGCATCCTCTTCAGAAAGTCCTTCTCTGTTGATAACATTTTCATATAGATTCTGAGGTAGTGAATATTTATAGATAGAATGATCTAGATAATATCCTCAGAATTCTATTTTTATAAGTTTTTTTATTTAGTGGCTGTAAGTTGAAAATTCAAATCATTCCTTTTTAATGTCCATAATATTTATACAATAACCAAAACCAAAAATCCATAAAATATTGAAAAATTGGTGTTATTTTTTCATTTTGAAGGCATTTTGCTTTTATAAAACAAAACTAATCTGAAAAAATTTCAAGTGGTAAGAAAAATTTAGTGAAATTTGAGAAAAAATTTTAAACTTTGGAAACCAGTTTTTATCCTAAATAAATAATCAGAAATGTACACAAGGATGCTTACATATTGTTCACTGAAATGTATTTATACTTGTAAAGGAGGTTGTGTTGGAAAATGGCACAGAACTATACATACAGCTAATTGTAATTGTGGTTTACAGAAATACACACACACATACACACACACACAACCACACACACTTTATTTGAAATAGACTGGAAGACTATCCCCCACAGAGTTAGTATCTTTATCAGTGGAATGAAGGTTAGGTCATTTTATCATTTGTGCTTTTACATACTTTTCAAAGTTTCAATAATTAAAATGCACTTAACTATAACATGACAGAATAAAAAATGTTTAATGTGGTTAATTAAAAAATATTTACTGATAAAAATGCACCAGACCTAACAAATGAAGAGGAAATAGGCAGTCTACCTGAAAAAGAATTCAGAATAATGATAGTAAGGTTGATCCGAAATCTTGGAGATAGAATGGACAATAGAATGGACAAAATGCAAGAATCAGTTAACAAGGACCTAGAAGAACTAAAGATGAAACAAGCAACGATGAACAACACAATAAATGAAATTAAAAATACTCTAGATGGGATCAATAGCAGAATAACTGAGGCAGAAGAACGGATAAGTGACCTGGAAGATAAAATAGTGGAAATAACTACTGCAGAGCAGAATAAAGAAAAAAGAATGAAAAGAACTGAGGACAGTCTCAGAGACCTCTGGGACAACATTAAACGCACCAACATTCGAATTATAGGGGTTCCAGAAGAAGAAGAGAAAAAGAAAGAGACTGAGAAAATATTTGAAGAGATTATAGTTGAAAACTTCCCTAATATGGGAAAGGAAATAGTTAATCAAGTCCAGGAAGCACAGAGAGTCCCATACAGGATAAATACAAGGAGAAATACGCCAAGACACATATTAATCAAACTGTCAAAAATTAAATACAAAGAAAGCATATTAAAAGCAGCAAGGGAAAAACAACAAATAACACATAAGGGAATCCCCATAAGGTTAACAGCTGATCTTTCAGCAGAAACCCTACAAGCCAGAAGGGAGTGGCAGGACATACTGAAAGTGATGAAGGAGAAAAACCTGCAGCCAAGACTACTCTACCCAGCAAGGATCTCATTCAGATTTGATGGAGAAATTAAAACCTTTACAGACAAGCAAAAGCTGAGAGAGTTCAGCACCACCAAACCAGCTTTACAACAAATGCTAAAGGATCTTCTCTAGGCAAGAAACACAAGAGAAGGAAAAGACCTATAATAACGAACCCAAAACAATATAGAAAATGGGAATAGGAACATACTTATCGATAATTACCTTAAATGTAAATGGACTAAATGCTCCCACCAAAAGACACAGACTAGCTGAATGGATACAAAAACAAGACCCTTACATATGCTGTCTACAAGAGACCCACTTCAGACCTAGAGACACATACAGACTAAAAGTAAGGGGATGGAAAAAGATATTCCATGCAAATGGAAACCAAAAGAAAGCTGGAGTAGCAATTCTCATATCAGACAAAATAGACTCTAAAATAAGGACTATTAAAAGAGACAAAGAAGGACACTACATAATGATCAAGGGATCGATCCAAGAAGAAGATATAACAATTGTAAATATTTATGCACCCAACATAGGAGCACCTCAATACATAAGGCAAATACTAACAGCCATAAAAGGGGAAATTGACAGTAACACATTCATAGTAGGGGACTTAAACACCCCACTTTCACCCATGGACAGATCACCCAAAATGAAAATAAATAAGGAAACACAAGCTTTAAATGATACATTAAACAAGATGGACTTAATTGATATTTATAGGACACTCCATCCAAAAACAACAGAATACACATTTTTCTCAAGTGCTCACGGAACATTCTCCAGGATAGATCATATCTTGGGTCACAAATCAAGCCTTGGCAAATTTAAGAAAATTGAAATTGTATCAAGTATCTTTTCTGACCACAACGCCATGAGACTAGATATCAATTACAGGAAAAGATCTGTAAAAAATACAAACACATGGAGGCTAAACAATACACTACTTAATAATGAAGTGATCACTGAAGAAATCAAAGAGGAAATCAAAAAATACCTAGAAACAAATGACAATGGAGACACAACAACCCAAAACCTGTGGGATGCAGCAAAAGCAGTTCTAAGGGGGAAGTTTATAGCAATACAAGCCCACCTTAAGAAGCAGGAAACATCTAGAATAAACAACCTAACCTTGCACCTCAAGCAATTAGAGAAAGAAGAACAAAAAAACCCCAAAGCTAGCAGAAGGAAAGAAATCATAAAAATCAGATCAGAAATAAATGAAAAAGAAATGAAGGAAACAATAGCAAAGATCAATGAAACTAAAAGCTGGTTCTTTGAGAAGATAAACAAAATAGATAAACCACTAGCCAGACTTATCAAGAAAAAAAGGGAGAAGACTCAAATCAATAGAATTAGAAATGAAAAAGGAGAGGTAACAACTGACACTGCAGAAATAAAAGAGATCATGAGAGATTACTACAAGCAACTCTATGCCAATAAAATGGACAATCTGGAAGAAATGGACAAATTCTTAGAAATGCACAACCTGCCAAGACTGAATCAGGAAGAAATAGAAAATATGAACAGACCAATCACAAGCACTGAAATTGAAACTGTGATTAAAAATCTTCCAACAAAGAAAAGCCCAGGACCAGATGGATTCACAGGCGAATTCTATCAAACATTTAGAGAAGAGCTAACACCTATCCTTCTCAAACTCTTCCAAAATATAGCAGAGGGAGGAACACTCCCAAACTCATTCTACGAGGCCACCATCACCTTGATACCAAAACCAGGCAAGGATGTCACAAAGAAAGAAAACTACAGACCAATATCACTGATGAACATAGATGCAAAAATCCTCAACAAAATACTAGCAAACAGAATCCAACAGCACATTAAAAGGATCATACACCATGATCAGGTGGGGTTTGTTCCAGGAATGCAAGGATTCTTCAATATACGCAAATCTATCAATGTGATAAACCATATTAACAAACTGAAGGAGAAAAACCATATGATCATCTCAATAGATGCAGAGAAAGCTTTTGACAAAATTCAACACCCATTTATGATAAAAACCCTGCAGAAAGTAGGCATAGAGGGAACTTTCCTCAACATAATAAAGGCCATATACGACAAGCCCACAGCAAACATCATCCTCAATGGTGAAAAACTGAAAGCATTTCCACTAAGATCAGGAACAAGACAAGGGTGCCCACTCTCACCACTCTTATTCAACATAGTTTTGGAAGTTTTAGCCACAGCAATCAGAGAAGAGAAGGAAATAAAAGGAATCCAAATCGGAAAAGAAGAAGTAAAGCTGTCACTGTTTGCAGATGACATGATCCTATACATAGAGAATCCTAAAGCTGCTACCAGAAAACTACTACAGCTAATCAATGAATTTGGTAAAGTAGCAGGATACAAAATTAATGCACAGAAATCTCTGGCATTCCTATATACTAATGATGAAAAATCTGAAAGTGAAATCAAGAAAACACTCCCATTTACCATTGCAACAAAAAGAATAAAATATCTAGGAATAAACCTACCTAAGGAGACAAAAGACCTGTATGCAGAAAACTATAAGACACTGATGAAAGAAATTAAAGATGATACAAATAGATGGAGACATATACCATGTTCTTGGATTGGAAGAATCAACATTGTGAAAATGACTCTACTACCCAAAGCAATCTATAGATTCAATGCAATCCCTATCAAACTACCATTGGCATTTTTCACAGAACTAGAACAAAAAATTTCGCAATTTGTATGGAAACACAAAAGACCCCGAATAGCCAAAGCAATCTTGAGAACAAAAAAAGGAACTGGAGGAATCAGGCTCCCTGACTTCAGACTATACTACAAAGCTACAGTTATCAAGACAGTATGGTACTGGCACAAAAACAGAAAGATAGATCAATGGAACAGGATAGAAAGCCCAGAGATAAACCCATGCACATATGGACACCTTATCTTTGATAAAGGTGGCAGGAATGTACAGTGGAAAAAGGACAGCCTCTTCAATAAATGGTGCTGGGAAAACTGGACAGGTACATGTAAAAGAATGAAATTAGAACACTCCCTAACACCATACACAAAAATAAGCTCAAAATGGATTAAAGACCTAAATATAAGGCCAGAAACTATCAAACTATTAGAGGAAAACATAGGCAGAACACTCTATGACATAAATCACAGCAAGATTCTTTCTGACCCACCCCCTAGAGTAATGGAAATAAAAACAAAAATAAACAAATGGGACCTAATGAAACTTCAAAGCTTTTGCACAGCAAAGGAAACCATAAACAAGACCAAAAGACAACCCTCAGAATGGGAGAAAATTTTTGCAAATGAAGCAACTGACAAAGGATTAATCTCCAAAATTTACAAGCAGCTCATGCAGCTCAACAACAAAAAAACAAACAACCCAATCCAAAAATGGGCAGAAGACCTAAATAGACATTTCTCCAAAGAAGATATACAGACTGCCAACAAACACATGAAAGAATGCTTAACATCATTAATCATTAGAGAATGCAAATCAAAACTACAATGAGATATCATCTCACACCAGTCAGAATGGCCATCATCAATAAATCTAGAAACAATAAATGCTGGAGAGGGTGTGGAGAAAAGGGAACCCTCTTGCACTGCTGGTGGGAATGTGAATTGGTTCAGCCACTATGGAGAACAGTATGGAGGTTCCTTAAAAAACTACAAATAGAACTACCATATGACCCAGCAATCCCACTACTGGGCATATACCCTGAGAAAACCGAAATTCAAAAAGAGTCATGTACCAAAATGTTCATCGCAGCTCTATTTACAATAGCCCGGAGATGGAAACAACCTAAGTGCCCATCATCGGATGAATGGATAAAGAAGATGTGGCACATATATACAATGGAATATTACTCAGCCATAAAAAGAAACGAAATTGAGCTATTTGTAATGAGGTGGATAGACCTAGAGTCTGTCATACACAGTGAAGTAAGTCAGAAAGAAAAAGACAAATACAGTATGCTAACACATATATATGGAATTTAAGAAAAAAAAATGTCATGAAGAACCTAGGGGTAAGGCAGGAATAAAGACGCAGACCTCCTAGAGAACGGACTTGAGGTTATGGGGAGGGGGAAGGGTGAGCTGTGACGGGGCGAGAGAGAGTCATGGACATATACACACTAACAAACGTAGTAAGGTAGATAGCTCGTGGGAAGCAGCCTCATGGCACAGGGATATTGGCTCGGTGCTCTGTGACGGCCTGGAGGGGTGGGATGGGGAGGGTGGGAGGGAGGGAGCCGCAAGGGGGAGGAGATATGGGAACATGTGTATGTGTATGACTGATTCACTTTGTTGTAAAGCAGAAACTAACACACCATTGTAAAGTAATTATACCCCAATAAAGATGTTAAAAAAAAAAAAAAAATTTACTGAGTACTACTAGATGCCCCTAAACATATATACAACTATAGAATATATTTTTGTAGTCTGAACAAATGGGGATCATATAATACTTTGGATATTTCTATAATTTTCTATCCAGTTCCCTTTGATGGGTATTTCACTTATGAGACTACTTTCTTAAGAAAAGATTCAGTAATGGGATTTTGAGTCAAAGGCTAATATCAACTTTATGTTTGAACATACTACAGAGTCTTCCACATAATTCTACCAGCTGTGTATGATTATTCCATACATTTAATAATTCTGAATTTTATAGAGGGTTTCATCTTTATCTGCCTGATGTGGGAGCAATAAATCCTATTTTCGTTCCACTCTTTGGGTATGGTAATGAGATTATACTATAATTAATTGACAAGAATTTTTATAATTAGTTGTGTCTTTGCCTAATTTTCTATTAGTATGTTGGGTTTTAACCTATTGATTTACAAGAGTTCTTTGTGCATTAGACGCTTCTGTCAAGATTTTTCCTCTACTTATTTTCCACTTTTAATTTTTTAAAAATATTTATTTTTTATTGAAGTATAGATGCTTTACAATATTGTGTTAGTTTCAGGTGTACAGCACAGTGATTCAGTTGTGTATACATATGTGTGTGTATATATATATATATATATTCAGTATTATTAATATTGTTAGATTCTCTTCCCTTGTAGGTTATTATAAAATATTGAGTATAGTTCCCTGTACTACACAGTAGGTCCTTGTTGGTTATCTATTTTACATATAGTACTGTGTTTATGTTAATCCCAGCCTCCTGATTTATCCCTCCCCACCCCCTTTCCCCTTTGGCAACCATAAGTTTGCTTTCTATGTCTGTGAGACTCTGCTTTAGAAGTGAGTTCATTTGTATCTCTTTTTTTAGATTCCACATATAAGTGATATCATATTATATTTATCTTTCTCTGTCTGGCTTACTTTACTTAGTGTGATAGTCTCCAGGTCCATCCATGTTGCTGCAAATGGCATTATTTCATTCTTTTTTATGGCTGAATAATATTCCATTTTGTGTGTGTGTGTGTGTGTGTGTGTGTGTGTGTGTGTGTGTTTGTGTGTGTGTGTGTGTGTATCTCCTTTATCCATTCCTCTGTCGATGGACATTTAGGTTGCTTCCATGTCTTGCCTATTGTAAATAGTGCTGCAGTGAACACTGGGGTGCATGTATCTTTTCGAATTATGGTTTTCTCTGGGTATATGCCTAGGAGTGGGATTGCTGGGTCATATGGTAGTTCTATTTGTAGTTTTTTAAGGAACCTCCATACTGTTCTCCATAGTTGCTATACCAATTTACATTCCCACCAACAGTGTAGGAGGGTTCCCTTTTCTCCACACCCTCTCTAGTATTGGTTGTTTGTAGAATTTTTGATGGCCATTCTGACCAGTGTGAGGTGATACCTCACTGTAGTTTTGACTTGCATTTCTCTAATGATTAGTGATGTTGAGTGTTTTTTCATGTGCCTCTTGGCCATCTGTATGTATTCTTTGGAGAAATGTCTATTTAGGTCTTCTGCCTATTTTTTGATTAGGTTGTTTGTTTTTTAGCTGTTGAGTTGTATGAGCTGTTTATATATTTTGGATATTAAGCCCTTGTCTGTCACATCATTTGCAAATATTTTCTGCCATTCCGTAGGTTGTCTTTTCAGTTTTTTTTTATGGTTCCCTTAGCTGTGCAAAAGCTTTTAAGTTTACTTAGGTCAGATTTGTTTATTTTTATTTCCATTACTCTAGGAGAGGGATCCAAAAAGCTATTGCTGTAATTTATGTCAACCACTTTTCATTTTAAAACCTTATTTATAGTAACCTTTCTCTATACATCATTACCATTTTTTGAAATAGTTAAGTATATCGTGGTTAAATATATCATGGTACTTAAATATTTTCATGGTTGTGGAACAGGTTTAGAGGGGCCTTTATCACCAGAGAGTACACAAAGTATTTACTAACTTATTCTAGTATTTAAAGTTTTAATGATTGTAATGAATTTTTTGATCTTTCTGGAATGTATTTTGCTGAAATGAGTAGAGAAAGAAAGGAAAAGTGATACTTTTTTATTTTCCAGTGGACATTCAGATTTCTTAATACTAATTTTTGAATAATGGTCATATCCTAGGTGATCTGAAGCACAAATTTTATCATGTATAATTTCCCTATCTACTTGATAATTAAGATAAATCCAGATTGTTAAAATGTGAACAGTTAACAAAGATGATTCATTCATTCCCAGAACTATTGATGTCCATCTTCTTTTACTCTCACTCTTTTATTCATGTAATGTCAATTTATTAAAAGCCTGCTCAGTACTAGATGCTCATGGTTCATGGTTCGTCTCTGACCTCAGAGATCTCAAACTTGAGGCCGTGTTTACTTATGTGCAAAATAACTGGTATGAATATATCAGATAGATATGTGTATTGTGATAGAATATTGCAATAAAAACTTCATTCCTCAAGTATTTGAACATACAGGTCATAGAGTATTAGAATTGAAAAATGACATGAAAGATTATCTATGTCCAGTCCCTTATTATATATTTAGGAAAACTGTGACCCAAAGAAATTAAATGGCTAATCAAGATCATATTTTGAGTTACTTGCAGAGGCTGATTTAAAATCTGGATTCCCAAATGATCCTTGCATTTTGCTTTATCAAGATATTCCCACAGTATGAAAAAAAGATTCATGGTGATAGAACTATTGTTTCCTCTTCTGACATTTTGTAGCACTACTACATTATGTCTGAAAGTTAACCATGTTTTATTGTGCATCATATAGAACTCTTGGTGCCCATTGCCCTCCGTTCTCATTCAATGATATTCTCTTTAGGCCTACTGGTTCTCTTCACTGTTTGATTGATTCTTCTGCCTTCTACGTGCCATGGTCTTAGAACATTTTTAGGGATATGTGTAGGGAGAGATGACTCATGTGTTCTTCTCTTTCTATGTGCATTTGTAAGATTTCTGATAGTTGATCTTAAAATATCTGCATGGTTGTGATGAAGAAAAAGACACGAAGACAGGATTACAAAACTATTGTTTTTAAACTGTGTTAAATCCTTCTAAAAATTAAAAAAAAAAAAACCTCAAAAAGCAAACATCTTTAGTCAATCACTAATAGCTGATGCACTGCACACCATTATTCTTATCACAGAAATAAATTAACATACAGATGAGGCAATAATATTACTTAGAGACAGTTATGTTCATATTTAAAAGTTGGCCTTCTTTGCTGTGGAAAGAAAGATTGGAAACCTAGGAGAGTTATTTTGGAGGTCCTAAATGAGTCTGCAATTGATTAATTAGTGGAGTATGACCTTTAGTTACCATGCCCTTAAGATGAGGACGGAACAAATACTAAGAGCAGTTTATCTTTGCAAGACAGCAACAGTGTTTCAGAATAGAGAAAAATAAATAGCTTGATCATTGGCTTAAGCATTTTCTTTGGTTTTTGGGCTTATTCTATTTAATTCTCCTCAGTAATTCTTTAGGGGCATTATCAGAAGCACTCTTTTAATTTGCACACAATATGTGAAGAGTGTAAAAGTGAATTTTATCATCATAATACTTTTGAACTTATAATTTTATACGGTAGTATATTTATAATATACTTTTAATAAAGGATACATATTAAAACCACTCATCTTTCAGGAAGGTCTATTCTCTCAGGTCCTAAATCTGACACCATATCTTTTTGTATTCAACAGGGCAGCTCTCTTCTGTAGGGACTGTCCCTCATCTCTACTGTGGGCTTGTGTTGATGGGCTTAGTGCTCCCTTCTTACCCATTAAAAAAAAACCTTTTATTTATTTATTATTTATTTGCGTATTATTTTTGGCTGCGTTGGATCTTCATTGCTGCTCGTAAGCTTTCTCTAGTTGCAGGTAGTGGGGGCTACTCTTCGTTGCGGTGTGTGGGCTTCTTATTGAGGTGTCTTCTCTCATCATGGAGCATGAGCTCTAGGTGCGCAGGCTTCAGTTGTGGCTTGTGGGCTCTAGAGCGCAGGCTCAGTAGTTGTGGTGCACAGGCTTAGTTGCTCCGCAGCATGTGGGATCTTCCTGGACCAGGGCTCAAATGCGTGTCCAACTGCATTGGCAGGCAGATTCTTAACCACTGTGCCACCAGGGAAGCCCTATTTATTTATTTTTTGTACAACAGGTTCTTTTTAGTTATCTATTTTATACATATTAGTGTATATATGTCAATCCCAATCTCCCAATTCATCCCACCACTACCACCCTCCCTTGCCCCCCTTGGTGTCCATACGTTTGTTCTCTACATCTGTGTCTCTATATCTGCCTTGCAAAGCGGTTCATCTGTACCATTTTTCTAGATTCCACATATATGTGTTAATATATGATATTTGTTTTTCTCTTTCTGACTTACTTCACTCTGTATGACAGTCTTTATGTCCATCCACGTCTCTACAAATCACCCAATTTCATTGCTTTTTATGGCTGAGTAATATTCCACTGTATATATGTACCACATCTTCTTTATTCATTCATCTGTCGATGGGCATTTAGATTGCTTCCTTGACCTGGCTATTGTAAATAGTGCTGCAATTAACATTGAGGTGTCTTACCCATTTATATATGCATATGTTACAGAGACTTTGTGAGTCCTGTGCATGCAAAGCCAATCTTCAAATAAGCATGTAGTTCATGTTAAGTGGGCAAGAAAATGGACAATTTTAACCTGGACCACAAAGTGACTGATTAACTCAGGAATTCTGAAGTTGAAAGGATAGTTATTAGCATAATGTTATGCATAAGGAATGTGGTGGATGTGACTCTAAAACTTTCAATATAATATGCCATTTGAGGCAGCTTTTAAATATATTATGGTAGAGTGGTTGTTTTTTTAATTAGCTTTTCCTGTAGTGTAAATGAAAGGTAATGTATTATATATGTAATGCTTACTCATTTAAAAACAAAACTACATATTTCTGAAACACAAATATTATTGTAATTTTTCATTTTGTTGGCTAAAATAAAACATTATTTAAAACATCATTAAAGTATGACTTTCATTATTAATCACTTAGCAAGTTGCTCTGATGTCATTACTTAGATACTTAGTAGGTGTTTTTTGTTTTTTAAGGTTACAAAGGATTGCTCTTTAACTGGAGTACACAAGAGCTCTTTGGTTCTCTTTTTTTTTGGAGAAAACCTGAGCCATATATTTTTACCATGACTCATATCATCTTAAAATAAATTTTAGAAAAATTTAAGTGTCTTAAATTTCTAATTCATTTAAAAGCTAATATAATTTCTGCATAAGCTTGTGAAACATTTATGCTTAAAAAATGTATCCTCACTTTTCCTGATATTTTCCATTTTCAAAAGGATAGGAATGGAAGAAAATATTCAAGCATTTGGATTATGATTCACTGTTCCTTTTTCAGCCTGTATCCCTCTTTGATATTCTCAGCCACTGCCATTAACAAGATTTTGACTTATTTCAAAGTTAATGTTAAAGAAACAAGTCAGTTGGAGGAGTGGGGGTTGGACAGAAATTATTAGTGACTATAGTAGCCCTGTGTTTACTAAAGAATTTGTTAAACAGAAACTATTGGAGGTTATAGCTTATCTTTAGGATGTTCTTACATGTTTGATAATCAGATCCCTGGGATTTCAGGTGGGATCTGCCAGCTCATAAAACTAAATGATTCTTCCTAATAGAACTTTTTTGGGTCCAGTTACATAAATTTCAGTTTCCCTGGGTAAAGAATTGATTCATTTTGCTTTCTTTCACTTTCAGAAGGGTTGGGTTTATTTTTGGTTCTGCTTTACACTCGCCACTCCAGAAGAGCTCACAATGGCATGGTATTCTTCTGTGTGACTAATAATTTCTAGGAAGTAACTATTCTCACTTCCCATAGATTCATTCCCCACATATTCTTAACATCATTTTTTGGTCAGATTCTTTCTGTTTCTTTTGGTTACATATTCTTTACTATATTAGTAGTATTTATAGACAAAAGAATAAACAAAATGGTTCAGGCAAACTCTTTCTAAAAAGTTACTTAACTCTGTTAAAGTTTAAAATTCCAGTCTTACAATTCCTACCATAACTGTCACTCTAGTCCAGGGGAGTGGTGAGAAGAAAATGGTCAGTAGGAAAAGTAGGAGCAGCTGGATATTGATTCTGTTTTTTTCAAGTTTTCTTTTATTAAAGTATAGTTGATTTACAATGCTGTGCCAATCTCTGCTGTACAGCAAAGTGACTCAGTTGTACACATATACACATTCTTTTTTTATATTCTTTTCCATTATGGTTTATCACAGGATATTGAACATAGTTCCCTGTGCTATACATTAGGACCTTGTTGTTTATCCATTCTAAATGCAATAGTTTGTATCTACCAACCCAAAACTTCCAGTCCATCCCCCTCCCTTGCTCCTTCCCCCTTGGCAACCACAAGTCTGTTCTCTATGTCTATAAGTCTGTTTCTGTTTTGTAGTTAGGTTCATTTGTGCCATATTTTGGATTCCACACATAAGTGATATCATATGGTGTTTGTCATTCTCTTTCTGACTTACTTCACTTAGTATGATAATCTCTAGTTGCATCCATGTTTCTGCAAATGGCATTATTTCATTCTTTTTATGGCTGAGTAGTATTCCATTGTATACAATGTACCATATCTTCTTTACCCATTCATCTGTCAGTGGACATTTAGGTTGCTTCCGTGTTTTGGCTATTGTTTATAGTGCTGCTGTGAACATAGGGATGCATGTTTCTTTTTGAATCATAGTTTTGTTCAGGTATATTCCCAGGAGTGGAATTGCTGGCTCATACGGTAATTCTATTTTTAGTGTTCTGAGGAACCTCCATACTGTTCTCCATAGTGGCTGCACCATTTTACATTCCTACCAACAGTGTAGGAGAGTTTCCTTTTCTCCACACCCTCTCCAGCATTTGTTATTTATAGACTTTTTAATGATGGCCATTCTGACCGGTGTGTGGTGGTACCTCATTGTAGTATTGATTTGCATTTCTGTAATAATTAGTGATGTTGAGCATCTTTTCATGTGCCTGTTGGCCATTGGTATCTTCTTTGGAGAAATGTCTGTTAAGGTCTTCTGCCCATTTTTCGATTGGGTTGTTTATTTTTTTGTTGTTGAGTTGTATGAGCTGTTTGTATATTTTGGAGATTAAGCTCTTATCTGTCACATCATTTGCAAATACATTCTCCCATTCCATAAATTGTCTTTTCGTTTTTTTTTTTATGGTTTCCTTTGCTGTACAAAAACTTGTAAGTTTGATTAGATACCATTTGTTTATTTTTGTTTTTATTTCTATTGCCATGGGAGACATTCTTTCATACATTCTTTATGGCTAAGATATTTTCTTTGAAGTAGTTATGTTCCTAATTTAATCATCTCCCTCTATTCTGGCAATAGCAAAATATATTCTTTTCATCAAGTTCCTCAAATGTGGACCAATCTTTGCTTGTGGCTCTGATTGTTGTTTGAGAGCATGGGGGAAAAGAAAGAATAAAAGTGAATATATGTGGTGTGTGTAACGGGAAATTGAATTACTTGATTTTATTTTCAAAATGGGCTAGAGAAAGATAGATGAAAAACTATAGTAAACAAGACTTATATATTGCAGTAAGAATGTGTGCACTATTAAATACGTATCATATGGGGTATAAAGATTTCAAATATCTATAGTTTTTCACTATTTTTTCTTTTCAAGTAAAGTCCTTACATAAGCTTAAATTTTGTGTATAATTCATTTTCTTGTCTCAGCAAATATTTCATGACATTCAGGTTACTGGTTATGAGGGAAAACAGGCTGTGACATCTGTCAACACATTGATTTCCAGGGTTGATACAGATGGTCTGCGCTGATCCCTGTTCTCCCTCAAACCCCATTTGCGTCCCTTCCAAAACTACCTGCTCATCCACGTAAATGACCTTCTCAAGGAGGACCAGTCAAAAAAAAAAAAAAATGAGGACCAGTCATGAAGGGTATTTAAAAGGTATATTTCCTTGCTATAATTTCTTGACCTGTTCATCATTTATTCAAAGATCTGTAAGTCCGTAGAACAAATAGACAGACTTTGGTTGGGATGTTCTGTTTTCTAGAAGCAGTATAGTGAATAGAGAGGATTGAACTTGAGAGTCCGTAAACCTGCCTGAGTAGTTACTTGCTTTATGACTTCAGTAAGTTACTTTTATATATCTTTTCAGTCTTAGATTTTTCAACAGAATATGTTAATATCTCAAAGGGTTGTTCATAAAGACTAAACACCTTCATTAAATTAAAATTTTTGGTGCCAACGATGGGCCAGTCACTATCATAGACATTGGGGCTACAACACTGAAGAAAACAGGTATGAAGAAATCATAAACAAATAATTACAATATCTGTGCCCTCGTGGTGATTACATTCACGTTTGGAGAGGTAGGCAATAAATAAATACATTTGTAGAATATATACTATATCTGTTAGTGACAAATGCTGTGGGAATAAATAAAATAAAGGAAGGAAAGACAACAGAGAGTACAGGGAAAGGAAGGACTGCAATTTTAAGGAAGGTGGTAAGGGAAAGCTTTATTGAGATAATTTTAAGCAAATACTTAAGGAGGTGGGGGAGAGCCACTAGTTATCAGGGGAAGAACTATCACATTAAATGTGATAATTTATGTAAAAAATCTTAGCACGGTTTCTGGCTCAAAGTACAGTAGTGTTTAATGAGTATTTGCAAGTATTATTGTTATAAATAAATTGATCTTAAGTAAAGATTTTTGATGTGCAGTTTGGAGTTTCACTCTGATCATAGAAATAGCATGTGACTGTGTTGATAGTGCTAGTATTTGCTTGCTTCTCTTTTTGTTATGTTAAAACATAATCCAAAGAATATGTCATAGTCTCAAAACCGTATTGTCAGAAAGACAATTTAATTGTTTCAGATACATTTGTTTTTTCCCAAAATTGAAAAAAATAATCCTTAACATATTGGAATAGAAACCATTCTTTAGAAATTGATGCAGAAACTGATAAAGCTGTTTTTCATTTGTTTGTTTGTTTTTTACTAGAAGAGTCTTTTAAAACACTTAAAGCTTGTTTTTAGCTTATTATAGAAAGAAAGCTAAAAGTAGATGAGCCTGAAACATTGACTTTTATCCATCTTGAATTTCATGGAGCACCCAGAATGATGGATCTTTCCCTTCAAATATTTATCCATCACTTCCAGACAAGTAGTGTATGAGGCAATAAATAACAGACAGATAGAACAGGAGAAAACAGTTTTTTAATGCCTTGTGCTTAAACTGTCACTCTGACAGGAAGTAATAACTGAATGCTGCATTATTTAAGGCATGGTAATAGACTACTTCCTTTTAGAGGCAAATTACTTTGGGATCAACTGCCTTTCCCTCAAAAGCCAGAGTTTCCTCAGTGAAAGACTAGAGATGGAAGTTTGATGTGAGGTGATTGGCTACTGAATCCTAATGTTATATACAGCAGAATAGTATTTCCTTTGAGACTGTGGTCATCATTCATCATTAAATGAAGAGTTTTGCCAAGTGCATGCTTTTCCATATGGTAGGCAGTGGGATGCATTATGAAAGCAGAGGGTTGGATCTAGAATAATCTGTATTTGACTCTACTACCTACTAGTATGATTCTGGGTAAATTACCCAATGTCCTGGGATTCAGTTTCCCTGCCTGGAAAATGCATGTAGTCATACTAATTTAATTGAGTTACTGAGAGGATTAAGTTAAATGATGTGTGTAATGATCTGGACCTTATATTTTGGTGTCAACAAGCAAATATTTACTACTTACAGATGATTTAAAGATCTCTTAAGTTACATGATAAATATATAGGTGTTTAGCTGTTGAGTTTTAATAATAGGTGTTGCAATTTCTATATGTATTGTAGAAGGCACCCAGGAAATATTAGTGCTCTTTCCTGTTCCCTCTCTCCCTTTGAATTTTTTAAATCATAAATAGTTTATGGTCCCAGAAGATCATGTTCTACTTGAAGGTTATATATTAAGCCTTCACCTACACAAATCTTGTGTGTCAGAATTCTGTCCAGTTTTAAAATACCATCTGATGAACATAAGAGCAGAGTTGCAGAGTTGTGTACTATTATGTGCAGTAATAGTGTTGGTTGATGGAGTTTGTGCCTGAGAGCCAGTTTTTTAAAATACAGCTTCTACTCAGTTGAATAATTATACTTTGATGTATGAAAAGTCCATTATTGAATATGTTCTACTTTCATATGTACTTATTTGTAACATTATTCATGATTTACTTGCTTTCGGATGGTAGTCATGATGGTTTCCCCATCGTAACTGCAGAACTCTCTTTTTCAAGGTGCTTATTACTTTGATCTATAAAATAATAAGCCAAGTTGGAACAATAAATAGAAAATGAAATTAGTTGTATTTTCACTTTTTAATTTCTTTATTATGGATAGATATAGTTTTAATAGGTAATTGAATCTTGCTTTTCTACTTTTTACTCCTTATTAAAATAATTTTACCATTTTTCTTGATATGATGTGAACATATATTTGACAGTATTTATAATAGTGTTTCAAATTGTTACAGGATCACACAATGTTATTTTCTATATTTATTTGGGATTTTAATCACTTTTCAAGTTTTTAATTATCAGAATTTTATAAAATTAAACTGTATTTTATTTCCTCTGTTAGCACTATTTTGATATTTTAAACAATATTGACAAGAATATGACCTTGTTGCATATTGTTTTATCATACACATTTCTCAAGAATCATTAATCTTTTGAACATGTAAATATTTGAAAATTTCTATATTAATTCTTTTGTGTATAATGGTCTTCTAAGTCCAGTGCATGTTTTTTTTTCACTTTGAAGACCAAGTGTAAAATCATTGGCATCACGTGATCCTATATCGCAAACCTAAACAGTTAATTTTGGAATAATTAATAATTACCTGGATTGCAACTTCTAAAATGCAAGATAATATTTGCTTCTTTTCTGTAGCTTTGAAAGTGCCTCGTTAGTAGTTATTCAAACATCTTTAGCACTATCTACTTACTTATTTTTATAAGTTATTAGCCATTAAGTAGAGTTATTTAAATTAAGTAGGTTATTTGAAATTAGGCAGTTTATTTGAAACACTGTTACATTTTAATGTTCACGTTACTATTTACCAAGGGACATTATACTTTGCCATCCCTTTAGGAAGACTTTTTCACATGAGATCTGAAAGAGTGGATATTCAAAGACACAATGATCTAAATAATATCCTCAGAATTCTATTGCCATAAATTTCTGTGATTTAATAGCCCAAATTTCAGATCATTCCTTTTTACTGTCCGTAATATAAATACCAGGACTAAAAAACAACCAGCATAATATTGAAATGCAAATGTTATTTTTTTTCATGTTGAAGGCATTTTGTTTTTATGAAAAAAAATTATCTGAAAGAAATACCCAAATGGTAGGAAAAAAGAAAACAGTAAGAAAATTAGTTTCTCTTAGCCTAAATAATCAGAAAGGTACACAAATATAATATTCATTAAAGAATATATTTGTAAAGAGTTCCCAAGGTTAGAGAATAGTTAAATAATTTACAGCATATCCACATATGAACCTTAAACAATTTTGAAGAATATTTTATGAGATTAGTTTATGACAGAGGAAATGTTCCCAATTTAATGCTTTGTTAAAAATACAAAACTGTACACTCACTTTGATCTCAGTTTTGATTTATAGAAATATATGCATGTACATATGTATATACATGTACATGTGTTTATTTCAGGACTTAATAAAGTTGAGCACTGTTTGATTTCCTCTGCTAATGCTATTTTTATTTTTTCAGATCATGTTTGCAAATAATATGGCCTTGTTGCAAATTATATACATTTCCAAATATCAGTAATCTTTTGAACATGTAAATGTTTCATCTTGGTGATTCTCTTATGAGTAGTGTGTCAGAAACAATCAAAATGGGTAGTTTTATTTCTTTATTTAAGATAAAGAAATAAGTACCAATGAAGTATATATTAATTTACTAAGTTGTGTTTTCAAATGATATCATAGTAACAGCATGATAATTGAATTTCACACCTTCCAACAGGCTGCCTTTTATTGCCATGAACATTAAATCTAAATAAAAACGTTTTCTCTGGCTTTGCTTATTAAAATATACAATCTAAGCTTATTTCATGATTTTGGTCACAATGGCAAGATTTTAGGACCTTTCTGCATGCCCTTCATTCAGTAGGTAGTTATGGAATGTCCAGTTTATATCACACTCTTTGATAGGCCATGGAGATAATAAAAAGAATAAGAAATGGGTTTTTTTTGTTTGTTAAGAAAGAATTTAGTAAAGAACAATTTTATAATATAGTGCTTCATTATTAATATATTAGAAGTACATATAAGGAGCTATGGGACAAAGGACCCTAACTCTGGGTGGGGTTGTCAAGGAAGGCTGAAAAGAGTGGTGCATCTCCATCGAGGATGGAAATAGGAATCAAAGATGAAAGAAGAAGGTAAAGGGCATTTCTGCACAGAAAACAACATGAACCGAAATGTAACCATGGCACTAGGAGAAATTACAGTAGGAAGATCAGTCTTTTAAAAAAGCTGATAATATTATGTTAACAGTATGAGCATAATCAGTTAAGGAGACTGTGTGAGAATATCAAATTATAGACATAATAAAGGTAACTATAAAAATATGCTTTTGGGCTTCCCTGGTGGCGCAGTGGTTGAGAATCTGCCTGCTAATGCAGGGGACACGGGTTCGAACCCTGGTCTTGGAGGATCCCACATGCCGCGGAGCAACTAGGCCCGTGAGCCACAACTGCTGAGCCTGCGCGTCTGGAGCCTGTGCTCCGCAACAAGAGAGCCCCGCGCACCGCGATGAAGAGTGGCCCCTATTTGCCACAACTAGAGATAGCCCTCGCACAGAAACGAAGACCCAACACAGCAAAAATAAAATAAATTAATTAATAAACTCCTACCCCCAACATCTTCTTTAAAAAAAAAAAATATATATATATATATATGCTTTTGCACATTAACACATATGCAGAAATATTGGTGAAAGAATTTGTTCCACAAGAATGAATTTTCTAATGAATGTTTAGGGAGGGACAAGTTAATTTATTCATTCTTGATAAAAATATATTTCAGTATTTTTTTCTTCATTAAACAAATATGATTTTTCCTCCTTTGTCCATTTTGCTTCTTTTGGAGGTTGGTATAGCTATCAAATATCTGTTTTTGCCCTCTGCAGTAATACAGTCATATGTTTTCCTGTAATATTTAGATACATGGCAGTATTTATCCTTTCTTTAATGGCCTCAGATTGCTCTAAGTTTTGCAGTTCTTAGGATTGTTCTTTTTTCCTTTTCTTGTCTCCCTCCTGATAAGGAGCCCTGTACCTATTTCCAGTATTTCTTCAATCACCTAACATTTTGACTTAATCAGCTGTGGAATTTTTTTTTTTTTTTTGCGGTACGCGGGCCTCTCACTGTTGTGGCCTCTCCCGTTGCGGAGCACAGGCTCCAGATGTGCAGGCTCAGCGGCCATGGCTCATGAGCCCAGCCGCTCCGCGGCATGTGGGATCTTCCCGGACCGGGGCACGAACCCACGTCCCCTGCATCGGCAGGCGGACTCTCAACCACTGCGCCACCAGGGAAGCCCAACTGTGGAATTTTTGAAAGCTCCTTTGGCTAGTTAAAAATTTTTGTCATTTATTTTCTGATTTGCTTAATTAAGGTTATGGGGCAACATAGTATACACTAATTCTATATAGTCTTAATTTTTAAACTTTGTTCACATGCATTGTATAATAAATTTATATATTATTGGGTTCTTTCATATTATGGAACTTTCCATAGCATACAGTAAAAAGGGAAATTAAACTAGGATCCAGGGGTGTACATGTTTCCCCTAAAAGAATTTTGAAAAATTATATACCTTCTTGTATATTTTAAAATTCATATCTCAACTTTCCATTATAAATTTTACTGGTGCAAAGGATGTAATTTCTTATTACTATTGTCATTAATTGTATCCAGTGGGATCTAAATTCATAATAATTGGACACTTACCATCATCTATATGAAAATAATTGAGCAAGTTTTTTATTAATTAGAAAATTCACATTATTTATTTTTCATCTTAAACTTAAACTGGTGTTTAGAAGTCCTGAAGTACATGTACTTAATTTCCCTCTGTACCTCTTAGACTGTCCTTTTGTAGCCTCTTCGCAAGGTTGGCTTGTTACTTGTAACTAAAAATGTGTCAGTGGGAGGAGAGATTGGTATACAATGATGATTATGATTAATCATAATCATAATCATGATTTAGCCTAGAAATGTCAAATGTCAAAATGTCAAAGGCCCTGGAGCACTTCTCAATCATGGGTCCCCATCAGGATTGCCTGAGCAACACCTTGGCTTCCAAACCCCATTTTTAGTCCCTGTGCTTATCCGCCTCTCATGTAGACAAATGTGCCCTGCATGGTACCCAGTCAGAAAAGGGAGAATTGGTTCCTCTTTAGCACTGCTTCAGAGGAGGGGTTCACGGAGTCTCCAATCCTCAAAGGCTATATAGTCCCAGGGAGTCCTGGTAGAATGTGTCTGAGGGGCTTATTACCTGCTGTCTATGATATCTCTTAATAGGCAAAGCCACTAAGATTATTTTTATAAAGCCCTGATCAGTACACCCACCCAGAGGAGCCTTGTAGGACGGACTTCTCATCTCCCCTCCCCACTTAGCCTTGTCAGTGGGGACCAGCCAGCCAAGCCAAGCCAGTAGTGGTCCCAGGGCTCCATTTAGTACCAAGTTCCCAAGAAAGGCCTGGAAAGAGTCAACCTAGCCAGGGTCTCTGGCCTTCGGCATATCTCTTGCCTTTAGTTTTCTTGATGCCAGAGCCAGGCCTCTGGGATTGTATGTGCTGGACTTTGCATATGGCCCTGAGGCATAGGAGGGCCTGGCACTGCGCTGCGCTGCTAGCGGGAGACTAACGACCTGAGGTAATTCAGTGTATAGAGGAAGACATTCAGCTGTTGAGAACTTGGGCTCTGAATTTGAATTCTGAAAAAATCACCTAAGGAGGAGCTATTGAAAAAATGCATGCTGATGCATACCACATCCAGCCCATAATCTAGACTCCCTAAGTCAGGATCAGCTGCTGTGTGTACTACAAGCTCCTTGTGTTTCCTCCTCCTCTTCCCTGGGTTAAGAGCCATTTTCAGATTGCTTGAAACAAGCAATCTAGGCTTGTTTCAATAAAAGACATTTATATTGTGTGACTCCAGAATAACCCTATCATTTCATTGTCTTGAAAATATAGTTTTCAGAAGGGAAAGTGTTAATTGATGATGCTGTTCACTCATTCAGTATTTATGCAGTGATTCTTGTAATGCCAGACACTGTTTTCGGTCCACGGGGTAGAGTTTCTGCTTTCATAGAAATTATATTCTAGTGTCAGTGGGATAGCTGTGTAGATATTGTTAAAGAAGAACAGTACACAAGTAGGCAAATAGGTAATTAAGATAATCATAGAAACTGACATAATTTCAAGATGGGAAAAGAGAGAATAACCACAGTGTTGACCTTGGAATATTAGAAATTTGTTATTTAATGATTTTGTTTCCTTGCTGCTTTTGGAGATACTGTTATGGAGCATGCATAATCAAAATAAAAAGGCAATTCCAAGTGCCTCGTATCTAAAGGTTGCAATATCAAATTGCTATTTAGATACAAGAGATACAACAGCGCTATTTAGATACAATCATTAGGCCTCACATGAGGCCTAATGATTGTAGACCTTGAACCTAACAGCAGTTAAAGCAAGTGGAATATATAATAAAGAATACATGGAGAGAAGACAGGAACAGGGTTGGAAAGATGCTGTATTTCTTTTATTCTGTAACAGACAGCAGAGACTTCCTTTAGCTCTGTTTATGAAAATGTATTAAATTTATGGTTACCACCATATTAATTCATGATACAGTTCTATTTTGTTCTATTTCAAATTTGTTCTATTTTTAACCAAAGAGATCCACTTAAAATGATCTTAATAAGAGTGACTTCTTAGATAGTGAATAATTTTCTAATATCATTCATTAATTGACTACAAATTACTGATAAGATATTGGTATGAATGCAAAGATAAATGATACAAGATTTCTGCTTTCAGTGAGTATAAGCTCACTCAAATCATACTGATAAAATCGGGCAAAGGATATTCAATCTATATTCATACTTCTTTGGTGGATGGAAGAATGTGCTTAAGTGGCTCAAAAGGGGCATAAATAAAATGCAGTGAGAATTTAAAGATGAGGAGCTCAGTTGCAGTTGGAAGGGCCATGGAAAGCACCACAACGGGGGAGAGAGTGAGGACATCCTCCGAAGGAAGTTCACGTTACTAGGTAGAAAAAGCAATGAAGGATGTAACGATGTCCAGGTAGAAAATACAGGGTGAATGTAGGTATGCAGTTGGGAAGGTATAAGTCTGTGTAAGAAGAAACGTAAACGAGTCCACAATGACTGCAGCTCAAGAAAAATAGTACGAATGATTTTGGGGAAGGTTAGTTGATACTATAGGAGACCTCAGGAATATCCCCCAAGTGGATCCTGTATATAATGATTTTTCTGTCTTATGGGATGCAGCTAGAATTTTTAAAACTATGACTATTATCTGTTGTTTTTAAGCAAGATTGGCTGAGATATTTGTGCTTATTCTCAAATATAAGCTGCACCTCTGCAAAAAGACAATGGAACAAATGGCACCCGTAAATTCTCTCTTGAAGTACTTCTTGGTTTAAAATTTATGCTTGCTTGAAAAATTATGTTCATAGATTACATTTCAAAAAGAGATGGCAGGAGACCTGAGATAAGAGTTGTGACTGGATGTCCTGATGGGACCACTTTCTTTGCCATCACGAAAGGTGATGGAAGGATGGGAATGCCTTCTTTTGTACCCTGCCACACTCACAGAGGCTGGATTATTGAGCAGGAGCAGCCCTTGGTCATTCCCTGATTGAAAAGGGAGCAGCTCCAGCTCTAGGGCCAAATTCACACAGATAAAGAACCCCGACGTCAGGCAGCAGGTTAGGAAGGGTGCAGGGGCAATCTGGGCTTAACTGAGTGCCACACCAAGGAAGGAATACATGGAGAGTAGAACCCATTTCAGTCTTTTGTGTCTTGTAATTTTGACTCTGTGGTGATAAACAACTGAAACAGTGTGGCTAATGCAGTCCCTAAAATATTTGGGGTCATAGCCTAGTGACCTTAATGCTGCACTAGGGAGTTTGGGCTTTGCATTAACAGGCAAAAGGCCTGAAGAATTGGCACTTTTTGTTCCCATTGCTTAAGTTACAAGAATGACTTGCTCAGAGTTGTGTGTGAAGAAAATTTATTTGATGCTTATGTGAAAAATGGGTTCAGAGGAGAAGAAACTTCAGAGTTTATGCCCATGTAATTGGTAATATTTTCGCCTTAGAAAGACAGTTTTCTAATGTACTCTAGAACTTTTGAAGCTAATTTGTTTTTTATAAGATGTTTTTAACATATATATTAGAAGATCTTGGGTCAACTTAAACATATTTTCTGGTAAGGCCATCATGTGTTAAATAAGTGTATTTTCCAATATCAGCCTGACTAAGTGAGTTTAGACTTCATATACTATGACTGGAATATATAATTCATGCTTATATTAAAGGGAATTAGTTTAGGATGGATTCATAATGATATTGCCATCAAATTTTATGGATCAATGGAGATTATTAGACTTTCTGGGATCATGCTGTTCTTATAAAGGCCTTAGGTATAGAATGAATATATTATTGCTTTTTGCTAACCACAAGAGCCTAGATAGTGGATGAAAGACAGTGAAAGCTTTCATGTTATGTTATTCAGTTTTGGAAGGAATCTTGGAAATGTTTCCAATTCCTAAATGTGTTTATTTCTTAATGAGAGTGTTAGATTATGGTGTTTCCACAGCTCTGAAAAATCAGTTTCTGTCAGTATTCAGCTAAGACCACACACCGAGTAAAAAAGCAAAGTCATTCCCAAAAAGGTTTATGATCAGAATTACTGGGGAGTTAAAAAAAATTCTTGGGTAGGACTCTTCAAATATTCTGATTCTGTAATTCTTTGTGGCCTTGGGCTCTGTTCTTTTTAACTAAGGTCCTGTTTGAGAACCACTGCAATATTATGTCATGGGGTAGCATACAATAGAAATAGAAATGCAATAGAAAATAGAACATAGGAATTTCTCCTTACATTTTGCTTTCTGGTCTGGCCAGAGGAACACATTAAGTGTTCACATAAGTGGTACTTTCAAAGCTAGTGAATGATGAATGAAAATTAATATAAGCAAAAAAAAAAAAAACCTTAGAAGAGTAAGCCAAGTATTCTTTTTTAATTTATTTTTAAATTGTGGAAAAATATACATGACATAAAATTTGCCATTTTAACTATTTTTGGGTGTGCAGTTTGTGACATTAAGTACATTCACATTGCTGTGCAACCACCACTACCATCCATCTCCAGAATTTTTTCGTTTTCCAAGACTGAAATTTTTAAGCAATACTTTACAATTTCTTTCCCCCCCATCTCCTGGCAACCACCATCCTATTTTCTGTGTCTGTAAATTTACTCTAGGCCCCTCATGTAAGTATAATCATACACTATTTGTCCTTTTGTGTCTGGCTTATTTTACTTAGCATATTGCCTTCAAATTTCATCCACATTGTTATAACATGTTTCAGAACTTCATTACTTTTTAAGGCTGAATAATATTCCATTGTATCTATATATACCACATTTTACTTATCCAGTGATGGGTCATTTGGGTTGTTTCTAGCTTTTGGCTATTGTGAATAATGTTCCTATGAGATTGGCATACAAATGTCTGTTGGATCCCTGCTTTCAGTTCTTTTGAAGTAGAATTGCTGGACCATATGGTAATTGTGTATTTAATTTTTGGAGGAACTGCCATAATGTTTTCCACATCATCTATACCATTTTATACTCCTACTAGCAATGCACAAGGTGAACCAAGTATTCTTACCTCTCCAGTAGCTTATCAACCTTTGGCAGAAACTGTCTTGATTCTCTTGTATTTTTTCCTATTAAAACACCCTGGTATGGTGTTTACTTCACACTAAACACATCACAAAGGCTAAAAACTAATAAGCAGTTAGTTATTGTTGGCTTATTTTCTCTCAGATGCAGGATATTTATGTGGTTGTAAACAACAAAGTATAATAATTTAGTCTGGGGCACTGACTGGAGTCAAATATGATTCTGAAACAAATAGAAGTGAATTTAACCCATCACTGTTAAATTAGAACATTTCCGAAGCAACACATTTGTGGCAGCATTTTGGTGTTATTGTTGACTACTTCTCCTGATAACTTATATATACCTATATATCATTAAATATTGTCTGAATGCATGTTTTGTATGAAATCATCAGTAACCTTGAAAAAATGTAGTTTTCAAACAGTTACAGAAATCTGAAAATATTTTCGATTATTCTGACAAGCTGAAGAGATAGTTATAGCTGCAAAGAAGTCAGCATCATTGTCTTTTTTTCTGTTACTGGTTACAAGGAGTCTCAGAGACGAGTTTAATATTCAATCTCAGTAACTACTTTTAATTTTAGCAATCTGATTGCCTGCATGCCTATTAACATGAGGAACTGAGGAATCTGGAATCACAAATCATTTTTTGGTGGCAAGTAGAGTATATATATGTGTGTGTGTGTGTGTGTGTGTGTGTGTGTGTATATATATATGTATATATATATATATATATATACACATATATATATATACACATACACATATATATCCCTATATAATAAATGAATGGATCAATGATATAATGAATGAATAGAAATAAACTGAATCATATAGATATTTATTTCTAAAATCTATACTTCCTCTTGGTTACCAACTTTGGATTAAATTGGAATGTATAGGCTTAAAAGGAGAAACAAGACTTCAGGACCAACCTCACATGTGAGTCTTTAGGGTTTGAATTTCAGAATTTGTGTTCTTACACAATGTTTAATCCTGAAAAATGTTACTAGTTTACACTTTTGTGTAAACACTTGTATATTTCTTTAAAAAATTATATTTAAGACTAAAAAAGTGTTAGGTGCTTGAGTTAAGCATTAATCTTTCTTAATTCATGAATAAATAAAATGATATACAAAATGCATTGAAGACCAAATGTAGTAAAATCAATATAATTTTTGGATTTATTTTACAAAATGAGATTCAAATTGTCACCGTAAGAATTTACTAGGCAGAGAAAAAAATTAAATAGGATTTAATTTAAATCATAAAAAATGATTCTCTTTATTAAAAAATTACTCCTTCCTATTTTTGATTAAATAAATGAATTGAGGGAAATTTAAACATTAGGTTGTAGTATATCTTACTTGTAAATAATGATAATGAAGCACATATCAATCACTGAATCCTGTCATCTTTATGGGTTTTATTTCAACTCACATAATTTATACTGCCTTCACAATGGACTCATAAATCTTTAGAGATTTTTTCAGCATCCACTATTTATATAATGATCTCTGACTGTTATGAGTTTTAGGGAGTTTATTCATCCCTGAGGACAATGAAAATAGCTTGAAAAGCTATTGCTTAGAAAGCATTTGGGGCTTTGGGATCTGAAAAGACTTGTGTTGTAATTCTGTCTCTGCCGTTTGCTTATGGGCTGTGAGGCAGGGATCAAGTTACTTAACCTTTCTTTAGCTTCATTTTCCTAAATTGTAAACTAATGTTACAATATGTAGAGGGTTATGACAAGGATTTAGTGGCTTAATATTTAAGGCCCTGCTCAAGATAGGCATTCAATACATGGTAATTATTATGGCTACTAAAGATAAACACAACAATAAGCTGCTTGCATGCTAATATTCACCAGTTTTTAATGGTACATCTAATAGGAATATATCATAGTAAACTATGGAGAATATGAAAAGCACCTTTTTTTATATCTGAAAGTCACATATCATTGAAGGTATGATCATGCTTGCCAAAACTCAGTCAGGATCCAGAGAAAAAAGTGCAGGAGGTTTGTTATATGAAACTAAAGGATTCACTCTAGCGATGGATTTTGATCAAGTTAATAAAGTCCATTAAGTAAATGGGGTACCCCAGTGACGTTTATGTATTCAGTAATGAAAAAATTGGCCAAAGGGAAATATATTTTTTGTATAGAAATATAATTATATATGGCAGCGTAGTATTTTTTGCATAATGTTTATGATAGTATGCATACAATATCAAACATCTTTAGCACAAATTACTAAGGATTCAAAATTGGGTAACCATCAACATTATTAGGCAAGAGAAACAAAGTCAGTGAATAAGAGATGTGGAACTATGAAGGAAGAAAACACACAATTGGAATTTGTGCCTATATGCTGTGAATAGAAATGATTTTTTGAAAATTTATTCAGAAATAGAAGGTTCCAATTTTAAAAATTAAATATACATACACACTCATATTAAAGGGAGAACTTGAAATAAAAATGATAGCAATAAAGATATAAAAATACATTTAAAATTAAGACTTTACTGTAAAACTTTAGGTAAGAGTGATATTTAGATTTTAATTCTATAATTCTTTGTTATAGAATTACTTTAAGCATAGTTGCTTTTCTTTAAGACACTTTAACATTAAATGTGTTTAAATTATTAATACTTCATGCAGAAAACAAATATTTATTTATAGATAATTTGGAAATAATTAATGAAAATATTATATATCCTGCCTGCTCTATGTCTTTTATTTTAATAAAGTAATTTGACCTTAACTTTTCTTAAATAACATTACATTTGATTAAATTATTTTAGACCAAGTGGATTGAACAAAAATAACGCCATCTGTTGATATAGTCTCTGCTTGCATTCTAATATTCACCAGTTTTTAATTGTACATCTAAGTCACTGTTAACATTTGTAGTTTCTTTTTCTACCTATTAATCTAAGGAATTTAAATTTTGTTTAGGAATATATCATAGTTTAAAGATGATCACAATTTTACTTATTAGGACTTTAATAATAAAATAAAAATAATACTGTATATACATATGGCCTTTCAAGTTCACAAAGCCTTTTCATATATAATCTCATTTCCTTCCACAGTCACCCTGTGATGTGACAAGGGATTACTTTCACAGTTTTATAGGTGATGAAATTGAGACTCTATGAGAATAAATTACTTGCTCAAGGTTGCACTGCTAGTAATTACCAAAATTGAGATTTGGATTCATTATTAAAAATGGATTGTGCATAGCAGAGCTTACAAAATCAGATGCTTGCAGTGGCCCCGGAGTGAACATAAATGGGTGAAGCCAACGGAGTACCAGATACTGGGGAGTGAGCGATGTGGTTACTGGAAAGCATATGCCCTGTCTAGAGGGAGCAACAGCATTTGGGTGTAACTTTGTGTTGTCTTGAGCAACTCTGGGTACAGGGTTGCCAGACATTTGATTTATTAAGAGGAGCTCAAAATCCACATTTTATGTGAAATGCTTTTGTTGGCAACTAACTCGAAAGTTGAAAAAAAACGGCCAAAGTGAGACAAATCCAAGGGCTGATGTTGCTGTTAATTTACAACTTGTGATGGGTGTCTCCTTCGTTTTTAAGTGGAATGAGTGTACGTGGGGAACCTGATTATTCTTATGGCTCTAAGTGTAAGGTGGTAGAATATCACCCTAAATCCCATACTCTAGGATTGATCCAGCATTTGTAACTAAAGAAGGTAATTTAGTGATGATCTTTGTCACTTGATTTCCTTGATAAACTGTTTACTCTTTCATTTGCTCCATCCAAATGTGTTGCATGCCAACCATGTACCTGGCACTGTAACACAAAGAAGACTATTACGTAGTATTTTCCCTCGAGTCTCAGTTCAAAACATTCTAGTCATCAGTATACTTCTATAGACAGGTGTTGGAAAGAAAGCTACTCAGTGAAGGTAACAGTTGCAAATGTTTACCATGTAAAATCATAGATCATTTTACACAGTGGTTAAAGGGTGCTATGTGGGTGTGTAGATTCACATGTGTGAGTAACTAAAAATTTTACATGTATTTCATGGTTCCTACAACTCTTCCTCATATAGGCCCCTTAAAGTAAAAATGTTACCTTATTTAAAAAAATTGGTTTCTAGTATAGTACTACTTGTTCCTAGGCAGATAAAACACTATTAGGTGGAACATTTGTACTTAAAAACAACCTGGATTTTCAGAATCTATGTATTTTCTAGCCATACTTTTAGTATTTTTTTCATTTTTTAATGCCACAGTAGGCTTTCACACATATAATTTATACAAAGATATATTTGCTCTTTGAAAATATTAAACTATGAAATATGTGATCGATTAAAAGTCAAAATTGTGTGTATTTAACTCTTGCATGTTTATATCTGTAGAGATCACACACACACACACACATGCACACGTGTGTGTATAGATTGAGACTGAGAGAGAGAGAGAAGGAGGGAGGAAGGGAAGGAGAAAGTGTTTTACATCATTTGATGAATTGCACTGAGTCCAATAATGAAAATCTGTGATTGTATTTCTCTGTTGCCCTTCTGTCAGAGTTCAGAGCCTAATATGATTTATGGTCTTAGTAACTATGTTGGTGTACTTGTACTTTTCTTTAGTCCTTATTTTCTATACATAGCAAAATATATATATATATATGTATATATTTGTGTGTGCATCTTTGTATATAAAGGTATACGTATATAACCTTTAATATGCCTTTCAGTTGCATGCATATGCATACCATACATGCATATAGTTTCTGATTTATAGCTTCTGAGTGCTCTGATTGTGTTATTTTTAATACCCTGAGAAATCGTGTATATCTTTTGTTTTGGGTACATTGTGTTCTTAGTGGAAATAGGCTAGAGGGACAGAGGAAAAGCATAGCAGAGAGAAAGAAATACACCATCCCCAAACACCTTGAGACACAAACACACACAGACGCGCACACACACACACACACACACACACACACAGGTGGTTGATTGGAGTATAAACTAGTCCAGTTTTTCTCAAGTGACAGAGTAAATTCATGTGAGAGCTGAAGATGAGAACTAGGGCACCTATTTCTTATATATTTTTTGGTATAAATAGGACATTGTTTTAAACTGAATATTAGCAACATTTTATTCCTCTCAATCTTATATACAAAAAGTATTTCTTGCATATTTTCTGAGAATTAGAGACACATTATAAAGCACATAGATGTAGGAAATTTATAAATCCTATATGATAAATCCTGTACGATTTATAAATCCTGTATGATAAAAATTTATAAATCCTGTACGCTGATCGTTTCAATGTAAGCAGCCAGTCAATAATAATAGCTATGATGCCAAGCATTTTAAAACTTTTTTTTCTTCATCCAGTGCAATGAACTGAACCTTCTGATGGGGGTGGAATATGGTCCAGGGATTGGTGGGGGGGAAATATAACATTAATGTAAAGGTACCTTCTACTGGTAAGGACCTGTTTTTGTATGTATCTTTGTCTGAAATTGCTGTGAGGGATTTTGAATGGCTACATTATTGTTTCTTAAACAATATTCTTTAAGGTGTTCCATGAAAAAGGTGATCAAATAAGTGTACAAAACGTATACCTGTTTGTCTCTTGGAAATTCATGGCTTGTGTAAGCATAATAAAGACTCTTTAAAGAGCAAAAATCAGCTTTGAAGGTGTGGAAAACTTGTTTTCCTTTTCAGTAAGATTATAACCACAAATGGGTAGTCATGGTTGTAGCAGCCAACTATTGCTGAAGTAAGAATTCATGTTATAGGACATATGGGGAGAGAGTCTTGGTTATTTATAGAGGAAATTAACAATGCCAAATTTGGGAAGATATAAGCAGAAATTCCTTAACATACCAAGCGTAAATGAAGTTATGTTTTTCTTTTCAGATATAGCCATTGGCTGATTATTTTATGCTGCCATATGAAAGTAGTTCTATATAAAAATAATTTATTGTGTTTAGCCTAACTTTTAAAAAGGTAATTACTGTAAGGCTTTAAAAAAAAGAAAAAAACACATTTATTTATTTATTTATGGCTGCATTGGGTTTTCGTTGCTGTGCATGGGCTTTCTCTAGCTGCGGCAAGTGGGGGCTACTCTTCGTTGCGGTGCGCAGGCGTCTCATTGCAGTGGCTTCTCTTGTTGCGTAACATATACACACTACTTGTTGTATACATGCAAAACTGGACTAGTTTATACTCCAATCAACCACTTGTGTGTGTGTGTGTATACAGTTGTTGTGTAACACATACACACTACTATATATAAAATAGATAACAAACAAGGACCTACTGTATAGCACAGGGAACTATATTCAATATTTTGTAAAAACCTATAAGGGAAAGGAATCTGAAAAAGAGCAGATATATATTGATATATATGTATAACTGAATCACTTTGCTGTACACCTGAAACTAACACAACATTGTAAATCAATTATATTGATACTTCAATTAAAAAAATAAAGTTACTTTATATATTAAAAACAAAGCACCCAGGAACTTCCTATTGTCATCTCATCAGTCCTTGTGTGCTTCACTGTGGATTTCCTTAACTTGCCCTCATCTCTCTTTAACGTGTCCTCTGTATACTTCTGGGATTCTGCTTGTAACAGTTTGTATTCAGTTTATATTTTTTGGGACAGGATTTTGAAATGAATGTTAAGAATCTGAATATACAGAATATAATAAACATTTTCATTTTAAAATTGATAGAAGAATGCCTGCCATATGTTGTGGGCCATTAGAAATGTAATATGTAGCTACTTTTCTAGAATATTTCTAATTTTATATTCGAATAGATATTTATAATAGAAAAATGTGTTTTTATTATTTTCAAAAAGATTAATAGAAAGTTTATTTAAATGATTGCATTTGTGAATTTAGTTAACCTATTAGTCAGATGCCTCAAATTCCTCAATGTTTTTCACTATCCTTTTTGACTGACAAAAAACAATTTTCACTGAATAAGGTTAACTTATTCAGTGTTAATATATGCATTAAATTTTTATTTTCTTACAGAATTTTAAGATACTTTATGATTGGTAATTTTTTACATTGGAAAGTTATTATTTATAGTCATTAGATACAGAAAGTTGTCACCAAATACAAAATGATTTGTTCAAAATCATAATATTTGTTAAAAATTTGTAGATTGGTTCTGAATATTAGTTTGGAAGAATCTTTATTCCTATGTTAACAATATGCTGCATCTCTGAGGATGTGAAAGAATGATCAAAAATGTCATATATAATTTTAAAAGTTAATTATTGGACATTTTTTTATTCTTTCTGCCTTCATCATGAGAAATTCATCTGAAGTGAACAGTCATTTCCATCTACACAGTTCTATTAAGAAGAAAACACATGGTACTTTTTTTAATAAACAAGAGAAACATAATTTTTTGCCTTATAATTAAGGCTAAGCAAGTATATTTATTTTGGGGGCAAGGGCAATAATATTCTGTGCTAAATAAAAAGCCATTGGCTGAGAGACCTTTTTGAAAATAAAATTAATTTATCTTAAAAGAAATATTATGTTTGAGCCTGCAATTTCTTTTGAGTTATTAATAGGAGAACGTTATTTAGAATTGTCAGGAAAATCAACCATTATGTACCGGGTAAACACTTATGTACCGGGTAAAATTGGTGTATCAATATTGATGGTTATTTGATGAGGAAAAGTATAGCCTTTACATGAATAGGGGTCTTAGTCTCAATTAAGCATGCTTAAATGAAAAGATTAGGCTTCATTAAGATATTTGGCACCTAAATTGCTCATTTGTTTTTAGTTAAAACATACCTATAATTATTTCTTAGGGAAAGTCTTCATCTTGTCCACAGTTATTTCCTCAGATGGCATCTATTCAGGATGGGTATAGATTCAAAATCTTTAATGTCAACCCCAAAGTCCACTTACTTGATTTTTTTATCAATAATGTAGAATATTATATTCCGTTATTGGAAAATATTATAACTGAACTCATAATTGGCTAGCTTTTGTGAAGTTATTTTTTTATAATTAATATTAAAGGATAAGTATTTAAAGGATATGCAGTTTATCAATTCTTCTGGATTATTGGTGCTGATTTAAATTTTTCCTTTCTTTAGTGTTTATTATTTGCTTAATAGTTTATGTTAATAAAATCACAAAGCACTTTAAATTTTTTCCAGCTTAAATGAGATATAATTGACATATAGCACTGTATAAGTTTAAGGTGCACAGCATAATAATTTGACTTACATACATTATGAAATGATTACCACAATAAGTTTAGTGAACATCCATCATCTCCTATAGATGCAGATTTGAAGAAATAGAAAAAAAATGTTTTTCCTTGTTGTGAGAATGCTCAAGATTTACTCTCTTAACAACTTTTATATGTACATTCAGCAGTGTTATCTTATTTATCATGTTGTACATTACATCACTAGTACTTTTTACCTTATAACTGGAAGTTTGTACCTTTTGACCACCTTCATCCATTTTCCCCGCCCCCATGCCAACTTCTGGTAACCACAAATGTGATCTCTTTTTCTATGAGGTTGTTTGTTTGCTTGTTCCTAGTATACAGAATAGTGATTCAATATTTCCTTTGTTTGTTTTAAACCTTTATATAGGTTTATTTTTTATTTATTTATTTTTTAATACAGCAGGTTCTTATTAGTCATCCATTTTATACACATCAGTGTATACATGTAAATCCCAATCACAAATTCATCACACCACCACCCCCATCCCCCCGCAGCTTTCCCCCCTTGATGTCCATACGTTTGTTCTCTACGTCTGTGTCTCAATTTCTGCCCTGAAAACCGGTTCATCTGTACCATTTTTCTAGGTTCCACATATATGCGTTAATATACGATATTTGTTTTTTGCTTTTTGACTTACTTCACTCTGTATGACAGTCTCTAGATCCATCCATGTCTCAACAAATGACCCAATTTCGTTCCTTTATATGGCTGAGTAATATTCCATTGTATATATGTACCACTTGTTCTTTATCCATTTGTCTGTCGATGGACATGTAGGTTGCTTCCATGACCTGGCTATTGAAAATAGTGCTGCAATGAACATTGGGGTACATGTACCTTTTTGAATTGTGGTTATCTCTGGGTATATGCCCAATAGTGGGATTGCTGGATCATATGGTAAGTCTATTTTTAGTTTTTTAAGGAACCTCCAAACTGTTCTCCATAGTGGCTGCATCAGTTTACATTACCACCAACAGCGCAAGAGGGTTCCCTTTTCTCCACACCCTCTCCAGCATTTGTTGTTTCTACATTTTCTGATGATGCCCATTCTAACTGGTGTGAGGTGATACCTCATTGTAGTTTTGATTTGCATTTCTCTAATAATTAGTGATGTTGAGCAGCTTTTCATGTGCTTCTTGGCCATCTGTATGTCTTCTTTGGAGAAATGTCTATTTAGGTCTTCTGCCCATTTTTGGATTGGGTTGTTTGTTTTTTTAATATCGAGCTGCATGAGCTCTTTATATATTTTGGAGATTAATCCTTTCTCCATTAATTTGTTTGCAAATATTTTCTCCCATTCTGAGGGTTGTCTTTTAATCTTGTTTATGGTTTCCTTTGCTGTGCAAAAGCTTTGAACTTTCATTAGGTCCCATTTGTTTATTTTTGTTTTTATTTTCATTACTCTGGGAGGTGGATCAAAAACTATCTGTGATTTACGACAAGGAGTGTTCTTCCTATGTTTTCTTCTAAGAGTTTTATAGTGCCCAGTCTTACATTTAGGTCTCTAATCCATTTTGTGTTTATTTTTGTGGGTAGGTGTTAGGGAGTGTTCTAATCTCATTCTTTTACATGTAGCTGTCCAGTTTTCTCAGCACCACTTATTGAAGAGACTGTCTTTTCTCCATTGTATATCCTTGCCTCCTTTGTCATAGATTAGTTGACCATAGGTGTGTGGGTTTATCTCTGGGCTTTCTATCCTGTTGCATAGACCTATATTTCTGTTTTTGTGCCAGTACCATATTGTCTTGATTACTGTAGCTTTGTAGTATAGTCTGAAGTCAGGGAGTCTGATTCCTCCAGCTCCATTTTTCTCCCTCAAGACTGCTTCAGCCATTCAGAGTCTTTTGTGTCTCCATACAAATTTTAAGATATTTTGTTCTAGTTCCATAAAAAATGCCAGTGGTAGTTTGATCGGAATTGCATTGTATCTGTAAATTGCTTTGGGTACTATACTCATTTTCACAATATTGATTCTTCCAATCCAAGAACATGGTATATCTCTCCATCTGTTGATATCATCTTTAATTTCTTTCATCAGTGTCTTATAGTTTTCTGCATACAGGTTTATTCATAGGTATTTTATTCTTTTTGTTGCAATGGTAAATGGGAGTGTTTCCTTAATTTCACTTTCAGATATTTCATCATTAGTGTATAGGAGTGCCAGAGATTTCTGTGCATTAATTTTGTATCTTGCAACTTTACCGAATTCATTGATTAGCTCTAGTAGTTTTCTGGTGGCATCTTTAGGATTCTCTATGTATAGTATCATGTCATCTGCAAACAGTGACAGTTTTACTTCTTTTCCAATTTGTATTCCTTTTATTTCTTTTTCTTCTCTGATTGCCGAGGCTAGGACTTCCAAAACTATGTTGAATAATAGCGGTGAGAGTGGACGTCCTTGTCTTTTTCCTGATCTTAGAGGAAATGCTTTCAGTTTTTCACCATTGACAATGATGTTTGCTGTGGGTTTGTCATATATGGCCTTTATTATGTTGAGGTAGGTTCCCTCTACGCCCACTTTCTGGACAGTTTTTATCATAAATCAGTGCTGAATTTTCTCAAAAGCATTTTCTGCATTTATTGAGATGATCATATGGTTTTTATTCTTCAATTTGTTATACCACATTGATTGATTTGCATATATTGAAGAATCCTTGCATCCTTGGGATAAATCCCACTTGGGCATGGTGTATGATCCTTTTAATGTGTTGTTGGATTCTGTTTGCTAGTATTTTGTTGAGGACTTTTGCATCTATATTCATCAGTGATATTGGTCTGTAATTTTCTTTTTTTGTCGTGTCTTTGTCTGGTTTTGGTATCAGGGTGATGGTGGCCTCATAGAATCAGTTTGGGAGTGTTCCTTCCTTGCAATTTTTTGGAAAAGTTTGAGAAGGATGGGTGTAAACTCTTCTCTAAATGTTTGATAGAATTCACCTGTGAAGCCATCTGGTCCTGGAATTTTGTTTGTTGGAAGATATTTAATCACATTATCAATTTCATTACTTGTGATTGGTCTGTTCATATTTTCTATTTCTTCCTGGTTCAGTCTTGGAAGGTTACACCTTTCTATGAATTTGTCCATTTCTTCCAGGTTGTCCATTTCATTGGCATATAGTTGTTTGTCATAATACCTTATAATCCTTTTTATTTCTACAGTGTCAGTTGTGATTTCTCCTTTTTCATTTCTAATTTTATTGATTTGAGTCCTCTCCCTCTTTTTCCTGATGAGTCTGGCTAATGGTTTATCACTTTTGTTTATATTCTCAGAGAACAAGCTTTTAGTTTTATTGATCTTTGCTATTGTTTTCTTTGTTTCTATTTCGTTTATTTCTGCTCAATCATTATTATTTGTTTCCTTCTGATAACTTTGGGTTTTCTTGTTCTTCTTCCTCTAGTTCCTTTAGGTGTAAGGTTAGATTATTTATTTGAGATTTTTCTTGTTTCTTGAGATAGGCTTGTATAGCTATAAACTTACCTCTTAGAACTGCTTTTGCTGCATCCCATGGATTTTGGATTGTCATGTTTTCATTGTCATTTGTCTCTAGGTATTTTTTGATTTCCTCTTCGATTTCTTCAGTGATCTCTTAGTTGTTTAGTAACATAGTGTTTATCCTCCATATGTTTGTGTTTTTTACGTTTTTTCCCATGTAATTCATTTCTAATCTCATAGAATTTTTGTCAGAAAAGGTGTGCGATATGATTTCAATTTTCTTAAATTTACTGAGGCTTGATTTGTGACCCAAGATGTGATCTATCCTGGAGAATGTTCTGTGCACACTTGAGAAGAAAGTGTAATCTGCTGTTTTTGAATGGAGTGTCCTATAAGTATCAATTAGATCTATCTGATCTATTGTGTCATTTTAAGCTTCTCTTTCCTTATTTGGTTTCATTTTGGATGGTCTGTCCATTTGTGTAAGTGAGGTGTTAAAGTTCCCCACTATTATTCTGTTACTGTCGATTTCCTCATTTACAGCTATTAGCAGTTGCTCTATGTATTGAAGTGCTCCTATGTTGGGGGTATATATATTTATAATTGTTGTATCTTTTTCTTGGATTGATCCCTTGATCATTATGCAGTGTCTTTCCTTGTCTCTTGTAACATCCTTTATTTTAAAGTCTATTTTATCTGATATGAATATTGCTACTCTAGCTTTCTTTTGATTTCCATTTGCATGGAATATCTTTTTCCATCCCCTCACTTTCAGTCTGTATGTGTCCCTAGGTCTGAAGTGGTTCTCTTGTAGACAGCATATATATGGGTCTTGTTTTTGTATGCATTCAGTAAGCCTGTGTCTTTTGATTGGAGCATTTAATCCATTCACGTTGAAGGTAATTATCGATATGAATGTTGCTATGACCATTTTCTTAAATGTTTTGGGTTTGTTTTTGTAGGTCCTTTTCTTCTCTTGTGTTTCTTTTAGCATTTGTTATAGAAGTTCCTTTAGCGTTTGTTGTAGAGCTGGTTTGGTGGTGCTGAATTCTCTTAGCTTTTGCTGCTCTGTAAAGTTTTTGATTTCTCCATCAAATCTGAATGAGATCCTTTCTGGGTAGAGTAATCTTGATTTTAGGTTCTTCCCTTTCATCACTTTATGTATATCATGCCACTCCCTTCTGGCTTGTAGAGTTTCTGCTGAGAAATCAGCTGTTAACCATATGGGAGTTCCCTTGTATGTTATTTGTCATTTTTCCCTTGCTGCTTTCAATAATTTTTCTTTGTTTTAATTTTTGTCAGTTTGTTTACTATGTGTCTTGACGTGTTTCTCCTTGGGTTTATCCTGTATGGGACTTGGTGTGCTTCTGGGACTTGGGTGGCTATTTCCTTTCCCATGTTAGGGAAGTTTTCAACTATAATCTCTTCAAATATTTTCTCGGTCCTTTCTCTCTCTCTTCTCCTTCTGGGACCCCCATAATGTGAATGTTGTTGCGTTTAATGTTGCCCCAGAAGTCTCTTAGTCTGTCTTCATTTCTTTTTATTCTTTTTTCTTCATTCTGTTGTGCAGCAGTGAATTCCTCCATTCTGTCTTCCAGGTCATTTATCTGTTCTTCTGCCTCAGTTATTCTGCTATTGTTTCCTTCTAGTATAGTTTTCATTTCAGTTATTGTATTGTTCATCTCTGTTTGTTTGTTCTTTAATTCTTCTAGGTCTCTGTTAAACATTTCTGGCATCTTCTTGGTCTTTGCCTCCATTCTTTTTCTGAGGTCCTGGATCATCTTCACTATCATTATTCTGAATTATTTTTTGGAACGTTGCCTATCTCCACTTCATTTAGGTGTTTTTCTGTGGTTTAACTTGTTCCTTCATCTGGTACCTAGCCTTCTGCCTTTTCATCTTGTCTGTCTTTCTGTGAATGTTGTTTTTGTTCCACAGGCTGCAGGATTTTAGTTCTTCTTGCTTCTGCTGTCTGTCCTCTGGTGGATGAGTCTATCTAAGAGGCTTGTGCAGGTTTCCTGATGGGAGGGACTGGTGGTGGGTAGAGCTGGGTTTTGCTCTGGTGGGCTAAGCTCAGTAAAACTTTATTCCTCCTGACTGCTGATGGTTGCGGCTCGTTTCCCTCCTGTTGGTTGTTTGGCCTGAGGCAACCCAACACTGGAGCCTACCTGGGCTCTTTGCTGGGGCTAATGGCAGATTCTGGGAGGGCTCGCACCAAGTAGTACTTCCTAGAACTTCTGCTGCCAGTGTCCTTGTCCCCACGGTGAGCCACAGCCACCCCCCAGCTCTGCAGTAGACCCTCCAACACTAGTAGGTAGGTCTGGTTCAGTCTCCCCTGGGGTCACTGCTGCTTCCACTGGATCCCGATGCACACACTACTTTGTGTGTGCCCTGCAAGTGTCGAGTCTCTGTTTCCCCCAGTCCTGTCAAAGTCCTGCAATCAAATCCCACTAGCCTTCAAATTCTGATTCTCTAGGAATTCCTTCTCCCGTTGCCGGACCCTCATGTTGGGAAGCCTGACTTGGGGCTCAGAACCTTCACTCCAGTGGGTGCACTTCTGTGGTATCAGTGTACTCCAGTTTGTGAGTCACCCACCCAAGAATTATAGGATTTGATTTTAATGTGATTTCGCCCTTCCTACCGTCTCATTGTGGCTTCTACTTTTCTTTGGATATGGGGTATCTTTTTTGGTGAGTTCCAGTGTCTTCATGTTGATGATTGTCCAGCAGCTGTTTGTGATTCTGGTGTTCTCACAAGAGGGAGTGAAAGGACGTCCTTCTACTCCGCTATCTTGGTCCAGCTATCTGATTCAATATTTCTATATTTCAAAATGACCACCATAATAAGTCTATTTACCATCTGTCACCAAAGATATCATATAATTATTGACCATATTCTCCACATTCTGCATTTCATACCAGTGACTCACTTTGCCACTGGAAGTTTGTACCTCTTACCCTCCCTCACCTATTTCTCTCCTCCTCCATCTCCTTCCCATCTGGCAACTACCTGCTTGTTCTCTGTATCTCTGACTCTGTTCCTGTTTTCTTATTTGTTCATTTGTTTTGTTTTTTAGATTCCACATATAAGTGCAGTCATACAGTATTCATCTTTCTCTATCTGACTTATTTCACTTAGCAGAATAACTTCTAGGTTCATCCATTTTGTCATAAATGGCAAGATTTCATTATTTTTATGGCTGAGTAATATTACTGTAAACATATACCACATCTTCTTCATCCATTTATATATTGATGCACACTTGGGTTGCTTCCATAGCTTGACTATTGTAAATAATGCTGCAATGAACGTAGAGGTTCAGATGTCTTTTTGAATTAGTATTTTTGTTTTCTTTGGATAAATACCCAGGATTAGAATTACTGGAGGATTTGTTAGTTCTATTTTTAATTTTTTGAGGTATCGCCATACTGTTTTTCATCGTGGCTGCACCAATTTACTTTCCCACCAGCAGTGCATGGGGGTTCCCTTTTCTCCATAGCCTTGCCAACATTTGTTATTTCTTGTCTTTTTGACAATAGCCATTTTGACAGGTGTGAGTTTATATCTCATTGTGGTTTTGATTTGAATTTTGCTAATGATTAGTGATTTTGAGCATCTTTGCATGTGCCTGTTGGCCATCTGTATGTCTTCTTTTGAAAAATGACTTAAACTTTTTTCCTTAACTGACACACCTGAGGGACAGAACGTTTTCCAATTAGTAGCTCTTTATTGTAGTGACTTAGAACCAGGAGGAACCCCACCTAGACAGGATATATATAAATGTTGGGGGCATGTGAATTTCCTGCAAGTACCCCTGCTGCCTCTTGGTGATGTCTGTGTTTCTTCTCCCCCAAGTTGACAAGTAATGAAGGCATAGTGATTAGTATGACATAGGCTATTCTCAATCTCAGAGGAGACCTCAGTGTCCTCATCTCTACTGTGGGGATAAAAATAAAAGAAAATTGCAGAGTTATTTTGAGGATTAAAGAAGTTAATTTATCTAAAGATTCTTGCATAGTACATTATATATGGTAAACACTCAATATGTGCTATCAATTGTGATTATTATTTTATAGTTAATATTATTTTAAATTTTAGCTCAGTTAAATCTGTGTTCTTTTAGATAATACTTTTACTGAACTCCTTGGGCTTATTATCTCAGCTTGAAATGAATAGTATAGGAGTATAAAATTTGCTTCTATATTTATTATAAAAATGTTAGAGGCTTCCCTGGTGGTGCAGTGGTTAAGAATCCACCTGCCATTGCAGGGGACACAGGTTCGTTCCCAGGTCTGGGAAGATCCCACATGCTGTGGAGCAACAAAGCCTGTGTGCCACAACTACTGAGCCTGTGCTCTAGAGCCTGTGAGCTACAACTAGTGAGCCCATGTGCCACAACTACTGAAGCCTTTTAGCCTAGAGCCTGTGCTTCTCAGCAAGAGAAGCCACCACAATGAGAAGCCTGTGCACCTCAACGAAGAGTGGCCCCCACTTGATGCAGCTAGAGGAAGCCCAAGTGCAGCAATGAAGACCCAACACAGCCAAAAATAAATTAAATAAATAAATAATTTATTAAGGATATCATCAAAATTATAGTTTCTTCTTTATGAGGACTCATAGGAAAAACTTGGAACAACTTTACAATAAACTTGCTTTTCTTATTAATCAGAAAGCTTAAAACATAATTTAACGTTTTCTAGGTGACTCATGGTTATTATCAGTATCAATTATTTTGCAGAAATGCAATTATGACCTGAGGCCTGTTGTGTTGCAAAGGAATATTTGCCCCAACAGAGAGATAAGATAACTTGACTGGACTTAATAAAAACAATCCTGTTGAGAGAAAAGTTGGGAATAGATAAATGAAAAATTTTAATATGATTAGCTGGTCTGTAGGAAAATAATCAGAAAATACTAATTTTATGATAAGTGTGCATAAATTCCCTTCCTAGAAAATTTAGCTTGGCTATATCATTCTTATTACATTTGAAATATGTGCTATGGTGCTTATCTAGGGCCACTGCATAAGGCCATGTTGAGTATGGTCTGTACTACTACAGTTGGGCCATTCATAGAAGCCAGGAAGTAAGTGGTACCCCTTGATATTGTTCACAGCACAATATTCATGATCTATAAGTGGCTCTGTATTTATTATGTACTGACATCCATGTGTTTTACATAGATTACACTCATATGGCACTGCAAGAGAAATTTTGATGTAAAGCCATATTGCTCTTATATAGCCCTTTTCTATAGCGAATTTCAGTATTAGACAATATTATAATAATTGCTTACAAAGTATCTTTTTTTTATGTAAAGTACTATTGTTTAAAAACACACTCCAGTGCCCTTAAAAAAGAGCTAACATACATTTACTTTGAAAAAGCAAAAATGAAATGTCTTTCTAAATAGAGTAGTGCATCATTGGAGAAAACCATGTTTTCCCACTGAAGTTGTCTCAACTCCTTTTTAACAGTGAGTGAAGAATGAATTAGATGTAATGGATTTAAATAATTATGAATATGTGTGTTTGGAAGACAATATTCATCCAGTTGTGAAAATAACACTGAAAACATAGACTTTTGCTTGCCTTATTCACTGTACCTCCTGGCCAACGGCAATTTGGCCAACTCCTCTGACATGTGACAAGCAAGACACTGCTTAGAAAATATTATAAAATCAAAAATAGAAGTTGTAATTAAATTTTAAAATATACATAAAATACAAGTTTAAGTGATTAGTAAAATGGCATTTCCTCTTCATAACTCTAAAATATTTTATTCTCAAGAAAATTCATAGTTTTTCATTACTTGTTCCTATAGCCACCTGACATTTTGCACATAATATAGGCAGATTACCTTTAAGCAAATAGTCTCACATTGATTCTAACACTTAATCAATACATAAGTCATGGAATATAAGAATCTTTTTATGGGGTTTTTAGATGCATAGAGTCTCATACCGATAAGCAATTAATAATTTTTTAAGTGAGTAGTTTCAATTGCCGTGATCATAAATATTTTATTCTTACACACTGTGTTAAAATAGAGTGTCTTTTTTTGTCATCAGTTAAATACTGTGTGTTTTCAAATGTGTATACCACATATGGTTTGCATGTTATCCATTCAGTGTGTCACGCTAGGCAGTTTAAAGGTCTAAATGTTCAGTTTCTTATATTTGGGTTGGATGATCATTCTGTTTGGTGCTCTTATCTCTGGCAGGTGCTTTGCTCCTGTACTTGATGCTCTGTCTCATAATTTAAGGGAATATTGATTTACTATCTCACTGGGTTGAATGTATCTGGCATTATGGATGCCAAATGATGCAAATTTTTCAGCTCCTGAAGTTACTTGATAGATCACTGGAACCAACAAAGTCCCCCAGGTCTTCATTCTGTCTTTAAGAGCTAAGATGGAAAATTTTATAGCATAGCAAGCAACTTGTGCCATAGTGGAACACTTGGTTACTAGTTAATAGCCAGCAGCTCTGCTATCACAGGAAAAATATTCTGTAGACATGTAAGTTATGATTTAATAAAGATCCAAGGACAGAGTCCATTTTTTTCATAAATAATACAACATTTAAGTGGGTATTGAATAAAACTAGTCATTGAAAACACAAGTATTGGTGTTTACAGTCATATTCATTTTTGCATTAGACAATTTGTAGTCTTAAAAATATGTAGGATATGGAGTTTAGGTATCTGACCTTACTTTATACTACTTTTCCTTGGAACTCATTTTAATATATATAACATGAAGGGAAACAAAGTTAAGTAAAATTATTGGCACTTTTGAGTGTAGTGTGTGCCGTCAAGCTCTTATGTCAGTTGTTATTACTTTTATTGTTTGTTGAACTCATCATGTGACAGGCTCTGGTCATTACATTCTATTTCATTTAATCTTCACAATGCAATTATTGCCATTTTACCAGAGAAAATTGATGGAAGAGAGGATAAGTAACTTACTCAGAGTCACACTGAAAGTAATCCATGGAGCAAAAATTATTAAATTTGTGTAAAGTTTGTGTACCACCAATGCCCATGCTCCTTCAGGCAAATTTTGCTCCATTGCAAATGCATATTTGTGTGTTGTGTTAGTTTCCTAGAGATGCCATAACAAATATCACAGCAGGATGGCTTAAAACAGAAATTTATTCTCTCACAGTCTGGAGGAAAGAATTCCAAAAACAGGGTGATGGCAGAGTTGATCCCTACTGGAGGCCCTGAGAGAGAATCTGTCCCATGCCTCTCTCCTACCCTCTGGTGGTTCTGACAATCCTTGGCATAGGTTCTGGCTTGTAGATGCATCACTGTAAACTCTGTCTCTGTCTGCACATGGCATTCTCTCTGTGTCTAAATTTGTCTCTTCTATAAGGTCACCAGTCGTTGAATTTAGAGTCCACCCTTATCCAGTATGACTTCAATTTTTCTTTACTACATCTATAAAGACCCTGTTTCCCAATGAGTTCATGTTCACAGATATTGCGGGTAAGGACTTCAACATATCTTTTGGGTGGAAACAATTCAATCTACAACATGTCTAGATAGAGGAAAATGTATAATGCTCATATACTCATTTGTATTTAGATACAGATAACCTGGAACAGCAAGACAGCTTATACGCACCAGGTGTTTTTATTAAGTCAAAAATAGATTTTGATAATTAACATTCTAATTAACCTGTGTCTATGAAGTCAACATAAATATACTGCAGTTACCAATGATAAGAGCATGGACCCAAATTGTTTCTCAGTTATTTGCAAGCACCAAAAGTTAATCCTAAATATTAAGCACTTAACAATTATTGAATTATTATCTCGGAAACAACTACAACGTATTTCCTAATTTAAACATAACTATATTTTAACATGAAATTCGTTATCATTTTTAAGAAAATCCATTTCTCTATAGATAATTGCCCTTGAAGAGTGGCTTAAAATTCATGGTTTCCAATTGTCATTAAATTGACTTTATTTGGGTGTTGTATCTGCTTTCTTTAAATAAACCAGCATGAAAAAAGCCTTCGAAAACACAAATATGCATATGTCGATAAAAATTTGATTCCTCAGGGCTTCCCTGGTGGCGCAGTGGTTGAGAGTCCACCTGCTGATGCAGGGGACACGGGTTCGTGCCCCGGTCCGGGAGGATCGCACATGCCGCGGAGCGGCTGGGCCCGTGAGCCGTGGCCGCTGAGCTTGCGCGTCCAGAGCCTGTGCTCCACAATGGGAGAAGCCACAACAGTGAGAGGCCTGCATACCGCAAAGAAAAAAAAAAAATAGTGTTAAATATATTCACATTGTTGTTCATCAGATCTCTCGATTTTTTTCATCTTGCAAAACTGAAACTTTATATCCATTGAAAAACTTCCCATTTCTCCCTCTTGGCAACCACCATTGTACTTTATGTTTCTGAGTTTTACTACTCTAGATACTTCATATAAGTGGCACTATATGGTATTTGTCATTTTGTGACTGGCCTATGTCACTTATCATAAAGTCCTCAAGGTGCATTCATGCTGCAGCATGTGACAGGGCTTCCCTCTTTTATAAAGGCTTAATAATATTCCATTGTGTGTACATATTACATTTTCTTTATCCATTCTGATGGGCATTTGGATTGCTTCTATCTCTTGACTGTTGTGAATAGTGCTTCTCTGAACATGGATGTGCAAATATCTCTGTGAATTATCTGATATGTGCATATACATTACCTAAATTTTAATCTAAGCATGTTCTAAACTTTCTTATTGATTAAAATAAGCCAAGACACAACTGTGATTCGGATGTTCTCTGTCCTCGTGGGACTCTGCTGCCTCAACACAATGCATTTCAATGTATACTTCTACTCTCTCCCACATTGAAGAATAGCTAAACTTTGCTTCACTAATTTAAAACCTTGGAATATAGCAATTTCCATAAAAAGTTTAAAAGTGTAATGGGGCTTCAAATGCAAAAACAAAAATCTGTGTATTACCCTGGCACTTAACTTGTCAAAAGATGTGCAGAAACCTTTACTGATCCAATCAACATTCAGTACATGTTTATTGAAGGCCTACTATGGGTTGAACTCTATGGGAATAGAACAATAAGTAAATCAGGAAATAAAAAATCTGCCCTTCTGGAGCTTATGTTTCAGTAAGATAAGTAAGTATATATCATGGTGATGATGATGGCGATGATGATGATATGCCTGTTTGTGTATTATATGACACTGGGAAATACTAATGAGAAAAATACAGTAAGGAGAAAGAATAAGAAGTATCGGGGGCATAATTTTATGTAAGGTAGCTTAGAAATGTTTAACTTGGGTAAAGATCTAAAGGAGGCCAAGGAGTGAACCTTGTGGTGATCTAAGAGAAGAGCATTCCAGCAAGTGAAAGCAGCAAGTACAAGGGCCCTGTGGTAAGCAAAGCCTAGTGAGGAGGTCACTGTGATTCAAAAGGAGGGTGGGAAGAGAGTGGAAAAGGATGAGAGTGGAAACAAATCAAGTCAGGGAGGTCATGGGACTTGTATATCATTTCAAATGCTCTAACTTGTACTTTGAGAGAAATGGGAAACCACTGTGGGCTTGTGAGCACAGTAGTGACACTCTCTGCCGTATGCTTTTGCAAAATCCCTCTGGCTGCTGTATTGACCAGAGCCACCTTAAAAGATGGTCAGTCTAAATTACTGATGTGTAGATTATTATTTTTTTAATGAAGGAAAAGGAAACATTTTGACATATGAGAATTAGTCCAATAAAATGCTTTCCACTGGAGGAATTTCAACATAGATGACCAAATATGTTTTACATGCCCACTTTATGTAAGGAATTGATCAAGGTGTTGGGACTACTAGGTAAATGACATCATCTTCCTTCAAGAAACTCATAATTTAACTGTAATACAAATTCACTTTGATAATAGAAGTAAAAATAAGTATTATGGGAATTTGGAAGAAGAAACATTTAATTTAGATTGTGGTGATCTGGGTTAGCTTCATAGATGGGAATATGTTTGACTTGGTTCTTGAACGAATAATAGAAAATTGGCAAGTTAAAAAGGTAGAGCAATGGCATTCCAAACCAAGGCACAAAAATGCCTTGCACTGTAGGTACTAAAAATGTACAAATACTGTAATCATGAATGTCTTTGTTTCAAGGGAAAATGTCTCACTTTTACCCAACCACCCTTCCTCCCTCCCCAATATATTTATGTGGTCTTTGTACTTTTAAAGGATTTCCAAAATGCTACTGAGAATATGTGTTGAATATTTGCTTTTTGTGGAAAAACTCAAAGACTTTCCTTTAAGTAACCTCTTTGCCTTTCTACTGGGACCTAGGAGGTATAGGAAGAGGCAAATATTTGGGTTGATGAAGAACAAGGATTCATATTTCACACTTCATCTTTCTCTGCCTTTTTACTTCCTCTCTCCTTTCACTCACTTTCTTTGTCTATGCTATTTTGTCTGACTTTCTCTTCTCACCCCAGAATTTGTTCCATGATCCCAATGTAACACATAAATATATGTTCTTATTTATGTTTATAAATGACTTCATTCCTTTTTAACAAAGTAAACATTCTTTAAATTCTCAAATTAAAAAAAAATTGTGAGTATTCTCATTAATTTTGTTTCTTGTGATTTAGTAGGCCTGGGCAGGAAAAAAATTTTCAACTTAGTTATATTACAGGTTATATGTGTTATTGATACTTGGCTGAATGAAGTTCATTTTCAAGATGTGATTTAAGTTTTGGTTTACTCCTTTCTTGTTTTAATGATTTTTACTAGTAATTCATAAAAATGCTGTGAATTTGCCTTACCTTTATTACACAGCAGCTCTTGAGTATATAATGTGGACTTCAAGAGGTGGTTTGTTCATTTAGTGACTTTTTGAAACAAGTGTTCTATTTTTAAATTTACTGTTTAGAGGAAAAATACCTAAGGAAGCTTTAAGATTATTTCTAGTTATGAAGAGAGACTGTTAAGTGATGACATTTGCCCTTGAGAGCTGCTGCAGAAATGGGTTCATCTAGTTTACCTTCATCCGAATTGCCTTCCTCTATCCTATGAAACAACTGGTGAAGGAGAAAATGTTGATTAGGAAGGTTTTCAAGATTACTTTTTTCATTTTCAGAAAGTGAAGTGTTCACCACTTTCCATGTTAAATAAGGTTCCTTGCTTGGCAACATAGGCTTTGCTCCAGTAATTGTGTGCTCACAGCAAATGCTTGATGGTGGAAAAGACAAGTGCAAAAAGCAATTTTTGCAACAGCCAACCAGAACAGCCTGTTCTGTTCCCAATAAATTAATGGATTTAACCTTGCAGCTGTAGCGGTGTTATTATGCAAATATTCTCTGAGTATTATGAAAGCCAACTGATTCTCTATAGAGAGAAAGTTGTTTCTTTCTTCCTGAAAATTCTAAGTGACTAGATAATTGACACATTGTATAACCATGTTAAGTGAAGGAAAAAAAATATTTTCAGTAAATATACTGAGTTTCACTTTACATTCCAATGTTTTCAGCAATTTACTGAGGCTTTTACTTAGAACAATATTATTTAGCACAGTGAATTCCAGTATCCAAAGACAGCCTCCTAGAAAAAGAAGGAATGAAAAATATTGTATGCTTCTTTACTTTGTATTTTGCTGATTTTAATTCACGGAGAAATTAAAATTTCCTTTAATGTAATTCAAGTGCAGTGGTCTGGTCATGCTGAATGTCTTCAAAGCAATGTATTTGCATTCTGATTCATGATGGACTAGAGAATTGTGCACTAATTATTTGATCGAATTGATAGCCGCTTTGGTTTTTAAAGCTGATCTTAGATTTATGCCACATATAAAACACTTACAGTTGAAAGTTCACTCTCAGTAATTGACTAATTGTGAAGATCACTCAAAGTGCTCTTCACTGGATTGAAGTTCCATGGCTAATGAAATCTTTGATGATTTAAAAATATTTAAAAAGAGAAAGTATGAGTGGGAACAGTGGTGGCTTCATTGTGATAAGGCTCTAGTTATTTGATGGGGAAAAGGGTGATCTTGGGAATTAGTTCAACCATTTTATATGAAAAATTTGCATATATTATTTTTGTTTTGTCATAGTCAGTATTCACCTTATGTGAGCTTTACATTATTAGGTCATATAAAATCAGTTTTTAAAAAGTAAACCCCAAAGTGTTTTGTAAAACATACAGACACATATGCAGATACTAAAGATTATAATAACTGCAGTTATATAATTGAAAGACTACTAGATTTGAAATCTGAAGTCCTAGATTTTTGTACATTGGTTTTTGTAACTTCTTAAAGATCTTTTCTTTGTCTGTAAATAACAATGTCTGAAAGTAGATTAAATGAGACAATATATGGAGAAGAGCCTTATAAACTTTAAATCACAAGATAAATATATTATTATTCTTTAATGATGTTAATCTATATTTATGTTATTATCTTTCAGTATTTACAAGTCAGCATTTCACCTCAAGTTAATAATTCTTATATTTGCGTTCTAAGCAAAATGTTTTGAATTTTTTATATTTCAGTCTTAAATTTGTTATCAAGTATTAACTCATTATAGAAAAATATTTGTAAAAACTAACAATCATATTTAATAAGTATAACACTGCCATTATTTTTTTAAAACTCTGGTATATATAATTATATGCATAAAAATTCTTTTTTTTAAACATCTTTATTGGGGTATAATTGCTTTACAATGGTGTGTTAGTTTCTGCTTTATAACAAAGTGAATCAGTTATACATATACATATGTTCCCATATCTCTTCCCTCTTGCGTCTCCCTCCCTCCCACCCTCCCTATCCCACCCCTCCAGGTGGTCACAAAGCACAGAGCTGATCTCGCTGTGCTATGCGACTGCTTCCCACTAGCTATCTACCTTACATTTGGTAGTGTATATATGTCCATGCCTCTCTCTTGTTTTGTCACAGCTCACCCTTCCCCCTCCCCATATCCTCAAGTCTGTTCTCTAGTAGGTCTGTGTCTTTATTGCTGTCTTACCCCTAGGTTCTTCATGACTTTTTTTTTCTTAAAATTTAAATTCCATATATATGTGTTAGCATACAGTATTTGTCTTTCTCTTTCTGACTTACTTCACTCTGTATGACAGACTCTAGGTCTATCCACCTCATTACAAATAGCTCAATTTCATTTATTTTTATGGCTGAGTAATATTCCATTGTATATATGTGCCACATCTTCTTTATCCATTCGTCTGATGATGGGCACTTAGGTTGTTTCCATCTCCGGGCTATTGTAAATAGAGCTGCAAAGAAAATTTTGGTACATGACTCTTTGAATTATGGTTTTCTCAGGGTATATGCCCAGTAGTGGGATTGCTGGGTCATATGGTAGTTCTATTTGTCATTTTTTAAGGAACCTCCATACTGTTCTCCATAGTGGCTGTACCAATTCACATTCCCACCAGCAGTGCAAGAGTGTTCCCTTTTCTCCACACCCTCTCCAGCATTTATTGTTTCTAGATTTTTTGATGATGGCCATTCTGACTGGTGTGAGATGATATTGTAGTTTTGATTTGCATTTCTCTAGTGATTAATGATGTTGAGCATTCTTTCATGTGTTTGTTGGCACTCTGTATATCTTCTTTGGAGAAATATCTATTTAGGTCTTCTGCTCATTTTTGGATTGGGTTGTTTGTTTGTTTGTTATTCAGCTGCATGAGCTGCTTGTAAAATTTGGAAAATAATCCTTTGTCAGTTGCTTCATTTGCAAATATTTTCCCCCATTCTGAGGGATGTCTTTTGGTCTTGTTTATGGTTTCCTTTGCTGTGCAAAAGCTTTGAAGTTTCATTAGGTCCCATTTGTTTATTTTTGTTTTTATTTCCATTTCTCTGGGAGGTGGGTCAAAAAGGATCTTGCTGTGATTTATGTCATAGAGTGTTCTGCCTATGTTTTCCTCTAAGAGTTTGATAGTGTCTGGCCTTATATTTAGGTCTTTAATCCATTTTGAGCTTATTTTTGTGTATGGTGTTAGGGAGTGATCTAATCTCATACTTTTACATGTACCTGTCCAGTTTTCCCAGCACCACTTATTGAAGAGGCTGTCCTTTCTACACTGTACATTCCTGCCTCCTTTATCAAAGGTAAGGTGACCATATGTGCCTGGGTTTATCTCTGGGCTTTCTATCCTGTTCCATTGATCTATCTTTCTGTTTTTGTGCCAGTACCATACTGTCTTGATTACTGTAGCTTTGTAGTATAGTCTGAAGTCAGGGAGCCTGATTCCTCCAGCTCCATTTTTCGTTCTCAAGATTGCTTTGGCTATTCAGGGTCTTTTGTGTTTCCATACAAATTGTGAAATGTTTTGTTCTAGTTCTGTGAAAAATGCCAGTGGTAATTTGATAGAGATTGCATTGAATCTGTAGATTGCTTTGGGTAGTAGAGTCATTTTCACAATGTTGATTCTTCCAATCCAAGAACATGGTATCTCTCTCCATCTATTTGTATCATCTTTAATTTCTTTCATCAGTGTCTTATAATTTTCTGCATACAGGTCTTTTGTCTCCTTAGGTAGGTTTATTCCTAGATATTTGATTCTTTTTGTTGCAATGGTAAATGGGAGTGTTTTCTTGATTTCACTTTCAGATTTTTCATCATTAGTGTACAGGAATGCCAGAGATTTCTGTGCATTAATTTTGTATCTTGCAACTTTACCAAATTCATTGATTAACTCTAGTAGTTTTCTGGTACCATCTTTAGGATTCTCCATGTATAATATCATATCATCTGCAAACAGTGACAGCTTTACTTTTTCTTTTCCGATTTGGATTCCTTTTATTTCCTTTTCTTCTCTGATTGCTGTGGTTAAAACTTCCAAATCTATGTTGAATAAGAGTGGTGAGAGTGGGCAACCTTGTCTTGTTCCTGATCTTAGTGGAAATGCTTTCAGTTTTTCACCATTGAGGATGATGTTGGCTGTGGGTCATCAAAATTCTTGATTTGTGATGTAGTCATCATTTGTCATGTATGTCTTTTATGCTAGCTATCTATCCATCCATTCTTTCTTTCCTATGTTTTTATATTACCTTTGTACCCACTCTTCAAGTTTTTTCTATGTAAATGCTTCTCCTTTATCATATCTCTCTGTCTTCCCCTAGTTCTGCAGTAACCCTGTCCTGAAATGGGCATTTGTCATTTCTTCTCTTTCAGCCCTCATGATTTGACACATATGTTTGTGTCCTTAAACAATATATTGTTTAGTTTTGCAGGCTTTTGAGCTTTATGATCCAATGTTGAATTTTCGCTCTTGGAACTTTTAAAATTCAACATTATATTACTTTGTCATTCATATCATAGTCGTAACTAATGTAATTATACATAATATACATTACGTTATACATGCTCATGTTATTAATTAATTTTCACACCTGAATTATTTTTCATCACGTGAATGTATCCTTATTGATTTAGCTTTTCTTCTGTTGATGACATTTGGTTTCTTATCTTTTATATCTATATATATTTTTTGGTTTCTTTTCTTTTGTATTTCTAATATAGATAGTGCTTATATACAGTCAGTTCTTATTATTCATGGTTGTTATGTTTTATAAAGTTGACTAGAGCACTGAATTAGCCAATACTAAATCATTGCCCCTAAAAGAAATATAGGGTTAGGTTCCTGGGAGCCTTTGGCCACATTTTCCTAATCAATCAGTATATAACCTCATTTTATGTGTGTTTCTGTTTAAAGACACATTATGTGATATATATTGTTGATTCATTAACGTTGAACTCATGTCCAACAGCACTATAACTCATGACTTACTGAAGCTTATCTAACACGTGTATTTTCTCTGTAAGACATATTACAGCTTCTTGCACTTAGAAACACCAGACAGCACTTTAGCACTACACTTGGGGGCCATTATAGAGAGCAAAATCACATACAAACAAGAAGCACAAAAATGCAAAGTGTGTGGCACTAAATAGACCACAGAAAGGATGCTTGTTTATAGTATGAGAGCTGAAACAAGATGCAGAGGGACTCTTTATTCAAGCTCAGCTGGGAATAGGATAGGATGTGTGCATAGGATGGTGTAAATTTTTGCCACTCTGTGCATGCATTTATCTTTGAATGAAAACAAAAGCACAGCAGAATACAAATGAATTTTAGAGAATAGAAAATTCTATTCTATTTAGAAAACACAAAATTCATGAATAATCATATGTCTTTTACTGAAGTGTTTCTCTCAGACACTAGCTTGGTAAACGTCAGATTCCTGAGCCCACCCCCTTAGATTTTGATTTAGTAGGTCTGGAGTGGGACCTGAGATTTTGGATTTCTAACTAGTTTGGGGTGATGGTAATAATGCCAGTTCATGGGACACACTTTTCATAGCTATTTCTTAGTAAACAAATATAACAACTCTCTAAGGAATATGCCTTCCTGAAATTGCCAGTTCAAAAACTGTGCTAAATTGCTAAGCTAAATATTAAAGTATTTACCATTATAATGGGGAAGACCAAGACATGAAGTTAAACTATCAAAATTTTTATTCAAAAATTTTTTTAGGTTGTGGCTAATGCAATCACCACACATACACACAAAATATGTCATATTAACAATGGAAGAGAAGAGAAAGAATAATTATTTGCAGATGATTCAATCACAGGCCTGGAAAACTAAAAATTGGTAGAACAAATAAACAAGTAAAGTAAATAGATTCCGAGAAAAGTGTCCAAATATCCATACCTATTTTTTTTTTTTACCATCATGAGCCTTTAAAAATTGAAATGGAAAAAAATCTTATTCATAATAATAAAAAGAGTTATAAAACAGTTAAAAGCATTTTACACAAATTGTCCAGAATCACAAAGTTTACTTTATGATATTGTTAAAGAATAGAAAATTATGTGAATATTTATAGATGCTTAATTGCTATGAAGACATGCTGTATTTCTATATGGAGTGATTTAACACAAATTAAAATTGGTCCCAAATTATTAAGGTGACATATCCCCTTTTGAGGCTTAAGAAAGGCTTGGGAGGAGGAGAGATCAAGATGACAGAATAGGAGGACACTGGGCTCACTTCCCTTCATTAACACATCAAAACTACAGCTATGTATAAAGTGACTCTCACTGAGATCAACCTGCAGACCGGCAGAAGAGATCTTCTACAACCAAGCCTATAAAGAAAGATCCACAGGGAGTCTGGTTGGAAGGGAGGGGAAGCGGTCTGGTTGGGACCCACAGACCTAGTGGAGGACAAAGAAGAGGAGAGGGATATCACAAGCTTGGGGATCCTTCGTGAAGAGCGATGGGTTTGAGCCAGATATTAGAACCCCATCTCTGGGGTTCAACATAGGGAAGATGAGCCCCCCCTTAGCTGTTTTGAAAACCAGTAGGAATTATCACAGGACTGTAAGAAACCCAGACTTTACTTTTGAAGTGTATGTATATGGTTCTGAGGAAGCAGATTGAAAACTTCCTGAGGCTCTGGTTGGCTTGCCAGGACCACCCTAGTGTGCCCCGCAGCCTGCACCAGATTACTGCTCCAGCATCTCTTGCTCCGGTGCCACTCCCCATTAAGGTGAAGGCTGCTATTGCCAATGACAGTTTGCACACTTGGAGGGAATGGACTTAGCTGTGCCTCTGACCAGGGCTGAGGCAGCCATTACCAGCACTTGCTTTGGTACACACACTCAGAATGGAGTGAGGCTAGCTCCAGGATGGAGACCACCATAATAGGAACATCAGTCCCTACCCACACACGGAAGGAAGTGCAGTTAGCTCCAGGGTGGAGACTACCATTAGCTGGATTGCACATACCAGTATAAAACTGGGAAGAGTGGGGCCAGCTCAGTGGTGTGGCACCAACCCCTCTGGCCCTGACCCAGCCTCTAAGCAAGACACACACACCAGGGAAAAAGTGAAATCAGCACAGACATGCAGCCTCAAGCCCCTCAGTCCCTGGGCACAACTCCAGCCAAGGCAGAGACTACCATTACACCCAGGAGAAACCCAACCTGTTCAGTGCTCCTGGTCCAGCCTCTTGGGCCCTAACCCCACCCCCATTAAGGTGATAATGGTCATCGGGCATAGGAGAGGGCCCAGTTTACACCTGGTTTGATGCTAGCCCCTCCGACTCCAGCACTACCTCCGAGGTAGTGGCTGTCAGCACTACCCAGGAAAGACACAGCTCATGCTAATTAAGATCCAGCTCTCCCACCAAAACCACTGGGCATAAGCAGATTGCATAGGGAAGCTACCATACAAGGACATGCCTTCAAGACCGGGAAATTAGGTGTCTGTTTTACTTTACTTCCTACAGATAAGAAATGGTAAACAAAATGAGAAGACAGAGGAATATGTTTGAAACAAAAGAACAAGAGAAAAACCCCAATGAAACAGAGATAAATAATTCACCTGATAAAGAGTTGAAAGCAATAGTAATAAGAATGCTAACTGAATTGGGGAAAAGAATAAATGAATTCAGTGAGAATTTTAACAAACAAGTAGAAAATATAAAAAAGAACCAGTGAGAGATGAAGAATACAATAACTGAAATGAAAAATACACTAGAGGGAATTAATGATAATAGATTAAGAGACACAGAAGAATACATAAACAATCTGGAAGACAGAATACTAGAAATCACCCAATGGGAACAGCAAAAGAAAAACAAATATTAAAAAAATGAGAATGGATTAAGGGATCTCAGTACAACATCAAGCATACTAACATTTACATATATAGGGTAACAGAATGAGAAGAAAGGAAGAAAAGGGGTAGAAAGAGGGGGGATGTAAAAGATATTCCATGCAAATGGAAATTACAAATGCTGGAGTAGCAATACTCAAATAAGACAAAATGGACTTTGACACAAAATCTATAATAAAAGACAAAGAAAAGGATTATATAATGATAAAGGGATCAATACAAGAATAGGATATAACACTCATTAACATATATGCACCTAATACAGGAGCACCTTAGTATAGAAAGCAAATATTAACAGACATAAAGGGATAAATTGACAATAGTACAATAATAGTAAGAGACTTTAACACCCCACTTACATCAATGGGAAGGTCATCCAGACAGAAAACCAATAAGAAACAGTGGCCTTAAGTGACACATTAGACAAGTTGGACTGACATATCTACAGGACATACCATCCCAAAACAGAATATACATTCTTTTCAAGTATATGTGGAATGTTCTCTAGGATGAAGCACATGCTGGGACACAAAATAGGTCTCAACAAATTCAAGAGGATAGAAATTGTATCAAGCATCTTTTCCGACCACAACAGTATGAAACTAGAAATCAATTACAGGAAGAAAAATGGGAAAAACACAAAATGTGGAGACTAAATAACATGCTACTAAAAAAACCAATGGGTCAATCAAGAAATTAAAGAGGAAATTAGAAAATACTTTGAGACAAATGAAACCCACAACTTTCCAAAATCTATGGGATGTAACAAGCAGATCTAAAAAGGAAAGTTATAGCGATCCTTAACAACCAAGAAAAACCTCGGATAAACAATCTAACCTAACATCTAAAGGAATTAGGAAAAGAATAAACAAAGCCCAAAGTCAGCAGAAGGAAGGAAATATGAAGATCAGAGATGAAATAAATAAAATAGAGACCAATAAACAATAGAAAGTATCAGTGAAACCAAGAGCTGTTGTTTTCTTTTTTAATTTTTGCTTTCACTGCTTTTTAAAATTTATTTTCAATTGTCGTATAGTGACTTTACAATGGTATGTTAGTTTCAAGTGTACAGAAAAATAATTCAGTTATATATCTATATATACATATATATATATTCTTTTTCAGATATTTTCCATTATAGGTTATTACAAGCTATTGAGTATAGTTTTCTGTGCTATAAAGTAGGTCCTTGTTGTTTACTTATTTTGTATATAGTAGTGGGTATATGTTAATCCCAAACTCCTACTTTATCTCCCCTCCACAACCTCACTATCTCCTTTGGTAACCATAAGTTTGTTTTCTGTGAGTGTGTTTCTGTTTTGTAGATAATTTTTTCTATCATTTTTTTAGATTCCACATATAAGTGATATCATGATATTTGTCTTTGTCTGACTTACTTAATATGATAATCTCTAGGTCCATCCATGTTGCTGAAAAACTAAAAGCTGTTTTTTTGAAAAGATAAACAAAATTGATAAGCCTTTAGTAAGGCTCATTAAGAAAAAAGGGAGAGGACACAAACAAAATAAAAAAGGAAAGAGGATAAATTACAACTGATATCATAGAAATACAAACAATCACAAGTGAATGCTATGAACAGGTATATGCCAACGAATTGGACAACCTAGAAGAAATGGATAAATTTCTAGAAACATATAATCTTTCAAGACTGAATCAGGAAGAAACAGATAATCTAAACAGACCAATTGCTAGTATTAAAGTTGAATTTATAATCAAAAACTCTCAACAAAAAGAGTCCAGGACTGAACACCTTCACAGGGCAATTCTGCCAAACATATAAAGAAGAGTTAATACCTATAAAGCTATTACAAAAAATCAAAGAGGAGGGAATACTCCCAAATTCATTCTACAAGTCCATCATTACCTTGCTACCAAACCAGAAAAAGATACTACCAAAAAAAAAAAAAAACTACAGGCCAGTATCCCTGAAGAATTTAGATGCAAAAATTCTCAACAAAATATTAGCAAATCAAATTCAACCAAACAGTGTATAAAAAGGGTCATATGCCACGATCAAGAGAGATTTATTCCAGGAGTGCAAAGATGGTTCAATATCTGCAAATTAATCAATATGGTACACCATCTTGACAAAATGAAGGATAAAACTCACATGATCATTTAAATAGATGCAGAAAAGCATTTGATAAAATTCAACACCCATTCATGATAAACTCTCAACAAAGTTGTTACAGAGGGAATATGTCTCATAACAAAGGTCATTTATGATGAACCCAATGTTAACATCATACTCAATGGTGAAAGACTTAAAGTTTTTCCTCTAAAATCTGGAACAAGACAAGAATGCATACTATTGCCATTTCTATTTAACATAGTGTTGGAAGTTCTAGCCACAGCAATCAGACAAGAAAAAGAAATAAAAAGCATCTAAATTGGATGGGAAGAATAAAACTGTCATTATTTGAAGATGAATGATACTATGTATTGAAAAAAACCTAAAGTCCCCAACAAAAATCTATTAGAATTAATAAATGAATTCAGTAAAGTTTTAGGATACAAGACTAATATACAGAAATCTGTTGCTTTTCTGTACACTAATAATGAGATGTCAGAAAAAGGAAGCAAGAAACAATCCCATTTACAATCACATCAAAAAGAATAAAATACCTAGAAATAAACTTAACCAAGGAGGTGAAAGATCTTTGTTCTGAAAATTTATAAGACATTGATGAAGGAAATTAAAGATAATACAAATAAATGAAAGATATTCCATGTTCATGGATTGGAAGAATTAATCTTGTTAAGATGTCCATACTACCCAAAGCAATTAATACAATCCCTATCAAAATACCATGAATTTCTCAGAAGTAGAACAAATAATCCTAAAATTTGTATCAAACCACAGAAGACCCTGAATAGCCAAAGTGATCTTGAGAACAAAGAATAAAGCTAAAGGTATTATGCTCCTTGACTTCAAGCTATACTACAAAGCTATAATAATCAAAACAGTAAGGATTCTGGAACAAAAATGATGCATAGATCAATGGAACAGTTTAGAGAGCCCAGAAATAAACCTATGCAAATATGGTCAATTAATGTATGACAAAGGAGGAAAAAATAAAAAATGAGGAAAAGACAGTCTCTTCAATATGTAGTGTTGGGAAAACTGGACAGTAACATGTAAAAGAAAGAAATTAGAACATTTTTCTCACACCATATACAAAAGTAAACTCAAAGTGGATTAAAGACCAAATGTGAAACTGGAAACCATAAAATTTCTAGAAGAAAACATAAGCGGTACACTCTTTTACATAAGTCTTAGCAATTCCTTTTTTGGATCTCTCACCTCAGGCAAGGGAAACAAAAGCAAAAATAAACAGATGGGACCTAATTAACCTTAAAAGATTTTGCATAGCAAAGGAAACCATCAAAAAAATGAAAAGACAAGCTACTGAATGGGAGAATATATTTACAAATGATTTATCTGATAAAGGGTTAATATCTAAAATATATAAACAGCTCATGCAATTCAATATAAGAAAAACAAACAACTTATTAAAAACTTGGCAGACCAAAGTAGACATTTTTTCAAAGAAGACATACAAATGGCCAACAGACACACTAAAAGATGCTTAACATCACTACACATCAATGAAGTGCAAATCAAAACCACAGTGAGATATCACCTCATATCTCTTAGAATGGCTCTTGTTAAAAAGGCAATAAATAATAAATGTTGGCAAAATGTGGAGAAAAGGGGACCCTCATGCACTGTTGGTGGGAATTTAAATCAGTACAGCAATTATGGAAAACACTATGGAGGTTCCTTAAAAAATTAAAAATAGAACTACTATATGATCTAGCAATTCTCCTCTTGAGTATATATTTGAAGAAACTGAAAACACTAATTATAAAAGATATATACACCACAATGTTCATAACAGCATTATTTACACTAGCCAAAATATAGAAGCAGTCTAAGTGTGCATGAACAAATGAATGGATAAATAAGCTGTGGTTTTTATATACATATATATATAAATGAAAATATTACTCGGCCATAAAAAAGAATGAAATTTTGCCATTTGCAACAACATGGGTGTACCTGGAGAGTATTATGCTTAGTGAAGTTAAGTCAGACAGAGGAAGACAAATACTGTATGTTTTCACTTATATGTGGAACCTAAAAAATAAAACGAACGAATATAACAAACCGGAAACAGATTCATTGATACAGAGAACAAACTGCTGGTTACCAGTTTGGAGAAGGGTGGAGGGAGGGAAAAGATAGGGGAAGGTAATTAAGAGATACAAACTACTATGTATAAAATAAATAAGATACAAGGATGTAATGTACAGCACAGGGAAACTAGCCAATATTTTATAATAACTTTAAATGGAATATAATTTATAAAAATATCAAATCACTATGTTGTACACCTAAATCTAATATTACATTGTAAATCAACTATACTTCAATCAAAATGTTAATAAAGAAGGTATGGGAGCGTACAGTGGACTGTTTACATTGGTTACTTAAAGGTGGTGGGACAGGAAGTGGTACGGAATGCTAACTATGCTTTATACATCTCTGTATTGAGTTGTTTCAATAAGCTTTTTACTTTTGTCAAAATGTAGTAGGAATTTTTTGTAAGTATGTGTGGACTTGGATACAGATAGACTCTATACTTATCTGTGCTTATTCTTTATTTACTAGTTAGATTGAGAAAGCCACTTCACCTGTCTAATCCTCGATTTCTGTATCTTTAAAGTGGGGATGATAATGATTATTTCCTTCATGTGGTTGATGTGAGGATTAAATGAGCTGTATGAAAATTCAAGAACAGAAATAATTTGACAGAGTGTACACTCTTAGTAAGTGCAAATCATTCTGTCTTGGATAAAAGGGGCCTTATTCTAATAGTGCTCCTTGCCCCATCTGCTTATGTCTATTTAAGTTTCCCCCAGGAAGCTACCGTGTAGGGGAAAGGACTGTTTTGGGTCTTCTTTAAGAAGACCCAAAACATTCAGTGCATGGAGCACTGAATTTAGTAAGTTTGAATGTAGGATTGACACAATACTGCATAAATAATAATGTTTTAAAAAATAGGTGATGACCAAGCTGTTATTTAGTTAATCTTCATAAATTTTTATTATAGGCAGCCTGACATATTTACATCTGTGACCAATTATAAAATAATTGTTAAACCAGTCAATCTGTCAGAGTTGAAATGTTGCTATATCTTGAGTTACATGGGTACCTGTTTTTTGTTAACTTATCTAAAATGCATTATATTCCTGGCATATGACTAGAAATTTATTTGGGGGAAAGATGCAGTCTCTTAGTGCTTCCTGGTTGTCCAAAATGTCTTGATGAAATATGCACTGGGGATAGTGATTCTCATCTTTGAAATGCATGGAGATTGAAAGTACTCAATCTTCAGAGCATGACTGACCACTGGCATATATATCATTTGACTTCATATTTGGATAGTATGTTTTTGTTCATTTTCAAAATATTTCATTCTTGAAGCACACTAAAGAAGATAACCACATATTTCCTACTGAGGGATAATTTCAGTTCATAATTAAAAATTACTTCATAGCAGTTCCTTTTACAATATTTCAAAGTGTTATTGAAACGTGTTTTGTTTCCTTTCAGTAGATTTAAATGCACTTTGATTTGCATCATCTGCGATAGATATTTAGCCTTACAGTTAATTTCCCATTTGAAAGCATCTCAACATTTGAAAGGGAATATGTTTCCTTTTTTAATTCAAGCTGCCAGATGTTAGGTAAACTCATGGATGTGGAGTGTGTGGTAGCTATCATTTGAGGATCTTTTGCCCTGTATCTTCCCTTGTTTCTTTTCCCAGGCATGTTCCAGTGTCTTTTTTCAAAATGGCACTCACTTCTATTCAGAAGGGCACTACTTTAAGTGTATTTGTTTTTTCATTTGTATTGTTTTGTTTCTTTGTGTGTTTTGACAGTTGTCTGAAAACAGATATTTGAGAAAGGACTCCTGATTTCACCCAAATATTACAGTTTTACAATTTACTTGACCACCATTTTATGAAGAAATGTATCATTATTATAGCTTATTTTATTTTCCTTATTTTATTTTAAATTTGGAAGTCTAAGCTCAACTGGTAATGTCTGCTTTTGGATATTTTGTACCATGTTCAAAATTGCTACCCTAAAGACTTAAAGTGCATACAATAACATGCTACTTAGAAAATAGTATGATGATATTACCTGAATTTTGGTCATGAGATTTTTAAAAAAAGAATGTGATAAACTGTGCAAATAAATTTTTCATTCACTGTTGAAATGTTTTTAAAATGACAAGACTAGGGTTTCCCTGGTGGTGCAGTGGTTGAGAGTCCACCTGCCGATGCAGGGGACACGGGTTCGTGCCCCGGTCTGGGAAGATCCCACATGCTGTGGAGCGGCTGTGCCCGTGAGCCATGGCCGCTGAGCCTGCGCGTCCGGAGCCTGTGCTCCGCAACGGGAGAGGCCACAACAGTGAGAGGCCCGCATACCGAAAAAAAAAAAAAAAAAAAAGACAAGACTAGATGCTGTGTGTACTAGTAAGGAAAAACATGAGGAAAAACAGACATAGAACTCACTTATTCAAGGGTGGCCTCGTATATCTTACATTCTAATGGGGATACTAATATTAATCAGATAAAATCACACCAAAAAATAGCGGGGAGGGACAGTTTCCTTAAAGGATGGGTTGGACTTAGTTAAGTGAGGGGAGGAGGAAAACGTATTTCAGGTAAAGGGTACAGAGTAAGTAGGAGGCACTGAAGGATAGAGGGCATGCTGAATGAATGGGCTCTGAGAGACAGAGGGGAAGCAAGGAGAGACGAGAGAGGTAAGCGGGGTCAGACAGTCTTACAGAAAATTAAAACTGTGACTCAAGGAGAACCAGTACCTGGGACATAGAGCTCAATGACTGTTAGATTCCTTTTCAATGTCAATAGCTACCCATAGTCAGTTAATCATTATCTGAGGTTTCCATGTGTAACACATACACACACACACCCTGCTACATATACAAATTTAAGACAAACTTTTACAATTATGTTGATGATTAAGAAGAGCATAATTATTTTATATGGTATAAATTTAGATGTCCTCTAATTCATTCCTTTTTCTCCCTTAGAAGCTTAACAAGTATTGTAGCTAGCCAGTCCAAGATGAACCTAAACATTACTTTTTATATTAAAATTTAACTATCTCTCCATGTTATCAACTATATGATTATAATCTGTATATCATAGTAGAATATTAAATTAATTCCCCTCATTTTAAACTAATGACTAATTTAAATTTTAAATATTGCCTGTAATTAATTTTCATAGCTCATAAAGAAATACTGAACCTCTTACCAAGTTGAAGTTGAATAAGCTCTCCTATTACTGAACACAAGAATACCATGCATATTAGCAGCAGGACTTATCAGGCATTGGGGCTTCAGAATGCTTTCCATCTATCATGGAATAGTTCTTCAGTTCCTTCTGAAAATAGCTCCTCACTGCTGTTCTTCTCCTATTATTAGATGTAGCCTATATGTAGGATGTTTTAGTTCTAAAATTGAAGATAATTATTATCTTGATAATTGGGTATTACTCCTGTGTGAACATGCATACCATTTAAGTCTCTCAGCATCAGCTTATTGATTTTTTTCAGGGTCAAAATTAGAAGCACCATCAATAATCTCAATAAAACAAAATGCTGTGCATGGTGCAAAGGATTTATTCACTGAGTTGACCCTTACAATAAGGGGAAAGCATAGTTAATAGGATAAGTACCTTTAGTGATATGAGAGCAGATTTAACAAGTAGGCTCATGATATTTACCTGTCTTAATCATGTTATTTTTTCTTTTAAAAACTGTGCTGGCATGAGAAATCATTTTCTATTTTTTTTTTCTCAATAACGCTTTAATTTCTCCTCCCAGCTGGATACAGTGCTTAAAGTGGTCTCCACTACTCAGAAACTACTTCCAAGTTTATATTCTTCTTCTTTTTGGTATCACGGTCCCTATCTCCAGGCTCACCCACATTCTCCAGAGGAGCATTGGTCTTCTTGCCCTTTTTCTTTTCCTTCTTGACCAACTGTGGAGACACTGGAGATGTTTTTGTTGCTTTCATTTTCTTGCTTCCGATTTGGGGCTTTTACTGCTTTAGCAACTGCCTGTGACGCTTTTACTGCTTTGGCCATGACCTCTCTCTGGCAAGTAATATCTGGCAAGTCCAAAGCCACCATCAAAATACTGATGCTAGACAGAAGAACTCACCACTTACTGTTGCAGATTGACTCCCTCTAGAGACCCATGAGCCAGACTAGAAAGGGATAACTGTCTACTGCTCATTTTCTATTTTACATTCTGTATTTTATCATTGTGAAAACAAATATTTAAAAGTATATTAAATTTCAATTATTTTATATATTCTACTTATGCCGGCATGCCTACTTGATGTTAGACTCAAAAAGAAGCCCAAAATATCCACTTAAATAAAAAAATTCAAGATAAATGTACATTTAACCAGAGGTAAGAATATAAAAATTGAACCTATTATAACCACATTATTTTCTCTAGTTTTAGTATACTTTATTTCAAAACTGTATATAATAAGGGTGTCAGGATAAGTTAAGAGGGAAAAAAAAGCTAATAAAAAATATAAAGAAGTACCAACTATTATATAAACCTTAGTTCCCTAATACAATTATAATTTATACATATTTATAGATTGGTATAGATAGATATAGATTGTGTGTGTTTGTGCATAATTAAATATATTTCTTTTTAACATTTTTCAGCCATTTACTATTTCCTGAACTTTGGCCTGGTAATAAAAAAGAAAAGAATGAGAAGAATGTAAGAAACTTCTACAAAAGAAAATGTTAGTTCAACTTGACAATTTTTAATCTTCCTTTAACACTAGAGACTAATATTCATCATACTGTGCAAGCAATTTAAAGTGAAAATGAGAATTCGTTTTTTTCAGAGCTATAGAGTGTTCACAGCTTGGATTGTTTAAAGTAGCTTTGGTTTTTAAGATTGTATTAGGGAGAGTTTTTGAAGAAACATTTATATTCATTTCAATTTTTAATTTAATTTTATTAGGTTTCAATGCATTACATTTAGGGAATATATAGATTTCAATTATTTTCTTTTTCTCTCATATGCAGGTACTTATTAAAAGAGGTTTGCCATTTCAGCCAATAATTTTACATGTTAAAATCACACACCCTCCTCACACACAAAACTCTTTGTATATATTAGATTCTCATGCTTCTCTCTAATAATAGGACCTTGAAATCAAAAATGGTATTACTTATAAAGTTATAGAACCCACATTCTTTATGCTTTTAGAATTTGTGGAGAGTCAAGTGTGGTAACTAGTAAATATTACCTTTACCTGATCAACCGAAATTACAGATTAACTGTTTAAACACAACTATTGATTATTCAAAATTCTCAAAATAATGAGTAGCCATAGGCCCTTGCAAAATAACAGTTTACAAACATATAACTGCCATTCATAAGTTAAGCTCATCTATTCATTGAAATTATTTCTTCAGGTGTCTGTTAACCTTATTATAAAATTGAATTTAAGTTTGTAATCTTCTTTGAGTAACTGCATGCAGTCATAATGAACACAACAGAATTTCCTTAAAATATTCAGACTTTTCAGTTGTTTCTAAGATCCTCACCTAGATTACTGAGTTTTTTTTCTGTATTAAGTAAAATAATCAAATTAAGCAGTGTTTCTGTTTTTTATACTTTTCTAAGACTAATGTGGCAGCTCACTGAAGAGAGACTATCTCTCATGATTGTGTTCTATAATTTGTAGATGGTATCTGGGCAGTCATATGTTGATTAAATGTGTGGTTCTTTTAAAATTCACTACACACTCCTGATCAAAATTCTTTGAAAACTATGAATGGAACTCTATTTTCTTAACCTTGTAAGGAATCTGACTCAAACCAACAAGTATATCATGTTTAACAGTGAGAAATTAGGTAAATTTCTATTAACTCAGAAAAAAAGACAAGGGTTTTCTTGTCACCTGGCCACTGTGATAAAGTAGATCTTAGAAAAAAAGAGTACTTTGCTTCCGGATTGCTATTCTTAGTTAAAGTATGTTGTTTTCTTCTTACTCTATAAATAATTCCTGGAGACAGTTCTTTGTGGGGCAAAAAATTAATTTTGGAGTTTGAATCCAGCACTAACTACTTAAACTTGTTTGAAGACAATTAACGTGTTTTCAGAATCATCATCTATAAATGGGTTACAGCATCAACAACAGAAATCTATGTCACAGAATTGTTACAAGAACATGCCGAGGATGACATATGAAAGCACTTTATAAGTGGCAGGGCAATAATAGACTTGGTATAATTATTAACAGAAATAATGAAAACACAAAGCATATTATTTATTTTTTGCTAATTATGAACTTGTTTTATTTCCCCTCATGCACTACACATTCTGCTTGCCCATATTATTTAGTATTCCTTCTAAACATGCTGCATTTTCTGCCCACTCTGCCTTGACATTTTTGTTAGTTTTTTCCCTATGCCTGGATTGCCCTTTTTCTATCTCTGTTCATTAAAATAGTCCTCAGCTGTCAAGATCCATACGAATACCAATTATCCCATGAACTAGTCTTTAAATTCCCCACTCCTGCTTTCTTTTCTAGTTGGAGCAATCTCTTCCTCTTCTGTCCATCATGGAGTTTCTCCCACTGTTTTTTATTAATTACTATCTCATTTTGCCTTGAAATCCCTTGCTTCTCCAGTGTAGTCTGTTAATCAGCAGTATGGACATCACCAGGGAACTTGTTAGAAATGCAGCATTCCAGGGCTATGCCTTAGGCCAAGATCCTGGGTGATTCCCATGCATATGACAATTTGAGAAGCACTGCCCTAATTCATTGTAAACCCCTTGGAGGCAGGGGAGGGGGGGTGGGGGTGGGGCATGGTGAATGGACAGCTTCGCTGTCTTGTCTCAGTTCCCTCCACAAGGCTCTACATCATCCAGTGCTCTGCACATAATAGGTGTTCTGTAAATCGGTGTTGTGTTGAACTGAATTTTACTTTTATTATTTTGAAGTCAGAAAAATCCAGTTTAGGAAAACTCAAATGTTAGGAAAGGATGTTCTAAAGTCAGAGCAGGAAGAAAGATATTCATTATTGATGCCACTCATGTCAACTAATCAATATTTCTTGGTCATCAACTACTACTGTACTTTTTCATGCATAAAATATTAGTATGGATCCTTGATCTTATAAAAAAAAGATCTTCAGTCTAACCTTCACCTTCAAAAAGTTCGTTTAGATAACTGAATCAAAATATGGTTGCTTTGTCATCCTTGTAAATATTTAATATATGCTATTAGGAGTCATGACAGTACTTTAAGGCACTGGACCTCCAAAAATGACCGGTAAATATCAAGATGTGATTTCATTAAATTATTTAAACAGATCAATTCATCATTTATCTTGATTGTCCATAAAATGGTGGATAATACCATAAGCAACATTTTCTCATTTATAATTAAAGATGATTTTATACTGTAAGATATTTTCTTTCATTTATAATTAAAGATGATTTTATACTGTAAGATATTTTCTTTTCCAGTGTATGATTTTAAAACATTTGTGATATTTGCCTTTTACATACTTAATTTACAGTATTTTTCTGTGTAGAATTCCATTAAAAATTTAAAAGGACTATGAGTACCATTAAGTCACATTTACCTGTCTGTATTCACTAATTGCTGTGGGTTAAATTAAGCACATCTTTAATTGTAGGTGGTTTCTTCCATTGCCTAGAAAGTTGCAAGTGTGCTTCTCTCACTATCAGCTGATATGTGCTTAGGGAACACAAAATAATTTTAACATTAGCCCAAGCAAAATGTAATTAGGACGGCTAATCTGCTGAAAACTACCCCCAGCTAAAATCCCTTTTTTTATGTAATGCCATTTTAATGGAAATGGCATTTTTATGAAACACAAGTGACAAAGACATGAATGATGCCTGTGAGCCTTTTATTTAATTTTGTGTGTTCCCTAATTTGTTACTAAAGGGAGAGTAGGAGCACTCCACTCCTACCATTTTGGATATGAAATAGATTTTTAAAGTAGAATTTTTAAAGTAAAGACTCAATTTTACTTAAAATAATTGTTTAAAATAACAAACCTAGGTCGTAATTGATTCTCTAAAAGGGCAATGAATGTGTGTGTGTGTGTGTGTGTGTGTGTGTGTGTGTGTGTGTGTGTCTGTCTATCTGTCTGTATGGCATGACAACCATAAGTAGAAGGGCTTTGGGAATTATGTTTTTCATCTCTGCCCTTTTTCATTAATATGGATGATTGAAACTGACTTCACTTGTGTGACTTTCATTTTCTTTTAAGAATAGATACTCTGAATTTAGGGTTTGGATGTTAAGGGCAATGTAAAGGGATTAATAATTCTCTTAGAAATAACAACTATTATTACTACCACAATTTATGAGTTCTTAGTTTATGCTAGGAACTATACTAAATATTTCAGGCTTTTCTTATTTGATGCTATAACAATTTTGTGAGCATATTCTCATTGCATAGATTATAAAGACTCAAGCTCAGGGACTTTAAGAGACAACTAGTAAATGAATGGAACATTTGGGATTTGATTCCCTTGTAGCCTAAAGCCAATTTAATATTCTTAACCAATAGGCTCTAGAGACTCAAGAAAAATACTTGATTCTTAATGCTGTGCTAGAAACCACAATAACAGAGTAACATGCACACCTGTTACCATTTTTCTCTTGCATTGTTTCTGACATGAAATTGGGGCTTTAATTTTTGTGTTACTAGAGTGTGGTTTAAATTTGAGAGATTTGCTTTGAAAACCAAAATTATGTAAATGTTCAAAACGTTCTGTGAAATATAGGAAATACAACTGTGCTTTTTACCTATAGACCTGTGCTTAGGTGAGACCGAGTAATTGTCTAACTAAATGGTCCTCAGAAAGCAATGCTAATAACTTACTCAATTCTTTGTCAAAACTCAAGTTCTTTCTGAAATGATTCTCCTTCTAAATTTAAGTTTATTTTGCTAACCCAGGCTGATTTCACCTTTTGACTTTAATTTGAATATGATAAACGTTATAATAATCTGAATTTTGATATTACAACCTATTTTAGAGTTTAAAGCCTTTTGATTAAGGCACTCAGCACTTTGGCTTCATTAAATAAGTGGAGAGTTAGTAATTACAAAATTATTCATGTGGATCCATGTTCTGCCACTTACCAAGTGTATCTACTAGGGCAAGCGTTTGTAAGCAGTGAAGTGCCAAAGTAAAACTCATAGAAGGGTCACAGAGGAGCATCACAGGATATTTTAATTTTTCAAGGAAAACACAAAAGTGCTTGACATCTGTCGGACATCTATTGAATACTATGCAAACTACTAGCTCAGAGAAGTTCATTGTTTTAACATTAGATTGTATGCATCGCTTTTGATGCTATCATATAGTTACAAAGCTGTATTTTAAGTCTGCTAGTTAAAAGCAACTACCATATGAATAACAATGTACAGTGGGAAATGAGAGTGGTGATGTCCAGTATGATTTCAGTGTTTGAGAAGTGTGGCCCAAAAGGAACACAAATTCCATTAGTAGAAAATTGTGGTTATTTAAGAATGAAATTTAAAAAAAAATACCTTCTTCTTTAAATTGTGTATATTTTTTTCCAATCAGCTACTAAGATTATTAGGATATAAATACTTATTAAGTAGTTTGGATCTAATTACTTAAAATATGGAACTGTTACATATTTCATTATATATAATGAAATATAATTCACATGCCATACAATTTTCTCATTTAAAGTATACAATTATTAGTTTTTACTATATTCACAGATTTGTGCAGTCATCACCAAAATTGATTTTAGACGATTCTCATCATCCCTTGAAGAAGTGCCATACCCACTGTCAGTCATTCTTCATTTCTCCCCAGCTTCCAGCAATTACTAATCTACTTTATGTCTCTATAGATTTGCCTATTCTGGATTTTCCATCTAAATGGAATCTTTTAATATGTTGTCTTTTGTGACTAGTTTCTTTCACTTAACATAATGTTTTCTAGATTCATTCATGTTGTAGTGTGTATCACTATTTCATTATATTTTATTCCTGAATTATATTCTATTGTTGTTAGGTACATTTAATTTATCCATTCATCATCTGATGGGCATTTGGATTATTTCCATTTTATTCCATGGAATAAAGCTGCTATGAACATTTGTGTACCAATTTTTGTGTGAACATATATTTTCATTTTTCTTGAGTATATAGGGTGAAATTAATGAGTCATGACTCTATATTTACTTATTTGAGAAACTGCCAGGTTGTTTTCCAAAATATTGCATCATTTTGTATTCTCACCAGCAGTGTATCAGTGTTCCAATTTCTCCACATCCTCACCAACGCTCATTATTATATATTTCTTTGGTTAGAGCCACCCTAGTAGGTATAAAGTGGTATCTCATCTTGGCTTTAATTCGCATGTCTCTAATGGTTAATGATCTCTTAATGTGCTTATTGGCAATTTGTATGTTTTTAGAGAAATATATATTCAGATCCTTTACCCATTTCTTAATTGGATTGTCTTATTATTATTGAATTGTAAGGGTTTGGATACTTATATATAATCTGAACACAAGTCCCTTATTAGATGTATGATTTGCAAATATTTTCTCCTATGTTGTCTGGTCTATTTTCATTTTCTTGATGGTATGTATTGAAACCCAATTTTTTTTTAATTTAATGAAGTCAAGTTTATGTAGTTTGTCTTTTAGTATCATATTTAAGAATGCTTTCCCTAATCCTGAGGTCATGGGAAATTTCTCCTATATTTTCTAAGTGTTTCATTGTTTAAACTTTTACATTTAAGTCTATGATACAACTTTGAGTTGAGTATGGTATGAGGAAGGGATTCAGATTTATTTTCTTGCATTTGAATGTCCTGTTTCACCACCACCATTTGTTGAAATTAATTTTCTTTCCTTATTGAATTGTCTTGGCTCCCTTGTTAAAATCAATTGACTAAAACTGTGAGGGTTTATTTCTGTATTTCCAATTCTATTCCATTGACCTCCATATTTATCCTTATGCCAGTACCATGCAGGCTTGCTTTATAGACAAAGTCTGTAGCTTTGTAGTAAGTTCTGAACTCAGGAAGTGTGAATCCTCCATCTTTGTTCATCTTTTTCAAGATTGTTTTGTTTATTCTGGGTCCCTTAAATTTTCATATGAATTTAGGATCAGCTTGGCCATTTGAGCAAAGAAGTCAGCTGCAATTTTGATAGGAATTACATTGAATCTGTAAATCAATCTGAGGCATCATGGCTCGATAATATTAAGAGTTTCAACTCATGAATATGGGATGTCTTCCCATTTATTTAGATCTTTAATTTCTTTCAATAAATTTTTGTAGTTTTCACAGAAAAGGTTTGTACTATTTTTGTTAAATTTATTTCTAAGTATTTTATTAGTTATGTTATATTGTAAATGTTTCTTAGTTCCATTTTTGGATTGTTCACTGCTAATGTATAGGAATATTATTGATTTTTAATATTGATCTTATATGCTTCATTTTTGAACTCATTTATTACTTCTTATGTATATTTTTTGTTGTGGTAAGAACACTTAACATGAGATCTACTCTCTTAAGATTTTTTTTTTTTTTTTTTTGCGGTATGCGGGCCTCTCACTGTTGCGGCCTCTCCCGTTGCGGAGCACAGGCTCCGGATGCGCAGGCTCAGCGGCCATAGCTCACGGGCGCAGCCGCTCTGCGGCATGTGGGATCTTCCCGGACCGGGGCACGAGCCCGTGTCCCCTGCATCGGCAGGCGGACTCTCAACCACTGCACCACCAGGGAAGCCCATCTTAAGATATTTTTGATGGTACAAGACAGTATTGTTAACTACAGGCCCAATGGTATGTTGTAGATATCCAGAATTTAATAATCTTGTATAACTGAAACTTTATACCTATTGAATAACAGCTCACCATTTCCTCCTTACCCCAGTCCCTGGAAACCACAATTCTATACTTTGCTTCTATGTGTTTGACTTTTTTATATACCTCATGTAAGTGGAATCATGCAATATGTTTCCTTCAGTGACTGGCTTATTTCACTTGGCATAATGGCTTCAAGGTTCATCTATATTGTTGCATATAGCATGATTTCCAGCTTTTCTTAAGGCTGAATAATATTCCATTGTGTGTATATACACCTTTTCTTTGTCCATTCCTTCACTGATGGACATTTAGTTGTTTTTCATTATCTTGGCTATTGTGAATAATGCTGCAATTCACATGGGAATGAAAATAGCTCTTTGAGATATTAATTTCAATTCTTTTGGATAAATATCCTAAAGTGGGATTGCTGAATCACATGGAATTTCTCTTTTTAATTTTTTGAGGAGGCTCCATATTGTTTTCTATAATGGCTTCATCATTCTACATTCCCATCAAGAGTATACAAGGCTTTTGTTTTCTTCACATCTTCACCAACACTTGTTATTTATTATTGTTTTTTAGTAATAGCTATCCTAAGGTGTGAGATGCTATCTCATTGTGGTTTTGATTTGCATTTCCCTGATGATTAGTGATATTGAGCAATCAATGCAATTCCTATCAAAATCCCAGTGGCATGTTTTAAGACAGAAATGGAAAAGCAATCCTAAAATACATATGAAACCACAAAGGACCTCAAATAGCCAGACCAATCTTGAGAAAGAACAAAGTGGAGGCATCACGCTTCCTGATTTCAAAATATATTACAAAGCTATAGTAACTAAAACAGCTAGGTACTGACATAAAGACATACATACACCAGTGTGACAGAATAGAAAGCCTCTAAATAAACTCCTGAATTATATGGTCAACTGATCTTCAACAATGGTGCCAAGAATAAACAATGGGGAAAGGATAGTCTCTTCAACAAATGGTGTTGGGGAAAACTGAATATACACATGCAAAAGAATGAATTCGGATCCTTACTTTACACCATACACAAAAATCAACCCCAAATGGATTAAATACTTAACTGTAAGACATGGACATATAAAACTCTTTGAGGAAAACATAGGGGAAATGCTTCATGAAAATGGTCTTGTTAATGACTTCTTGAATATGATGTCAAAAGCACAGACAAATAAGGAAAAACAGAAAAGTGGGACTATGTCAAACTAAAAAACTTATGCATAGCAAATAATATAATTAACAGTGAAAAGGCAACCTCTAGAATGGGAGAAAAAATTTGCAAACTATATATCTAATTACGGGTTAATATCCAAAATATATAAGGAACTCCTTTAACTCAATAGCAACAACTCTAAAACCTGACTAAAAAGTGAGCAAAAAACTTGAATAGACATTTCTCCAAAGAAGACACACAAGTAGCAATCAGGTATATTTAGTTTGTGCTTCTTTTTCTAAGTTCTTGGAGTGGAAGTTTAGGTTATTTATTTGTAATCTTTCTTCTTTGCTAATATAGGTGTTTAAGGTTATAAATTTCTACTTAAGCACTGCATTAGCAGCATCCCATAAGTTTTGGTATATTACATCTTCATTTTAATTTTCATTTATCTCAAGCTATTTTCTATTTTTCTTGTGATTTCATCTTTAAACATTGTTTAGTTAGGAGGGTATTGTTCAATTTCCACACATTTGTGAATTTTCTGAATTTTTTTTCTGTTACTGATTTCTAGTTTCATTCCATTGTAGCTAGAGAACATACTTTGTATGGTTTTAATCATTTAAATTTATTGAGGCTTGTTTAATGCTCTAGTATATGGTCAATTCTAGAAAATATTCTTAAGAAGAATGTGTGTTCTGCTGTTGTTTGGTGAATTATCCTATAGATGTATTAGGTCTAGTTTGTCATTCAGTCTACTGTTTCCTTATTGAACTGCTGGTTGTTCTGTGCATTATAGAATGTGAAGTCTCCAAGTATTATTGTCTATTTCTTTCTTTATCCTGTCAGATTTTACTTTGTATTTTTGGGGACTCTGTTTTAAGGTACATATATACTTTTTATATTGTATTTTCTTGATAGTTTGACCCTTTTATTAAAATAAAATGTCCTTCTTTGTCTCTAGTAACATTTTTTTTGTTTTAAAATCTATGCTGCCTAATATTAATATAGCCACTCCAGCTTTCTTATGGTTGTTGTTTGCATGATACATACATAATTTCCATCCTTTTATTCTCAAATAATTTGTATTTTTAAATATAAATGGCTTTTGTAGACAGCATATAGTTGGATCTTGTTTTATCCAGTCTGACAATCTCTGTCTTTTGATTTCAGTTTCAAATCCATTCACATTTAATGTTTTTTATATAGTTTTTGATATAGTTGGATCTATATCTGCCCTTTACTTTTGATTTTATATAACTCTCATGTGTTTTTTATTCCTCTGTTCCTCCCTTACTTCATATTTTTGCATTAAGCAAATAATTTCTGATGTAACATTTTAATTCCTTGAATGAGTTTTTTATTATATTTTTGAGTTATTTTCTTAGTGGTTTCTCTAGAATTTAACCATATTTATCTCAATTTATTATAATCTACTTCAGATTTATGCTTAATTCTGTGAGATATAGGACACTTACTCCTTTATAGCTGTATTTCCTCTCTTGTGTTTTATGCTATTATTTTTATGTATGTATATTACATCTATGTATTTTACAAATCCAACAATGTATTGTTATAATTATTACTTTATATAATTTGGTGGCTTTTACAAAAGCAGGAAGAAGAAAGGAGAGCAAGTATTTATTTATAATGTTTGTTATATTAACCTTCTTATTTAACATATCTTGTTCTTATTATTTGTGCCTGTGGATTCAGGTTGCCATCTGGTGTGATTTCCCTAGGATGACCGTGGTTTTAGCAGGGCTATCTTTGACTTTCATTTTCACCAATCTCTCTGTTAATCTGTGTGCCTCTGTTCGTACCACAACCAGCTGTTAGGTGCCAGTAATTGCAAGCACAGTTTTTGAGGCCAGTCTCTGTGGTTCTAATATTGATAAGGCTCTTATTAACTGTCATTTTCCCTGGTTCTCTCTAATAAACTAGTTGGCTTATGGTTTAGTTTATTGCTCTCTTGAAGCTCCCAGTCTTTTCTTACTTCCTTGCCACTAAATATCCATTGCTTTTTAGAGTAACCTTAGGCTTGAACTTCCCCACACTATGTTCAAAATAAAGTTAGTTCCCTTGGGAGAGCTTCAGATATCTCTGATCTTATAATCTGCTCTTTCCCTAGGCACAATCTCTGAATAATGACTCAAGAACTGGGAACAGGTAATATGGCCTGCTCCTCTTGCGGTATCATCCCTGATGTAAAAGCAGAATGCTGTGTAGGACAGTAGCCTTTGATCTTCTCGCCTTGTCTTTGCTAGCATGGAATTTTACCCTACAAATAAGCTGGATCAATGGATGTTGAGTTCCAATATTCTTCACCTGTCATGCTTGTCATAAAAGCTCTGTGTTATGAGTGGGACTGGTTGGAGAAGGTGAATCCCTGCCTTCTCGGTCACACTTGCCTGGAATTTAGTCTCTGCAACACAGAGCAGGAAGATGATGAGAAATGCTTGTGGCCAGGCTCTCCTGTAGAGATATCACAGTCTGTGTCTGAGAGCTGGAGAGAGAGGGAGCCTTGCATTCTTGACCCCATCCACTTGGAGTGTAGTTTGAATCACACTAAGCTGGAGAGCAAAGGGAGGAAGCAGGTTGTGGCTCAAGCGACAGACTCTTCCTGTTTGTACTGAGATTTAGTAGATTTTCTTGAACAAATATTTCCTTTTTTTCTGTACACCCTTAGGACAATTTCCATAAACTTCAAGCAGTCATTTTTTCTGCAACTTTTACCTGTTATGATTGTCTCATTGGAGAGGGGGTCTGAGAGCTCCTAATGTTGCCATCCTGGATTTTGTGTGTTGCCTTTGTCTTTTAGCCTCCGGCACCATGGAATAATTACTGAGACACTAAGCATACCATGAACAGAGAAAGTCTGGGAGTCTTTAAAGACAAGTTACTAAACCTATCCCCATCTCAAACTTTACATCATTAAAATAAAGATAATGATATACACCTCAATAATGCTTTTAGGATTAAATGAAATACAACTCTGAGTGCTCCTGACACATAAGGCAACAAAATAAACTTGACTATTTTTATCTCATATGTTTTTATGAGGGTAATGTATATACTATATGTAAAATGTTATGTAAAATGCTGTAAATATTATTGTAGATTTTTTTTTTTTTTTTTTTTTTTTGTGGTACGCGGGCCTCTCACTGCTGTGGCCTCTCCTGTTGCGGAGCACAGGCTCCGGACGCGCAGGCTCAGCAGCCATGGCTCACGGGCCTAGCCGCTCCGCGGCATGTGGGATCTTCCTGGACCGGGGCACAAACCCGTGTCCCCTGCATCGGCAGGCGGACTCTCAACCACTGCGCCACAAGGGAAGCCCTATTATAGCTTTAAATATTTTTCATACTCTGCTCCATTTTGTTTCTTAATTCAATCTGATGATAGAGTAACTGATATTGGGTGTCCTGTTTGTAGAGACATAGGTGAATTCCTGCATTTTGTGAAATTCAACCTGTAGATATAAGTAGAAACCAGTAAAAGAATAAATGAAAATCAATGCTTCTGCTTCCCTTTAAGTCTGTGATCAAAGTAGAAGCCTCAGTAAATGATATTTCTTGGGGATTAAAACCCAATAGACAATGATTGTCCAACATGCCCTTGACCATCAGGTCTTCACATCTGGTAATTACTCACCAGGATTTTCTTAGCCTTGATCATTATTGCCTAATTTGGGTCCATTTAGAATGCCAAAGCCCAAGCAGCTTGAATGTATGAAAACCTGCTGTTTTATGACATGGAGAGCTCATTGCATTTCATTTTCTTAATTCATGTCAAACTTTCAAATGTTTTTACTTAGAAGAAGTAAATTACAGGGCCCTGAGTCTTTCTTAAAATACATTTTATCTATAAGCTCCAAAAATATTTTCTTAAATATTGTTTAGAATATGAATTGTTCGTGTTTTATTTCTTATTTCACTAGCAAGAAATTTTCTAAGTCTAGTATTTAGAATCTATGACCCAAAAGCTAATACAACTTTTATTTTGTTTCTTACTGGCAATACAATTGGGATTATGTTGGAAAGGTTGAGGTGACATGATGTCTTTGAATTGCCTGTAAGCACTGTAATAATACTTAGGCACTATTCAGAATTGGGGGGTAAAATTGAAAAACTAAGAAAGGAAATAAAGCCGAATATTAGTAAAATGAGAGAGAGAGGTATAGGAAGCAAAGGATGCAAAGAATAAGATAAAGAATGAAGGATAAAGAGGAAATTCAAAAGTCAGTATAGCATAGATAATAACATTTGTGGGGTTTACAGAGTGTTGTGTATATAGTTTGCCTGCCAGTCTCCTACTTCTAGTAGGAAGCATTTAGCTGAAGAAAGAGGAAGCCACACCCACTCAAACTAACTACATTAAAAGGGGGTGCATTATAAAGATCCTGGGAAATAGCACAGAATTCATTTGTCAGCAATATCATTGGGCTTCATGTGGACTGGAAAGATAGTTTCTTCTCTCTGTCTTTGGGAACATTTATTCTTTTCTCCTTGTTTCTTTCTTCACACATTTCTTTCATTTAATTATGCAAACTGGTTATCTTTGTAAGCCCCTCAGTCTCTGCTCCTTCATAACTTCAGTCCATATGTGGCCAGCATTGACCCTTTTTTGCTGCACACTTCCCCATCTCTTCTTCTTAGATCACTGACTCAGAATGACTGACCTAATTTCAAATTTCAGGTAGAGAGAATATAATTGGCTGAATGTGTATAAGTTGTCTGCTTTTGGTCTAATTACTATGGCTGAAAGGATGAAATCTGTGTTATGTTGGGCTGTTCTTATGAGGGTTGAAGGTTGAACTGGTTCTCTAAGAAAAGAAAAGACATATTTACATATCTGTTATGTGCTATCTACTAAATTCATTGAGCGAAAAGATCATGTCCTATTAATTCCTTTCCCCAGCACCTTGCACAGTTTTAATATGAACATTGAACGAAATAATCTTCACTTCAAGGGCAATTTGAATTTCTGTCTTTAAGGGGCAGTGCTATTGACACAAATGAAGAAAAAATTCCAGTCCCTACGTTTTTGATGGGTATCATCAAGGTAACTTGCCTTGAACAATGATTAACCTTTTTTGGAAAGTGAACTTTGTTGAGCAGACTTTGAAGATATTTTCCATACCTGGGAATGAAGCAACAATGACATAACACCTGTCCATTTTGTAGACCAGTGTTCTGAAACTATTTTTAGTAGTTGAATTTATGCTAAAATTTTACCTAGAATACAAATAAATAAAATATATAAAAATAGAACGCATAGTTAAAGCAGGTGTAAAAGGTCAAGCTCTACCTATTAATCTTCTTTGTTCTGTTCATCCTCCAACAGGCCCACCCCTAAACTAGAGGAACCTCTACAGAACCCAAGGGCTTCAGAGACCATTGCTTTTAGGTAAGAAGCAAGGAAATTTTATTATTATTTGCTCAGTGTTTGAGTACATTTATAATTTTAAGTACACAAAATTATGATACAAAAGATTTTGTGAAGACATAGAAAAGGGTTTTATTGTATATTTTTTCCATTGCTGCAAGTTTCTTAGGTGTACAATTCAAAGATAGAAACTCATTTGTTCAATAAACTTTTAATGAGCATTATTTGCTACATTCTATGCTTGGCAGTAAAATATGAACAAGACAGGACCTCTGTTATCATGGGTCCAGAGTCTACACTAGAACTATGTGAAATAAGAACATTTTAATTTCATTACACTTAATGCAATATAGATACCTTACTTAGAACTATCAGTGGAAAGGAACGAGCAAACATTTCAGTACTCAGAATAAGTTCAGGAGTTCATATTCTTCCACTCTCACCTTTCTCCTGAAACATGGACTTAAGACCATTGTTGGTATAACCATTGGCTCTTGTTGTTTCTGCTTGGACCTTTTGATTTCTCTCCTTTTCTCCAATATGAATTGAAACATGGATTTCCCAAAAAAAATGCAAAATAACTGAAAATGTTACAATTGACATCACTAGGTTAGAGTAACAATGTGCTGAAATGAAAAGAAATAAATATTTCTGCTTATATTGAAAAATGTTATAGAACTATTTAGTTGTGAGAATGCACTGTTGGAATACCAAAATATTTTTTTATACTCAAATATGTTGTCTAAGACTAATGTATCTTCATAGAACTGTAGACATTAGAACTAAAAGGGAACTTAGAATTCATTGTAGGCACTATGATTGCCTACCAAGTATCCATTCATCATATCTGAATTTGCAAGAGAATTCCAGTCTTGTTCAGGGTGGAAATGTATCCAACTTCAGCTAATGGAAGTACCATACCTCTAAGGGGCATTTAGAAATGTTTGAGCATGTTTTAGAGTGTCAAAAGGGCTAAGAGATAATATTGACATTCAGTCCCTTTGGGTTGTAGATGCTACATGTCCTGGAATGTACAGAATTGTCCTGCATAACAAAGAATTTTCCAGCTTCAAGTACTACCAGTTTCCCCAGCAAGAAACCCTGGTTTAACCCAGTTCTGCTAATCATATTACCCTCTTTGTCCAGCTTGCTTTTTTTTTTTTAACATCTTTACTGGAGCATAATTGCTTTACAATGGTGTGTTGTTTCTGCTTTATAACAAAGTAATCAGCTATACGTATATCCCCATATCCCCTCCCTCTTGCATCTCCCTCCCACCTTCCCTATCCCACCCCTCTAGGTGGTCACAAAGCACAGAGCTGATCTCCCTGTGCTATGTGGCTGTTTCCCACTAGCTATCTATTTTACATTTGGCATTGTATATATGTCCATGCCACTCTCTCACTTCGTCCCAGCTTACACTTCTTACTCCCTGTGTCCTAAAGTATATTCTCTATGTTCGTGTCTTTATTCCTGTCCTGCCATGAGGTTCTTCAGAAACTTTTATTTTATTTTTTTAGATTCCATATATATGTGTTAGCGTACGGTATTTGTTTTTCTCTTTCTGACATACTTCACTCTGTATGACAGACTCTAGATGCATCTACCTCACTACAAATAACTCAGTTTCACCTTTTTATGGCTGAATAATATTCCTTGTATATATGTGCCACATCTTCTTTGTCCATTCATCTGTCGATGGGCACTTAGGTTGCTTCCATGTCCTGGCTATTGTAAATAGAGATGCAATGAACATTGTGGTACAGGACTCTTTTTGAATTATGGTTTTCTCAGGTTATATGCCCAGTAGTGGGATTTCTGGGTTATATGGTAGTTCAATTTTTAGCTTTTTAAGGAATCTCCATACTGTTCTCCATAGTGGTTCTATCAACTTACATTCCCAGCAACAGTGCAAGAAGGTTCCCTTTTCTCCACACCCTCTCCAGCATTTATTGTTTGTAGATTTTTTGATGATGGCCATTCTGACCAGTGTGAAGTGATACCTCATTGTAGTTTTGATTTGCATTTCTCTAATGATTAGTGATGTTGAGCATCCTTTCATGTGTTTGTTGGCAATCTGTATATCTTCTTGGGAGAAATGTCTATTTAGGTCTTCTGCCCATTTTTGGAATGCGTTGTTTGTTTTTCGATATTGAGCTGCTTGTAAATTTTGGAGATTAATCCTTTGTCAGTTGCTTCATTTGCAAATATTTTCTTCCATTCTGAGGGTTGTCTTTTCGTCTTATTTATGGTTTCCTTTGCTGTACAAAAGCTTTGAAGTTTCATTAAGTCCCATTTGTTTATTTTTGTTTTTATTTCCATTTCTCTAGGAGATGGGTCAAAAAGAATCCTGCTTTGATTTATGTCATATAGTGTTCTGCCTATCTTTTCCTCTAAGAGTTTTATAGTGTCTGGCCTTACATTTAGGTCTTTAATCAATTTTGAGTTTATTATTGTGTCTGGTGTTAGGGAGTGTTCTAATTTCATTCTTTTACATGTAGCTGTCCAGTTTTCCCAGCACCACTTATTGAAGAGGCTGTCTTTCCTCCATTGTATATTCTTGCCTTCTTTATCAAAGATAAGGTGACTATATGTGGTGGGTTTACCTCTGGGTTTTCTATCCTGTTCCATTGATCTATTTTTGTGTTTTTGTGCCTTTACAATACTGTCTTCATTACTGTAGCTGTGTAGTATAGTCAGAAGTCAGATACCTGATTCCTTGAGCTCAGATTTTCTTTCTCAAGATTGTTTTGGTATTCGGGGTCTTTTGTGTTTCCATACAAATTGTGAAATTTTTTGTTCTGGTCTCTGAAAAATGCCATTGTAGTTTGATAGGGATTGCAGTGAATCTGTAGACTGCTTTGGGTAATATGGTCATTTTCACAATGTTGATTCTTCCATTCCAAGAACATGGTATATCTCTCCATCTGTTTGTATCAACTTTCATTTCTTTCATCAGTGTCTTATAGTTTTCTGCATACAGGTCTTTTGTCTCCCTAGGTAGGTTTATTCCTAGGTTTTTAATCCTTTTTGTTGCAATGGTAAATGAGAGTGTTTCCTTAATTTCACTTTCAGATTTTTCATCATTAGTGTATAGGAATGCAAGAGATTTCTGTGCATTAATTTTTTATCCTGCTACTTTACCAAATTCATTGATTAGCTCTAGTAGTTTTCTGGTAGCATCTTTAGGATTCTCTATGTATAGTATCATGTCATCTGCAAACAGTGACAGCTTTACTTCTTCTTTTCCAATTTAGATTCCTTTTATTTCTTTTTCTTCTCTGATTTCTATGGCTAAAATTTCCAAAACTATGTTGAATAAGAGTAGTGAGAGTATACAACCGTGTCTTGTTCCTGATCTTAGAGGAAAAGGTTTCAGTTTTTCATTGAGAATGATGTTGGCTCTGGGTTTGTCATATATGGCCTTTATTTTGTTGAGGTAAGTTCCCTCTATGCCTACTTTCTGCAGAGTTTTTATCATAAATGGGTGTTGAATTTTGTCAAAAACTTTTTCTGCATATATTGAAATGATCATACGGTTTTTCTCCAATTTTTTCATGTGTTTTATCACATTGTTTAATTTGCATATATTGAAGAATCCTTGCATTCCTGGGATAAACCCCACTTGATCATGGTGTATGATCCGTTTAATGTGCTATTGGATTCTGTTTGCTAGTATTTTGTTGAGGATTTTTGCATCTATGTTGATCAGTGATATTGGCCTGTTGTTTTCTTTCTTTGTGACATCTTTGTCTGGTTTTGGTATCAGAGTGATGGTGGCCTTGTAGAATGACTTTGGGACTGTTCCTCCCTCTGCAATATTTTGGAAGAGTTTGAGTAGGATAGGTGTTAACTCTTCTCTAAATGTTTGATAGAATTCACCTGTGAAACCATCTGGTCCTGCACTTTAGCTCATTGGAAGATTTTTAATCACAGTCTCAATTTCAGTGCTTGTTATTCACCTGTTTATATTTTCTATTTCTTCCTGGTTCAGTCACAGAAGGTTGTGCTTTTCTAAGAATTTGTTCATTCTTCCAGGTTGTCCATTTTATTGGCATATAGTTGCTTGTAGTAATCTCTCATGATCCTTTGTATTTCTGCAGTGTCAGTTGTTACTTCTCCTTTTTTATCTGTAATTCAACCGATTTGAATCTTCTCGCTTTTTTTCTTGATGAGTCTGGCTAAAGGTTTATCAATTTTGTTTATCTTCTCAAAGAACCTGCTTTTAGTCTTATTTATCTTTGCAATCATTTCCTTCACTTCTTTTTCATTTATTTGTGATCTGGTCTTTATGATTTCTTTCCTTCTGTTAACTTTCAGGTTTTTTGTTCTTCTTTCTCTAATTGCTTTAGGTGTAAGGTTAGGATGTTTATTTGAGAGTTTTCTTGTTTCTTCAGGTAGGATTGTATTGCTGTAAACTTCCCTGCTAGAGCTGCTTTTGCTGCATCCCGTAGGTTTTGGGTCGTCGTGTTTTCATTGTCATTTGTTTCTAGGTATTTTTTGCTTTCCTCTTTGATTTCTGCAGTGATCTCTTGGTTATTTAGTAGTGTATTGTTTAGCCTCCATGTGTTTTTATTATTTACAGATATTTTTCCTCTAATTGATATCTAGTCTCATAGCGTTGTGGTTGGAAAAGATACTTGATACCATTTCAATATTCTTAAATTTACCAAGGCTTAATTTGTTCCCCAAGATATGATCTATCCTGGAGAATGTTCCATGGGCACTTGAGAAGAAAGTGTATACTGTTGCTTTTGGATGGAATGTCCTATAAATATCAATTAAGTCCATCTTTTTTAATGTATGATTTAAGGCTTGTGTTTCCTTATTTAGTTTCATTTTGGATGATCTGTCCATTGGTGAAAGTGGGGTGTTAAAATCCCCTACTATGATTGTGTTACTGTCAATTTTCCCTTTCATGGCTGTTAGCATTTGCCTTATGTGTTGAGGTGCTCCTATGTTGGGTGCATAAATATTTACAATTGTTATATCTTCTTCTTGGATTGATTCCTTCATCATTATTTACTGTCCTTTTTTGTCTCTTGTAAGAGTCTTTATTTTAAAGTCTATTTTATCTGATACGAGTATTGCTACTCCAGCTTTCTTTTGATTTCCATTTGCATGGAATATCTTTTTCCATCCCCTCACTTTTAGTCGTTATGTGTCCCTAGGTCTGAAGTGGGTCTCTTGTAGACAGCATATATACGGGTCTTGTTTTTGTATGTATTCAGCCAGTCTCTGTCTTTTGGTTGGAGCATTTAATCCATTTACATTTAAGGTAGTTATCAATATGTATGTTCCTATTACCATTTTCTGAATTATTTTGGGCTTGTTTTTGTAGGTCCTTTTCTTCTCTTGTGTTTCCCACTTAGAGAAGTTCCTTTAGCATTTGTTGCACAGCTGGTTTGGTGGTGATGAATTCTTTTAGCTTTTGCTTGTTTGTAAAGGTTTTAATTTTAATGTCCAATCTGAGTGGGATCCTTGCTGGGTAGAGTTATTTTTGTTGTAGGTTTTTCCCTTTCATCAATTTAAATATGTCCTGCCACTCCCTTCTGGTTTGCAGAGTTTCCGCTGAAAGATCAGATGTTTACCTTAAGTGATTCCCTTGTATGTTATTTGTTGTTTTTCCCTTGCTGCTCTTAATATTTTTTCTTTGTCCTTAATTTTTGATAATTTGATTAGTATGTTTCTTGGCATGTTTTTCCATGGATTTATCCTGTATGGGACTCTCTGTACTTCTTGGACTTGACTGACTATGTCCTTTCCCATATTAGGGAAGTTTTCAAACTATAGTCTCTTCAAATATTTTCTCAGTCCCTTTCTTTTTCTGTTCCTCTTCTGGGACCCCTTTAATTCGAATGTTAATGGGTTTAATGTTGTTCCAGAAGTCTCTGAAACTGTCCTCAATTCTTTTCATTATTTTTTCTTTATTCTGCTCTGTGGTAGTTATTTCTACTATTTTATCTTCCAGGTTACTTATCCGTTCTTCTGCCTCAGTTATTCTGCCATTAATTACTTCTAGAGAATTTTTAATTTCATATATTGTGTTGTTCATCATTTTTTGTTTGCTTTTTAGGTCTTTAAGTTCCCTGTTAAACGTTTCTTGTATTTTATCCGTTCTATTTCCAAGATTTGGGATCATCTTTGCTCTCATGACTCTGAATTCTTTTTCAGGTAGACTGCCTATTTCCTCTTCATTTGTTCAGTCTGGTGGTTTTTACCTTGCTCCTTCATCTGCTGTGTGTTTCTCTGTCTTCTCATTTTACTTAACTTACTGTGTTTGGGGTCTCCTTTTTGCAGGCTGCTGGTTCGTAGTTCCCGTTGTTTTTGTTGTCTGCCCCCAGTTGGTAAGGTTGGTTCAGTGGGTTGTGTAGACTTCCTGTTGGAAGGGACTGGTGCCTGTTATTTTGTATGGGGATGGATCTTGTCTTTCTTGTGGGCAGGACCGTATCCAGTGGTGTATTTTGGGGTGTCTGTGACCTTACTATGATTTTAGGTAGCGTCCCTGCTAATGGGTGTGGCTGTATTCCTGTCTTGCTAGTTGTTTGGCATAGGTTGTCCAGCACTGTAGCTTGCTTGTTGTTGAGTGGAGCTGGGTCTTATCGTTGAGACGGAGGTCTCTGGGAGAGCTTTTGCCATTTGATATTATGTGGAATTGGGAGGTTTCTGGTGTTCCAATATCATGATCTTGGCTCTCCCACCTCAGAGGCAGAGGGTTGACACCCACTGGAGCACCAGGACGCTGTTAGCCACATGGCTCAGAAGAAAAGTGGGAAAAAAGAAAGCAAGCAAGCAAGCAAGAAAGAATGAAAGAAAGAAAGAATTAGAATAGAATAAAATAAAATATTAAAAAGTTATTATAATAAAAAAATTAAAAAGTAATAAATAAAAGAAAGAAAGAAAGAAGAGAGCAACCAAACCAAAAAACAAATCCACCAATGATAACAAGCACTAAAAACTACAAAAAAAGGAAAAAAGGGACAGACTGAACCCTAGGATAAATGGTAAAAGCAAAGATATATAGACAAAATCACACAAAGAAACATACACATACACACTCACAAAAAGGGAAAAAGTAAAATATATATATATATATATATATATATATATATATAAAAAAAAGGAAGAGAGCAACAAAATGTATAAACATATCTACCAGTGATAATAAACTCTAAATACTAAACTAAGACAAGGCCGGAAACAAAGTAGATGCAGAAAGCAAACCAAGTCCACAGTTGCTCCCAAAGTCCACCGCCTCAATTTTGGGATAATTTCTTATCTATTCAGGTATTCCAGGGATGCAGGGTACATCAAGTTGATTGTGGAGAGTTAATCCTCTCCTCCTGAGGCTGCTGGGAGAAATTTCCCTTTCTCTTCTTTGTTCGCACAGCTCCTGGGGTTTAGCTTTGGATTTGGCCCCGCCTCTGCATGTAGGTTGTCTGAGGGCATCTGTTCTTTGCTCAGACTGGATGGAGTTAAAGTAGCAGTTTATTAGGGGGCTCTGGCTCACTTAGGCCAGGCGGAGGGAGGGGTATGAAATGCAGGGCGAGCCTGTAACAGCAGAGGCCAGTGTGATGTTTCAATAACCTGAGGTGTGTCGTGTGTTCTCCCAGGGAACTTGTCCCTGGATCACGGGACTGTGGCAGTGGTGAGCTGCACAGGCTCTCAGGAGGGGAGGTGTGGATAGTGACCTGTGCTTGCACACAAGCTTCTTGGTGGCTGCAGTAGCAGCCTTAGCATTTCATGCCCGTCTCTGGTGTCCGCTGTGATAGCTGTGGCTCGTGCCCGTTTCTGGAGCTTGTTTAGGCGGTGCTCTGAATCCCCTCTCCTTGCACACTGTGAAACAATGGTCTCTTGCCTCTTAGGTAGTTCCAGACCTTTTCCCAGACTCCCTCCCAGCTAGCTGTGGCTCACTAGTCCCCTTCAGGCTGTGTTCACACAGCCAACCCCACTCCTCTCCCTGGGATCTGACCTCTGAAGACAAAGCCTCAGCTCCCAGCCTCCACCTGCACTGGCAGGTGGGCAAACAGGCCTCTCAGGCTGGTGAGTGCTGGTTGGCACCCATCCTCTGTGTGGGAATGTCTCTGCTTTGCCCTCTGCCCCCCTGTTGCTGTGCTCTCCTCTGTGGCTCTGAAGCTTCCCCCCTGCCACCCCCTGTCTCTGCCAGTGAAGGAGCTTCCTAGTGTGTGGAAACATTTCCTCCTTCACAGCTCCCTCCCAGAGATGCAGGTCCTGTCCCTATTCTTTTGTCTCTCTTTTTTTCTTTTGCCCTACCCAGGTACGTGGGGAGTTTCTTGCCTTTTGGGAAGTCTGAGGTCTTCTGCCAGCGTTCAGTTCATGTCCTGTAGGAGTTGTTCCACGTGTAGATGTCTTTCTGGTGTATTTGTGGGGAGGAATGTGATGTCCATGTGTTACTCCTCCGCCATCTTGAAGGTCTCTTCCTTACTTTTTATTTAGTAAATGTGTGACCCAGTTCAGGATAGTGAAATGGAAGAGGGAGTACCCAAGCAGGTGAGTATGATGGGAAATGTTCAGGAAAAATATAGCATTTCTTTCCGGTATTATAAAATAGACCAATATGACTTGTTATTTACTGAAGGATATGTAATACATGGCACTATGACTTGCAACAAGGAAAACCAAAAGGCATTGGCCAAATTTGGGAGAGTAGATATATGGTAGCACCTGGGTGTCTTTTGACCAGCATAACTAATATTTCTTGTACTGTGAGGGCTCGACTTCTTTTTATGTGGGGGAAAAAAAATCCCTTGGTTGTTTAAGCCATTATAGCTGGAGTTTTTGATACCTACAGTTGAAAACACTCTTGGTTGATAGAGCTTAGTAAACACATTAACTCTTCCCCACCTTAATTTCTTTTCTCTTTGAAAAAAACTAGGGATCAGGCATGTATAGTTACCTGAAAAAGTTACCTAGTTATTTAATGGCAGGATGAAATACAAATACCTTTTCCTACATTACTATTATAGGGTTATCAAACTATGATGTGTGGGATTTTTTTTCTCCCTTTTTCTTGAAAAAGAATTATGTACTTAGTTGCATTTGAAATCTAGACATACCTGATGAAAAATAATAAACATACCATGAGATTAAAAAACAATATTCTGAATGTGCTTTAAAATTTAACCATTCTACATGGTTTATCTTGTGATTTATGAGGGTAATAAAAATAGCCTTTGTGAGCAAGTCTTACTAAATTCTCCTTCAGCAGGTGCAATAGAATTCAAAGCAGCTGTTTTTAAGCAGAAAAAAAGACAAGGCAAATTCTCTAATCAAGTAGACTCTTAAAAATGAAAAATTATAAAATACTTTATATTTTATAATATAAATGTAAATTATATGTGTAAATGTATATCTGTGAATCATTTGTCAATCATCTACCAAATGCATAATTAAATAAAAATTTAAAATATTTTGCATGATCTTGACTTTGCAGTAAAAAATGCACATAGAAACATAAAGCTCCTAGATGATAACAAAGACACTATTTTACTATATACTTAAAATTTGATCCTTACAGAGCAATTGTTTTATCTTGTGGGAAGCCAATAGGACAGAGGAAATTCAGAATATGATATATTCTTACAAAGATGGTTAGCAAGCACTTACATAGAGATTTTGTATTTTGATATAGAGATTTCAACCTTGTGTACAACATAAAAGTGCAATCACTTACATTTTCCTGTGCATTGAATTGTGTAAGCAAGTAAAATATGTTCGCAGAAGTGTAGTATCCATTAGAAGACCTAATAGAGATGAATTTGAAAGCTTCCAATAAGTCTCATTAGCTCAAATTCTTGAAAGGTTGAAGTCTGCTTCCTTTTTCATGCCCATTAAACAGATTAATGGCAGCAAGATCCAAGACTAAGTTGAAGGTGATGAGGTAATGACATATTATATGATTCATGCAGAAAGGAAATTAAATAATTTTCGAGCTGCAGAAGATATTAAGGGTTATCTAGTTCAGTATTTATCATATTTAAATAATTTCAGGGACTCTTTTAAATAGAAACTATGTATCATGAACTTGTGTTTTACTTACATTATTCTCATTAAACATAACATAAATATGTATAAATTTGAAACTACATGTGCATTTCCTAAGCTTATAGCTTTTATATAATCATAATAGAAACAATCAGAAATCCCAATAAATATAAAACCAAAAACATTAAAATTAAATTATTTAATGTAATGTGTAATGTTATTTTACTGAAAAGAAATCATTAATGTTGAATTTAGTACTAGACAAATAGTCTCAGGTAAGATTCTTTATTAAATTCATTTCTACATTCTTTATCTCAAACAGCTTTGTTTATAATCACACATTGGTAGTAAGTTCTCATAAATTTTATATGATACTGTTTTTTACCCTTATTCTTAAAAGATAATTTTAAAAGCTTTATAAATCTACATAGATAATTATTTCCTCCCAAGGTTTTGAATTATTCTACTGTCTTCTGGCTTTCATAGTTGCCATTGATAAGTCTGCTGTCTAATTATCAGACTGTCTTTTCTCTTTGATGGTTTGAAAATATTTTGTTTTTGAGATTCTTCAGTTTCCTTATTGTGCCTCTCAACTTTTACTTATTTTTCATCCTGTTTAGGATAAATGCTCCCTGTTTATGTAAATTCATTCTTTTTTATCAGTTTTAGAAAATTCCAAGTTGAATAGCTCTTTAAATATTGCCTTTCCTTCCTTCTCTTCCCCCTTGACCCCGTTTGGATTAATATTAGCCTTTACATTTGACCCTAAAAATATTTTAAACTCCTTTAATTTTTCATCATCTTTTCTCTTTTTGGTGACTTATGAGTAATTTCTTTAGCTTTATCATCCACTTCTTATACTCCTTATTCAGTTGAGTATCGGCAGACATTTAGCTACACATTTCTAATTAAAACAATTATATTTTATTTCTAAAGTATAATTTGATTTGTTTCAACATTTTCTGATACTTTTTGAAAATGAAATGTTGCTGTTTCTTTTTCATTATACCATAAATAGTTATTCTATTGTGTCTAGCTATTAACTCTAATTTATAATCTCCTTTTGGATATAAATCTTTTTGTTGTTTCTGCCAAATAACATGCATGAAGTCTTGTTTATGGTGTGTTTATGAGCTTTATTTATGAACTCATATGTGACTGATTTTGCTCTGTGGAAACTTGAGGTCTTGAAGATGCATTTCTTTGGAAAGGATTGTATTTGCTTTTGCTGAGAATTTGAGGGAATTATTGACTTTCGGAAAACTTAGTCCCCCTTTAGGGTTCCAAGCAGAATCTGGGAGTGTCAAGTTTAATTATTTCCCTTGCATAGATATTGCTGAGAATGTCCATTTCAATTCTCCCTCTTATCCTCCAGATTGCTCAGTGTATTTGTTTACTTAGTTGTTTATTTGGCTATTTGAAGGTTTCTCTTATTTCTTCTGCAGCCAACAATGTGACCAAAATTGCACTTGGTGCAGCATCTAGTTGTTCTGCTGTGGAAATGTCACAGGCTTATCTAGTCCAGTAAATGGCTGAAAGTGGAAGTTTCCTAGGTTATAGCATTTTTGACACAAAATTTCTATTTTTAGCAAATAACTGTAAGACTGTAGAAGTAAATTAGTAAAGTCTTCATTTTTAAAAAATAACATCATTTTGAAAATAACTTGACTAAAATTCAGTTTATTCACTTTATATTCCACTTAGAACTTGTTGACATCTAGTCATTGTAATTCTAGATTCAATCTATTTAAATGGCCAAAACTATCAACGAAATATGCATCCAAAGCTAACCACTTAAAATCAGTTTATTGGTCTCTGTGGGACAACCATGAGGAAGCACACACCTACTGGCAACAGGCTTTCTTCCCACACTGAAGTCATGCTATGAATATGACCTTTTACTCATTAAAAAAAATTTATTGAATACCTATCTATGTTCCAGGCATGTTTTAAGCTCTGGGCTTACAGAGATGAACAAAACAAAGTGTGTGGCCATTGTTCTTACATTCTAGTGATGAGAGACAGATAGACAATAGCCAGTAAATAAATAAATAGGACAAATCAGAAAGTAATGCAATTAAGAAAACAAAGCAGGGTGGTGTGATCAAAAGTGACTGAGAAGGGTGCAGTGGATTATTTGGATTGTATTATGGTGATGACTTCCCTGAGGAGGTAGGAGTTGAGGTGATGACCTGTGGAAAGTGTTTAACAAATGCTTCAGCAAGTGCAGTGCCCTGAGGGAAATGGAGGTTGGCATGTTCCTAATGGAGAGGAACGAAAAGAACGTATGATTTTAGCATAGTGATCTATTCTTAAGAGTGTTAGGACATTAAAAAGGTAAATGAGAAGGGAGATTTCAAACCATGGAGATGTGTTTGGATTATATTTTAAGTGCATTGAGAAGACTTTAGTTTCAACTAGTTGAATGATTATATATATTTATAATTCATAATTATAAATATATATTAAAATCTCAATAAATTTATAATAATTATATTGTTTTAATATTGTATACAATTATAATCATTTTCATGAATATTTTAACAAATAGTACATTAAATTATATCTAACATGTACTTAAGAGCCACCTCTAAAAATTGTTAAACTGTTGCCAGAGAAGTAAGGGAGATTGTAAGCTAGTCAGACACCTGAAATAATATCTCTTTATTGATCATCTTCATCAGATTACATATGGGATATTTTATTCCAAGAATCTTTTAGCCTTTCTTTTTGAACAGCTATAATGTTGTAAAATTGACATACAACAAACTACACATATTTAAAGTGTACAATTTGAGAAGTTTTGACATACCTTTACACCTGTGGATCCATCATCACAATCAAGATGATAAGATATCCATTACCCACAGAAGTTTCCTCATGACCCTTTTTAATCCCTCATTACCACTCCCCTCCCCAATCCCAGGCAACTCCTGATCTGCTTACTTTCACTGCTGGTTAATTACATCACTATGTATTAGAACTTTATGTAAATTGAATCACTCAGTATGTACCTTTTGTTTGATTTCTTTTACTTAGAATAATTATTTTCAGAAGCATCCATGTTGTAGCAAATACCAATGGATTATTTCTTTTCATTGCTGAAGAATGTTCCATTGGATGGATATAACACAATTTGTTTATTCACCTGTTAATAGACATTTGGATTATTTTCAGATTTTGGCTATTACAAATACAGGTACTTTTAACATTTGTATACAAGTCTGTGTGAACATGTGTGTTCATTTCTCTCACGTAAATACTTAGATGTGGACTCACTGGAACATAACTGTAAAAAACTGCCAAACTGTTTTCCACAGTAGTTGTACCATTTTTCATTCTGACCAATAGTGTATGAGAATTCCAATTTCTCCACATTTTCAACATTTAGTATGGTCAGTCTTTTTTTTTTTTTTTTTTGCGATACGCGGGCCTCTTACTGCTGTGGCCTCTCCCGCTGCGGAGCACAGGCTCCGGACACGCAGGCTCAGCGGCCATGGCTCATGGGACCAGCCGCTCCGCGGCATGTGGGATCCTCCTGGACTGGGGCATGAACCCGTGTCCCCTGCATCGGCAGGCAGACTCTCAACCACTGTGCCACCAGGGAAGCTCTGGTCAGTCTTTTTAATTATGGCCAATCTAGTAGTTATGTAATGGTATCTCTTTGTCATTTTAATTTTTATTTCTTTATTGACTAATGATGCTGATCATCTTTTCATGTGTTTATTTGCTGTCCATATACCTTCTCTGTTTAAATATCTGTTCAAGTAATGTCTTATTGTTGCTTTAATCAATATGCAATGTTGTCCTAGTAGTAGATGTTACAGGAAAAGAATATTTTTATTTTTTCTCTTCCTCTTTTAGTCATTTATTTATTAATTCAACCATTCAGTCAACATGAGTTAAATATCTACCAGCTTCCAAGCTCTGGGGATATAATGAAGCGTGGGATTCTGTATCTGCTCAATCAGCATGTACAAAAATTGTCAACTAAAATCCAGTGTAATTATAATGTATTCCCCTTGTTTATAACTCTGCAGTTTATGATTCACTTATGTGGATGTGCTTTCCATAAGGTTAAGAGATAAGTATGATATTAAGATACATCAGGTTCTGCTTCAGTTTTGAAAGAGCTCACACTACCCTTGGGAAAGCAGATAGAGGACTGAAACTATGGTAGCAGAAACTAAATTTCAAATAAAAAGTACTCAAAAGAAATGTCCTTGTAAATATTCAGAGAGGGTTTCCTAGAGAAAGTTGGACTTTTAACTTTTAGTAATTTATAAGAAAATTTCAATAAGTGAATAATATGAAGAGATGAGATTAGTGAGGTAAGAAGCAGCAATATTAAGTTTTTAAAGAGCAAAGAATATGCTGGGCCAATTGGGCTGACTAGTTTCCTGGAAGTCATGAGTTCAGGATTCAGTATTATCCTGACCACAGGCATTTGATAATAAGTGAACAGCTTCTCATTTTAGAACATGAATGCCTATGAAAGACTTATTAATGACATTTATAATAAAAGAGTTTAATATTCTTGGAAATCATCATCACCTGTAAATGCAGGGTTTGGAAAATTTTTTGGTAGTTTAATGGGATTTTTAGTTATACGAGATTATCTTGTAGATTTTATAACTTCAGTTAAGGCTATAGTGCTCAGTGTGGAAAGTAAAGAACACAGAGGACTGAATAAAACACTATAAATTTTATTTATTTTTAACCTTATAGATATCTTTAAAGACATTTTTAACTTTATAGACATATTCCACTCTGCTGTGGAAGTTTTACTTTTCAATTCGCTTCATCCTGGAACAGCTAAAACAACATTCTGAAATCTTGGGGAAGTGTGATCTCTGGCCTCCTATGGTAGGAGAATTTTTTTAAGTCTGTGCATGCTCTATGCTGGATTGAACACTCAAGGCTTTTAATTAGAAACTCTCTGGCAAAGGAGAGTCTACTTTATTTATCTATCAGTTCAGGAAGAGGACATGTGCTAGAGATACTGATAATACTTATTATAATGAAATGAACTGGGACATACGGAAGCTTCAGGCTGAAGGTCATTCACTCACTAATATATAGCTTTTTTTTTTCACTTTTCCTCTTTTTTGTGTGTTTGTGATATGATAAAGTATCCTAGTGCTATCTACTTACTACAAAAGTGAGATCTTGGAAGGAAAAAACTACAGAAATAAATAATTGCCTTTTATGGCTTCCTGTTTTCTGTAATTTCAAATATAGACTTAAAAAACGATTATAATTAGAGAGTACTCTACAGTATAATAATATGACAAGGAGATTCTATTATAATAGAATGAAGAATATTCACTTGAAGTGAAAGAAGAATGTTTATTAGAAATGATATATTTTTAATATTTTTTATTATTTAAATTTTTTAAATTTAACCTTGACATATTTTGAATTATAAATTCATGCAAGTGGATTTGTTCATAATGCCAAAAACAACAATGCAGGAAGATAAATGAGACAAAGTTAAAGCATGCACATATACACAAACAAACGCACATACACCATGATGAAAACAGAGCAAAACTTCCAAATATAGGTGAAAAATCATCAATTCATGCCCTATGGATTAACTAGGTAGTATCAGACTCACTTCATAGTAGTTGTCTCCTGAAGAAAATAATTTTTCTGTGACATATCTGAGTCTGCATATATGCTATAGATTGGATGTTGTATCCCACCAGATTCAAATGGTACAACTAATTCCTAATGTGATGGTATTTGGAGTTGGGGCCTTTGAGAGGTGATTAGGTCATGGAGGCAGAACCCTCATGAATGAAATTAGTTCCCTCATAAAAGAGGCCCCAGAGAACTCACTCATCCACTTCTGTCCTGCAGGGGAACAGTAAAAAGATGGCTATCTATGGACCAGGAAATAGGCCCTTACCAGGCACCGAATCTGCTAGCACTTTGAACTTGGACTTTCCATCCTTCACTACTGTGAGAAATAAATTTCTGTTATTTATAAGCCATCCAGTTCTACGATATTTTGTTATAGCAGCCTGAATGAACTAAGACACTAACTGATTTTTATGGAATTCTAATATATTTCAGGACAAATTTCCCATGAAAGAATTCCTTTTAATATTCCAGTTCTAGGGAATTCCCTGGCAGTTCAGTGGTTAAGACTCTGTGCTTCCAACGCAAGGGGCATGGGTTTGATCTCTGGTTGGGGAACTAAAATCCCACATGCTGTGAGGTAAGGCCAAAAAAGTATTAAAAAAAAAAACTCAAGTTCTAGGGAATTTTGACAATCCAGTGGTTAGGACTCTGTACTTCTACTGCAGGGGGCACGGTTTGATCCCTGGTTGGGGAGCTAAGATCCCACAAGTTGTGGGGCCACAGTCACTTAATGGTCATGATGTTTATAATTTGTAATTGTAAATTGTAAATAATATGTAATTATAATTTATCATTTCATAAATGATAAAACTTAAGTGTATAAACTTTGAATCAAATGCTGAAAAGACATTTTCTGTTTGTGAGTTTGTTCTTCAAATATATCTAGCTGTGTTGCTCGAGAGAAACAGGATTTGACTTACCTCATATATGAATCCTTTTTTAAAATGACCTTTTCAGGTTTGCCTGAATTAATAACATGTATACAGTTTTATTGTGTTTAGGACTATTAGTTTAAAGGATTCAACATTTGAACTTTAAAGGAGGCATCTTAGAAATACTGAAGCGGAAAAGGAATTTTCCATTATTTTTATATTTCAAATCTAACAGGGTTTGTTTTGTTTTGCATGGGAATGATTTTATTTTCTTTAAAAAAGAACTGCAGGGGCTTCCCTGGTGGCGCAGTGGTTGAGAGTCTGCCTGCCAATGCAGGGGACACGGGTTCGTGCCCTGGGCAGGGAAGATCCCACATGCTGTGGACCGGCTCGGCCCGTGAGCCATGGCTGCTGAGCCTGCGCTTCCGGAGCCTGTGCTCCGCAATGGGAGAGGGCACAACAGTAAGGGGCCCATGTACCGCAAAAAAAAAAGAACTGCATTATTTGAATCCAATCTTTTTGGATAATTTTTTTATTGTAGTGGGAAAGAACTATCTATTCCTTAATCTGAACTTCTCAACCCAAAATGTTCTCTAAACAAAATTCAGGCATTTGCAATACAAATAAAAGGTTATTTGTGCTTGATGTATGAAATTTATTTGAATTCAACCTCATTTGCCACAAGATTTGAGATGCCTTGGACAGAGCATCAAGAACAAGGAATATTTGTAGAGCAAAAAATAAAGATAAGATAAAAGAAAAATACAAACTTGCCATCCCAAGGTCATACATACTCATTAGAGCTGATAGTTGAATTTGGCTGTAAACTTTCTGGCAGCCAAATTAATGAAGGAGACCTGAACTGTTTCCATCAAATTCACTGGTATAATTTTAAAAGTATATCTATTTCTGTCACTTAATTCTCAAAGAAATTTCTCATGGAGAATTTTATATAGGAAATGACAAATGGTATGATAATGGATTTTTTGTAGTGACAAACTTCTTTGATTAAAGAGGGGCTAACAGTGAAACATAACTCCAGAAAGGTGATTCTCGGTTTCTAATGGCAATATAATCCAAATTTGTAGTCTTCTGGTCGTTTGGCTTGATCTAAGGAACAAATGTGGAATATATGGAAGAGTGGCTAGACTATAATTTCTACAAATCATCTGTCATAAACCTAAATTTTCAAGAGAGATTAAGACTCCTTTTCTAGACTGGAGCCAGATAAGACACTATAGGTAATAATCTTGGTATGTTGACTATTCTAGTAAGCTTTATTATTTGTTTGCAAAGGGTCCTAGATATTAGCAGCCATATTTACCTCCTGGAACTTTTCAGTAGCTAACTGTGGAAGAAAAATATGAAATTGGGAGATGTTAAATGGACTGGCCACTGTTGTTTGTCAAACTCATGAGGCTTGTATGAGTAGTTTATTCCTTTTCATGATGAATCAGTATTCTTACAAATTGAATATGATTAACCTCACTATGAGTTTCCTTTTTTCAAGGAGTATATCAGTTATAATGTTTTTTGATTATAAATAATGAAAAATGTGGTTCAAACTGGTATAAATATCAAAGTGAGTGTACTGGATTATGTAGTAGGCAGAATTCTATGAAGATATCCCAAGATTTCCAGTCCCTGGCATATACTCTCTTCCAGTTATTCAGTCAAAAATGTATCTAGATACTGCTGTGAAGGGGTTTTGTGAATATAACTAAAGTGTCAAATCAGTTGATCTTATGATAGAGAGATTATCTGGATGATTCTGAACTAGTCAGATAAGACCTTTAAAAGTAGTAATTTCTTCTGGCTGGTTGAGGAAATCAGAGATTGGAGACACAGGACAGACGTGAAGAACCATTGCCTACTTGAAAAAAGAGGGAGTCATGTGGCAAAGAATTCAGGCAGCCTCTAAGACCTGAGAGAACTTCATTGTTGACAGTCAGCAAGGAAACTAGGGATCTTAGTCCTACAACCACAAGGATCTGAGTCATGCCAACAACAAGAATGAGTTTGTTGTTAAAGAAGTGGATGTTTTTCATAGAATTTTCAGGGAATGACTCAGTCTGGCCAGAGCATTGATTTCAGCCTTATTATATCCTGAGCATATCTGTGCTAAACTTCTGAAATGCAGAACTGTGGGCTAATAAATGAGTGTTGTCTTAAGCTTCTATTTGTGGTAATTTGTTTTAGAGCAATAGAAAACCAATACAGCTACATCCCTGAAAATCCTACTGTTCGAGTAGGGTGATCTTCAGATGTGATTTATAAGAGTTCTGGCTCCATGAACCTGAAGTTCTCATGACTCTGTTCCCATGTTTTCCTACTAGGGGAAAACTGGCTGCAATAGCTCCACTTTCAAATCCATACACTGCACCTTCCAGAAGCAAAGAGACACTTTCTTGAAATGCTTCAGCACACAGCATTCCCCAAACCACCTTGATGATTCAGGTTGGTCCAATCAGTGGCAAACTTGGCACTGGCTTAGTGAGGCAAACTTGGAAGCCATATTTCAAAATGGCCACTTGAAAGAGTTTATGTCAAATTATATACAGAATTTCTCATTTTTCTACCTCATCCATGCAGGTAAATGTAGTTCTTATGAGAGGAGCCGAATTTCTGTACTAACTCCATAACTGTAGAATTATGCTTTCCATTATACTTTCTCATATATTATAGCTAATTAAGTGAAATACCCAGTTTTTCTACTTCCGAGAAAGTGCAAGTTTATTTCTAATACTTGGCTCTGGTATTTCCCATTTATTTAGGCACTAAGCATAAACTTCCAAAGTATGCTTATTTATGATTAAGTAGCCTGTAATCCATTCCCTTTTTCAATGACAAACATTTATTCCCCCCCAGATTATAGACTGTTTAGCTTACTAGATTTTCTCCCCAGACTATATATTTGTTTCTTTCTTGGTAAATCAGAAGTGTGGGCTCTTCAAGCCAGTATTCTGCATGAAGTTGCTATATCACTCTATTCTTTCACAGAGTGTAGAAAATTTCAGCAAAAGCATGAGAATTTTGTACCTGTCTGATTGACTTTTTTCTTACCCTTGTCCCCAGACATAAATTCATTATTAGCTATGTTGTATGAGTTATTGATTCTCAATATAACCTTAAAACTGCTTTGAGAACTTGACTCAGAATGATCTCCTGATGAATTGTTTAATAATTCCTAATGGGATAAACAAGAGTATATCTTGTCTGTCTTCTTAATGTATTGTAATGTTACAATGATACTTTCAAATGAGTTCTACCCATATGTTCCCTATTAATAGTTTCACTGCTATCTCCAACCCAGGAACATTACACATAAAAGAGAAAGATAAGCATTTGCCTTTACAATGTTGACAACAGAGAAAGGTCAAAAGCAGAAAATGACTCTTATTAGTCAATTAACTCTGCTATCTGATTAATGTCCAGGAAGAATGATTTAAGATAAACCTATCCCAAATCCATATCAGTTTTGGAAACTGTTCTTCAATATTTCACTGAATTAAAACTATGAAGTATTTGTGCAAGTCAATTCTTCTAGACACTGAGGCGTATATTTTGCAACCAGTTTAAAGAATTCATGAGAAGTTATGTTGCTCAAAATTAGAAGTTATATGACTGCAATGTTGACACTATTTTATATATTTACTAATTATATGTGCTTTAAATGTTTTCCAGTCAGGCTAAAATTATTAGTATTACTTAGTATAGTAATTAGTAATTGGAGAAGTATTAGTATTACTTCTCCATTTATGGAACAAGCCCATTGCTTTAAGAAAATGTTAGTTTTGTTCTCCCATGTTTTCATAACTTATCCTTGTACTGAAATTGAGAAGCTTGATATTTAAGTATGGGTAGGGGTTCTCAAATTTCATTAGGGAATGGGTTTCCTAGTTTTAGTCTGGCTGACAGTGGAACATATTAAATCTGTCTATCATTTACACCCAATAATCAACAAAAGCCTAGTTCCAAGAAATGTTGTGTATAATTCAGGTTAAGCTGTACAGTTACTGAAAACATTCTTGCTTTGTATTGTTTTAGCTCCTCCTCATTTCTTTTCTGATGGCCTTGTTAATAGGTGTTATAACAAAGAGACTAATAAAACATGTTACTATACTTACTTAGGGTCTGGGGTTGAGGAGAGAGAATGGAATGTTATACATAAGGCTTACCACATGCCAGTGTCCACTGAAGGTATTTCTCCTGTTTCAGTTCCAGGAAGATCTGAGATTTTCCTAAGCAACTGGTTTGTTTTATTTTTTTGGACAATATGAATGGCATAATTTATTATGTTTATTTCTTTCCTTTGATTGCTAAAATACTAAGTCCAATTTTTGTTTTCCTCTCACTGACATGTGTCTTACTCCAAATATTTTGCTTACCAGTCTTACTCCTAGCATTTGACTTTTTCTATTTATTCTCCTTTTGACCTCATTTCCTCATTCTTTTTAAATTGGTCTCATCATATAGGATATCCTTAATGAATAAATGGTCTTTTTCTATTTGAAAAGGTCAACCTTTCTGATGGTAAGCACACTTCTAGGAAAATGATCTATAGACACATGAGCTAGATAGGAATACCTATTTAGTTAGCCAGATCAACCCTGGTGGTGAACGACTGGACAGATGTCTAAGGCAGACTACTATCACAGATATTGTTCATTGAATTTGTTTGTTTCCTTATTATTTTTTCCCCCCAATAGGGGCTAGTCTCACATCTTTTAAGTAATAAATCTTTTAAACAGAGTTGAAAATATGATGATACAGCAAGGCTGGTGTTGCTATGTTAAAACAGACTGTATCAGTAAAAGAGAACTCCACATTTGTGTTATATTTCTAGAAAATATAATATTAACATATAGAAACTAAACCACAATATAGGTGCAAATATTTTTCATTGCATCTTAATAATGGGTATTATGTTAATATAGTGATTCTCCACCTTGGTGATGAAGAAAAAAAAAACCGACACCAGGCCGGTGTTCATCTAATAAGAAAAATAAATTCCTGGCCCAGGTCTACGTAATCAAAATCTCTAAGAACATAGCCTGAAGATAGATATATATCTTATATCTTATTTATGTTAAATATAAGATTTTTATTTTATTTTGTATATATATATATATATATATATATATATATATATATATATATATATATATATATGAAATCTCCAGGGATTATTCTAATGTGCAGCTAGATTTGAGAATCACTGTGTTCATAATGTATTATTGAAGAACAGAATAAAAATGTTATTGAAAACCTAGCTCCAGAAGACAGCTCTGTCTCTGAATTGTTGAAGAAGAAATGCTGGTAGCTTTATATATATTTGTGACATATTACTATTCCAAACTACAAATAAAGAAAATGAGTGTGAGATTTTAGAATTTTTTTTTTTAAAGACCTTGTTTCATGTAAAAACAGAGAACAGCATGGTACATTCGGTTTTGTAATATGGGAGTTGAAAATGACTTTTCTTCCTCAGTGGTCTGAGAACCTAGACTGTTTAAAATAGAGATCATCCTTAGAAGTGAAATTTTACTTTCTGAGTACTAATCTGAAAAGTTTAATGGTAGAAGAGGGAGGAAAGAGAACAGGCCTTAGAGCAACATCTTCCCCCATCTTACTGGTGACTCAATTTTTTTTTTAATTGTGCCAGTTCCCAGAGAGACTCATTATAAAGCGAGATTGAAGGAAGTAATTAATTCACGAAGGTTGATATTGGTTTTGATGCACCAGAGACTTTCGGTTAGTCTGCTGGAGTGTGAAAATAATGCTGTGAACTGCAAGCTAGAAGCAGGGAGAAATGACGCACCAGTCTTTTCGTACACAACTAACAATATACACAATTTTAAAATGCTGTCCCTTTGTAAGAAAACCTATCTTAATTAGGAGAAGGCTGGAAAAAGATCAACCATTTAATCTTTCTGTTTAGTAGGACAAATGTGTCCTTTCCAGAGACCCATGATAAAAGGTGACTGAGATTTTTTTTCTACAATTCTGAAATATATTCTGAATACAGTAATTACATTTTCAGGATCTATATTTCATGTGTCATTAGGAACTGCTCCTTCCAGCCGGATTCCAAATGCTCATGACTTCCTTATGGAGTATTAAAAGTATAATAAGAAATGATGCTTTAAAGCATTTCTTTAGAAATTTAGAAATTTTAGAGTATTTTTTTTCTCCAGGTCCACTGATATGCATACAATTCAATTTAAAAAATACTTTTTTACAAGAAATCTCCTTCTTTAGCTATATGTCATTGAAAAATTTTGCAGTGAAGAGTTCTGCTGTGGGGGTGTTATCAATCCCATCGCTTATCTGGGTTTAAGATCACATACTGTTTAAATGTTTAAAATTGTTTAATTTTAGTGGTTTATATTATTAATCCTGATTCAAGATTATTCTGCCATTAATTTCTTTGAGGTTATTTCGTAACCAAAATAAGAAGTTATAAGGCCCTGCTTTGTGCAATTCAATATAAAATCATAGAAAGTTAGATCCAAAGAGTCATACCCTTATTATTTTATTGACCTAGAATCTGAGAATCAGAGAGGTGAAATAATGCTAACAGACTACTTAAAAGCAGACCTAGGATAAGAAACCATCTTCTGAAAAATAGAGAAAAAGGACCTGACTTTATTGAATGTTCAGTTTTTGCCCTGGGAGACTGATATTATAATCCCTGCTTAACAAGATAAAGAAACTGAGGTCCAGAGAGGTTAAGCAACCTAACTAAGGTTCCCAGGATGGTGAATTTCAGAATTCAGATCAGATGCCCTGTCTAAATCCAGGTTGTCTCTTCCCAAAGCCCATGGAAAAGCAGTTGTCTTTCAATCACAGGACTTGCAAGATCCTGCAGTCAACACAAATAGAGCAGAAGAAACTAAGTGATGTTCATTTAGGCTATAGTATTTAAATAAGTCAGCAGATTATAGCAGTAAGATCCAGTAAGAGCAGAGCAGGAAGAAGTGACAGGAAGAAAAAGAAAAAATGTTTTCTTCCTTCTTTCCTCCCTCCCTCCCTCCCTCCTTTCCTTCTTTCCTTTCTTTTTTTCTTCCTTCCCTTAAAAAAAAAAATCTCTCCTTGTAGTTGTTCTTGAAGCCATTATGTGTATTAAAAAAAAACATGTATACCTGAGAAGTCTCTGACGTTATAACTATACAGAGTGTCCCATGAGAATATGACTTGAATCATAAAGGTAGCTTATATTCAGCATACTCCATTTAATGTAACAGAATGCAATTCATTTTTAAAAACAGCTCTATAAAAATGTTAAAACACATATTTAAAAATAGGTTATTTTAGAAATTAACACTTCTACTACTTCTCATACCAGTGACACTAAGTAATATTAATAGGCTATGGCATGCATCAATTTTCTCTTGAAAAATCCTCTTTCTCTTTATACTTTTTATATTAGAAATACAAAGGTCAAAATGCATATATTCTGTTTACAAATGATCCCATGCGAGTTTTCTTTTTCTTTAAGCATTGTGTTTATTAACATTGTGATTTTAAAAGTGGTTGATTTTCTTGATTTCCAAAAATGTATATAACTTTAATGCCTATGTGCTACATATTCATGAGTCCTTATGTTTCCTATATTTTATAAATGAAACAATTAGCAACCAAGGAGGTGAAGAGACAAACAAAAACCTTCGCAACAAGATATAACCCAGGTCTCTCTCGTAATATTAGCTTGAAGCTGTTATCATTATATATCTTGACTGCTTCTTAAATCTTTTGATTATTTTTTCACTTTTCACTTTAACCCTAAATTTAGTTGAGAGAGAAAATGAGAGAAAAGCGACAATATCCTCCTGAATTTGAGATGTTTGAAGCAATATTACATATACACAGTGACGTGGTGTGCTAATACATTCTGTCAGGAAAGCTGACTGAATTTGACAGTAATCTTATTAAAAATATCCAGAAATAATTTGCTTTATGAACGACAAAGCACTTTTCATTTTAGTTTAAATAAAAGATTCCAGAGGATCCATTTTTAATGTAAACTTTCATTAAAGTACCATTTAAAATGTAATTTACGTTTTTTTAAAGAAATTGTATTTATCTTTTTTAAAAAGTAGATTTAAATATATTTATGAATTTTAAAAGGAAGACACTGACATGGCTATTAATAAAACATTTCTTAGTGACAAAAGTTAGAACTAATTTATTTTGCATAATGAGAAGTAATCCAAGATAAATGAGTCATATACATTATATATGAAAGTTACATATGTAGATGTAAGTAGAAATACTACGTGTACATATACATGTAGATATACAGATGTGGATATAAATAAGGATAAAGATACAAATAGATGACAAAGTATTTTGCTTTAATGTAGAATATTGTTAATTTAAACTCATGTAACACCCTATATTTTAAAGCTTCAGACAAAATAAAACATTTTGCACTTAAAGTAATGGAACTAAGGTTTTAGAACTCAACCATGTTTGTTTATCAGCAATGTTGTAAATGAAAAAAATCATCATCAGTACAAAAGTGGGCATTAGGAATACAGATGGGACAGCTGTTGTTCTTTAATTGTGACTAGATTAATAAAATTCAGTTTTTACAACCCATTTAAAACGTATCACTGGGGAATACATTTTAGTACCACTTTGGGTGTCTTTTGGTTAATAAATTCTTGCCTTTTGAATGTAAGTATTTGGCTTCAAATCCCAGATACAAGTTTATTAAAAATTATAATAGTTCTTAGAGACTGTAAAATGAAATGAAGTGCACAAAATGTGTGTTTCTGGTGCTTGACTTTAAAATGATTTTTTACATGACTAACTTCAATATTTTCAACTTAAGCAGACTGTTGTTGAATTTAAATGATTATTAAATATTTAACCAGAATGAGAAAGAGAGAGTGAGAGTGCGGGGGCGATGGAGAGAGAGAGAGGGAGATGTGGGGTGGCGGGGGAAGGGGTAGTATATCATTTTAAAGTCAAGTTTTCTTTTAATTTCTTGATAGTTTTTTAAATAATAAAGAGGTGTGCCCTATATTAACATACTATGCTAATAATTATGAATCCATTAATATTTATGTAAAACAGGCTGTAACTTCAGATCTGAATTGTAATAAAGTATAGTTAGTATAGTTAATAAGAAGAACTCTGTGGAATATTCTGTCAAAGGGTTTTTAGGAGGTGATAAAAATACACTTTTTTTTAAGCCAAAGCATTTGGAATATGGCATTATTCTACTAAATGTTTTCCTTTATCAAATAAACAGATGAGAGAGAATACTTAAAATCTCTGTTAATGAACAGGGCTCCTCTTGAAAATTCAGTGTTTATTGCCAGTGAGATGAAAATTGTGAGGCAGCAAGGTAAGAGCATGGGGGGCAAAGACACTAAATTCTATAATTTTGCATGGAAACTGGCCTAAAAGGAAGATAAGACTCCTTGTTGGCATTTCTCTTTCCTTAATAGAATAACCTTTGTGTCTGGATAAAATAAGGTTGATGGGGTGGAGGAGAGATAAAAACCACAGTATTTCCACTGAAACAACTAAAGGGCCTACTACAGTTCCATGTATGCTGACAGAGGACACAAGACTCCTGGGGTTACTCACAGGAGAAGCAGAAGTATATGTAATTGTGCTAGCTCTCAGAATAGCACAGGATCATGTAGAATGCCAGCTGGAGCTGTCCTGAGTAGTAAGAACACTACCAATGAAGAAACCTGAGCTTGGGGGGACCAACTGTTTTTATAGCAATCAGTAAGCAAGACTGACCACAGAGAGACCAGGTGCATCTCAGAACTATCTGATGCTTCCTGTGATCTTACCTCACTTCTCAGAATTCCAGTTTCATAATCAATCCTGAAAAGTGGCCTGAGTATAAGAACAGCCAAGGCCATCAGCTTAGCAAGACAGTAGGAGCACAAGAGGCCTATGGTGGACAGCTTCCCTATACTTTTCTCCTTCTTTTATTATCTAGAGCTCCCTCCCATTTTCCACCTATAAAAATATCTGCTCCAAACCTCATTCCAGTCACATCCTCCAGAAAGACAAAAATGCTGAATCCCATGTTGTCCCAGGAAAGCCATGGACCCTAACTCACATTTGTGCTCTTTCTCTTTGGGGTCATGATGATATGGCTTAGTTTGAGGAATCCTTAACATTTCCTGATGGGCCCAGTATATTGCTAATATTCATTGTATCATTTCCGTCCCCTTTGTTCCAAGGAACTCTCATTTTTCAAAAATATTCTCAAACTTAAACTCTTCTAGATTTTGCTTAAAGAGTGATTAACAAGATAAAGTGGAAATAGAAATTTTTATTTATTGACAAATGTCTTTTCTAACAGTTTAGTTACATTCTAACAGATGTTATTAATGGAATCAGTTGGCATGTGTAAATATAATGCAACTAAAGGTAGTTAAAAGTGGTTACTTTTGGCTTTAATTTTTTAAAAGGCATATAATTAATTTGCTTTAAAAAAGTCAAAGAGCAACAAATACTAATTCAGTAAATCAAGTGGAAGGGTCCTTGGCCTGAGGTCATCTGTGACACTCTACAAAGTTGACTGGGTTAGCTGGCTAATAGATATCTTCTTTTAACCTCATTAATTTATATGTGTGTTCTGTGAAAAACCCATGCCTTGTTGAAAAGTCTTTCTAAATAAGAAGAATTTTTTCTTTACTCAACATATACATACATTTAATACTCTTTGCATGGAAAAGAAGATGGAAAGTCAATTCCATATGATAGCCAGAGAAAGAGTCAGCTGGAGAAAGAGGAAGAGAGACTGACTTACTCTTCTAATTTTATCTTGTAGACTGAGGGAGGTTGAATGAGCATCATATTTGAAATTTTGCTTCCTAATAATTGGGCAACTTTGGTTAAGTGAATTTATATTTCTGAGCCTCTTTCCTAATCTATAAAACTGGGATGATGAAAAATACTGCACGGATTGGCATAAAGAATATTTGAGGATTATTTGTGGTTTGTGTCAAGTTCCCAACACCTAACTCCTACTTGGTATTTAATAAATGGTCACTGTTATTATTGATGTTACTATTTTATCCTTTGAAAATAAGGCCCTGAACACAATAGATGTTTCTGTGGCCCAACAAATCAGAAAATACTAAAGGGAAGAGGAACATTCTGGTGATGCATAACAAACTATAACGGAGATTTTTAGGATTGATGGTAAATGAACAGTTGGAAAAATATTTGTTTTTATCAGAGTCAATCTGGCAGCTGTTGGTGTGCACGCCCATTGCTTAAAGGTGCAATCCTTTGATGAGGTCTTTAAGCAAATTTATACATGTTTGTTCATAAGTTTTTTGAGTGTTAGAAGAAATTCCTTTAAAACAATGGAAATCCTATTTGAAGACGATGATTTCCCCATGACGATTTCTTTTCCCAGGCCCTTTTGCTTCTCTGAAACTGGCTGTGTACCTTGTGATTCTAAGGCTGATTCTTAGGGAGTATGACATATCACATATTAAACTAAAATATGAAAGTCTTGCTCAAATAAAAGAAATGAGATGTAAAGTTTTAATTAAGAACTATTAATTAAGAATTAACCTTTTGGAAATTCACTTCCCTCCTAGCTGCAGGGCAAGGTTGTATTTGTCACAGTGTGGTCATAGGTGAGTGCATTTTTAAAGATATGCTATATGGTGACTATAGCTTATGTGATTTATATTTCGAAATAGACCATATGATAAGCAATTACGTAATTCTGAGATAATCTCTACAGTCTCTGTAAGCCCTTTTGAATATTTCAGTAAACAAATACTGAAACATTAATATGGTAATTCCATGTTCATATTTAAATCTGTTGTACTTTTTTAGGAGAATATTACTATTTTAGGAATATGCAAATGAAAGGTGAAAACATTTGCGTTCTGAACTATTAGAAAGAGACTGAGAAAAAAATCATATTTAATGCAGATAATGCAAGCTTCCTAGGGATAGGGAGTATTTTTTTATAAATTGGGTTTATTTGTTGCATTTATTATAAACATTCCACAAATACCTGTTGATGAGATTTCATTTGTCATCTTCATGGATCTAATGTGCTAACTTTGTTATAATTAGTTTCCACAACATTTATGTGATGTTATTGATGGAATGGTAGACCTATTTTGCACTGAATTTCCACTATGAAATTCATTATATAGAAATGGTAGAGCATATTCTATAAATGATAGCATACATACTATATCATCTTCAGTGCTTCTTAAAATTTGTCACCCTTGAGAATCACTTGGGGAAGTTTATTAAAAATGCAGATTCTGGGGCCCACCTGTTCTGATTCGCATTCTGACAGGCCCAGAATCTGACTTTTCAAAAAACTTAGAGTTGATTCTTGGAAGTAATTTTAATATATGTTGAGAAACACTACTCTCCAATATTTGAAGAGAAACACATTTACAAACTTATTTTTTTTCTCCTGAGGAACACATTTTTTCAATTTTATCTGTTTAGACATGTCCCTTCTAAGTACTCTTCCAGTTTCACTTCTCATAGTAGGAAGTATCTTCTCTACTTTTCTCATTTAACCACCAGTAAAAGTATGTCTTAGAAGGAAGCTTTGGGCTTGACAAAACTATAACCTAATTCATCAGACTTTAGCCTTTTGAGATTAGTCCCACAAAACAATTAAAAACATGGTTTTCTGCTTGAAGTGTTTAATTCTGTTTTAATTAGAAACCTTCCCCTTTTATTTACTTAGTACTCCTTTACCTTCATTGACATTGAGATGGTTTTCAGTGGGGCATCATGAATATGCCTGCATTTGCATACTCATATGGGAAAATTCTAACGGTAAAGACATAATTAAGTTTTAAGGATCATTTTTTACCTGAGATTACATTTATAATCCAATTTGGAACTTCTCCTATGAGATATCTGTGAATCTAAAAGGTTAACAAGTGGAGATGTACTGTGTTTCAAACTAAATCTAAATGATATTGCAAAATTGCATTTTTTGGTTGTTGCTTAGAAACAATCATCCAGTTTTCAAGAGAATCATTCTTTGTAGAGATGATTCCTAGTATATGGTATGTGTAGTAGAAAGATATGTCAACATACGTGTTGTTGGGAACATTTCAGAAATGTTCTGATTGAAACCATGGTGATACTGGTTGGTTAGCACAGAGCCTCAGGCATAAATAATCAATGTAATGCATCAATGAAGATCGTTGTTTCTAAAGCAGTACGCTAGGAATGACTAGTGTTTTCCTTTTTCTTTAAAACTGCATTTTTGCCTCCCTGCAAACAGATTTGAGTGGATCTGTTTGAAGAAAAGAACGGTGTAGTAGTTGTATTGCCTCATGGATTATTTACCCTTTATCCTCAAACATCTCTGTCTCTAGCCCTTTGCCCTCAGCCTATTCTCTCTTTAATCAACCACAATCTGGCCTTTCTGTTCCCTACCACACTGAAACTACTCCCACGAAGTCACCAATGACTTTTAATTGCTAAACCCAAAGGAAGTTTTCCAAGTCTCAGTCAGTGCTGTGCTAAGTCATTTTGGTAAAGGAAAAAGGCGTGTCCCTAAATCCCCTTATTAAAATACCCTCCCAGGTTTTGAACGAAGTGGAAAAAGTTAATAATAGCTCTACAATCAAAAAACACTCCTATATATAAAACTCCATCCTGCCTAATCTATTGGCAGACCATTGTCAACCCCATAAACCTACCCAGTGGGAAAGCAAAGGCTTTGCAGGTCCAAGAACTACAGACCGTCAGCATGTACAGTAACGCAGGGTAATAACACAAACGAACAATGACCTGTCTTTTTTCAAAATTTTAATATTTTGCTCACCGTGGATTCTTTTGCATTAATTTTTAATTTTAAAGTAATGCATTTAAATATTATTTATCTTCATCACGGAGTTTTTTGATGCCCCTTAAACTTTTTTGCCCACAGTGAGTGCTTCACTCACCTCACCCCTAATTCCAGACCTGCCCATAGTACTGGGCCTCTTCGTGAACCTGTTACTATTTTTCTGTCTCTTAAATATGTTCTCTCTGAGCTTCTGTGACATTGTTGTCTTGTGATTCCTTTCCTTCATCACGAGATATTCTCTCTCAGTATCTTTCCTGGGCTCTTCTTCTCTTCCAGCCCTTCAGTTTTTGGTGCTCTCAGTGGCTGATTCTCACTGTTATAAGTGTGGCTTTGTTTATGCTCTTTCTGGTTGCATTCAGTCATTTCCACTGCTATTGCTTTTTTCCACACCCTCATTATTTTATGGCTGAACAGTTGCAATAGGCTGCTAACAAGTTCCTCTAATCTCCATGCTGGCCCCTTTCTGGTCCTCAATACAGGCAGAATGATTTTTTTCTAAAGTGAATATATAATTCATATGTTTATTAACTGAATATTTATTTAGTATTTTTTTCCTGTCCTAGGTACTGTTTTAGATTCTAGGGATAAATCAGTAAATGAAAGAAAGTCCATACTCTTCAGAAACTTATCTTAATTTTATTTGAATATTGTTATGGCCTCATTCTAGGTGTTATATTTAATTTTTATCTAAATATATGCTTGCATGGTGGATTTGAGTAGAAAGAAGGTTCTTTCCTCCTTTTCTCATACTTTGATTATAAAATTTTTTGAATATTTTTACTTTTCAGTTATGTATGAAGTGGTAGAAGCCTAGATTCTGCTTTCTAAAAGGATCACTTTTCATTAAGAATGTGGAAATCATTACCCATTGACTTGTTAGTACTTAGGATTTCTTTCAAGTCCCAGAAATAGAGGATGATGTAATAATTACCTTACCCTTATTCTTTACTCATTATTTCTGTATGAATATGTTTTATACATATTATTAATTGTATCCCAAGTCTTGGATCATATGTGCTACTACAGTCCATAAACAAATTGTAATCCAGTCTAGTGACATGTTTGGCTCACACTATGTGTGTGTTTGTTTTAATTTTATTCAGTTATTTTTAAAATTAATAAACTTTATTTTTATAGCAGTTTTAGGTTCACAGCAAATGTGAACAGAAAGTACAGAGAGTTCCCATGTGTCCTTTCACCACAGGGATGATGCACATCCCCTCCCAACATCAACATCCCACAAGTACCAGTATAGTACATTTGTTACAATTGATGAACCAACACTGATACATCACTATCAACAGTTTGCATTAGGCTTCACACTTTTGTGTTGTTCTGTGGATTTGACAAAGATATGAAGTCATGTATCCACAATTATATATCTTACAAAATAGTTTCCCTGCTCAAAAATCCTGAGTTCCAGCTGTTCATCCTTACTTCCCCCTAAATCTGACAATCATTGATCTTTTTACTTTTTCCATGGTTTTGCATTTTGCAGAATGTCATATAGTTGGAATTATACAATATGTAGCTTTCAGATTGTCTTCTTTTACTTGGTAGTATGCATAATTTATCATATATTGTTGTGTCTTTATACTCCATTTCTTTTCAGTACTTAACGATATCCTATTGTCTGGATATACCACTGTTTATTTGTCTATTCATCTATTGAAGGACATCTTAGTTGCTTCCAAGTTTTGACACTTATGAATAAAGCTGCTATGAATATCTGTGTGCAGGTCTTTGTGTGAACATAAGTTTTCAACTCATTTGAGTAAATACCAAAGAGCACAATTGTTGGGTCATATGGTAAGAGTGTGTTTAGTTTTGTAAGAAACTGCCAAACTTCTTCCAAAGTGCCTGTACCATTTTGCATTCCAACCAACAATTAATGAAAATTCCTGTTGCTCCACATCTTCATTAGTATTGTTGGTGTTTTAGATTTTAGTCATTCTAATAGGTGTGTAGTAGTATCTCATTGTTGTTTTAATTTGCAATCCCCTAATGACATATGATGTTGCACATCTTTTCCTATGCTTATTACCACTTGTAAAACTTCTATGGGGGGGTGTCTGTTCAGATCTTTTGCCCAGTTTTTTAGTTGGGCCATTCATTTTCTTATTATGGAGTTTTAAGGATTCTTTGTATATTTTGGATAACAGTCCTTTATGTGGCTGTCTTTTCATTCTCTTGACAGTGACTTTTGCAAAGTAGAAGATTTTTAATTCAATGAAGTCCAACGTATTGAATCTTCTTTCATGGACCATGCTTTTAGTGTTGTATCTAAAAGTCACTGCCAAACCCAAGGTCATCTAGATTTTTCTCCTGTGTTATGTTCTAGGAGTTTTATAGTTTTGCATTTTATATTTAGGTCTACGATTTGTTTGAGTTAATTTTTGTGAAGGTTGTAAATTTTGTATCTAGATTCTTTTTTTTTCATGTGACTGATTGTCCCAACACTATTTTCAAAAAGGCTATCATTTCTCAACTGAATTTCCTCTGCTACTTTGTCAAAGATCAGTTGACTATGTTTGTGTGAATCTATTTCTGGGCTCTTTATTTTGTTCTATTGATCTATTTGTCTGTTCTTTCACCAAAAACACACTGTCTTAATTACTATAGTTTTATTGTAAGTCTTGAAGTCAGGTAGCATCAGTCCTCAGACTTTGTTCTTCTTTAATATTATGTTGGCTTTTCTCTATCTTTTGCCTTTCCATATGAACTTTAGAATCAATTTGTCTATATCCATACAATAACTTGCTGGGATTTTGATTAGGATTGCACTAAATCTATAGATCAAGTTGGAAAGAACTGACATTTTGACAATATTAAATCTCCTATCCATGAACATGGAATATCTCTATTTATTTAGTTCTTGGATTTTGCTCATCAGAGTATTATAGTTGTCCTAATATAGATCTTGTGTATGTTTTGTTAAATTTATACATAAATCTTTAATTTTGGGGGGTACTAATGTAAATAGTATTGTGTTAATTCCAAATTCCTCATGTTCATTGCTGGTATATTGGAAAGCAATTGACTTTTCTATGTTCACCTTGTATATCAAATTTTCTGTAGTTGCTTATTAGTTCCAGGAGTTTTTGGTTGATTTTTTTCAGATTTTCTACATAGACAATCATATCATCTGTGTTATACTTGTTATACCTGTTCTTTTCCTTTCTCATTGTATTATCTAGGACTTCCAGTATGATGTTGAAAAGGAGTAGTAAGAGGGGACATCCTTGTCTTGTTCTTTTTTTTTTTTTTCTTTTTGTGGTATGCGGGCCTCTCACTGTTGTGGCCTCTCCCATTGTGGAGCACAGGCTCCAGACGCGCAGGTTCAGCGGCCATGGCTCACGGACCCAGCCGCTCCGCTGCATGTGGGATCTTCCCAGACCGGGGCACGAACCCGTGTCCCCTGCATCGGCAGGTGGACTCTCAGCCACTGTGCTACCAGGGAAGCCCCTTGTCTTGATCTTAATCATAGCAGGAAAGCATCTAGTTTCTCACATTAAGTATAATGTTAGCTGTGGAATTTTTTAGATGTTCTTTATCAAATTGAAGAGGTTCCCATCTATTTTTAGTTTGCTGAGAGATTTATCATGAATAAGTGTTGAATTTTGTCGAATACTTTTTCTGTATCTATTGATATGATCATGTAATTTTTCTTCCTAGACTGTTGATGTGATGGATTGCATTGACTGGTTTTTAAATGTTGAACCAGCCTTGTGTATCTGAAATAACTTCCACTTGGTCATGTTGTATGATTATTTTTATACACAGTGTGTTTTTAAAAATTTGTTTGTGAAAAACATTTAAAACTTGAGACATTCCCCACATTTATTTTGGGCATACTTGAAGAAGACCTGACATTCCTGGGCTTATTACCTCACATGGCAACAATCTGTGGGAGCTGAGTAAATGTTGCTGCTCCCCACCACCCCACAATCCTTGTAACTCTTTAATGCTTTATGTCCAGATACTTCATTCATTTACATCACCTGCCTCAGATGGTCTCAAGCATACTCCTGCCTTGGAGATAGTTGGAGGTGATCCAAGTGCTGATCTTACTTGACTTCTGTGTTGTCTAAACCTTTGCATATTGTTGAGACTCTTCATTCCTTTGCACCTGTGACCCTAGTTTCTTCTGATATTATTCCCATTTTTTTTACATGCCTCCCTCATGGATCTTCCTCTTATCATCTTTTAAAATTTGAAGTTCCTTAGAGTCCCATCATTGGCTCTTTACTCTCTACATACTCAGCGTAGATGATCATCCATACTCACTGTTTTTCAGGTCCTAGAATCCCTGCTATCCCCCTCTTCCCAGAATACTTGCTTTCATTATTATTCACATATATATTGGTTCCAAGGAGCCACGAGAAACAACAGGGAATAATGACTTGTCACAGGCCTTTAAAGGGAATGGTTAGTCACACATTTGAAATGGCAGTGATAGTTGGAAGGAATGGCAAAAAAAAAAAGATATACATCATGAAATATATTGACAGTCTGGAAATGTACTCAGTTTATTTTCACTAGTCTAGTCATGATCTTAATTGACAGGGAAACAGATGAAACCCCAAAGACTCCTATTTGTCTAACAGTGAAAGATTGTCCTAAAATCAAACATAATCTTAGAGACCAGCCTGGCAGGGAAAGAGGAAATAATCTTTAGATCTTTCATTATTACAGGATGATGATGAGATATCTATATCTGTCTGTATCTATAGCTATCTATCTATCTATCTATCTATCTATCTATCATCTATCTATCTGTAATAGCAGGTACATCTATACAGTGGAATATTATTTGGCAATAAAAAGGAATAGAGTACTGACACATACTATGATGAACCTTAAAACTATTATGTTAAGTAAAAGACACCCAGAAAACAAAGGCCACATGTTGTATGATTACAGTATCACAATCCATAGAGACAAAAAGCCAATCAGTGGTTGCCTGAGGCTGGGATTGGAAGTGGGGATTAAGTACAAATGGGCATAAGGAAAATTTTGGTGGGGGGGTAAACAAGTATTCTAAAACTGGGTTATGGTGATGGTTAACTTATTGTATAAATTTACTAAAAATCACTGAATTACATACATTAGATGTATAAATTATATCCCAATAAAGCTGAGGCAGGAGATAAATGGGTTCCAGGCTAGACGTTTACAACTGGCCTCCTGTTCACACTTCCTGGGATGAGAAGAAGATGGGCTCCAGGCCGGACATTCATTACCAGCCCCCTGTTTACATTTCCTGAGGCAAGAGACAAATGGTCTCTAGACTACATATTTATGACCAGACTCCTGTCTATATTTCGAGATCTGCACCTTGATATAAAAACCAGCAACAGGAATAGGGTAAATAACCTGACATTGGGCATTTTTATGGTAGGGACAGAGTGCCATAAAAGGATCAATAGATCACACACTTCCCATCCTTGGGGCAAGGGAAACATTGCACACGTGCAGAAAGTCTCCTTGGGGGTCAAAACGGATGGAGGGGGCACCACCCCATAATATGTGATGCTAAGGCCATCCCATAGGCCTCTGGGCTGAAATCCATCTTGGAAAAAGTTGTGCATGCATGTTGGTGAGGGTCCTAGGGCTGGTCAGTTGTGGAAAAAGAAACCAGATAATTGGCCCAAGGTAAACAAAGACCCGGAAGATCTGCCCTATATAAATGACTTAATCGTCTCTTTACTGCACTCCTCATTAGGGAGGACACCCACACCCTTTCACTCCCGGGTGTGTATCTTTGCCTTGCTTCTATCTTAACTAAACAAACTGTTTCTCTGTGTGCTCTCCCACTTGTTGTACTGTGCCTCTAATAATAAACTTTGTACCTGTTTTTACAGTTTTGCCTCCGTGAGAAAATGCATTTTTCACTGGTGGCAAGAGCCAGGGGGTGTGGTGGCCAGGATTCCTGGTTTTCATCCAGGCTACCCAGGTTTAATTTCTGGGAAAGGAATTAAGATCTCACTTCTCGCCACCACTCACTGCTGCATCCTGGAGATCAAAGCTACTTAAATAACAATAGCTGGTCTTTTTCTATGCACTTATAAAGCACAGTGAGGCTAAGTAAGGTGCACCAGTACAAACAGCTAATAAATATCAGGGCTAGGATTTGAACCCAGATAGTCCCTCTCCAGGGCACTTGAAATCATTTTTCATGAATTATCTGATTTTTAATCCTTAATATAACCTTATGAGATGATATCACTAATATAATTTTCTCACTTTACAGGTGGGGAAATAAACCTAAAGGTTAAGTAACTTGCCCACGGTCACAGAGTTCATGGTTTAGCTGGAATTGAAACACAGAGAGATTGACTTGTAACTTACATCTGTAATCTTTTTGGGTTAACTGACCACGCAGCAATATCTCTGAAGCCACAGATACGAATTTATATTTATGAATAGCTGGCAGGAATGGTGGCATTGTAAGTATGAAATGCAGAAAGACAAAGTAGCCTAGTGTTTTACGATAACTTTTTGGGCTACCTTGCTTGGATCAAGAACTTGACATACAGCACCAAGCCTGGAGACCTAAGGCTAAGAAACCATCCATTTACTGACAAGTGGTCTGGAAAGGAAGGGTCAGGTTTCTTTTAACTTGGGGGAAAATAACCATTTATTTCCTTAATTAATCTTATAAAGGAACTGACTGATTTTTAATAAGCGTACATCTTAAAGACATAAACCCTAGTAAAAACAATCTCCAGGAGGGAGGTGTTCGCTTATTCATTTAGTATTTATTGATTACCAACTCTGTGTTATATCTTGCTAGTAATTAAATATGGTTTTAACTATGCAAATTTTTTGAATGAATGTACTATCTTTTAAGAGACCTTTTCCTTGAATTTAGTATTTTGAGTGAACTATTCAAGAGTAGTTTTTATCTCTTAATTATTTCTTTTATCCCATCTTCTTCTTGTTTTGGGGAAAAAAAGCAACAATATGAATTGATGTGGTATAATAGTAAGAATAACCTTCAGAGGATTTTCATCTTCTCACTACTTTTTTAATGTGTGTGGAATCATGACAGTTAGATATGCAAAAGATCTAACTTAAGAGTAAAAGAAAAAAAAATAGTTCATTTAATACATCTTACTAGTCATTCCCTATGAATAATTCCCTATGGTATTTTGGCAAAACAGGCTCTTGTCTAATTTTTAAATGATGCAATTGAAGAAGCTTCAGCTGGAGGTTGATTCTAGAGGCTAACGGACTTTCTGTGAAAGGTTTCTAATATTTAGCCTAATTTTTCACTCCTTAAAATTTTAGAGCATTACTCCTAATTACTTCCTGTGACCTACTCTGCCACCGCCTTGTTTCATGCTGGTTGCCAGTCACTGTCCTTCTAGGTAGGTATTATGTCTCCCCACTGTGAATTCTTTCTGAATGAAGCATAGTTTTAGTCTTTACATGGGCTGGTAGTTCCTATATAGAGGGATAAATTGTATATTCTTCTTTTCTGAATTTGGGCTGAGTTAAACATAAGAGTACCAAATCATGTATTTGTTAATCCTTGATTTAAATGTGAATTTAAGTCTTTGAATCAGAATTGTAACGGATCATCAGAACTGTCATCAATCATTTACTAAATTCATAGGTGTGAAATCCAGGCTCATATTTCCCAATTTTCTATTACACAGAAGATTGGAATGCTTTTCCTATTTTCCATAGATATGTGTCAAAATAAAAACACTCTTAAATGGATATTGAACAAAATGTTTACACAGATTTTAGGCATTTAGCATCTATGTGCTATTTTTTAAAAGAGGAATAATTGTTATACTGTTGCATGGAAACATAATGATTTTTTATGACTAGGAAATAATGTGAACTTTCTAGAGGCTGTCAATCAATAGTTTATTTTTATTGATTGACATATGTTTCTTTTAACCTCTATGTAGACTCTTCAATAGGTTAAATAATTTTATTTTTGTTTCCTGATATAGCTGCTGGGCTTTCAGCATTAAATATAATACACCGAGGCAAGGTCTTTCCAGAAAAAAGTAACTTTATCATGCTTATCTCATCAATATTTTGCCATTATTTTTTATAGATTATAACCCTGTCATATCATAGCCATAGCTGCTGGTGCTAATCTGTATTTTAGAGAGAAACAATGAAGAAGGGGGATTTACTGTAAATTTAAACAAATATTAGTTCATGAAAATTGTATATATTATATAATACAATTATATATATATTTTTTCCAGAGGGAATGCTAGCTAGTTACTACCTTCCACAAGGCTTGGTAGTGATTATTTCTTATTTCTAACCACACACTATCATGGAAAGTGCTATCTGGCCACATTAGAGATTTAGCACTGGGGATATGCATGTTGGAACAAATCCTTGATTAGCAGAGTTTCAAACTGAGCTGTAGTCCGCTTCTCCTGTATCCCTGCTGAGAATCACTGGGCAAAGGTTTGTCTTGACTGGCAGACCTATAAAACCTGGAGCTTATCTGCTATATTGCTTTGATATTTCAACCTATTTTGGGATAGATTTTATACTTTGGCACTTGGTATATTGTCTTTCCTTTGGATATACAGCTGGTGGCTGTATTAGCATTTACTGAAAGTGCTGTAGCGATTCCCACATCAAGGTAATCCTGTTCCCTAGTGTTCTTTCAGAGTAAACCCAAAGTGTTTCATTTCAGGGCAGATGAAACCTAACTGATGTCTTTTAATCACTTAAAATCTCTGTATACACTAGTAGCAGCTGGAGAAACAGGATCTGCCATAGCCAGGCCACGTCATTATGGCCAGGTGTTAATAAATGCTCCTTTCTTTATCTAATCTAGTAGTCCTCAAATTTTAATGTGCATTCGAATCACTTGAAGGGGTAGTAAAAACACAGATTACTGGCCCCCATCTCCAGAGTTTCTGATCTGTAGTCTGGGATGGGGTCTGAGATTTTGCACTTCTAGAAAGTTCCCTGATGATGCCGGTACTGCCAGTTCAGGGACCACCCTTTAAGAACTGGCTTATAGAGTGTTGTATAACCACAGTACTTAAGGCTGTGAATGGCCCAGATCTTGGGCCCACACTGGAGAACCACTGAGCTAATACACTGATTGGCACACTTATTCTGTGACAGACCAGATAAGAAATATTATAGGCTTATGGGCCAGACAGTCTCTGTCACAACTACTCTGTTCTGCTGTTATAGCAGGAAAGCAGCCATAGACAATGCATAGATGAAAGCATGTGGCTGTGTTCCAATAAAATTTTATTTATAAAAACAGATAGCAGGATGTATTTGGCTCCTGGCCTATAGTTTGCCAATCCCTGATCTAATTCATTAACAAGGGACTTGTATCTTTCCCAGCTCACAAATCATCTGTATCCTCTGTACTAGTTAGCAACTATGTGCCAAACTTTGAGATAGGAGCTGTGGGGGATATATAAAAAGTATAAGTCTGATTTTCCTACTCTTCTTCAAAATATTAGATTTCAGTGTGGTATAATCTTGAAAAATATTAGAGAGACATTAAATGCCTAGACTAGAATAGATTTCATGATATAGGTGAATCTCGGAGAATAGTAGAAACTAGGCAAAAGAGAGCAAAGTAAATGTCTTAGAAAGGAAGGTCAGCATGAGAAAAGACGTGGAGTGAATACTCAGTGTATTCTTCCAACGGGCTGTGAGGAGATCTGTGATGTGGAAAGGATTAGAAATGTTGAGAGTCACAGATGCCATTTAAGTAACACTTATTGTGCACACTCTATATATTGGCAAAGTGATAGGTCCTGGGGGCACAGCTAACCAAGGCATAGTCCTTGCCTTCAAGAATCTCAGATGTGGCTCAAGATATTTAAAACTCCCAAATTCATATACAGTATTTGAAGAGTATATGCTTGGCTCATGGTGAGCTTTCAATGGATGTTAAACTGAAAGTGAAATTAATGTGATTGACGCCAGGGAATTTTTGTTAGTTCTTGATCAGTAGAGTAGCTTGAAGAAAGCTGTTTTAGGAAAAGCCATCCTCCATAAACTAGTAAAATGATAACCATATAAAAGAATGGTTGTTAATGATATTATATTAATTCCACAGAAACTTTGCTAGATTGGAAAATAGTGTGTGTTGGGTGGCTCTTTTGTTTGTTTTTAATTTAATTTGTTTTTATATTGTTTTATATAGTCAAAAACATATAGTTTATATGCCAAAATTAGTGTATTAATATGTTTTCATCAAGCCATCTTCAGAACTAAAGACAATTTCCAAAGAGTTGTACCATTTTGTCTTTCTGATACAAATGTATACCATTAAAAAAAGGACTCTATATAGAGAAAAATTCTCCATATATAAGTGGGGCTTTTTATTTCTGAGATTTTATTCCCAAAACATTGGATATAGGGTCAGGATGGATTCTATTATCAAATAAAATGTCTAGTGGGAGCTGATGGTAGGTGTTTGTGTGAGCACTTGAGTGAGGGAATCTTCAAGCTTCCTTCTCATTCCAGTATTCTGACTTTAAGTAAAATTTGAAAGGTCCACAAGGAACTAATTCAGGCAAGTTTCCCTAAGAATGTGAGAAAATTACATCTTGAATAATGCATTTCAGTAGATGAAACTAGAGTTCATTTCATAGTAAACATAATACTGAATTTGGGGCTAGAAAAAGCAAGGGGGATTGACTGAAGGCATTATTTTAGACAGGATGACACATGACTTTTCAGCTATCTAACCCATTCTATACAGTTTAATTTTTAATTAAATGCAAGGCTGCAGATGGCAGTATGCCATTTTATCTAGTTAGATGCTGACAGAGGGTTAGAAGGAAAGTTCCACGTGACTTGGATTTCCTTTGATTTGTAGCTTGACTTTTTGTGAGCATGCCTCTACCATTTTTATTATGGCTTCTTCTTCTTTTTCAATGTCAAGGGATAGCCAAAGCCCACATTGGTCCTAAGACAGTGATTGATTTCTTGCACACCCTTGCCCATGAGGTCCCTTTAAATGAAAGTTGAGAATTGAGTAGTGACCTTCAGTCTTCCACATTTGACAACCCTTTTATTCCCCACAAATGAGATATTCTAAAATGTCCTGACCTGTATGTGTGAGTATGTGTGTATATGTGTATGTACTGATGATGTATGTCACTAATCTTGCACCAAGGACTTTATTTGATAATAGATGGGTCCAGAAAGCTTATCATTTTTGCATTAAATGATTTATATTATCTTATCAAGAAGCTCTGAAATTTATGAGAAAAGAAAGGGGAGTTGGATGGGGCTTCCACATTGTATGAATCTGTGGGATATACCTTAAGTAATTTTTCTCTGAAAGCAGAAGGAATTTAAGAAAAAATGCAGAAATATTATTTTACTCTGTATTTTGGTAGTTGAGTACTTTATGACACATTATTTCCTGTTATATAAAGCTTCAGGGAGATTTGAAATTTTCAAATGAGGTGGAAATAATTAGGAGAGCAAAGAGAAAATAAACTAACCTAATGGAGGGGCAAGATTTTTTTCCCTAGTCACAAGCTTATGCAGTGCTGCAAGTTGACCTTGATTGAAGAAAATAATAGCTTACTGGGGGTGAATAATTTTAAAAAGAAGATAAAAACATAGTGTAACTTTCAGATATCTCAATGTTACGGTAAAAATATAAAATTAAAGAGGGGAAGTAAAAAAATAAGTGGTCCTATAATTTCGGCATTATTACTTAATATCGCTGTCCATAAATATAAAATGTAGAATAACCAATTTTGGCATTAGAAGATCTAAAATAATAGGGAAGGACTGCCAATGTCCTAAAATACTACATAATATCAATTATTGAGGATCTAGTACATGTTAGGAAATATGCTAAGCACGTTATTATATACAATGTCTCCAATTCTCACAATAGTTCAAGTTACCTATTTTCATCCTACATTTAAATTGATATTTAAAGAATAACAGAAATTACCCAGGTCACACAGATATTCAACAGAAGAACCAGGCTTTCAGTCCTAGATGTGTTCTTTCTACTATATATTTCTTCCTTTGGTTAATCCTTTCTTCCAAAAAGCACAAGTCACTGTCCAGTTATGTGTCTTCTGCTTTATCTTTTACAGTGTTTAGTAGCGCATGGCACAAGGTAAGTGTCCCACTTAGGCTAGCTAAATTAAGGTGTACACACGTGAAAATGAGATCAAGAGAGGAAAGTATTAGTGTGTTTGTATATATATTTGTCCTTGAAATAAAATACTGTGCTTTAAAAAAATGTCTACATTTTATACATTCTTGACTTCCAAAAAAGGATGAAGAATTTTAAGCTGCTTACACTAAAAAGAAATGATAATGTAACTTCTAAAAAGCATTAACTAAAGAATAAAATTCAGGAGCCAACTGATAAATTGTCTAATACAACTCTCCCAATTTAAATTGATCACCTCTGTTTTTTGATTTATGAACAGGAAATGAGCTTTGACTGTTAGGCACCTGGATGAAGAGCCCTGGATTCAGCTTGTCAGAGTCCTGTAACCTGCAAAGACCCTCTGGTTGCACTAGGATCATTCGAATGAAGTAAGATCTAATTGCTTTAATTAGAATGTAAGACTTTTACTGTCGAATCAACTTTTAATAAGGTGATTTGGCATACCTCTATAATGTGCCAATAACTGTTAATTTTGAAAAAAGAGAAGAGTGTGAGTATCATTCTGTGGCAAAATCGTATTATTCCAATTTCTGTTCATCTTTTATTTCATGGAATTGAGCCCAGTTTTTTTTTGGAAAGCATTACCTAAATTTAATTTCTGTGTGACTGTTGAAATTGGTACAGTTTCATTGCCTTTGTGGTATCAATTGCTTTTTATACAATTGTAATTTTATTGTAAGTAATCAAATTAGTCTCTCTTTCTCTCTTTATTTTTTTTTTAAGTTGACCCACTCTTTTATTTTAAAATGATAACAACAATGCAGTTTGTGCCATGATACAGCAAGGCTTTGCTTTTCTTATTTATTCCAAGTTTATACAGGTCCAATGACCTTTTGGAACATCTGTCTATATATGGCCACACATAGACTGTGAACTTCCATGTAGGCATTAGAATTAAAAGACATGTTTTAAAGATAGTTCATAATTCTTCCTGGAAACACTCCTATTTTGAGTAGATGATGGCAGTATATGATTGAAATACTTTTTTCTATAAAGCACTAGCTGCAATCAATGTTTAAATGCTGGTTCAGGCTTACTATGTATAAAACTTTACATGGCACGGATGATGGAAAGGCTACAAGACAGCACAGAACCAAGTGCTAGGAAATGTGAGCAGACCCAGCATGACCACCAACATACTTTAGGAACTTGGATGAATCACTTAATCACATCTGAGGAACTTGGATGAATCACTTAATCACATCTGAGTTTTCCCTCAGTTTTGAAATGAAGGGGCTAGATTAAACAAGGAAAGGGTGGCAAATTCTTGAGCTTTGAAGGTCAGACACATAATATATGAAGTGTATGGAGTGGCTGGGTGTGAGACAATAGGGAATAGTGAGCCTGTGGGGAAAGAGGCTGTGCCCCTTCTAAAGCCATTCAGGTTCAAGTATTTTAAATCTGGACAAAGAAGTAAATTGTGTGGGGTGAGGAAGGGGGAAGCAGGAGGAGGACTGGACTTGGCTATTGGATCGAATAAATTCTAAGGTCATTTCCAACTCAATATATGTTTGTAAAATATTTTTACTATGCAAAACACAATATTGCCTAGCATCTGTTGAGCTCTGTGTGTGTTCCTTTTTAAGTAATTAAAAATAAATAAGTAAAATAAAATTAAATAGTTTTTGGTTTGAATCTCCCTTTGAACTGTACATTAGAATTGGAGGGAAAGGTGATTTTTTTACCATAAAGTACTTAAATAATTCATCAGTTTAATATTTTACTCTGAGGGTTTTTTTTTCTTTAAGTGACCTAGAGTTAGAACTTTGAATCTAGTACCATAATCAAAGAATAAAACCTATTCTATAAATTACCAGTTAGCATCTTCTTTCTTAATGAGTATTCACACTAAAAAAATCATGTGAACAAGTAAAGGAGAGTCATACCACCTGTTTGGGACTAGTTTTATGATTTTTAAAGAAGTACTTAAAAGTTCTAGTGTCTTTTGATTAATACTTTAATTAATATTTTAAAACAAATAGTTTATACGGAAAAATGATAGTTGTAGTTGAAATAAGTATATTTTCTAACGTAATTTTCTAGCTCCATCAGTTTTGCTTTTTAAAAAAATTTTTTCCTTTTTACAGCCATGACATATATTTATTTCTTTTTATCACATTTTACTGCCTTTTAAACCCATATTTTAGTTGAGAAAATAAGTACATTATATCAGATGCAAATGGTAATTAGGTTACAAGCCTAGTAGAAGATGGGAAGTGGGACAAGTCAAGATACTCTGGGAGTCTTATCTATTCTTTTTGGCACAATTCAAATCAGAATTTATGTCTACAAGAAAATTGAACTCATGACTGTGGGGAGCCATGTGTGTTATCCCAGTGATAAAGGGAGAATTAGAAGGAGCTGGGATTCTTATGCCTTTAGTTGAGCCCTCTCAACAGCGTCTTCTTCCTTTGTTACTTGTATAGTTTTTAATTTCATGACCATGAGTATTTGTGGAAGTATGCAAGTTAGTTCACATATGATCAATTTGAGAATGGCTGTATTGTGTGAGGTATGCTAGAGCTTTCAGATAATTTTTTCACGTGTTAATAGAAACTGTTACTGCCCTAAGATATATAACTTTGAAATAATGTTTTAAGAGGCTTTTGATACCCAATGCAAGTTCCTGTGCCTGATGCACAGTGAGGCCAAACAAACTGAAACATTGGAATTTGAGGCAAAGAAAGGTTTATTGCAGGACCATGAAAGGAGAATGGGCGGTTGATTTTAAAAAAAAAACCCAAACTCCTGGAAGGGTTTCATCAAAGCATTTTTAAAGACCAGGTGGGGGTGGGAGTGGGTCGCAGAGTATATGATCAGCTCTTGCACAATTCTCTGATTGGTTGATGATGATCAAACCTTAGGCTCCAGAAGATCTGGGAGCTATGTTTTCTTAATCATCAAGTAGTTAATTCCTTCCATTTGGTGGTGGTTATCTGAAAAACTCAGGAAATATGCATAAGATACCATCATCTGGTTACTTCAGAGAGGAGCTATAGCAGAGGATATGGGAGAGGAGTCTGTCCCCAGAAGGCCCCATAGGGTCCTGCTAGGTTACACTTTCACATTAGATGTTATAGTCCAGCCATGTTGTCATGTAATGTATTTTCTGTACGTTTCTTTGATAAGCAAGTCAAAACTGAAGTACTTGGATGTTAATGCTCAAATTGATCAGAACTGGTTAGATCTGTTCCTTCACTGACCCATTACATCTGACATTAACGAAAAGTATCAGCTCTTTTTTCAAACATACTTGATTTCTTCTGAAGGCTGCACATATTGTGGAAAATAAAATAAGCATATACGTGAAAATATCAGCAGATATAATATAAGGTAAACTATACAGGGAGGCTTCTAATGATGTTATCTTATTGTCTTGTTTTATAGAGGCATTTAAAAAAAATTACCAGTGTGAGCAAGCATTCTCTTTATACTATTCAAGGAATAAATTCATATATGTTTATCTTCAATGCTTTAGTTACACACAGAGTCTATGGACAAAGTAGACATTTAGAAAACAAACTCAATCATTTCTATATTATTTTTCTAGATTTTAGAGAATTGATGACAGAAATGTCTAATCTATTGCTAGATCACTGATTCTCAACATGAAAATAAAGTAATGCAAGCTTCTAAATTGAGGTAGTTAATTGCTACCTTTCTTGTATGTACACCTCATCAGTGATTCTGAAACTAAGAACCCTCAGACTAGAATTCCCTTCATGCTATGAAAGGTGCTCTGACATGCACTCATATTAAGACATGAGTTCACCTTTAGCATTTGACATTTGTTAGTCGTGGCCTTCAAATTGTTTAATTAGAATCGAAGTGCCGTTGTTTTTAATAACCCAGAAAGAATGGGTATGAATTAAAGTAAATGTTTTTAAAAAACATGACAGTGGATTTAAGAGTACCGTAGCTCCTGTGTGAATATTGCAGTTGTTTGAAAAATTTTATGAAATATTCTTATTATCAAAATCTAATTTAAGGTTTAATGATGCAGTAAAGTTGAGATGTTCACAAAGGAACCAGAATAATAACAGTAAAAATTTAGCCATAGTTGAGTACAATCTAACTAAAATTTTCTGGTCAATTAGATTTGATTGTGCTGAACAGTGACAAACTACAGAAGTAATTAGAAATCACGTATTAGTGAGTGGCTGAATGCTGGAGTCAGTTAAAGCCATTTTATGCTGCCTGAGGTTTACCACCCCTTCCTGGGTCTCTTTAAACTGAAGCAGATGCAATTATCCCAATTTTTATTTTTCTTGAGGTTCTCACTAAACTGTTTAATAAATGTGATTTGTTCTGGAATTGACTATTTTATTTTCTTTAAGAGGCACCCTTTCCTTAGGGTACAAGACTAATAAAAAAAAATAGGGCAGTTAAATGATCTAATAGCAGCATTTCAATGGAAAAATAAAGCCTAGTATCATAAATAGCTTATAACACTCAGGGGCTCTGCATTTCTAACCCAATTGATTGAAATAGACCCTTGCCTGATATTCTAAGTTCCATGCAAGGGATAGATAAGGAAGAACACCGATGGCAAAAGTCTTGAGGAACTTTTTATAATCTGTCCATAAGTATTCCCACACCCCCAATGTAATTTCATCTAAACAATGTTTTCTTTTAGTTAATCTACTCTGCATGAGATTAGCTTTGTTAGGAGAAGACTTATAGTCTATTGCCTTTAAAGTACATTTTAATAAATTCATTGAAATATTTTTTTGTTTTGAGCTATATCATAAACTTACCTAATATAAAATGCATAAAGTAATTTAACCATAATAAATATTTGAATTTCATTGTACCATTTACAGTAGAAATGGTAATTTTTGTATTTTTAGAATTTGTCCTTGAAAGCTAAAATGATATTAATTTTTAAACTTTTTCTTTAAGAATGTTGTATTTCTCTCAGAAGACAATTTTGAAATAATTTCCTTTCTATTCTAAAGAAATGAAAGAACAGCATTCATATAGGGAATGAAAGGTCAGTCATTAAGAGCTAAGTGATATTTTTTAAAGAGGAAGAGCCCCAACTCATTAACTTTAGCTTTATACAGATAAATCAATTGTTACATATCTCTTGCCTGATCTCATAAGTTTTCTGAAGCTTTTTACATATACTTTTTCATATAAATTTCAAAGATACAAACTTTTTTTTTTTTTTTTGCGGTACGCGGGCCTCTCACTGCCTTGGCCTCTCCCATTGCAGAGCACAGGCTCCAGACGCGCAGGCTCAGCGGCCATGGCTCACGGGCCCAGCCGCTCTGCGGCATGCGGGATCTTCCCCAGACCGGGGCATGAACCCGCGTCCCCTGCATCAGCAGGCGGACTCTCAACCACTGTGCCACCAGCGAAGCCCAAAGATACCAACTTTTAATCATATTAATCAGTTCGGCAGCAATTCATTTACTACTTGATACTGAAAATTATCTTCACACAAGTAGCTTCATTTCCTTATATAACTGAAATACATCTGTAACATTTCCTTGAAAATTTGACAAGTGTCTCGTTAACTTACATGGTATGAATTTCATACCTGTGTATATATGAAGTGCTTTCTTGTCCTTGAAACATCTTTTTATATTTGTCTTTCCAAGAGAACTATTTCTAAAATTGATTTTTTTTCAAGCTGAATGTTCACCTTTTAAGTAAAAAGTTGTTAGTACTACTGCAGAACTCATTCTCTTATTTCTTTTGCTCTTTTACATATAAAATATTTTCTCCAGAGGTAACATGTTAATATTTTAAAAAATATTCTTTAAAACTTTTCAAAGAGGGGCTTCCCTGGTGGCGCAGTGGTTGAGAGTCCGCCTGCCGATGCAGGGGACACGGGTTCGTGCCCCGGTCCGCGAAGACCCCACGTGCTGCGGAGCGGCTAGGCCCGTGAGCCATGGCTGCTGAGCCTGTGCATCCGGAGCCTGTGCTCCGCAACGGGAGAGGCCACAGCAGTGAGAGGCCCGTGTGCTGCAAAAAAAAAACAAACAAAAAAACCCCCCAAAACCAAAAAACTTTTCAAAGACAATTTCATACAAATATTTATGCTGAACCTTTTATATGCCAGATACTTTATTGGGCACTAGAGGAACAAGGGTAATTATGCTATACTACTTTCCCTCACAATGTTTGCTGTTTTGTGGGGATACAAATAATTTCAATGTAGTGTGATATTGTACTGTGAGCATGTAAAAAGTAGCACAGGGTGGGAGTGATATTTTTTAACTCCCAAATACTTATTTCCAGCCCAGATCAATCTCTTTGCCTTCAGATTCAAATATTAGAGTGATTGGATTTTTAGAGAGCCATCTTGTCATACCATGCCAGTCCAAAAAAACAAATATAACATAACATAATATAACATCACATAATGTAATTATATGCATGCATGTTATTACTTTAACATTTGAAAAAAGGCATTTATTTGAAATTATATATTACTTATTATTTACTTTTCTCTTACATAATTCCTAGTAAACAAAATTGCAGAATAGTTAAAATGGCAATTAGCAGTAATAAACAGGACTAATTAAACAAATAGTATGTATAAAAACAATATTTTCATAATGTTTCATTCTATCCTGTGATATAGCAGTTTATTTTATTTTTTGAACTTTTACTGGATATTTAAATTTTATATGCTATATTACTGTGAATCTTTAAGATAAATAAATTTGAGATTATAACAGGAGAATTTAAAAGCAAGCAGACTAAGTAAGCACAAATTACCTACATTTAATACAAAATAACAATGGCATGTTTCTTTCTGTCTCATAATACAGTAGGAGATTTTTACTCTTTCTCTTTCCTTTTCTGATAATGCTTCTTTGAACTGCCTGCAGGCTTTAGGTCATCATTCTTCTTGTAAGTAGTATTGGTAAAACTGAATATAGTCACATGTAAAACTGGTTTTGATTTGAAGCTCTGCTCTTGTCAAGCCCTCTTTGTACTAATCCTGGTATCAGGCCATGGTGATAGCACCAAGCTAAATATCCTCCCAACAGAATCATTTAATTACTTAAGATTTTAACTCCTTGCAGCAGCAAGTGTTTAAACGTGCTAGAAATAGATTCCAGATCTATATATCTACTCTGTATCTACAGGCTTGTTCTGGTGGACAAGCTGTTTGTCAACCAGGTCTTTTGCTTCTATAAATTTACCGTGTAGTCTAACCCTGTGGAAAATAGCCATCATTTCAAAAAACTTTAGAGCACTTTGTATGGCACCATAAGTTAAACCTCTCTTTCTCAGGGATAATGGTTTTAAAGTACAGAGATAATTTGAACTTACAAAAATGGATTCCAAATAAATCACAGTTTTAGTTAAAAAATGAAAAAGTCCTCGTTAAACTTGGCTTTCCTTTTCTGTTGATATTGTTTGGAGTTTTGAAGTAGTCTGTGAGTGTTTGTCTCAGCCTGAATATCAAACAACTTAGATGCAGTCAGTTCATTTTTCTCTAGATTCCTTATGGCCACTCAGAGTTCATCAGACAGATTTAAAGAAACAGTCCATAAATGTCTCTTTTGTTTTATTATTTATTTTTCCCTCTCTTCATTCTCATCTTCAATATATTTCCAAATTAGAGAAGATCATTATTCTTGTCCCATACTTTGGAAATGAATTTATGGCAGGATAACATTTTAACACTTTGTGTGTGGCCAGTGACAATGATAGCCATTTGTAGGCTCATGTCTAAGGAGGATACATTTCTCCATTTCTGTAAAGTCCAAAATCTCATTAACTACTTCTGCACATTGAGGAAACTGAAAAATGATCAAAAAAGCTTTCATTATGAAAACCTCAATTTCACAGGTAGGTAAAACACACCCCCTTTTAGCAGTAGTGTATGTGTATAAGGTATGCAAGATACTTAGCTGGTAATATCTTTGCGTTTTCTTTGGTCAGAAGTTTATAGGCTGATTGGGATTTGTCAAGATTTACATTCACACTGTCTGCCAAATAATGTAGATAGCTGAGTGTGGTAGGCAGAATCATGGCCTCATTAACATGTTCACGTCCTAATCCCTGAAATCTGTTGAATATGTTATGTTACAAAAGAAAATCAGATTAAGGTAGCAGATAGAATTAAGTTTGCTAATCAACTATCTTTAAGTTAGGAAGACCATCCTTGAATATCCAGGTGGGCCCAGTGTAATCACAGGGCCTTTAAATGTGGAAGAGGGAGGCAGAAGGGTCGGTGTCAGAGTGGTGTGATGTACAGATTCAACCAGCCATTGGTTGCTTTGAAGATATGAGGGAACCACCAGACAAAGAATGGAGGTGGCCTCTAGAAGCAGGAAAAATCAAGAAAACAGATTCTCCCCTAAAGCGTTTAGAAAGGTAAAACCATGGAAATACCTTGATTTTTAGACCTGATGCCTTGATTTTAACCCAGTGAGAGTCATTTCAGAATCCTGACCTCCAGAACTTTAAGATAGTAAATTTGTGTTATTTTATGCCATTAAGCTTGTGGTAATTTGTTATGACAGCAATAGAAAACTAATACAGTGGGCAAAGTCTAGTTTTTATTTGGACAAGGTATTACCATTCTTTATCTTCTCTGTGGTTTTTTATGATATTCTTATAAACCTCAAGAAGATGATTTAAAACTCCATTTTTCCAAATCAAATCACCTAAGAGCTAGAGGAAAATTTTTTTCATTGTTGACATGATTCAGTGCATCACTTCAGTGCATCACAGTATACAGTACTGTAAAAAGCATGATTGTTAATAAGGCCTGACTAAATCAGGTCTGTGCTGCAACAGGCCAACACATCAATTGTCAAAATTTCTCCTTTTGTTTGCCTACATGGTTGCAACCTCTGAATCAGGAAATGTATCTTTATTCATGTTGACAGAATAATCAAGTGGATGTAGGATGTGTGTTTATTCTTGTGGTGTGCCTACAGAAAAATACAGTAGCTATTTTTGACTGAGCATTGGTGTTTTGGGGGGAGATAAAAAAAAGTTTAATTGATTTACTTGCTTGCTTAATCTAGAATCTGCAAAATTTAGACTCCTTATGTGCTTTCACACCTCCTTTTCCACTATGCCCAATCCCTAATTCCTTTCTGCCTTTTGTATAGAATGCTCTGTCTTACTTTCCTCCCTAATCCAGTTGTATGTGTCTTTCTATCCGTTAATAAAATAATACAGTTGTCTGGATTATGCTGACACTGGCATTATAATAATTCGCATTTCGTTATCTGAAGTCTTGGAAAATGTGGTCACAATATGCACAATGTTAAAATTAAACGAGCTTTACCTTAATACAAAGTACATAGTTAATCCACAGGCAAAGTGAAAGTTGACTGTTAATGCTCACAATTACAATACATTTAGTTTGCAAACGTAAGTAACATCACTCATAGTCATGCAACAATGGATATTTCATTATTATGAACTACAAATCAGAGTTGACAACGTCAGTGGTCAGAAAAAAAATAGTGACAGTAACTACTGAAAGTGAATCATCTATGCCATATCCATTTGAAGTTAAATAGAGTACTACTTTTAGGCTCAAATGTTTTGGCTGCTGTACGTATTTTGTACTTTCCCTCTAACCTTCTGTACCCATTTCTGAAAATCAGGATATTTTGCACCCTGAGGAGGGGTTTCCCAGGATGTGGGAATTTTAATGCTGAAACCTAAATAGTGTCAGGCAAACCTGAATCATTGGTCACTCTAAGACCAGTGAATAGCTTTGGTTGTGATTGGTATTCAACATATCTAAAAATTAGTCTGCTTTCCCGTAGATATGATGACAATATATTTTCTCTCTTGGTGTATTGCACTAAATTGATCAAACCAGAAGCATAGGAATCATTGCATTACATCTCTTAATCCCCTTTTCAGTAATTCGCTAAGTCCTAAGACATATTTTAAAGTATGTTTCATTTTATTTTATGAATATCGATGCCTTCCCACAGTTCCAAAAATTATATATATTAAAAGATGTACAGAGAAAAATTTGTCTCCTTTCCACCTTGTTCTCAGTCTTTCCAGTTTCCACCCAGGCTAAAGCAGTCATTACTGTGATCAGTTTCGTATGCATCTGTATGAATATACATGCAAAGGCAGATACCGTTTTTTATTCTGTCTTCCTTGGTAAAAATCACTGTCATTTGAAAATGAAAAGAATGGGCATCATATAGCAGTCAGAGGTTCTTAGCAATTCTAAAATGCACCTGGGTAAATATTTGCCAGCCTACTACCTAGAAGATTAAGAAAAGTACCTTGAAGTTAAGTCCTGGTTCTGCCCTTTGGGTATAACTCCCCAGTTTTTGTGCTCCATGGATTTTGAAGTTTTGGCTTTACTTTCTGGAAGGACGTTCATTTTCATTATCCTCCTTTGTTACATAAAGAAGGTGTTGGAAAGTATTCACTTATTGGTGACTGAGCAGCTTTCTTAGCCTGCTTCCCCCAGCAGGAAGTTGGAAGCTTAGTGGTCTTTTCCATGTCTCATCTAGTCACAGCCTCTTGCAGATGCAACTCTCTCAAAACCTTTTTTCCCCCCAAGTATGTTTGATTGCCGTCGACTGTGTATGCCAGAAGCCAGTTGACTCTCTTGGATATTCTATGTATGCAATTATATTTTTATGTTGTCTGCAGTTAGTAATAGTTTTACCTCTTCCTTTCCAAAATATTTATTTATAATTTTTTTTAATTTAATTTTTTGGCTTATATTTCCAGTACAGTGTTATGTAATACTAATGACTGAGAGCTTTTCCTTGTTTTTGATTTTGTTGGTAATGCTTCTAGTGTTGTCCTACTAAACATGACAGTGGCTTTTGGGCTAAGCTAGATATATTGTATCATATAAAGTAAATTATCATCAGTTTTATTTTATCGAATACTTTAATCCAAAATGGTTATTTGAATTTTGACAAATGGCTTTTCAGTCTTTTATACAAAGAGAATAAAATGTTTTTCTGCAATCTATTAATTTGCTATAAAAAGTTATTAATAGACTTCCTAATATTGAAAATTCTTAAATTCTTGGAATAAACCTCACTTGGTCATGATGTAATGTTATTTTTGTGTACACCTAGATTTTATTTGCTAATAATATTGAATTTAGGATTTTCCTTTGATATTCATAAGTGACATTGACTTGGTTCCTGTGTGTGTACATGCAATCTTTGTTGGATCAGGATGTTTTCTTCATTACCCTATATTCTGGAGAGATTTTAGAAGCCTTGAAATTTTTGATCTTAAAGATTTTAAAAATTTCCCTGTGAAACTATCGAAGACTGCTGCTTTTGGATTTATCTATTGACAGATTTCTTCTATGTAAATCAGTCTTTAGATTTTCTGTCTCTTCTGAGGTCAATTTTGGCAAATTATGTTGTCTTAGAAAATTATCCATTTTAGTTAGATTTTCAAGTTTACTTGCATGGTGTTTAGCAGCATTATGATTGTTTTAAGTTTATTCTGACTGTGGTTATCTTTTATTTATTTTGTATATTTCTACCTTATTACTTTTTCAAAAAAATTTGGCTCACTGGTGATTTTCTTCTTTTCAAATAGTAAGCTTTTGAATTTATTTATTAATTCTACTATGCTTTTAGCTTTCTTATTTATTGCTTTTTCCTTTGTTAACTTGCTCTGTTTTGCTTCAATATAATTTGACATTTCTAACTCAAAATCAATTTTCAATACATTATTAGTGATTTTCTTATGGATAAAATACTTAAGAATAATAATTACCCCCTAAGCAATGTGTTTATCTTTTAAAAACTACATTTTGCAGAAGTAGGAGTTATGTAGTCCATATGTATGTAGCTCCATAAAAAAATATAAATACATGTAGAGGCATAAAACAGTATGGCATGTTTTGCTAGAGCAAAAAATTTGAATGGGATACTACTGTAGATTAAACTGAGCCAGATTATGGAAAGCCTTTTTGCAGATTTATTTGTGTGTACTCTGATGTTAGCTTTTCCATGCATATAAGACTTGTGATGTATAATTAACATTTATGTATCTATCTGTATGTGTGTTTTTGTGTTTGTATGTATTTCTAATAATTTTCTAACAAATTTACTATGTTGTTGATCTCCTTTTTTCCCTTAGGATTTTATTCTAAAATTAGTGGGGAAGTTTAAATTACAGTGCGATTTTTTAAAATTTCCTTCCCGTTTATCATCTTTAAATTAGTTTTGAACTTTTAGATTTATACTTTAATTCTTTTGATTTATGGGGCAAGAGACAAGTATTGTATCCTAAATTCATGCTTTTTATATTAAGTAGGAGTACTCTGAAGGACTAAATAGCTATGTAACCTCTGGTCATTAGGAGTGCTAAGAAGGCAAGCTTGAAAGGTATATGTGTGTGTGTGTATGAAAGTTTAGAGTTGTTTACATTTCCCCTCTTCTAGCCATTGGTCATCCTTTGTCTGTTCTAGCAAAGTGACTGCTATGGATTGAATTGTGTCCCCCCCTGACCCCCAAATTGTAAGTTGAAGCCTTAACTCCCAATGTGATGGTATTTGGAGTTTGGAGAGGGGGTCTTTGGAAGATCATTAGGTTTAGATGAAACAGTGAGGGTGGGACCCTCATGATGGGATTAGTGACTTAAAAGAGACACCAGAGAGCTTTCTTTCTTTCTCCTTCTTCCTCTCTCCACCTGCATGCACCACAAATCAAAGGAAGGCCATGTGAGGACACAGCAAGAATGTGGTTGTCTGCAACCCAAGGAAAGCAGGCTCACCAGGCACAGACCCTGCTGGCACCTTGTTCTTAGACTTCTAGTCTCCAAAACTGTGAGGAATCAATTTCTGTTGTTAAAGCCACCCAGTTTGTGGCATTTTGTATGGCAGTGTGAGACGACTAAGACAATGACATGCCACTTCATTTATAGAAGCCTCTGCTAGCTATTGTGTCTTTTTCAAAGTAGTAAAAAGATAATCATTTTTACCATGGTAGTGATTAATATGGGAGGTTGGATATATTTGGAAAATGGGATTGTTTTTGTATTTTCTTTAAAGATACATATCTTTTTAAAAATAGATCTTTATTGGAGTATAATTGCTTCACAATACTGTGTTAGTTTCTGTTGTACACTAAAGTGAATCAGCCATATGCATACACATGTCCCCATATCCCCTCCCTCTGAAGCCTCCTTCCCATCCTCCCTATCCCACCCCTCTAGGTCATCGCAAAGCACCGAGCTGATCTCCCTGTGCTATGCTGCTGCTTCCCACTAGCTAACTATTTTTAAAAGGCATATCAAGAAGGATATGCAGAGGTATAGTAAAAAAATGTGAGTTTGTAAAATGAAAATATTTTATTAAATTTCCAATTCAGAAATTACTTAATAGGCTTAAATTCTTGGAAAATCATGATTCCTGTGTGAATGAAGATTGGCAAAGTATGAAATAAGGACAGCATATTTCCACATATGCAACATTACAGAACTGTATTTTTAACATTGGGGATTTTGAATTGCTTGCTTAACAGTGGTTCAATGTGGGTTGGGTTAGAATATGAGTATCGTTAGAAGAGTTGGCCTTGTGATTAATAGCTATAACTGTGGTTTAAAATTTTTCAATCCTGTTCCACTCAAGGGATATGACACTCTCATTAATAATGGCAGCTAAGGATGCTTTTCATGTTTTACATCACTTAGTCCTCACTACCGTCTTTTGTGAGAAGTTTTATTATCCTTATTTTGCAACAAGGAAACTGAGAGTAAGAAAGGGTAGGTGCCTCTTCCAAATTTATATAACTGTGGCAGAGCTGCACTGTGGCAGAGCTACACTGTGGCAGAGCTAACATTTAAATTAATTTATACCCTTAACCAATGAATGAAGATTTTTTGAGTATGTGGCTAATGAGCTTCTCCATTTGGTCAAAAATCTGGTCCAGTTAAGATTCAATACACTTTTGTTTTTCTTAGTTTGTTACACATCTTTGTTACATTTTTGTGAAATGCCAGATACCTTCTTTAAAACAAATTTTGAGCTGCCTCTGCTTTGCTTGTGTCCTAAATACATATATAGTGTGCCTTTGAATAGTCCAGTTCTGCATACTGGCAGATAATTTAACAGAGAGAGCAAGGCACATGGTAAGTCTTGAGAGAAACAGGACATATTTCCTGTTTCCAATGACTATTAGAAATTATTTTCTTACAACACTTATTTTATAAAATGACAAAGCGAATAGTTTATCCTTGACTTTAATAATCCTCATCCGATTTAAGACATTTGCCTGATATATAATAGTTAGAATAGTTCTAATCAAAATATCTTTTAATGTCTGTAATTCCACTTGCCAGTATGGTCCCAAATACGAGTCTGCACGACCATCATTCTGCTGTTGCAATTTCTAAGCAGTAACTTTGTTCATAGGTCCATTGTGTAGGCTGAGGTTTTAATCCTGTAGCTTGCTGTGGTTATTGATCTATTTCTTAATAATTTCATATCAAGCAATCACACGATTCACAAACTGTCTAGGAGGGAAGAAACACACACATTTCCATCAGCAGGAGATTGAAGTAGTTGTGCATTTAGAGGCTATACTAAGGATTTTAGCCTGGTCTGTGTTATGTAGAATGATTGTGAAGCACCGCAGTGAGACTTTTAGACAAATCAAAATTACAGCTTTCTTGTTCTAAAATATGAATGTTTCTTTAAAGAATCATTTTGGTATTTGCCTAAGGTTGTTTTCTCCTTCAGTTTGAATAGGATGTGAAATTTTCTAAGTCCAGATTAGGTGGTTAGCCAAGCAGTAGTCAGTAATGTTCAATCTTTGCTCTCAAATGTGCTTTTTCCATTTCGTGGCTCTGCTGAGTGTCTGGACTTCTGCTATGTATTCTGGGCCAGGCAACGTTCAGCTATTCTGATGTCACCTCTGCTCCATCTACTGGAATAATGATTTTTACTATGTACACTCTAGCAAAATCACTATTTTTATAATGGCTTTTTAAGGAATTTTGTCAGAAGCCTGGTGCCAAAGAACATTAAAGTTATTTAGTTAAATTGAGAAACCTCAGAGCAGAATTAAGATGAAACTATTAAATTAATCCTTTTCTTTTGCACTCAAATATATGCAGCCAACACTGTCTTCTGTCATGGAAAGATAGAGCACTGCTTTGCACTGAGGGAGAAGCCAGTGCATGAGAGCAGAGAAGTAGGTGAATTTTGAAATACAGTGGTACTGCAGTGTTCAACTTGCTCTGATTCCTGATTTCACAGCCAGCCACAGAGAGCTATTTGTTCTCAGTCATGCCCTGACCTCTCGTGTCTCCTTGCCTTTGTCAGTGTTCTTTCTTCTTAGAGCCCACTTCTCGACCTTGCTTACTTGGAAAACTCCTATCTCCCATTTTTCAAGATTCCTGACTTTCTTTTGTATTTCCTGATACCCTTAGGCAGAAAAAAAGAATTCTCTTCTCTGTGTCCCTATAGTATGGCCAGTCTATTTCTGTTTTAGCATTTTTCACAAAATAATTATCTCTATATATCTGTCTTCGTACATTAGTCTCTAAACTTCTTGAAGGCAACAGAATTGTGTAGTTATTGTTGTCACTTCTGATCAACTGCCTTTGTTAAGGAGGGGAAGTTCCAATACTTGGAGATCACTTTGCTTGCAAAGTGTTTGGATAGAAGTACTCAAGTCCAGAGAAGTTAAGCAAAGCACCTTTGTTCTGCATAAGAATAGCTAAAAGATTTTGGGCAGGTGATGCCAGAGAGACCAAAGGCAGGGATTCCATGGCCTAGGCAGCCAGTGAACAAGGCTTGGGTATCACTGAGGGGTGGTCATGCTGCAGGGTAGTCTGGTTAGATGCTTAGCCAGAGAGACTTTGGCAAATAGACATGACTTAGGAGCATTTTGGAAGTGGGAGCCTATGGCTCACCTTCTCCTCTGACTTTTCTACAAAATAGTCTCCATTGTTCACCATTGATTTTTGCTGCTAGAACATAGTTTGAGGAAACAAAAAGAGATGCTATTTTTTTCCTCAAGGTTAGCCTGAGGTGAAAGCAGAGATAACATGTCTAGGGATAGACAGACCTCTAGTTTCCAGTGAAAACCTCAGAACTGGCAGAATACCTGGTACGTGATGGTACTCAATGAATCGATGAGCAGAGGAATGAATGGTGAATTCTTAGCAAAATGCAGGAGGAGCCAGTAGAGTAATTGATTTTAACTTTTTTTTCAGAAATTCAAACTTCTTTAAAATTAGCAAAGGAGGGGAAAATGCACATACTGACCTGAAAAGTTACTACCGTTGTCCCTTGCAGCTGCAGGAAGCAAGGTCTGTGAGCAGGCACCTTCACTTGCCTCAAGACCTCAACAACTCACAACAGGGACCAGCCAGCATCCCTGTCCTGGCTCCTTTCAGTCCTCAAAAAGAGACAACCACAGAGACTCAGTTTCACATTTTAGAATCTTTTCTTACCCTCTTGATGAAACACATATCTCCCCAGGGTGTAATGTATTTTATTTTTTTCAAGGAGGCAGCATGGTTTAGTGAAAGACAGTGGAGGAAATCTGTTTAGATCCTTGTACCAGCACCTTCTCACCTTCATTAATTACCTTCAGGTTAATTGATGGAATAATAACATCTAAAACTGGTAAAGAGCTAGGGATATAGTAGATACTCAATGACCTTTCCCTTTCCTCCCTTATCTGTTGGCTGTACCCTTGGCATAAGAAGTCATCAGATATGCCAAGGGTCAATTTCGATAGAGTGAATGAAGTACATGCAGCAGGAACACTTGAGGGTAGCATCCGGGCACAGGATGAGTACCTGAAAAATGAGGAGCCTCAGGCTCAGAAGACAATTCCCCCTTGCCCATTGTTGCCTTAGGCTTGCCTTTGGGGTGACCTTTTGCCATGCTTTCATCAGCTGCTTAGCAGCATAGGAAGCCTGTCCAGGAGCAACAGCTTCATGCTCGTCCAGTCCCTGCTTAAACTATAGATTGCTATAGACTGCATGTGTGTCCCCTAAAATTCGTACATTGAAATCCTAACCCCCAAGGTAATGGTATTAGGGGGTGGGACCTTTGGGTGGTGACTAGGTCATGAGGGTAGAGCCCTGATGCTTGGGATCAGGGCTCTTATGAAAGAGACCCTAGAGATCTAGCTCGTCTCTTCCACCATGTGAAGATACAAAGAGAAGATGCTGTCTATGAACTACAAAACAGGTCCTTACCAGACGCTGAATCTGATCTTGAAATTCCTAGCCTCCAGAACTGTGAGAAATTTCTGTTGTTTCTAAGCCCCCCAGTCTATGGCATTTTGTTATAGCAGCCTGAATGGACTAAGACAGAGACATTTTCATATTGTTGAATGGCTTAATGGTCTTGTAATGTGGTTGAACATTTGGTCTGTCTAGGATGGGTTTAACACTTATTTTCATTTGGATCATGAAAAAGCAGATACTTTTTTCATACTGCTGCCTCACTTAGTTTAAAGAAAGGAATTCAAACAACATTTTACAGTGAGATTAATTGCTGTTCTCTACTGGGCATTATCCAGACTATGTTCTTTATCTATTACAATGCCTGTGTCTATAATTTATAACAGATTTTAGAAAAATATGTGTGTGCAAATAATTATGCCAGCAAACATTTTTTTTTTTCGGTACGCGGGCCTCTCCCTGTTGTGGCCTCTCTCGCTGCGGAGCACAGGCTCCGGACGCACAGGCTCAGCGGCCATGGCTCACGGGCCCAGCCACTCCGTGGCATGTGGGATCTTCCCAGACAGTGACACGAACCCGCGTCTCCTGCTTCGGCAGGCGGACTCTCAACCACTGCGCCACCAGGGAAGCCCCCAGCAAACATTTTATCTAGTTATAATGGAAGTACTTTCATCCACATATTTTTTTCTTTTCTTTTTTTTACGGTACACGAGCGTCTCACTGTTGTGGCCTCTCCCGTTGCGGAGCACAGGCTCCGGACATGCAGGTTCAGCGGCCATGGCTCACGGGCCCAGCCGCTCCGCGGCATGTGGGATCTTCCCAGACCGGGGCACGAACCCATATCTCCTGCATCGGCAGGCGGACTCTCAACCACTGCGCCACCAGGGAAGCCCTATTTTTTTCTTTTGATAGTAGAAAATATAAGATTTGTTTCTCAAGAAATTTAGAATTAACTAGAAAATCTGTTTTGCATTTATGCTACCAAAATTACTTGTGTATTTGGCAGCTGGGATTAGTCTACTATTTGCATTATTTTATAATGGCTGCACTCAATGCTGTGTTGTCAATTTGCACTCAGTCAGTTTATCTATAATGATTCAGATGTTTTAAGTGTACTTGTTTTCAGATAGGAGAAAAAAAGATCATGTATCCTTTTTACAATTTACATGAAAGATCCAGATGCAAATTAATTTGCCTGTTCAAATTCTTCTCATGATTTGTAAGAGATGAAATTCTCATTTCCCACTCAGATTGATTTGAACATTGTGTGCTGCCTTATTAATTGGTAAACATGCAGTTATAAAGATGCTTATGTAACCTCCTTAAAGTTTTTTGTTAACTCTTGGAAAGAGGAGCATACAAAAGTTGGGAGCAGGAATTGTGTGTATTACACATTTTGATGGCGTAGAGGTTCGTTAAAAATTAGTTTTCAAGTAAATTTTTAATCATCTATAAATAGATCTGTCATAATAAATTCTAAATAGAATTTTCGAATTAGGGTCAGACCAAATCTAGTACTGTATTTCTTATGCTGTGTAATACAGTAATAATAACTTTTATTTGACTAATGTTTTATGGTCTACAAAACATTTCAAGAGCATCTTATTTAAACTTCCACTTCCCTGTAAAGTAGATAGAGCAGGCAATAATTTTCTTCCCATTTTATACTCAAGGAAACAGATTCTCTCAAGGGTGAAGCTGCAGAAAACAATGGAAGAGCTGCATTCGGTACCCATAGGCCTTCTCTTTCTGATGTCTCCCCTACATCTCCATGTCAGTGAAGCCTGTGCATGACCCCACACTGCCAGTCATTTTTCTTCTTGTTTGCAAAAAAAGCCTTCCTCCCTAGAAGCTGTGATAGTGATTCTGCAGTGAAGTATAAAAAGACAGTTAAACTTTCTAACCTAATGGTAAATTTCCAAGGTCAGCCAATATCAAAGACATTGTCTGGATTCACTCACATAGAGAAATCATTCATTCTTTCGATGGGGACTATAATTACGGACTATGGGCAATACAGATAAGTGAGCCCCAGATTTAGTGTGATCCTTGATTCATTTTCAGATTTATTTGTGGTGGAGAATTTAATTACTCATCTATTTATAACAGCACTGAGAACAGGTCACAGGGCTTTGTCAGAAGGGCAGCTGCATGTGGACAGGCACTGGGTAGCCTCTGCTGGGCTCTTGCCATCCTTGTTGCTGCTTCCTAGGTGTGTAGGTTTATAATACAGCCATTTGTGATGGATTTTTGGCTAGACCCGGGGTTGGCAATATTATGAACATGGGCATTCATTCGTCTTTGAGAAGAAATTTTCCCTTGTCATGGCTAGCTAAATTATATACACTTGTTTTGAATTCTATTCAATTGTCTTAGTTGTTTTTTTTTTTTAATTTTTGATCTACTTCCAATTTTTGCTTTCTGTGATTATCTAAATCTAGTAAACAGGGCAAAGAGAAAAGAAATGATTTCTTTTTTTGACAAAACCAGTGTGTGATCTCTTAATTCCTAATGATCCCCATATAGCTGATACAGTACCCAAAGGTTCTCCATGGGCCCTTTGAATATAATTTTCCCTTTCCGATCGCAGATCCTAAATCCTTTCCACAGCAGTGCACACTGCAGGCTGTCACCTAATCTCACATGTCATATTGTCTTATATCCCTTCTATTTCTAAAGAAAGTAATTGTTCCAAGTGACTGGTGCTATACCAGAATCCATTTTCAAGTGGTTAGCAGTATCTACCTTATAATGATAATTGAATTTGATTATTCTGATTTGAAAAATTTCATGGAGCCCCTGTTTATGAATTATATTATTAAAGCCACTTGATATTTTTTACATTGATAGGAGTTGGAAAACCTAACACACCTGCAAGTTTTTAGAGTAACTAGAAGCCACTAAGTTTCTCTTCTAAAAGAAAGCCCAAAAAGTGGAATAAAAGATATTTTTAATATCTTATAGTAGAAAAATAACAAATTAAAGCTTACTACATGACATGTAAAATGCATTTTTTACAATATTCTAGAAACAAATTTTAGGAGCATATGCTTTGAATTATGTGTAAATGCTCATATTTATTATGATTTATCTAACAGAGAGAATATAAAGGATGCTGTTATATTTGAATTCTCTGTTCTGTGTTGTTCATTGCAGGTAGATATTATGTTTCATAGTTTAGAAAGTTTCACATCTCTGTGGCCCTATGTTCAATATTATACCTTCCAAATTTATAGTCACATATATTATGTATTTTTAAGCCCTATTGAATTTTTCTAATTTTTTTTCATGAAAGAAAACAATGCATCTATAGTAAAGAATCTTTCTATATACATATCTTCTAATTTATTAGGGACCTGCTCATATACACATATTGAAAATTTTAAAATGACTTCAAGGTCCCTTATTACATGGAAAGCATTTTTCACTTAAATGTCCGACATTTAACATGTAGTAATTGGAAATAAATCTTCAGTAATGATATTGTGAAAGAGAAACTACTGGGATGTATTTTTGAAAGAGAAGAATTTGTAATTAAGTATATTGTGAAAACACAGCTTTGTGCTTTTTTTTTTCTATTTTGTGGGAAATGATAAATAAAGGGGAGGGTAGTAAATTGGGAAGAAAGAGGATGAGTCACATAATTGAAACACTTCTGAAATTCACCATTGCAACCATTTGAAATAAAATGCCCTGCTAAAAAAGATTAAGAGTTAAGTCAAATCTCCATTTTTAAAATTTGCCCAGTATTTAGATGCTGAGGGAGATCACTGTTGTGTGAATGCAGTAATATTGCCAGGATAGAAGGTTATTTTTCTTTCATTCAAATCTTCAAATGATTATTCAGGCTTCTGTAATTTCATGGAGAGATTATTGCCACTTGTCTTTGTTGGTTAAATGACCTGATAAAGTACTTCCTAAGCTTTTGGTATTTAGAAAAACATGACATGTGGCTTTTTTTTAAAAAAATAAATTTATTTATTTTATTTTTTGGCTGTGTTTGGTGTTCGCTGCTGCGCACGGGCTTTCTCTAGTTGCGGCGAGCAGGGGCTACTCTTCGTTGAGGTGCGTGGGCTTCTCATTGTGGAGCACGGGCTCTAGGCATGCGGGCTTCAGTAGTTGCGTCACGCAGGCTCAGTAGTTGTCGCGCATGGGCTTAGTTGCTCCGTGGCATGTGGGATCTTCCTGGACTAGTGATGGAACCCGTGTCCCCTGCATTGGCAGGTGGATTCTCAACCACTGCGCCACCAGGGAAGCCCCGACATTTGGCTTTTGTTTTTCTTTTTTATAAATACCTGGAAAGTACAATCTGAAGACATTTTGAGATCTTTAGATTACTTCAGATAGCATTTCACGATCAATAATTTATTTGTGCTCTATTGTTTATGGTTAAAAACAAGGCATGATATGGCTTTGATTCAGTTTGTCTTTCTGAAATTTTGAGCCAAATTTCTAAAACTTGGCATGAGAAGTACACTTGAAATAAACATCACTTACCTGTGCAAATCAGGTAATTACTCACATAGCTACCTACCAATTAGTCACTTATTGATTCAATTAGCTGGATGTACAGCTAATTTGGGGTAAAGAAAATATATGTCAGTTCAAAATGAGGACAGCCTAAAATCTAGCTTAGTGGTTAGTTTCACTTAGGATAAGGAATCCTCAATCTCAAGCAAATATAAGAGTTTGAGCACAATTTTAGGTATTGAGGGTAGTATATAAAAAAATATGATCATTTGTTCTGGTTTCACATAGTTGGTATTCCTGGCTCAGATCTTGGAAGGAATTAATGCTTTTAGGAAATGTGGGTCATTTTTATGCTGACTCTTTTATCCCCCAATTTATTTTGTTTGTTTGTGTTTGTTTATTATTTTAGCTGTCTTGAGTTATAATTACATATAAAGTTATAAGATATTTAAAGTGTACCTTATGATGATTTGATATACATTGTGAAAGGATTCCCCCAGCCCACTCTCTGGTTAATGAACACATCCATCATTAGATGAATTTTCTTTGTGATATGTGTGACAACATTTAAGTTCTGCTCTCTTAGCAAATTTCAATTATACAATACAGTGTTATCAATTATAGTCACCATGTTTTACAGTAGATCCTCAGACCTTTTTTACATTATAGCTGAAAGTTTGTACCCTTGTACCAACCTCACCCTGTTTTTCCCACTCCCCAGCCCCTGGCAACCACTTTTATACTCTCTGTTTCTATGAGTTTGACTTGCTTTGTTTTGTTTTAGATTCCACATATAAGTGATGCCATGCAGAATTTATCTTTCTCTGACTTAGTTCACTTAGCATAATAGCCTTGAGGTCCATCCATGTTGTCACAAATGTTTCATTTTTTTTTAAGTGGTGGAATAGTATTCCATTGTATATATATCACATCTTCTTTATCCATTCACTTATAGAAGGACATTTAGGTGTGTCCATATCTTGGCTATTGTAAATAATGCTGCAGTAAATATGGAGTGCAGATAACTGTTCAATGTCCTGTTTTCATTTCCTTTGAATATATACCCAGAAGTGGGATTATTGTATCAAATGTTAGTTCTATTTTTTGAGGAACTTCCATACTGTTTTCCATAATGGCTGTACCAATTTACATTCCTGTCAACAGTGTACAAGGGTTCCCTTTTCTCCACATTTTCGCCAACACTAGTTATCTCTTGTCTTTTTGGTGATAGACATTCTGACAGGTGAGAGGTGATATATCACTGTGATTTTGATTTGCAGGTCCCTGATAATTAGTGATGTTGAGCACCTTTTCATATACCCCATTGGCCATTTGAATGTCTTCTTGGAAAAGGGTCTATTCAGTTCCTGTGTCCATTTTTTAAATAGATCGCTTGGTTTTTTGCTATGAGTTATATGAGTTCTTTATATATTTTGAATATTAACCCCTTATCAAATATATGAAACACAACTGTTTTCTCTCATTCCATAGGTTGTCTTTTCATTTTGCTGATGGTTTTCTTTTCCATGCAGAAGCTTTTTAGTTTGATATAGTCCCATTGTTCATTTTTGTTTTGTTGCCCTTGGCTTTTGGGGTCGAATCCAAAAGAAATCATTGCCAAGGGTAATGTCAAAGAGCTTACCCCTTATGTTTTCATTTAGAGTTGTATGGTTTCAAGGCTTACATTCAAATTTTTATCTATTTTGAGTTAATTTTTGTGTATGGAGTAAAACTATGGTCCAGTTTCATTCTTTTGTATGTGGCTGTCCAGTTTTCCCAACACCATTTATTGAAGAGCCTGTTCTTTCTCCATTGAATATTTGTGACTCCTATGTTGTAAATTAATTGACTGTATATGATTAATTTATTTCTGGACTCTCTATTCTTTTCCTTTGATCCATGTGTCTGTTTTTATGCCAATACCATACTATTTTGATTACTATAGTTTTATAATATAATTTAAAATCAAGAAGCATGATGCCTCCAGCTTTCGTCATCTCTCTCAAGAATGCCTTGGCTATTCAGGGTCTTCTGTGGTTTCATTCAAAATTTAGGATTTTTTTCTATTTCTGTGAAAAAATGCAATTGGAATTTTGAAAAGATTAATTTAAGTTATAGATGGTTTTAGGTAGTATGGACATTTTAATAATATTAGTTCTTCCAATCATAAGCACAGGATATCTTTCCATTTATTTGTGTCTTCTTTGATTTCTTTCATCAGTGTCTTATAGTTTTCAGTGTACAGAACTTTCACCTTCTAGTTAAATTTATTCCTAGGTATTTTATTCTTTTTCACGCAATTATAAATGAAATTATTTTCTTAATTTATCTTTCTGAAAGTTTATTATTAGTGTATTTAAGCATAACTGATTTTGCTATATTGATTTTGTATCCTATAACTTTACTGAATTTATTAGTTCTAATAGATTTTTTGTGAAGTCTTTAGGGTTTCTCTGTGTAATATGTCATCTTCAGATAGAGACAGTTTTACTTCTTCCTTTTTTATTTGGATGCCTTTTATTTCTATTTTGCCCAATTGCTCTGAATAGGAGTTCCATTACTATATTGAATAAGAGTGGTGAGAGTGGGAATCCTTGTGTTGTTCCTGATCTTAGAGGCAAAGCTTTCAGCTATTTAACATTGAGTATGATGTTAGTTGTGGACTTAGCATATATGAGCTTTATTATGTTGAACTGCATTCCCTTTATACTCAGTTTATATCTAGCCAAAGCTTTGTCTAATTTTCTGATCTTTTCAGGAAAAAAACCAGCTCTTTGTTTCATTAATCTTTTCTGTCGTCTTTTTAGTCTCTAATTTATTACTGCTCTGATTCTTATTACATCCTTTCTTCTACTAACTGTGGCCTTCATTTGTTCTTCTTTCTCTAGTTCCTTGAGGTGTGAAGTTAGGTTGTTTATTGAGATCTTTCTTTATTCTTAATGTAGGTGTTTATTGCTATGAACTTCCCTCTTAGAGCTGCTTTTCCTGCATACCCTAAGATTTTGTATTTTCATTTTCACTTGTCTCAAGATAATTTATTTTTCTTTTGATTTCCTCCTTGACCCATTAGTTGTTCAGTAGAATGCTGTTTATTTCACATATTTGTGAATTTTCCAGTTTTCTTCTTGTAGTTGATTTCCAGTTCCATGCCATTGTAGTTAAAAAAGATGCTTGATATTATTTCAGTCTTCTTAAATTTACTAAGACCTGTTTTATGGCCTAAGTTATGATCTATCCTGGAGAATGTTCCATACCCTTGAGAGAAATATGTATCCTACTGCTTTTGGAATGTTCTGTAAACGTCTCCTGAATCCATCTGGTCTAATGTGTCATTTGCGTCCAAAGTTTTCTTATTGATTTTCTGTCTGGATGATCTATCCATTGTTGAAAGTGGGGTTTTGAAGTCCCCTACTAGTATTGTATTGCTGTCTATTTCTCCCTTCAAGTCTGTTAAATTCTGCTTTATATATTTAGGTGCTCCTATGTTGGATGCATAAATATTTACAAATGATATATACTTTTGTTGGATTGATCCCTTTATCATTATATAATAACATTTTTTTCTTATTACAGTCTTTGGCTTAAAGTCTATTTTGTCTGATATGAGTATAGCTACCCTAGCTGTTTTTTGGTTTCCATTTGCATGGAATATCTTTTCTCGTCCATACACTTTCAGTCTCTGTGTAGCCTTGCTTGTGAAGTGAGTCTGTTGAAGGCAGAATATAGTTGGATTTTTTTTTCAGCCATTCTATGTCTTTTGATGGGAGAATATTATCCATTTACAAAGTAATTATTGCTAGCTATTGACTTACTATTGAATTTTATTAATTGTTTTTGGCCGTTTTATAATTTTTTTTTTTCTTCTTGTGTTCTCTTCCTTTGTGATCTGATCATTTTCTGTAGTGGTATGCTCAGAGTCCTTTCTCTTTATCTTTTGTGTGTCTATCATAGGTTTCCTTGAGGCTTACATAAAACATCTTATATTCATAAGTGTATTTTAAGCTGATAATTTAACTTCAAATGCATACTAAATCTCTACATTTTATTCTTCCCACCCCCATGTTTTATGTTTTTGATGTCACAATTTACACCTTTTTACCTTGTGCATCCATTAATAAATTGTTGTAATTATAGTTATTTTAATACTTTTGTGTTTTAACCTTCATACTAGATTTATAAGTGATTTACCCACTAACATTACAGTGTTAAAGTATTCTGAACTTAATTGTACATTTACCTTTACTAGTGAGATTTAGGCTGTTATATGTTTTTCTGTTACTAATTAGTGTCCTTTTATTTTAGCTTGAAGAATTCCCTTTAACATTTCTTGTAAGGTTGGCTTAATGGTGATGAGCTCTTTCAACTTCTACTTGTCTGGAAAATGCTTTATCTTTCCTTCAGTTCTGAAGGACAACTTTGCTGGGTAGAGTATACTTGTTTTGCAGCTTTTTCTTTCAGCGTTTTGAATATATCATGCTGCTCTCTTCTGGTCTGCAGTAGTTGAGTGTGTGCCAAGACTCATTTTGATGTGGGTATTTTCATGTTCTACTGATGTGTAGGAGTCAGTCACTTGTTTCTGGATTTCTTTCAGATGGAATTGTTCCATGTATAGTTGTAGATTAGCTGTGTCCATGAGAGGAGGTGAGTTCAGGAGTCTTCTATGTTGTCATCTTGGACCAGAACTGGTACACTTTGCTTTGGTAGTTCTCAGTAGCTTATAGCCAGTTTCCAGCTATGAAGTATGGAAGAGATGGAACTATGAGTTCTGGCAAGTCCCTGTGACCCCACTGCAGTTTTATTCTGCATTTTAAGTTTTAAAAAATCTTATAAACTTGGTTCCTTATCTGTACAATGAAGGCTCACAAGGTAATTGTTAAAAAGTAACAAGTAAAATAAAGTATATAGTAATTGAATTTATTACTGTCATTTACTGAACTGCCTACTGAGTACTAGGTACTCCACTAAGTAATTAAATTGTGTTATCTCATTTTCATTCTCTCTAGAACCCTTTGAAAATACACTGCTTTGTTCCAATTTTACAAATTAGGATATGGAAGCATACAGTTTATCTAATTTGCCCAAGATCATATAGTGGTAGAAGTCAGATGCTAACTTAAGTTCATCCAACTCCTGAGCTCAGCATCCTTAACAGATACCCTTTACTGTGTTACCATCTAAAATCAGAACTTAACATTGAACTGCTGACTTTGTTAAGTTAGCTCTTTTCTTCTTCCCTTGGACTAGGATTAGGTCAATCCCAGCTGTTAAGGGAAATAAACAAGTACAAAGAAACTTACTGAAAAATTTTAAAATTTCAGAGTGTTCTAAGTCAGAATTGGGGCTCCATGATGGCTAGACATACTTCAGGGTGTTAAAACATTGCCCCAGAGTCATCCTAAGGCAATTCTTCAGGCTCAGTCCCTAACCCACTAAAAACTTATTTAGAAAATCAGATTGCTATGTGCTGTTCATTAGATACCAAGTCATAATTTTAATATTTGCAACAACAGTGTCATTAATAGAAAAATATTAACTTAAAGCCATAGATTTAAAAAGAAAACCATTAATAATTTTTAAAGAACATAGGAAGTGAGCTATATCATTATAATGTATAATTTATAATAAATACATACCATTTACAATGTAATGTTGGGTTGGCCAAAAAGTGCCTTTGGTTTTTAAATAAAAATAAAAGACACATTTTTCATTTTCACCAGGAACTTTATTGTAAACAACAATGTATTCACCCTTTTGTTCCACTACCTTCTGCCATTTTTCAGGAAACTTCATAATTCCATCCTCCCCAAACTTTTAATCTTTTTGAGCAAAGAACTGTTCCAGGTGCCTTTTACAGTAGTCTCCCAGGGAATTGAAATTTTTTCCATTAAGAGAATTTTGTAAAGACCAAAATAAATGGAAATCCAAATGTGCGATGCCTGGTGAATATGGCAGATGAATTTCCCAACCAAGCTGTAACAGTTTTTGCCTGGTCATTAAAGAAACTTGTGGTCTTGTGGTATCCTGATGGAAGATTATATATTTTCTGTTGACTGATTCTGGATGCTTTTCATTGAGTGCTGCTTTCAGTTGGTCTAATTGGGAGCAGTACTTGTTGGGGTTAATTGTTTGGTTTTCCAGAAGGAGCTCATAATAGAGGACTCCCTTCCAATCCCACCATATACACAGCATCACCTTCTTTGGATGAAGACCAGCCTTTGGTGTGCTTGGTGATGGTTCATTTAGCTTGCCCCACACTCTCTTCCATCCCACATTATTGTACAGTATCCACTTTTCATTGCCCGTCACAATTTGTTTTAAAAATGGAACATTTTCATTACATTTAAGTAGAGAGTCACATGCAGAAATATGGTCAGTGAGGTTTTTTTCGCTTAACTTATGTGGAACCCAAACATCAAAGTGATTCACATAGCCAAGCTGGTGCAAATGATTTTCCAAAGCTTGATTTGGATATTTTGACTATGTCAGCTATCTCGCACATGGTAGAAAGTTGATTGTTCCCAATTAATGTCTCGATTTGATGGCTATCAACTTCAACTGGTCTACCTGACGGTGGAGCATCGTCCAGAGAGAAGTCTCCAGCACTTTGCAAACCACTTTTGACACATTCAATCCGTCACAGCACCTTCCCCATACACAGCACAGATCTTTTTTTGCGTTTAAGTTGCGTTTTTATCTTTCGAAATAGTAAAGCATCATATGCTGAAAATGTTGCTTTTATCCTTCCATCTTCAATATTAAAATGGCTACACAAAACTTCACCAATTTTGGGCTTCCCTGGTGGCGCAGTGGTTGAGAGTCTGCCTGCCGATGCAGGGGACGCGGGTTTGTGCCCCGGTCCGGGAGGATTCCCAATGCCGGGAGCGGCTGGGCCCGTAAGCCATGGCCGCTGAGCCTGCGCGTCTGGAGCCTGTGCTCCGCAACGGGAGAGGCCACAGCAGGGAGAGGCCCGCGTACCGCAAAACCAAAAATGAAAAAAAAAAAATTCACCAATTTTGATAAGTCTTTTTTTAAATGCACGCTGATATGACAGCTGTCACATACAATCTAAGAAAATTGTTTTGAATGAACTTAAAGACCACTAAGTGCTGCTAGAGCCATCTTACAGAAAAAAAAAATGAACCTTTGGCCAACCCAATATTTGAAGCTTCTTGGTGTAAGAGGGAGGTTCCAAATAATGACTGTGAATAAAGAGACATAACCACAGTTTCAGGGGAAATTAAGCAATAAAGTTACTTTGACCCTAAATGTGTTTCTAATTTTTAAGGTACTGTGTTTGATCCTACTATGAAACATTCGCTGAAACATTGGACTGACCTCATTTTATTATATTAAATATTCTACATTGATCTATAGATTTGATGGTATCTAGAAAATATTCTATGAATTTAAATTTCCAATTCTGTTCAGTGGAATATATGAATATAATAATATAATGAAATCTTAGTATTTTATGCACTAAAGCAGATTATTAAAAGAGAAAAATGTTGAAGTAGCATTTATCACAGACTCACTCTTTGACTGTAGTAGAGACAGTTCAGTGGGTTTGCAATGTATCTAGTGTTAATGGTGTAGAAAACGAAAAATACCTATGGATATGTTCAAGTTGCTAAAAATTGTAGGGTGAAAATAATTTGAAATTGGGTTTCTTTAAGGTCCATATATCAGTTTTTTTTTGTTTTCCCTTCTTGTTGGAAACTCAAAAAATTAAAACCATTTTAGATTCATAACATTTTAGATATTTTGGGGAATAAAGTTAACTGATCAACTTCCCCCTCTACTGATTTTAAATTAGGAAACTGAAGCTAAGAAAGAGAAAATAGAATAATAGAGTATTAAAGGAGAAGAGACCTTGGAAACTGCCTAATCCAACCTTCTTTTTGTGATTCAGAGAAATTGAAAAATTTCCCAGGAACACAGGGATAATTACTACCAGAGCCAGTTCTTTCCACTGGCCACCTTCTTTCTACTATCTACTATTTTTATGAAAGTTAAGGTTAAACATCATTATTCACTCACCTGCTGGATCCTAAGTAGAATTACAAATGGTGATTTTTGTGATCATATATGTCATAGTTCATGATCTTTTGTTTCAATCCACAGTTTTAATCTAGGCAACTTTTATGTACCATATATGCAATTTCCTTTCCTGAGACTTAGAAATTAAAAGCAAACAAAACATATATCACACTGCTGTTAGAAGGTCAAGGTTGACAGTTCTTAAGAATTAATTTATAGAAATTTTGATCATTAATAAAATTAGTCACCAGTAACTTGGGGTTAGATGAGGGTAAGGACATGTACTCTGGCAGTAGTGGGGGTGGGGGTGGAGAGGAGGGGAGAGATGAGATGAATGATTAAACAGATAGAAGTAGAAGTGGTAGTTTTCTTATGGTGTGAGTTTTATAATATAGGAACAATCAGAGGAAACTTATTTGAGTGTTGAAAGATAATCTGAAGCAAATGGGACAGAAATTTGTTATGGAGGACTTGGAAATTATACATGTACAAATTATTTTCTACCTGTCTTTGTTTCTTTTCTATTTCTGTGACAGCATGAAAATAATACAAAGAGGCATTAAGTGGCCAGAAAAATAAAGGCCAACCAAGTGATTGAATTTGGACTGAATAACACACACACACACACACACACACACACACACACACACAGAGCTTGGCTATGGACAAATTTAGTGTTGGAATTTTTGTGAAATATTTGAACTTATACTGTCATCTAAAGAACAAGTTTCATGACCAGCATGGAGACCGAGAGAGAGAGAGAGAGAGAGAGAGAGAGAGAGAGAGAGAGAGAGAGAGAGAGAAAGGAAGGAAGGAAGCAAGGAAGCAAGGAAGCAAGGAAGCAAGGAAGAAGAAAGGAAAGAAGGAAGGAAGGAAAAGAGAGAGAGAGAGGGAGGAAGAGTGGGAGGGAGGGAAGGAAGGATGGGAGGAAGGAAGGAAGGGAGGAAGGAAGAGAGGGAGGGAGAGGAGGGAGGAAGCGGGGGAAGGAGGAAGTTTTTCTTCCTATTACATTCCACCTCCCTCAGTGTTTTCACTTCCCTGCACTTGGCCTTATATTGAAAGGTGGGCAGCCTGTAGTTTTGAAATTTTCAGAAACTTGTCATTTTCATTATAGGAGCTGGGGTGGGCAGGGGGAGGGGATAGGAGTGAATGCAAGTAATATTTGTGCTTTTTTAAGGTTAAATGACAACAGTGTTGTTCAGGTCAAGATCTTGAAGGGTGAATCCTTATTTATTTTTGAAAGCAGGATTTAAGGCAGTTTTGCAGATGACATAGATTTTAATATAATTTAGTAAAATGCCATTTGTTGGCAAAATGATAACATGAGAAATTGCTTGTATTATTTTCTATGACTTAAGTTTTCACACCATACAATACCTGCCTGCCAAAATGAATATGATATCCTCACCTAACAGTGTGTCAGTGAAAGAAGTAATCAGAGTAGAAAGAGAGCCCCCCCGCTGCTACTGTGCACCAAACTCTATGAGCCCATTATAGCTGCCAGTTTGAATGATACTCATACACAAGACCCTTGGGAAAAGCAACATCACTTCCCCTGCTGGGTCTACTACAGTATCATTTCAGATAAATACCCCGCACAACAGTTTTAAATGTTTGGACATTTTGTTCTCAAATTATTGTACTATCGGTGTTATTTCAGAGGCAGCTTGTAAGGAAAGAGACTTCTGCTTTGCCTGGGTAATGCCTCTTTATACACCCTCTTCTTTCTTGTCCTATTTGGTTGTCATTATGCAATGTTTACGTTCAGTTTTGATATCACATTAACTTCTTGGGTCAGTTTTGCTTTCTAGAATTTGGTCACTATCCATTCCTTAGATATGGCTTTTGGCCCATGAGGCTTGGAATTTTGAGGTGGCCATTTTGAAGCTATTATTTTAATGTGGACTCACAGCCCCTGGTATTGTTGATTTTCACTGAAATTCTTGAGGGCCATTGCTTTCTTCAGTTTATCTCTGAGGCTCTTCTGAGGTGAGAGTTAGAAATGAAATAAAGGTAACGGATGGTTGACTGTGTCTGGTGTGCACATTATATGTCAGTAAACAAAGCTATGAACTTGTTTCTTTCTTTCAGATGACATCAAAGGGCAGCCTCCTCACAAAAGCCTTAACAAGTGCCTATGCCAGTTAGGCCACCATCATGGCTTCTTACATTATTATGATTTCTTTCTAGCAGCCTCATTATTTAAACACTAGCTGAATCTTCTTACCTATTCTAGATTTAGAGCACTCCTTTTATTTAACAAATGATTATTGAGTGTCTACTTTGGAACAGGCACTGTTCTAACTACTTGGTATAGATAAGGGAACAAAATGGACAAAACATCTGCCCTCTGGGAGCTTACCTTCTGTCATGGATTAGAGAACATGAAGTATTATATGAAGGACATGAAGTACTACAGAGCAGGCTGAAATTACCCTACTATCTGTGGGCCTTAGACAGAGCCTGAACATACAACTGTGCATTTTGTGTACTACATAACTCCTGGGAGTGCTACTCACTTAATTGTCATGTGAGCAGTGCTCCCTGGAATTGTGCAGTGCACAAATTCTGCATCCTGGGGTGGCAGCCCTAGTGCTCAGCCAGGTGCAGGTACAGGCAACAGCTTTTTGTCCAGTCCCACATGGTCTCTTGAGAGTGGATAGACCTGAATTTTCTGCAGGAGTGGGTTTCAGGCTTGATGAAAATAAACACAAATGAGCATTTCAATGGGTACAACTTACAGAAGTTAGAATTCACTGCAGTTCAACAGAACGAATTGATTTAATAGCAAATGATATCAGAAGACATCAAACTTCAAATCTCCCTGAACCCTGGTGAGATACATGGTCAAGTTGTTGTCAAGGCTAATTTTTCTATCTAGTGTGAGATCTTTCTAGTTACCCTCTTCTAGTTACCAACTTCTTTTTCCACCAAACGTGTCTCTTTAAACTTCAGCATAATTACCTTAAATTCCAAAAACTGCCTTTTACAGACCACTTCACCAGGATCTAACACTCAAGTTCGGAGTAGGTTTTCTCATTGCCCATCAAGCACCATCATATGCTATCTTGCCCCAAATGTTTATGATGGCCTCCTGCCCAGTCACTGTCCACCACTGTTACGATTCTTAGTGGGAGGCCCTGCCCTGGCTTACACATGCCAGAAGGGCTGAGCCTGGCTGCCTTGGCCCAGTCTTACCCTGCCAAGTGATAGTTCCTGACATTGGGACATGTTACATCAGTATCCAGGGGTTGACTTTCTCTTTGGACTTTTATTTTCTATTTACACAATCCTCCAAAAATAGATTATCAGGAATATCTAAGCTCAGTTGGAATTATTCCCTTTTATATTTTTGTTTTCCTGTGAAGTTCCTGATGTAGAGCTGAGTGAATAAACAAGGAATGCACTGGCAGAGAAGTGCAAAGCTTTTGGCTCTGATCAAATTGAAAAGTTTGTGGTTGCCGTCTGGGCCAGCAAATAAAGTTGCTGCCAATAGAACAGAAATGTAGAAGTAAAGAGACCGGTTACAAACAATCACCTTAATTTCAGTCTGGGATATTTTGATATAGGTTATGTAACAGTCCTGGGAGAAGCAAGTCACTTCAACAAGTTGGTGGATGTGAAGAAAAGAGAAGTCTCAGAGTACACAGAAAACCTTTCTGGCAAGTTCCTATTTATTTACTTTAGTTTTAGCAATTTCATTTTGCTTTCTTTGAGTCAGCAGATGATAAACTGGTTTCGAGAGGCAGTGTTTTTTATGGCAGTACCTTTAGTGAGGAAATCATGAATTCTTCTGTAAGTAAGCATAATTAGATAATATGATAGGTATATAATAATGACTTTAGTTGGGAGGTAGTATGACTTAGTGGTTAAGAAAATAAACTTTTGAGTGAGATAGAACTAGGTTTATGTTTTAGCTCTGAGAGTTACTGATGATGACCTTGGGCATATAACATTAACTCTGAGCTCAGTTGCTTCATGTATAAAGTGGAGATTATAACACCTAACATAGGAATGTTGTTATGTGGAATAAGTCAGATAATGTAAGGTACATTCTCCTGTGCTTGACTCAAAATGCAGTACTTAATCAATTGTTGATATTACCATTATTTAATTATTTGGAAATATATTTAGTAGGTTTTAAAATAAATAATCCTATTTTTCCTCATAGAAAAAATTAGGAAGATTAGTACATTTTTTTGTCTATAACATGAGTAGATTATAGAATATGGTTCCCTGATGGAGCAGTGGTTGAGAGTCCGCCTGCCGATGCAGGGGACACGGGTTCGTGCCCCAGTCCAGGAAGATCCCACATGCCGCAGAGCGGCTGGGCCCGTGAGCCATGGCCACTGAGCCTGAGCGTCCGGAGCCTGTGCTCCGCAACGGGAGAGGCCACAACAGTGAGAGGCCCGCGTACCGCAAAAAAAAAAAAAAAAATAGTTCTGTCAGTTATTGCATTATACCTATGTCAAAAATCATTCATTTGATTGAAGATTTTTGCTTTATTATTACACTTTAAAATTATTATACTTTTAAAATTCTTTAGTTTTTACACCCTCATTTACATTTTTAATTTTGCTGATATATTTTTGTGAAAAATCTTTATATTTGCAATTTAATGCTACCATATTTTAATAAATTAGTATAGTATACCTTTAATTTCATTAATCTATCCCTATGGATGTTTTAAAAAAATTTGGGGTTGAATAATTAAAATTGATTTATTTTTATGTTTACTTTTAAATAAAAGCAAGCAAAGGTATGAGATAAGATCTAACCACTATTTGGCTCCTTAAACAAGTTATTAAATGATAGTGTTTTAATTTCCATTTTTTTCTAAATATTTTATATTATTTTCATATCAGCCTTTGTTTCCATGGATTTATTATTATCATTAATATTTATTTAAATGTATTATTAAATTGTATTTGTATTATACTGCTTTCACAAAATGTAGCCATAATATTGTTCATATTTTTTTTTCATCTACTTGGTGTGATAAAGGCTAAACCTTAGAAGTGTTTTAACATATTGGTGAAAGAATTTCCTCTCTTCATTGTTTGAACGAAGTCATGTATTAATCAGGGTTCTCCAGAGAAACAGAACCAAGGGTTCTTGAAGGGTGGCTGTATCAATTTACATTCCCACCAACAGTGCAAGAGGGTTCCCTTTTCTCCACACCCTCTCCAGCATTTATTGTTTGTAGATTTTCTGATGATGCCCATTCTAACTGGTATGAGATGATACCTCATTGTAGTTTTGATTTGCATTTCTCTAATAATTAGTGGTGTTGAGCAGCTTTTCATGTGCTTCTTGGCCATCTGTATGTCTTCTATGGGGAAATGTCTGTTTAGGTCTTCTGCCCATTTTTGGATTGGGTTGTTTGTTTTTTGATATTGAGCTGCATGAGCTGCTTGTAAATTTTGTAGATTGATCCTTTGTCAGTTGCTTCATTTGCAAATATTTTCTCCCATTCTGAGGGTTGTCTTTTTCTCTTGCTTATGGTTTCCATTGCTGTGCAAAAGCTTTGAAGTTTCATTAGGTCCAATTTGTTTATTTTTGTTTTTATTTCCATTACTCTAGGAGGTGAATCAGAAAAGATATTGCTGTGATTTATGTCAAAGGATGTTCTTCCTATGTTTTCCTCTAAAAGCATTATACTGTCTGGTCTTACGTTTAGGTCTCTAATCCATTTTGAGGTTATTTTTGTGTATGGTGTTAGGGAGTGTACTAATTTCATTCTTTTACATGTAGTTGTCCAGTCTTCCCAGCACCACTTATTGAAGAGACTGTCTTTTCTCCACTTTATATCCTTGCCTCCTATGTCATAGATTAGTTGACCATAGGTGCGTGGGTTTATCTCTCGGCTTTCTCTCTTGTTCCATTGATCTATATTTCTGTTTTTGTGCCAGTACCATACTGTCTTGATTACTGTAGCTTTGTAGTATAGTCTGAAGTCAGAGAATGTGATTCCTCCACCTCCGCTTTTTTCCCTCAAGACTGTTTTGGCTATTCGGGGTCTTTTGTGTCTCCATACAAATTTTAAGATGATTTGTTCTAGTTCTGTAAAAAATGCCATTGGTAATTTGATAGGGATTGGATTGATTCTGTAGATTGCTTTGGGTAGTATAGTCATTTTCACAATATTGATTCTTCCAATCCAAGAACATGGTATATCTCTCCATCTGTTGGTATCACCTTTAATTTCTTTCATCAGTGTCTTATAGTTTTCTGCATGCAAGTCTTTTGTCTCCCCAGTAGGTTTATTCCTAGGTATTTTATTCTTTTTGTTGCAGTGGTAAATGGGAGTGTTTCCTTAATTTCTCTGTCAGATTTTTCATCATTAATATATAGGAATGCCAGAGATTTCTGTGCATTAACTTTGTACCCTGTAACTTTACCAAATTCATTGATTAGTTCTAGTAGTTTTCTGGTGGCATCTTTAGGATTCTGTATGTATAGTATCATGTCATCTGCAAACAGTGACAGTTTTACTTCTTCTTTTCTAATTTGTATTCCTTTTTTTTCTTTTTCTTCTCTGATTGCCATGGCTAGGACTTCCAAAATGATGTTGAATAATAGTGGTGAGAGTGTACATCCTTTTCTTGTTCCTGATCTTAGAGGAAATGCTTTCAGTTTTTCACCATTGAGAATGATGTTTGCTGCGGGTTTGTCATATATGGCCCTCATTATGTTGAGGTAGGTTCCCTCTATGCCCACTTCCTGGAGAGTTTTTATCGTAAATGGGTGTTGAGTTTTGTCAAAAGCGTTTTCTGCATCTATATGATGATGATATGGTTTTTCTTCTTCAGTTTGTTAGTATGGTGTATCACATTGATTGATTTGCGTATATTGAAGAACACTTGCATCCCAGGGATAAATCCCACTTGATCATGGTATATGATCCTTTTAATGTGTTGTTGGATTCTGTTTGCTAGTATTTTGTTGAGGATTTTTGCATCTATATTTATCAGTGATATTGGTCTGTAATTTTCTTTTTTTGTAGTATCTTTCTCCAAGGTGATGGCCTCATAGAATGGCCTCATAGAATAAGTTTGGGAGTGTTCCTTCCTCTGCAATTTTTTGGAAGAGTTGGGGAAGGATGGGTGTTAACTCTTCTCTAAATGTTTGATAGAATTCACCTGTGAAGCCATCTGGTCCTGGACTTTTGTTTGTTGGAAGATTTTTAATCACAGTTTCAATTTCATTACTTGTGATTGGTCTGTTCATATTTTGTATTTTTCCTGGTTCAGTCTTGGAAGGTTATACCTTTCTAAGAATTTATCCAATTCTTCCAGGTGTCCATTTTATTAGCATAGAGTTGCTTGTAGTAGTCTCTTAGGATGCTTTGTATTTCTGCGGTGTCTGTTGTAACTTATCCTTTTTCATTTCTAATTTTATTGATTTGAGTCCTCTCCCTCTTTTTCTTGAGGAGTCTGGCTAATGGGCTATCAATTTTGTTTATCTTCTCAAGGAACCAGCTTTTAGTTTTATTGATCTTTGCTATTGTTTTCTTTGTTTCTATTTCATTTATTTCTGCTCTGATCTTTATGATTTCTTTCCTTCTGCTAACTTTAAGTTTTGTTTGTTCTTCTTTCTCTGGTTCATTTAGGTGGAAGGTTAGATTGTTTATTTAGATTTTTCTTGTTTCTTGAGGTAGGCTTGTATAGCTATAAACTTCCCTCTTAAAACTGCTTTTGCTGCATCCTATAGGTTTTGGATTGTTATGTTTTCATTGTCATTTGTCTCTAGGTATTTTTTTATTTCCTCTTCAATTTCTTCAGTGATCTCTTGGTTATTTAGTAATGTATTGTTTAGCCTCCATGTGTTTATGTTTTTTACATTTTTCTCCCTGTAATTCATTCCTAATCTCATAGAGTTGTGGTCAGAAAAGATGCTTGATATGACTGCAATTTTCTTAAATTTACTGAGGCTTGATTTGTGACCCAAGGTGGGATCTATCCTGGAGAATGTTCCATGCACAGTTGAGAAGAAAGTGTAATCTGCTGTTTTTGGATGGAATGTCCTATAAATATCAATTGAATCTATCTGGTCTTTTGTGTCATTTAAAGCTTCTGTTTCCTTATTTATTTTCACTTTGGATGATCTGTCCATTGGTGTACGTGAGGTGTTAATGTCCCCCAGTATTATTGTGTTACTCTCGATTTCCTCTTTTATAGCTGTTAGCAGTTGCCTTATGTATTGAGGTGCTCCTATGTTGGGTGCATATACATTTATAATTGTTATATCTTCTTGGATTGATCCCTTGATGATTATGTAGTGTCCTTCCTTGTCTCTTGATTCATTCTTTATTTTAAAGTCTATTTTATCTGATATGAGTATTGCTACTCCAGCTTTCTTTTGATTTGCATTTGCATGGAATATCTTTTTCCATCCCCTCAGTTTCAGTCTGTATGTGTCCCTAGGTCTGATGTGGTTCTCTTGCAGACATCATATATATGGGTCTTGTTTTTGTATCCATTCAGAAAGCCTGTGTCTTTTGGTTGTAGTTTTTGATCCATTCACATTTAAGGTACTTATTGATATGAATGTTCCTATGACCATATTCTTAATTGTTGTGTGTTTGGTTTTGTAAGTCCTTTTCTTCTCTTGTGCTTCCCACTTAGAGAAGTTCCTTAAGCATTTGTTGCAGAGCTGGTTTGGTGGTGCTGAATTCTCTTAGCTTTTGCTTGTCTATAAAGCTTTTGATTTCTCCATCAAATCTGAATGAGATCTCTGAATGAGATCCTTGCCAGGTAGATTAATCTTGGTTGTAGGTTCTTCCCTTTCATCACTTTAAGTATATCATGCCGCTCCCTTCTGGATTGTTTAGTTTCTGCTGAGAAATCAACTGTTAACCTTATGGCAGTTCCCTTGTATGTTATTTGTCATTTTTCCCTTGCTGCTTTCAATAATTTTTCTTTGTCTTTAATTTTTGTCAGTTTGATTACTATGTGTCTCAGTGTGTTTCTCCTTTGGTTTATCCTGTTTGGGACTCTCTGTGCTTCCTGGACTTGGGTGGCCAGTTCCTTTCCCATGTTAGGGAAGTTTTCGACTATAATCTCTTCAAATATTTTCTTGGGTCCTTTCTGTCTCTCTTCTCCTTCTGGGACCCCCATTATGCAAATGTTGTTGTGTTTAATGTTGTCCCAGTGGTCTCTTAGGCTGTCTTCATTTCTATTCATTCTTTTTTCTTTATTCTGTTCCGCAGCAGTGAATTCCACCATTCTCTCTTCCAGGTCACTTATCCGTTCTTCTGTCTCAGTTATTCTGCCATTGATTCCTTCTAATGTAGTTTTCATTTCAGTTATTGTATTATTCATCTCTGTTTGTTTGTTATTTAATTCTTTTAGGTCTTTGTTGAACATTTCTTGCATCTTCTCAATCTTTTCCTCCATTCTTTTTCCAAGGTCCTGGATCATCTTCACTGTCATTATTCTAAATTCTTTTTCTGGAAACTTGCCTATCTCCACTTCATTTAGTTGTTTTTCTGTGGTTTTATCTTGTTCCTTCATCTGGTACCTAGCCTTCTGCCTTTTCATCTTGTCTGTCTTTCTGTGAATGTTGTTTTTGTTCCACAGGCTGCAGGATTGTAGTTCTTCTTGCTTCTTCTGCCTGCCCTCTGGTGGATGAGGCTCTCTTAGAGGCTTGTGTAGGTTTCCTGATTGGAGGGACTCATGGTGGGTAGAGCTGACTGTTTCTCTGGTGGGCAGAGCTCAGTAAAACTTTAATCCACTTGATTCTTGATGGGTAGGGCTGGGCTCCCTCCCTGTTGGTTGTTTGGCCTGAGGCACCCAACACTGGAGCCTACCTGGGCTCTTTGGTGGGGCTAATGGCGAACTCTGGGAGGGCTCACGCTAAGGAGTACTTCCCAGAACTTCTTCTGCCAGTGTCCTTGTCCTCAGAGTGAGCCACAGCCACCCACCACCTCTGCAGTAGACCCTCTAACACTAGCAGGTAGGTCTGTTTCAGTCTCCCTTGGGGTCACTGCTCCTTCCCCTGGGTGCCGATGTGCACACTATTTTGTGTGTGCCCTCCAAGAGTGGAGTCTCTGTTTCCTCCAGTCCTGTCGGAGTCCTGCAATCAAATCCCACTAGCCTTCAAAATCTGATTGTCTAGGAATTCCTCCTCCCATTGCCAGACCCCCAGGTTTAGAAGCCTGACATGGGGCTCAGAACCTTCATTCCAGTGGTTGGACTTCTGTGGTATAAGTGTTCTCTAGTTTGTGAGTCACCCACCCAACAGTTATGGGATTTGATTTTATTGTGATTGCGCCACCCCTACCGTCTCATTGTGGCTTCTCCTTTGTCTTTGGATGTGGGGTATCTTTTGTGGTGAGTTCCAGTGTCTTTCTATTGATGATTGTTCAGCAGTTAGTTGTGATTCTGGTGTTCTTGCAAGAGGGAGTGAGAGCACATCCTTCTACTTTGCCATCTTGGTTCAGGGCCCTGGGGAAGTAAGTATTTTTTATCTTAATTTTTTTTACATACTTAAAATAATTAACTCAAGTACTTTTAATATCCTTTTTTTCCACCTTTTTCTAAGGTACATTTTATAATCAAATTCTTTCATTAAAAGATGATAAACTTCATAAATTTCTGTCTGGGCCTTGTCTGAGGCATCATTAGTTTAGAACTTATAGAGTCTGAATTCTTGAATTTCTTTTGTTGTTCAAATATCTGAGTGTCTGTTTTTGTCACTTTGATCATTCATTCATTATGCTTTTAAAATTAAATTTATTTTTCAAATCCAGCACTCTGTTGCCTGTCAGGGATATAGGTGAGAGGTAAAGCCCCTGATGTTTAGTGGAAAAGATACAAACATATACAAATAATTGAAAGATAAAAATATTCGAGTAAAACCAAGTTATAATAAGAATCCCCCTACTTCTGTCTGAGGAAGTTGGATAAGGCTTTAAGACAGAGGTAACATCAGAGATGTGTATTGATATAAAATAAAAAATTTCTATTGAGTTCAGTATAAGGTTCTATCTAACACCCAGTGCAGTACTTACTAGGAACATGGTTGTTACTGAGTGAATAAAGAATGGGGAAGGTAGTATGCTGGCATAGAAAAGTATACAGGAACATGGTTTGTTGATGGTGTATGTACTGGGTGTTGCTAATATATAAGTCCATGAGATTTGGTGAGGGAATGGCCAGAAATGAACATAAAGAAGTAGCATGGAGCCTGATTACAAGAGTTTTGTATTTTTTTCACTAATATGGTCAGATTGTATCCTATACACAAACCAGGATCAGTAGAAATTTGGCAGTAGGAGAGTGATATATCTGATCTGTTATTTAGAGATGCTACAAGAGAAGAAACTGTTGGAGAGATTGTTGTGTTAAGAGTGTAAGAGAGATCAAAGCTCTAGTAGAATTTTGGAGGGAGTTTTAAGAGAAGTAGGAAATTCCAGAGACATTTCTAGGATAAAACTGACAACATGTCATGACTGACTAGGTTTAGAAAGTGATGGAGAAATAGGAAAAGATTATTCTCTCCATGCATACCCTCAAACTTTTATCTACACTCTTATTAAACCCACATGCATAGACTTTGGCTTAGATATGGGGGACACAGAGATAGTTTGGACCCAATATTTGCCCTTGTAAAACTCCTCGCTTGGTGTTTCTCCCAGTGAGATTTTAGTTTTGATGATCATGACGTTAATTGATTCATGCTTTCCTGATGTATAGGATAAGACTAAGCTTTCCTAAAATATAGAAATTAATCAATGGGTTAAGTCAGCTTGCTTTCTTGAAATCTTCAATCTTTTGTCTTCAATATTTTGATGTCACTGTGCTGGTGTGCTACTCTCTTTTTCTTCCTAAATGACTTAGAGGTTGAAAATATGTGTGCAGGACTTCTCAAGAATAGCATATTACTGCATTAGAGAGAAATAGAAAAGCATTACCCACCAGATGTTTATTGTAGTTTGCTTTTGAATATTTGTAGATTGAAATTGAGTAGAGAGGATGTTGATTAGCATGCAGATATTTTTAGTTGTCTGTAATAGGAAACGAATTGGTGTTTTCCTTAAAGAATGAATTTAAGGAAATGTGGTTTGAAAAGTGTAGTGTTGTTAATCACACTGATCCAAGTAGTAGAAACTATTGATTGAGTAAAATAAGCAGTTTTGATTATTTAACTGCAGGCTTCATTCTGGGAAACCAGAATTAAATGGTGGTAATAATTGCAATACTTAATACATGAAAACTCTGACCTAACACTGGGTGTACTTTTACAAAGATTAACTCATTAAATTACATGACTTAAATTCTGCATTCTGCCCCTCTGTCATCTGCCCACCCCACCCTTTTCATTATCCCACCTCCCCTGCTCCTAATACTATTCATCTAACCCACAGCTTCTTACTGTTAGAATCCCTGTGCTCTGCAAGTAGCTGTCTTACATGGAATACAATAAATTGGTACACCTCTAACTACCTTCTGTGGCATCCATGTGGTCCGCCAGAAACTCATATATCCGTGCCATGCCAAATGGTGGAAATATAGGTTGACCCACTGGTATGTCCTAACTTAGATATACTATCTCTCTCCAGTACTCTTCTGAGACAGATCTTCTGGTTAGCTGCCCAAACAGACATCTAGCCAGGGAATGAAATACATGAATCCCTTTCTTAGTCACCCCATATAATCTCTCAGTAATATCTTCACATCCTACTCTTGGCTTTAGGGAGAGACTGTAGCCTCTCGTCGTGAACATTGATTCCTCACAAAGCAGAGAATTTAATGACAACCCTGTTCTTTTACAGATTCTACAGAGGAGATGAAGTGATGGCTAGTGGTAGCAAGGCCAGTTTTGCCTCCTTTTAGTAAGCTCATGTCTCATCCCCACTTTAGGTAGCTCATAGACCATTCCCTTTTAAGCATGGATTGCTTAGCACCTTTGACAATTCTGCATCAAAAGGAAAAATCTCACATAACATCCTGTTGCAGGTACATCCTAATATACACACCTACACACAAAATGAATTCTGGACACCTTAGTTATCCTAATCACAAAAGTAATAGAAAAGTAAGCTTCTAAACAATGAGACAACACTTTCTCAGAGAGCCATGGCTTTCATGTTGTCCAAAACAGGAAGGTTCAAACCTTAGAATTATATACAAATTTAGTTTAATGATGTTACAAATTTGGTTGTTTGGTTTTCACTTCAGATCTCCCAAATAGAAGAGCTAGGCTGCTCTATGCTTATATACTGAGAAATGACAACTGTCTAAAAGATTGGGCACATGTCCTCCTGCAGTCCCGTAGTGTCAGTGTTATGAGTATAGTGTGTTTCAGAAAATAGGATAGTGTATAAAAAATAAATTTTTAATGCCTTTATTGAGATAATTCATATATCTCAAATCTACCTATTTAAAATATACAGTTCAGTAGCTTTTATTATATTCAGAGTTATAATGTGCAACCATTACCACAATCAATTTTGGAACAATTTTGTGCTCACTTTGGCAGCACATATACTAAAATTGGAATTTTAGAACACTTTTCTCACCCCCAAAAATAATCCTATGCCGATTAGCAATCACCTTCCATCTCGTCATCTTCCCAGGCCCTGGCAACCACTAATCTACTTTCTGCCTCTGTGAATTCATGTATTCTGGACATTTCATAAAAATAGAATCATACAATGTGCCATCTTTTGTGGCTTGTTTCACTTAGCATATTGTTTTCAAGGTTCATGCATGTTGTAGCATGTATCAGTATCTCATTCATTTTTTATTACAGAAAAAAATTATAAATAAATTGTAAAGACTCTCTGTTGCAAGTTGGGTTCTCCACAAAGGAGCTTAGAGATGGAATTAGGCATGCAAAAGATTTACTGGTGAGTAACATCTGTGAAAGGAAAAGAGCAGAAGCAGGGTTGTATAGGGAGGCCATCAGATCACAGTGCACTTCTCCCGCCAGGATCCCCCAGAGCAAAGCTTGCCCATTGGAGGAGTCTTCCTCTGGGAGGAAATACTAGGCTCTGGTACTACTGCCTTGCTTGGTGATTGGCCAGGGGCTGTCCTGAGAAGAAGCTGGAAGCGAGACAAACCATACTCCTTGCTGGTGGGCAGCAAGTCCTTTCTTAAAGAGCAGTCTGGTGTCACATCTTTATGACTAACATGACTAAAATAAGCATCCATTAAAAACAAAATAAAACAAAACAGCCTCAGTTATCTGAATGTGCTCTCTGGGAATGCTGGATTAAAAATAAGCCTCCACTGCATATTCATCTGTTGTCTTTTCTTCCTTAGCAGTTGGAAAGCAGAGGCTCTCACTTTCTTCCTTGTTTTCAAGTGACCAAATTCTTTAAATTGAAGTATAGTTAATTTACAATGTCGTGTTAGTTTCAAGCGTACAGCAAAGTGATTCATATATACATATGTGTATACATTCTTTTTCAGATTCTTTTCCATTACAGGTTATTATAAGATATTAGATATAGTTCCCTGTGCTATACAGTAGGTCCTTTTTGTTTACCTATTTTATACATAGTAGTGTATATATGTTAATCTCAAGCTCCTAATTTATCCCTCTCTCCTCCATCATCTTCTTCCTTTCTGAGTCAACTTTCTTCAAGTAAGAATCTTTGCAGACAGTGGGAGCTCAATAAATGCCATTGATTGACAGACCTGGACAAGCAAGACAAATATTTCTTACTTGGACCTAAAATCTTCTTTTTGGCACACAATAAAAGAGCCCCATAACTCTTGTCACTCTACACCAAGATGTTCTACAGTTTACAAAGTGCATGTGAAAATTGTCCTGAGACTGTTGGGTAGCCTCCCAAAGGGTGTGCAGCTAGGGTAATGATACGGGTAATAGAAACCATGATTCTATACCATGCTTACTGCTCCCAGCACACTGACAGATCTCATTGGCAGTGAATGCCCATGTTTAGGTTATAGGCTTTAAAGACTCACACCTTTGTTAACACTGCAGCTCCATAGCTCCAGAACTACTTCTTATTGAAATCTTCTTATGAATAACATTGAACCATGTGCTCCATCCAGTCCCCAAGTGCCCAAAACCTTCCTGAATTCCACATACCTTGTTGTGAACTGGAAAACTAATCTGTACTCCCTCAGCCATGAAATTTGCCACTCAGAAAACTACATATTTGTAATTTGAAAACCTGCAATGATACATTGTAACTGAAAGATGATCTAATCTCTAGGCACATATTGCTTTTGGTTTTCGTTATTGAAGATGGAAGAGATTTCTCTCATTTCAATGATGGATCTCTATGTACTTCTTATGAATCATGGTGGCAGTGTGATAAAATTAAGACATTTCATTGATTCAGTTATGAAGGACTTCATTGCTCACCATGGGTGATAAAAACTGCATCATTGTTTACACATAATATACATATTTAAGAACATAATTCATTTCAGAGTGCACAGCACATTATGTGATCATAGAGAAAAGCTTTTTAAAAAATTTTCCTTAAACTCTTTTGGGGCAAAAACAATAGAACAGCTTTGGAAAATAATAGAAAGCCATACAACATCAGGAATTAATTAACTAAAGTTTATTGCTTCATACACTTTAATTTCAATCACAGTACTAATGAGTAAAGTGATTATGTAATTTGTCAATTGTCATAATCTTTTCAAGGGACAGAATACTGCAGTCTCCTCCTTGTTAACTTGGACACCTGTCCAGAAACTACTGTCCTACCTCCTTGTAAAGAACCTCTCTCTATGAAATATAGATTAAATTAGCAGAATATTTTGACCAAGACATACATGTATTTCATTGTTTATTTTAGTAGGATATAAAAAATTATGATACAACCCTTTGCCACCAAGTGTTCTCCTTTCTCTGTTCTAACACAAGGACATGGTGGAAATTAATAAATAAAACTGGAACTCAAACAACTCAAGTGATTAAAGAGTTTGAAAATATTGAAAAAATATATTTACACTTAAAAGATTGTTAACTGTTAGACATAGAAAAGCAACAGTACATTTTTTGAAGATGATGAAAGTCAAATGCACCTAATACTATGCAATGTAGGCCTGAGAACACTATGTCTACTGTGAGAAAACAATAACATGGCTGATAAATTGCACTATTCTTTCTGTGTTGATGAGAGATTTGATTTCCTGAAGGATTGAAAGTTAAAGGAATGAAAAAATACAGCAAAGGATATCTCTGCTCTTAACCTGTTCTGTTTAATGTGGAGCTTGGTCCATCTGCTGTTTCTACAATTTGACCCTCTCCCTTCCACATATGTCTGCATAGGTACACTATTCTCCGTCTTCCCTTCATGCTTCAACAGGCATCATCTTCAGTTCTCTTGTGAAAAGTTGACAAGCGGACTTTAAGGAAAATCAAGGTGGTTTTTTGAATGCCAGAAAATGGTCTAAAAAAATGAACATAGACTACAGTATTATTAGGAATGAATATACGTTTCTTCTAGAGATGGTATGGTACTGGTATTCCAGGGTTATGCCAATCACACAGATTTTCAACCTGTATTGAGTGAATATTTACTATCTGCATATTGGTACTGTTCTGGGCATTAATACTGTTTCCCAAGTAGAGAGACATTCCATGATCTAGCTGTTCAGAGGAACATTGAACCCTGTTCTCAATGCCATGGTCTAAGTGTTAAGTTTTCCAAGGGAGGGTCTGGAAATTATCTTTGATGATTAAAGGGGATATTCAGCGTGGTCAAGATAAAACTCTTCATCATATGATTTGTCATTTTTGTTGTTGTTAGTTTTTTTTTAAAAAAAAACTGGAGTTTTTTATTTATTGGAGTATAATTACTCCAATGGAGTATAATTACTTTACAATGGTGTGTTACGTTCTGCTGTATAACAAAGTGAATCAGCTATACATAAACATATATCCCCATATATCCTCCCTCTTGTGTCTCCCTCCCACCCTCCCTACCCCAACCCTCTAGGTGGACACAAAGCACCGAGCTGATCTCCCTGTGCTATGTGGCTGCTTCCCACTAGCTATCTATTCTACATTTGGTAGTGTATTTATGTCCATGCCACTCTCTCACTTCATCCCAGCTTACCCTTCCCCCTCCCCGTGTCCTTAAGTCCATTCTCTACGTCTGCGTCTTTATTCCTGTCCTGCCCCTAGGTTCTTCAGAACCATTTTTTTTAAAGATTCCATATATATGTGTTAGCATAGAGTATTTGTTTTTCTCTTTCTGACTTACTTCCCTCTGTATGACAGACTCTAGGTCCATCCACCTCACTACAAATAACTCAGTTTCATTTCTTTTTATGGCTGAGTAATATTCCATTGTATATATGTGCCACATCTTCTTTATCCATTTATCTGTCGACGGACACTTAGGTTGCTTCCACGTCCTGGCTATTGTAAATAGAGCTGTAATGAACACTGTGGTACACACTCTTTTTGTACACACTCTTTTTGAATTCTGGTTTTCTCAGGGTATATGCCCAGTAGTGGGATTGCTGGGTCATATGGTAATTCTATTCTATTTGTAGTTTTTTAAGGAACCTCCATACTGTTCTCCATAGTGGCTGTATCAATTTACATTCCCACCAACAGTGCAAGAGGGTTCCATTTTCTCCACACCCTGTCCAGCATTTATTGTTTCTAGATTTTTTGATGATGGCCATTCTGACTGGTGTAAGGTGTTACCTCATTGTAGTTTTGATTTGCATTTCTCTAATGATTAGTGATATTGAGCATCCTTTCATGTGTTTGTTGACAATCTGTATATCTTCTTTGGAGAAATGTCTATTTAGGTCTTTTGCCCATTTTTGGATTGGGTTGTTTGTTTTTTTGATATTGAGCTGCATGAGCTGCTTGTATATTTTGGGCATTAATCCTTTGTCAGTTGCTTCATTTGCAAATATTTTCTCCCATTTTGAAGGTTGTCTTTTCGTCTTGTTTACGGTTTCCTTTGCTGTGCAAAAGCTTTTAAGTTTCATTAGGTCCCATTTGTTTATTTTTGGTTTTATTTCCATTTCTCTAGGAGGTGGGTCAAAAAGGATCTTGCTGTGATGTATGTCATAGTGTGTTCTACCTCTATTTTCCTCTAAGAGTTTTATATTGTCTGGCCCTACATTTAGGTGTTTAATCCATTTTGAGTTTATTTTTGTGTATGGTGTTAGGGAGTGTTCTAATTTCATGCTTTTACATGTAGCTGTCCAGTTCATATGATCTGTATTAAAGCATGTCTTCTATATGTATAGAAGCAGGCAGAACCCTAGAGTAATTATTATGAGTTAAAATGACAGAGAGCCACATTTGAACTAAGTATGAGGAAGAACTAGTTCAACGTTAGAGCAGTTCAACTTTAATATAAAGTATTTTTATTCATTCAACAGGTATTTACTGGCGCTACTGTGCACCTCTTCTGTATACGTATATTTAATAAAGAAAGTGTGCACTTCCCATTCTTGGAAGCAGAAGGAGGTTGACAAGCCAAGCAAAGCAAGATAAGCATTTGCTGGAGGTGTGGAGAATGGCTTACTGCACTGTTTAGGCAATTGGATCAGATATCCCCTGTATTCCCTCATAGGGCTGAGTTTCAGTGACACCATATTATATGGGCAGTAGTTAGAAAGACAGTATATGGTAAGTGCTGTAAGAGAGGTATAAAAATAAGTTCTAGGGGCTTCCCTGGTGGCGCAGTGGTTGGGAGTCCTGCCAATGCAGGGGACGCGGGTTCGTGGCCCAGTCCGGGAGGATCCCACATGCTGCGGAGCAGCTGGGCCCGTGAGCCATGGCCGCTGAGCCTGCACGTCAGGAGCCTGTGCTCCACAGCGGGAGAAGCCACAGCAGTGAGAGGCCCGCGTACCGCAAAAAAAAAAAAAAAAAAAAAAAAAAAAAAGTAAAAAAAGTTCTATAGGATTTAGTGGAGAAAAAATAATATTAGAAGTAATATAAAAATAATATTAGAAGGCTGTATAGTGATAAAAAAGGAGATTTGAAGGGAACCTTTAAGGATTGATAAGACTTAGTGTAAGAGGAAATATAGGGTCTAGGAAGGGGGAACAAAATGGGTGAAGAGTTGAAGAGACAAGTGCTTGATGTGCTCAGGAGGGATAGTGTTAAGCATCTTGGCCATAATCATGATTTTTATGGAGGAATAACAGGGACTTAGGCTAGAGAAATAGGCAGAGAGGGAATGCTTCTCCTCTCCTTTATGGACAGAAGGGCAAAATACCCCATGTGTACATTGGTTACTTAATACAAAACTTTTGTGCCCCGGGAGACAGGTCAGGGTCACTATTTCCTTTTACTAAAGGAAATTAAGACTTTATTAAGACTTTAGATATACTTGAGCCTTTTCTCCTTGTAGGGAAGTGTGAGAATAGATATCTATTGCTTTTGACTGTCAGCTGCTGCTGTTGGTTCACTACTGAGATAACAGTTTACTCTTATTCAAGCTGTTAAAGTACTAGATCACAGAGTTTAAGTAATAAATAGATGATCCAGAGAATGACATTGCTTCTCACTGACTACAGGGTTACACTTCAGTCAAGGGTCTTCTCCAAGTGAGAAACAGTTCAAATATTTGGAGGATAGAGAAGGAACGAATGCAAAAGTAGTGTGTGTATGTGGGTTTAATAGACTAGTTCTCTTACTTTTCAGTGGAACTTTTACTATTACACTGGCTTTTACACAGTTGCCTAATGTGCAAAAATAATTCCAATATTTGCATTGACACAAATGACACAAGAGGATGAAACATTTTACAGAAATCTCTGTGCTTACATATATTTATATATGTGTTAAATGCATGTGTTGTAATTTGTGTGAACTACTCACCCAGTTGAGCAATAATGACTAAATTAGGCAATGAAATGAATGCATTCTATCATATTTAACGTGAAGGTGCTTGATGTCTCTTGGCTGGTTTTCCTCTATTTCTTAATTACGTCCATGTGTTTTCATGTAAAGATGAGCTGAACATACAGATGTCCAAAAACTTCTGTAATGCCATCTAATGGAGTCAACATTGTTTTCCATACATTTTAAAAAATAACTTGCATCAATTTAAACATTTATGCCTTTTGAAACTGCCATGTTTAACTGTAGAATGGAAAATATAGTTTTTGTGACTTCTCGCTTGAGGATCTCAGCTGGGTGGAATTATTTACTAGAGCTTATCGAATGACTATAGCCTTTGTTTCCTTTCTTGGCTTGTCCCCTTCAGTCTTCTCTGAATTTCTGTTACAAGTGTTTACCTGATGACAGTGAGAATTACATGTTGGCATGAAGAGCCCAATGGATGCTGTCCCAGAGTTGAGGGGTATTGCACTCTGTAACTGCAGAATTATGGCTAAATCCTAGCCAATCCTGACCCTTTGCAGAACTTCATCACTGGGATCAGAGTTCTTTATATTTTGTGCAGTCAGATAGTGTGCATTTTGTAGCCCTGGCAAACTGCCAATCTCTAAGCCAAATTCAGCCCACAGAGTTTTCATATATTTTTTTAATACCTCAGTGGGTGCTGAGTGCTACAATTCTCATGTTTGTTTCTTAAGCTGCCCTATCTGGGTACATCAACATTATCTGTCTGGCCCTGAAATCCTGAGTGCTTGTGTCTCCTGCAGTGCTAGAGGGTGTGTTGGAGAAGGCTGCGGCAACAACAGGTTATCAATCCTACCTGCAAAATTCTTATATCAGAAATTTCAGAGGGCTTTCAGGGTATCCATCGTTTAAAAAGTACTCCCTGGCTATGCTATAGTTCAGGCAGGGTTGAGAACCATTGTGATAAGAGGAACCATTTGCCTCATTAGATTCACTAACTAGAAGATATACACTAACTCAAAGCTTAGACTGTTGCTCTAGTTCTCAAAGGAAAAAAAACCCCAAACTCTCAATAAATAAACAAAACCACAAAACCTGTATTGAGTGATTACTACGTGCTAAGCATGTCATGTATGTTATGCTATCCAGTCTCCACACTAATGGAACATTTTCTGTTCTCATCTTCTCAGTTTCCTGACCTTGATCTCTATGTCATGTCCCTCTCTTACTCTTTGCATATACTAAGGCCCTCACTCTGCCTCTTTACCCTGGTGTATTTGCTTCATAAGAATTTATTTTTCAACTGAAATTATTTTATTTGTTCATTTTTTTGTTGTCTTGCTCCTGTTTTGGAATGTAAGCTCCATGACGACAGGTCTTTGTTTTGTTCATTTCGATATTCCATGGACCTAGAATCATGGCTGCTCCATTATCAGAACTGAGTAGATATTTGTTAAATTAATAAATGTCTGCTCATTTATCATTCTTCTTGACTTCCTATTGCATCTTCTCTGTTTCCTTTCCTTTTGATTAGAAAATTCTAAGACTTATTTGAGGTCAATTTTTTTAGTATCTTTGAAGAAAAAACACTGTACAACATTTTTATATTTCCAAAATAGTATCTCAGTATTGCTGTAGTTACAATCACCCAACCAGGATCATCTTGTTATATAGGGGTGATTTTAAGAAGGAACAAATGCAGGATAAAATTTATTCTTTATTTTTAATCTTTCAATCATACTCATTTAATTGTAGTTTTATATACCTCACAAAGGTATCGTGATAATTAATGTCTGTTTAGTCATTTCAAAATAATAAGGCACCCTGAACCCCTAAGGCAAAAAGAGTTCTATGAATGTACATAATTAGTATTATAGTTTTCTCATTTGTAGAACACAGAGAGAAAATACCTATTCACAGTCACAAGGGTATTATTGAGATTAATTAATTAATGTTTATAAAGCAGCCAGAATGTGGAGAAAATACATTTTCTTTGCTATTTAAAGTGCATTTCAAAGGTAAAGAGGCAAATTATGTTTGCAGTTTAGAGTTGTTTACTTATTTATCTTGAATGTTCAGATAAATTGCAGTTTTTACACTTGTTCTCCTGAATCACGTACCAGGTCCTAATACCCTTTCACTTCTTCTGTACTTGAGCAGACCCTATAGCCCTTTGTTTTTTCAAAGTGGAAGTAACTGCTCCATGCATAACATATTATTTCTTCTTTTCAAACGTAGCTTATTCTGAAAAACATACAGGTTATCTTAGTCCTGTTTTATTTTTTCTTTGTCAACATGGTATGCTTTATTTTGTCCTTTGAATATGATTTTATGTAAAGCTATTGAATTTGACATTTCTTTATCTAGGCAGATGTGGGTGTGATGCTACAGTTTTGGTTCTTTACCATGAGTATGACACTTGACTTCAGATTGCTGCCTTTCGATTGAGTGGTTATTAAGATGTAGGCTCTGAGAGAATGAGACACAGACTATAGTTATGTTGCTTTCCTGCCATATTTATTTATTTTGTTTTATGCTCTTTGAAGTCTTTGAAATTGAAACTAAACGTTCATGATTTTTTTAATGGGTTCCAAATGTGGATTTTGGCTCTAAACTTTGTCAATGTACTCTACTTCCCTATTCAAATTTGCCTCTTCATTACCTCCCTATCGCTGTGTTTTCAGTAGATTACAGCAGGCTCTTCTCAGTTGATATTGATCCTTTTGTCCTAATTTAGTGCATCTTCCACAGCCAGTGACTGTGTAAAGGCACAGGGATTACATGATTATCTGTGGTATCTTTATACCAATATCTAGTTAGTTAACTGGTACCAAAAGGCCAGGGCACAGCCAGGAGCTCTAGTTAAATAAGCATCAAGCTGCCATCTGATTATTTTTGCATGACCCCTTGCTTGGCAAAAAGCTTTACAGAAAAAAGTAAAATTATGCTTGTTATTCTTGTGCAGAGAGGATGATTAGTCTGTTTTGTATTTCCCTCCCAGACCCCCAGTTGTCCCTTCCTCTATGACAAGGAGCCCTGAGATTTTTTGGGTTTTCCGTTTAGGTTCCATTTGGGTTTTCCTATTAACAAATAGGAAACCATTTGCTAATAATGGAGAAGAAATTTAGGGAAAGATAATACATCTTGATGTGGAAAGATCAGGTATAAAACTGAATTGTAAAGTTATATAAAAGGCGTAGGTTCATGGTGTATCGAAGAAACACAAGGTTTGTCTGAAAGTTTAATTAAGGTTATGCCCTTCTATAGTAATAAAGATTAAGGGAACATCACTCAGCTTCCCTCCTTCTACCCTCAATATACAAAAATTAAATTTGCTTCTTCTCTAGTGCCTTATCAAATAAATATAGATATTCTGATACAAAGTTAGAACATCTGGCTAATCTCATCATTGTGATTATTACATGATGTATAAAACATAGTTCTGTAAATCAGCAGAAAATAAAGTTCACTAACTGGTTAACTAATGGGTTAATATAATATATTTGGTTTATATTCTTGTAAGGACCCATGAAGAGATGAGATGACATCTTTGGGGGTTAGAGTTGGATTTGAATTCTTAGAGATGATGAAATTTTTAGGTTTTCTTTTCCTCCCTCCAAACTGACAAAATATTTCACAAGTTAAGGAAAACATTGAAAGTGTAATGAAAACACAATGCGCAAAACTGCCTAAATGCATCTCGTTTATTTACATTTCTAGATTTTGCAAAGCTAAATTATTGGATTTCTTCATTGTTTTGACAGAGCCATGCTGAAAAGTAACTTAATACTTCTTGTAAGGTGCTTTTAGCTAGAGCCGGAACTACAAAGACTACTGGGTTAGAAATAGGCTTCATTCAACACAGGGTTTGCCAGGAATGTGCTTTGCTCTCTTGACCTCAAGACTGATTAAAGATTAATTTGTTATCTTTAACTTTTAAAATAGTTTAACAGAAGATGGAAATGTATCACTATATACCCTTAGATAAATCTTTACATTTTTACAAATAGATAAATTGTTGTATAACTATTGTCTTGTTCTGTGGCATGTACAGTTGTTTGCTTGGCTAGTTGGGGTGTTATGAACTTATTTATATTCAGTAAAATAATATCACCCTCTTCCATAATGAAAGGTACTCTGCCTTGACTTTTTTAAAAATGTAAGATAGAAAATATGTGTACATAACAATATACAACTTTGATGATGCTGTCAGAGATGTATGTGCCTAAAAAACTCCAATCACACTATGTGAAGATGAGTATTTGAAGTATAACCCAGCTTTTGGTTGAAGACCCTATGTCTGCTTTTACTCTTTTTTTTTTTTTTTTTTTTTTCACAGTTTCAGTCCCTTTAATTAGGTGCTCTGAAGAGAGGGCAGAATGGCAGACAAGGGGTGGAGAAGGTGGTGCTTCTTAAGCCCCTTTCAGTAACCGGTCAGTCCTCATCCTCTGGCAGCTGGATCTTGCTGGGGTCGAAGCAGTTGGAGTCCATGATGGGGAGGCCATTGGCCTCTCGGTATTTTACAAGCCTCTCAGCTTCCCGGCGGGCCCACTCCTGCATCCTGTAGTCAGGCAGATAAGCCACAAAGGTGCTGCCAAGGACCAAGATGATGGAGAAGCCAAAGAAGAAGACGACCCGCATGTTCCAGAGGTCCACAGCAGGGTCCCTGTCATAACCGTGGGAGTCTGGGTTCTTCTCGTAGAGGTTTTCGTCCTCGGGATCTGGGTCCTCCTGCCAGCGTAAAGTCGGTTCCGGCGGCCGCTTTCCCGCCACAGCGGACGGGGCGATCAAAGCCCTGGAGGAGCTGGATTCCCAGCGAACACGGGCAGCCGGGAGCCCTCGCCTCGCCGCCACCGCCAAAAGGCGGCGGCCGCACAAACCTAACATCCCGGCCACCATGACAGATCGTTCTGCAGTTTATCGGGGGCGGGGACGGAAATGTGACTGCGCAGCTGCAGCTGGTCCGAGCGCGAGAATTGTCGCTCCGCCCCTACCGCAATAGGTCCCGAGTCGAGATTTTGTTTTCAAAAGGGCGAGGCGTCCTCTTTCCCTCCCTCTGTCACGGCCTCACGGAAGCAACCATCTTCTTATCCTCTCGATCAGGCTATGGAATTTCTGACCGAAAGGCTGTGGAATTTCCTTGAAAATAAAGCGGTAGCACTCGTGTGAATTCCGTTCCCAACCAATCGCACGGAGAGCTCCCTTGCCCTCTGGCGGGAAGGGCGGAGCTTCCGTTGCTCTTTCATCTTAGAAGGAAGCCAACCTTTTTTTTTTTTTTTTTTTTGCGGTACGCGGGCCTCTCACTGTTGTGGCCTCTCCCGTTGCGGAGCACAGGCTCGGGACGCGCAGGCTCAGCGGCCATGGCTCACGGGCCCAGCCGCTCCGCAGCATGTGGCATCTTCCCGGACTGGGGCACGAACCCCCGTCCCCTGCATCGGCAGGCGGACTCCCAACCACTGCACCACCAGGGAAGCTGCTTTTACTTTTTGTGTCGCAAACCATATTTACTGAAATAGAGTTGCCCCATGATTTGATTAACATAGATCATGTACTACAATAGCTAGCACAGTGCTGGATGGAATGAAATCTTTTGTTGAATAAATGGGTTAAAGACATAATAGTCAATTTAGAAGGCATATTGAAAGTTTGTCATGAGGGGAAGAAAGCATCAAAATTGAAGTCACTGAGCAATTTTAGCAAATGTTGAAGGGTTCAGGGTACTGAAGTTCTCATCGCAGGTTTCACTGAGTTCTCTTTATTAACTGGATCAGATGTGGTACATTTTTTATGCCCAGGCAGAAGTTTCTGTATTTAGCTGGGGGAATAATCCTTTAACTCTGAATTGCAAAATGATTAGTCTCTTGTTTGCCATGAACCTTATGGTCTATACCCCTTGTTCAAGCAATTAATCATGCCTTGCAGTGTTTCATGGGTGTTCCCTTGTATAGTTATTTAGCTCTTCCATTGTTTATGGCCCCATGTAGAACATATCCACAAGTAAATTGTTGAGGCAGGGAACAAGTTGTGTGTGTGTGTGTGTGTGTGTGTGTGTGTGTGCGTGGTGTGGTGTGGCTATCTGTCCATGATTGTATGTTCTGAATTCATTAAATGTCAAAAATATTGCAGGTTTGATAGTATTTTGATGAATTCCAGAAGAATCAGTACTATAAAATAGGTTAGGACTGTATAATATTCATTAAAAGAGTTACTGTTGTATAATTATGAGAAAGGACATAGCATGTAAGAGTTGACCCCTAAAAAAAAATAAACAGTTGGAAGCATGAAGGGAACCTGTGGAAGGAACTGTGAGTTGGTGGATATTGATGGGAGAGGGGAGGGGCTAGCTCAGTACTCGGCAGGACCTTATCAAAGCACATTGTATTTTAAGTACCTAAAGTTTTCAAAGCCTTGGAATATATTAGTATATTAAGGAACTCAGCTTATCTAGGTTTATCTGTGATCAACCTGATTTCCTTCATCTGTTAAGTTGATTAAGAGAAATGTGTATTATTTGGTGATAAATGAAGAACACAGCACAGCAGAGGCATATTGCATTTGTAGATTTAAAACTCATTAAATATTTGCTTTAGACAACACCATGAAGAAAAATGACTTTTCATAGATTTCCATGAGCAAAAGTGTCTGGAAAGGTAGCCTAAAAAACAGAAAGGAAGTCAATGTACACATGAATGGAAGAAAATTATTGCTATGGCAACTGGTGTGTGGCATTAGAAGCAAACTTATACTGTGCTTAAAAAGATGATCCTATAAATGAATGGATAAACTGTATTAGAAAATCAGCACAGACTAAATAATTTAAAATGTTTGCCCTTTCTTAACTCAAATAATTCAGAAGTAGCTCCCTGAACAAAATTGCAATCTGAGAATTGTTGGAAAACCATAGTTGTTAATATCCATTTTATCTCTGGAATAGGGCTTAAATGTATTTTTTAAACCTAGCTAGGACAGAGATATGTCCTAGGGACATATCAAGAAGGGAATACATCTTCTGGGTTTTTATAAATCGGTGATCAACTTGTATGTCAATTTCTTATACTTAAGCTGAAACTTCATGTGCTTTCTGATAACTTTTATACCTTGTACTTAAGTATTTGTCCCTACCTATACTGGAAAAGAAAAGACAGATTAACTTGATTAATAACCAAATCAGTAGTTCACAATCACTTTTAGAGTGTTTGTGATATGAAGGTTAGATAATAGATAAATAGAGGGTAGATGATATGTATATATGAATAAATACCCTTGTTGCTCTCTAAAGTAGACTAAAAAAGAAATGTTAGAGCCTTTTGCTAAGTTCTTTGAATATGAGTTCAGGTTCTCTTTTGAAAGGCTGACAAGTTCTTCCTTTAACTTCCTGAGGGGGAATAAACAATGAGAGATCCTGGGAGTTTGATTTTAACCAGGGGAGTCTCAACAGAACTTGGCATCTTAGGCGCAGCAAAATATAGCAACGAAGCACCATGGATTATGACATTATTGGGAGGTATTTTTCACCCAAATCTATTTTATTAATGAAAGGACAAAGAGATGAGAGTAAGAAAAATGCTGTTATAAAGTGCATACATTCTCAATATTACCTCAAATTGAGGTGAGCCAAATACAGAGATCTGTCTTGGGAACCAAGTGGAACAGAGGGTCCAACCCAGACCAACTTGCACAGGCAGCACTACTGATTACCTAGATTACAGGGCTCCCTTCTCATGCTCAGGATATTGTAATACAAATGTTTGAGAGGTTTGTGTTGTAGAAAACAAATGATCACAAAAGGATGAACTAGGTCTTAAGTAGAGAGATCGTAATGAACCTGTGAGATTGGAATCTTCTTGAGTAATGGAGACTTATAGTATCTTCTGCTGCTGAGATTATTGTCATTGTAAGAAAACTGTTTTCATTAACCCATATGACCTCATTTGTTCTGTCTGGTGGCCAATAATACATGGACAGAACACCAGGACTAGAATAGAAAACAGCTTACAATATTGGTGTGGTGGCTTCTAGGACTGGCTGGAGTTGCTATCTATTGTGGCAGTTTGTCGTGTTTCATTTACTTTCTTTGCACTTTGCTGCCACCAAAGAAAGTTAAGTCAGCAGCTGGGGTTGGGATTGGGTAGGGAGGAAAGGGAGAGTCAACAGACCCTACAAAATATTACTGAATCTTGTTGCCCAATTGTGACTTAAGAAAGATTTTAAGTAAATTCTTTTAAAATGCAATTATTTGAGAAAACTAAAGTGTCCTAACTATGTCTATAGGTCTCACCAGGAACCCTGGTGTGAAATGCCTTCTAGAGATGGTGCTGGGGGTTAACAGGGAACTCATTAATTGATTTAAAGAAACAAAACCTAGAAGATGTTTTTAGACCAGTATTTAAGGAGGTGAGAAGGGTCTGAAATGCAAAAGGTAGATGAAAAGCCACAGAGATGGCTTCAGGACACTGCTTTCTACCAGCAGCCAGTGTTAGAACAGCAACCACATGGAATAGCTGACTTAGCAACAGCTGCTGAGAGAAGTCAACCATGGACGCCGTTGCTGAAAGCTGCCACTTAGAGACCATGTGGAAGCCGAGCAAAGTTAGAGGTACAAACTTTGAGATCAGCCGTCACAAAGGCCCTGCTGGAAAATGCTGGCCACCAGGTCTGATTCCAGAAGCATTAGATGGAGTGTACCTGCCAATGGGACCTTGTCATGCTAAGTGAAACCTCTGACATATTTCCTTCACAACTGGAGTGGCCCTTGAGGAAAAACGGGATCTTTGACATCCCTAAAAACTAGGGACTGCTCTCTTTTACTCTATTCAAGGGAGGAGGCTGTATGACAATTTTACACATTCCTACAGGAGCCAAGTGGAATTTCCTGACAATTGTGGACACTTGGGCCCCAGTTTCCTGGTAGAGCGTTGTAGCCTTGTAAAGGGTCAAGATCCTAGAAATCTCCCCATTTGTTCGGTTCCTAATATTGATACTCTAGCTTATTATAAAATTGATCAATATGGCATGCTTCATCTGACCTGATTTCTTTTCCTCTTCTCCATTATGTGGTTCATTAAAAACAATAATCTGTCAAAAATGTGCATAAGTAAAGAATAGTTGTTTTGTATCTTGTTGAAATATTTCTCTATAAAATGTAACAACATGCAGAAAAATAATAATTTGTAAATCATTAATATCCCCATGCAACAATGTGTACCCAGTGGGTACTCTAAAGAATGCTGATAATTTATTTAGAATCAAGGACATGTTGTCAGTTTTATTATTATTTACTTCAGTTTTATATCCACTTAACATGTGTCCTGGTAGACATCGGTGAGATATAGTGTACATAGAAACAAAAAATATAATATAGGAAAATATAAAGTATACTTTAGTTCATGTTTTGAGTTTTAGAGTTTGCTTTAGGGTTTATTAGCTTTGGAGTACTTACTGTAGGAAAGTGCAGTTGCAAAAGAACATTGTGTTGAAATAAGAGTTGTGAACATCTACTACATCTCAGAAAATTTCCTATATAGGGTAAAAAATTTCACAAGTTTTCTGAGTGTTTTTAGTTTTTGTAATGTTTTGGACCCTTTCCATAAAAAATTCTCATGAAATGCAGTTGGTACTCTTCTGCCCTTCACTTAGACCTGGACAACCAGGACCCTGCCTTGGGCTGCATTCTTTCCAGATCCTTGGCTGACCCTCCTCCCACCACATCTCTCTCAAAGGGACATGCCCAACTGGAGCCCATGTCCCTCCCTGTATCCCCCACATCCCAATCCCATAATGTTGGTACCAGAGAGCCAGAAATTCTCTGCCCCAGATATACCCCTAACCTGCTTCCTGGCCTTGCACAGGTCTCTTTCTGAATCTGTCTTGGCGGATGGAGCCAGGGGCAGGGAGGAGCCAGTAGGGCTCAGATGCAGCTGGTGGTCTCCACACACGCACCAGGCTTCTGATTTTCCTGATGGAGCCTGGTTTAGGAAGAGAATGGGGTGAGGCTGAGGGTTGGGTCCTCTGTTTGTACTCTTGCTCCGGACTTGCAAATGTTAGAACTGGGTCGAAATACTTACACTTCAACAACGACAGAAGAAACTGTCAGTTATTTTTGGATATAAGTAACATTAACATGTTTATAATTTAATGAAAGTGACTTAAGATTGCATGAGCTAATTCTTTAAAGTAAATGAGTTTATTTTTCAAATGGCATCTTTATTAGAATACTTATGTTCCATATGAGTATGATATTTACTTGTCAGTTGTCAATAACTTCATCCATTGAAGAATTAGGACATTGTATAAACTCATTATTAATCAATTCTAGGAAGAAAACTAAAGCAAACGAACAAACCAAAACAAGCAAACAAACAAAAACCTCCTGTCAAACCATAAGTAATGCCGTTCTATTGTTTTCATGTAGCCTCTCTCTAATTTATTAGGCTTTGTAAAAATAAAAATAAGGTTTATATTCTTTTCATTTGTTTTTATTTACTCTTAAAAATATTCTGTTTACCCAGGACTAATCTAATCAGCATGTTCATGTGTTTAGTGTGGTATATCTTTATAAGTGGCTACTCAAATACTTTGTAGGTAATACTTAGGAATTTATGATGATGTAAGTTATTGCAACACAGAATCAAAATGAAGGAAATGTAAAATAATTTTGAAAGTTATAAAAAGTAATTTAGGGATGGATTAGAAACTGAGTATCAACATAAAGATAGTTTCCATTGTCTAAAAAGCAATTAACTGAGGCTGGTGATAAAGACTTCTTTGGGGTTGGGGGAAGATGAGAAGAACACATAAGAATCATGTTATAGAATAGGAAATGATGATTCACCAATACATTGTATGTAGGAGATAAAATAAACATGGGTAGAGAATTCTTTCGTTTTAAATTGGGGTTGAAATTAGACAGAGAATGACCATGAGAAACCTGGGTAGTAGACAGCAAACTGTGAAGCCTTATCTGGCTTGAAAGCAGCATCTGAAGTAAAAAGAAAATAACAGAAGTATTATGGGCTACCACAAAAATATAGACAGCAAAATAATCATCATTTATATTTCATTCAACAAGTATTTACTGAGTACCTCATACATGTCAGCTACTGAACTAGACACAAGATATTTCAATGAGCAGTACAAAGATTGTTGCCCTCCATAGAGCATGCATAAGTGGCTTTAAAACTAAGCTTACTCTTCAATTGTTTCCTAAAAGATCCATATTTAATGTTATATTTTCCAAAATCCCATGAAGAATATGTATTATACACAGGAGGATATCAATATGTCCATACTTTTTAAAAAAGTCATGCAATAATACAAACTTTTGATACACATACAAATGAAACACTGATGGAACTAGGGAAAGATTTTTCTGCAAGTAAGCAAACATCTGAAGAAATTGTTATTGACCATACTGACACATCAAATAAACAGTTTGACAAATCGAGGATTGATTTAAAAGATATTTTTCCTATTCCTACAATTCCTATTGTAATTATTGCTTCTCTTTCACTTTTATAAACCTGATTGATCTAGGAAGTCTCTATTTTTACCCCTCAGTTCACTACATAGTCTTTCTACTTATACTGCTCAGGTTCTAGTTCTCACTGAAATCTAATAATGTTGCTTGATCTTCTTGTCCTATTAGACTTAGGGGTGGTAACAGCTTCCTACTGTTGCTAGGTCCTGGATGCTTCACCATCCCCTGTTGGTTCCCATAGCCCTGTCCATACTTCTGTAGATTATCTGTTAATTACATTGTCAATTGACTCCTTCGTGTGTGCTATCTGCCAGAACTCTGCATGACACAAAGATAAATAGCAGTGTTGAAGAGAAGCTCAGGGCTCAGATTGTCCTCTCAGCTCTTGCTCCATTTGGAAAATGAGAGAATGGGCCCTTTCACAAGATTTCGACATTGAGAAGTCTTGGACAGAAACCATTAAGAGAGCATCTTCAGAGACCACATAACTTTCCTGCATGCATTTAAAAACACTTAAGCCCATAGGCAGTGTTAGAGCCACTTCTTCCAAAAGCTGCTCTTCTGTAACATTTAAAAATATTCTCCCCAGATGAGGAGAATGTTGTATCACATAACACTATGTTAATGTTGTATTAACATAGTGTTCCAAGACCAAATCAAAGCTTAGGGCTAAGAATTCTGTTTTTCCCATTTTTTCTGTTGCTTAGATGGGTGGTGACTGACCCATCTTGTGTGCCAATTCTCTTGACATTTGTTCGATCCCTTTTTATCCATACGGGTGTGGTGGAGACAGTATAGCCCCAATCAACACTGTCTTCTGGCCCCATTTTGAAACATCTACCCAAAGGTAAGCTATCTAACATAGCAAATGACCTATATTTGGTTTGACTATCACCACTCTCCCATAATGTTTTTTGTGCCTTCTTATCATTCTTAAAAAAGAAAGCTAGCTCCATCCCTTGTACAATTTTAAGTTTCCCCCCAATTTTAGAATCTTTCATAATGTTGGCATTGTATTATATTATAGCCTTATTTGATGCCTCAAATCAGTTATCTTTATGTGTGATTAACTCTTCTTGAAAAAAAAACAGTTAAAATTTCAAAGTTAAAAACAAAACCTGACAGTTAAGAGTAAAGATATTATCTGCTCTAAGGGAGTAAGGGATAATAGCAAGCATAGCTAGAATATTCATTTTGAGTTGGCCTTGCTAAAATAAGCCCTCTCTGTCTACAGTATAAATATCTTTCAGTTTAAATTGCCAGTTTAAAGCGTTTGCCAATGCATTTTTTTGAACTTAGCAGAGATTTGGATTGATTTATGTAAGATAAAAATAGTCACTTTATCTTTATATGATAAAATGTGTCATAAGCATTGAAATATGAAGGTTCATTTTGAGTCATTGGAACCACTGCACTTATAAGGTGTTTACAAGGATAACAATGTCCTTAAGTGCATAAGTACTTAGTGTCTCGTGATGGATACAGGTTTTTAGAGAAATAAACAGTATCCTAATTTACTTTGTCTTGCCATATTCTTTTCTCTTATGAGACAGAATAATTTATCTGTATTGATAGAAGATGATTTATCATAGTATTCATATGAATTATCTGGTAATTTGTGTTTCATTAAATTCTCTCTATTGGTTTTCAGATATAAAAACTGTGTTGAAATGGTTTTATTTTTTAACAGCACAAGCCCATTAGAGGCTAGTCATGGTAAATAACCTCTAGCCAGAATTGGGTTAATTCAGGTTATTTAACAATAGGTTTTTTAGAGTATATTCTATTGATTATTTTATTCATTTTGATTCAGAAAACACTTACTGGCTAATAATGTAGGGTGGTCATCATGATAGGTTCTTGGTAAACTGTAATTAAGGCACAAGTCACCACCAAAGTTATGGTCAAATCATTTGTTTATTGGTAGTTCTGAGTGGTAGTAAGTTATATGGTGCTTCTGAAAATCATCCAGAAGCATTGGCTTTTTTGTAGAACATTCTACCAATAAGTGTGGATAGTCCTTTCTTCCAGTTATAAAATAAAACAATAAAAAATAAATCCAATCTTAAGTATTTTTGAAAATTTGTTGATTTATAATGAATTTATTTCTATGGTCAGCTTTTTCAAAAGAGAGCATAATTTAAATAATTATATCAACTAAGACTCTTTTTTGAAAAAGGATTTATATTAGTCCTGAGTTTTTTCAGGTCTTATCACACAAGACACAAAAGTACATAATCCAACTGGATGTTTTATATCTGCATAGGAGTGATTTGAATTGTGCAGGTTGAAAGATACACTTGAGCCCATTCAGATTCAAAATGCTGCTACCTTTATCCTCAAATAAATTATTTGGTTTAACAATAGCTCTCCTTTTGTAAGAAAGAAAAATAAAGCTTGGTAGTATCTAATGTTAATATAATGATTCTAATACAATTACAGTTGCTGAGCAACTGGAGAGAATGTGAGAAGTCCAAGGTCCAGAGTAGCAAGAAGCCCAGTTTTTAGTAGTTGTGGATTCATTTTCTTCCTTTTCAGAGTAAAGTATATGGAAAAACTTGATTTTATGAAACTTTACAATATATTTAATGTTTAATGACAAGTAGGTTATATTCAGAGAGTGACAACCTTCTACCCAATGTAATTGCTCTAGTATTTGCTCAATAAATCATGTCAAATGACATTAACAACTTTACTTTTTCTTTAGTTTTAGAGGTACTAGACAAAACTTATGGTTTTATAAATTAGAATTATTGATTATATAAGGCCAAGCCAATATATTATTATAATCCTTTGTCATATTTATTCTTTATATTCTAGCCCTATTAATATAGGAAGAGGAATGGGAGAGAATAGAGAAAATATAAGAATGAAATTTCTAAAGATGAGTAGTTTTCTACAGTTATGGATATTCAGTTGCTCGTGCCTGGTAGTAGTTCTTTTTCAGTCATTGGTTGTTTGCCAACTGAGGGTATCTTTTTCTGTACTTAAGTTTTACTATCACAGAAAAATATGCTCTGCAGAGAGGCTATCAAATGATAGATATTATAGCTCTTCCCATGTGGCATTTACTATCAAATTTAGATTTTTAAAAGGTTTTCGTTTTTCGTTATTTTTATTAACACAACAATTTAATGATATTTGAGTTGTGGAGAAATAAGGTACTGTGAATATCTGATAGCCTTAATATTATTAAGATATTGCTGATTCTTTAATATTTTTTCTCTCTTGATTTGTGTTTTTATTACTTACTAGAAAATCAAAATTATGATCTATAGAAAATCACTGTTCTCATGAGAAAATTTGCCACTTGGAAAAGTTAAACAATGAATTTACCAAAAAATAAACAATAGATTTTTATAAAAATAGAGCTATCTCTTATTTAATTTAAAAGTTGAAATTACTAGCTCAGCATTTTTAATATGATTATTTAAATGTGCTGTAATAGTGTGCGCTAGTTGTTTGAGTATATGTGTATTATTTCCTGAAATATTTTTATATCCCTAGAATAGTCTAATGCCAAAAGATTGGCATTTCTCCATCTAATAGAGAAAAAGATCGCTATGCATGGAATATCCATGAGATGATTTCATTATTCTCTCTCTGTCATTTTCTCTTTTTTACATTTTTGGGGGGTTGTCTCACAATGGAAGTGGTAGGATGGTTTGAAATGTGGGATTAAGTGTATGTGTTGGACAGCTGTGTAGAAGTTGGCATTTCCAGATCTAGATTCTTGCCTAGACCCATTTCTTTAAACAATTATTCTATTAATTAAATCCTGTGTGCTCAATTGGGGAAGCAGGTAATGACTTGTAGAGATCCATCCAATTTTGAGACTTTGTGAAGTGTCTTTGAACTAAAGTCATTGGCAGAAAGAAGACCAAAGCTTACTGTATTTTTTTTTGCTATTGGTATCATATGTATTACTTAACAGAACCCAAGGGATAGAATTTGCTTAAGGAAACAGGAGGGTCTTTTAAGTTAAAATTTGAGAACAAAATAAGAACAAATAGCTCTGTAAATATTCTATAAAGTCAACATGACAGTGAACTGACAAACATGATAACTGAAAGAGATATTGAGTGATTAAGCCTTCAAACAAATTGTAAATAGCTTAGACATAGCATTAAGTAGGAGATATTCACTTAACATTTGAAAAGCAACTAGATATCCATAGCTGAAGAAATGTTATTTTTTTCTTCATTGCTTTTCCACATGTCTTTTAATAGGTGATACTTTCTTCATAAGTAGACTAGTAATTATTATTGAAAAGCCACCTAAATGATGTAGAAAATGATTTAATAGAAATGAAATTATATCTTCCATCTTTATTGAGATATAGTTCACATATCATACATTTCACCAGGTTAAGTGTACAATTTAAAATGGTTTTTAGGAAGTTCACAGGGTTGTGCAACCATCACCACAATCTAATTTAGAACATATTTATCCTCTCAAAAGGAAATCCCACAGCCATTAGCAATTGCTCCCACTCTTCCCCACCATTCATCTCCCCTACCTAGACCTAGCCCTAGGCAACCACTAATCTATTTTCTATCTCTATAGACATGCCAATTCTGGACATTTCGTATATATATAATTATACAATAAGTGATTTTTTTGTGACTGGTTTCTATAATTTAGTGTAATATTTTCAAAGTTTATTCATGTTGTAGCATATATCAGTACTTCATTATTTATTAATGAAAAATATTCCATTATATGGAATACCATATTTTATTTATCCATTTGCTAGTAAACAGATAATTGGAATATTTTCACTTTTTTTTTTTTTTTTTTTTTTTGCGGTACGTGGGCCTCTGACTGTTGTGGCCTCTCCCGTTGCGGAGCACAGGCTCCGGATGCGCAGGCTCAGCGGCCATGGCTCACAGGCCCAGCCGCTCCACGGCATGTGGGATCTTCCCGGACTGGGGCACGAACCCGTGTCCCCTGCATCGGCAGGCAGACTCTCAACAACTGCGCCACCAGAGAAGCCCTATTTTCACTTTTGATCTATTGTTAACATTCACGGACAAATTTTTGTGTGGATTTATGAACACCTGTGTACACATTTTTGGTGGATATATTTTTTCATTTCTCTTAGATATACCTAAGATTGGAATTGTTGGGTCATATAATAATTCTATGTTTAATGTTCTAAGGAGCTGCCAAACTGTTTTCAAAAGTGATCATATTATTTTACATGTATGAGGAATCCAATTTTTCCACATCCTCACCAACACTTGTTACTGTATGTCTTATTTATTATAGCTATACTAGTGAGTATGAAAGTATGAAGTGATATTTCATAGTGATTCTTGACTTTCATTTTCCCAATAACTAATGGTCTCAAACATTTTTAAAATGTGTTTCTTTGTCTTTTGTATATATTCTTTGGAGAAATGCAAAGAGGTAATTAAGGTTAAATAAGTTCACATGGGTGGACTTAGGACTAGTGTCCTTATAAGAAGATGGAGAGTCACCAAGGATGCCTGCTTCCTTTCTCTCTCTGTCTTTCCACTCACATGTACCAAGGAAAGGCCATGTGAGGGTACAGTGAGAAGGTGGGCAAACCAAATAGAGAGACCTCAGGAAAAAACAAGTGCTGGTGCTATGATCTTGGGCTTTTAGCTTCCAGAACAGTGAGAAATAAATTCTATTGTTTAAACTACCTAATCTGTGGTATTTTGTTAGAGCAGCCCTAGCAGACTAATATATCCCCTATCAGATATAATAATTTGCAAATTTGTTTTCCCCACTTCACAGATTGTCTTTTCACTTTCTTCATGGTATTCTTTGTAAGACAAAAAGTTTTTAATTTTGAAATAGTCAAATTTTGTCTTTTTTGTTTTTGTTGTTACTTGTGCTTTTGGTGTTGTATCTAAGAAACCATTGCCTAATCCAAGATCATTAACATTTATTTATATATTTTGTTTTAAGCGTTTTATAGTTTTCATTCTTACAGTTAGGTCTATAATCCAAATTGAGCTAATTTGTGTGTGTTGTATAAGGTAGAGGTCCACCTTTATTCTTTGGCATGTGGATATCCAGTTATCCCAGCCCAAGTTGTTGAAAAGAAAAGACTGTGTTTCCTCTATTGAACTGTCTTGGCACCTTCATCAAAAATCAACTGACCATATTTGTATGGGATTATTTCTGGACTCTCAATTCCATTCCATTTATCTACACATCTATCCATATGCCAGTACCACAGTAAGTTTTTAAATTGGGAAGTATGAATCCTACAAACTTGCTCCTTCTTTTCATGATTATTTTGGCTATTCTAGGTCTGTTGAATTTCTATATGAATTTTAGGATCAGCTTGTTTACTCTGCAAAAAAGGCAGCAGAAATTTTGATAAGGATTGTTCTGAATCTTTCAGTCAAGGGCAGCATTGCCATCTTAACAATATTAAGACATGATCAATGAACGTGGGATGTATTTCCATTTATTTATAACTTTTTAAGTTTTTTTCAACAATGTTTTGTAGTTTTCAGTGTATAAGATTTTCACTTCTTTTGTTAAGTTTATTTCTAAGTATTTTATTCTTTTTGATGCTATTTTAAATGCAATGGTTTCCTTAATATCATTTTCACAAAGTTGATTGTTAATATGTAGAAATATAATTGATTTTATACATTTGATCTTGTATCCTGCCATCTTGCTGAGTTTATTAGTCCTAATAGTTTTTCTAGTTGATTCCTTAGGATATTCTATATGCAACATAATGTCACCTGCAAATAAAAATAGTTTTACTTCTTTCTTTTCTAGGTCGACATTTTTTTGTTCTTGTGTAATTGCTGTGTCTAGAACCTCCAGTAGAATTTTTTAAATTAATTAATTAATTAATTAATTAATTTATGGCTGTGTTGGGTCTTCATCGTTGGGTCTTCATTGCTGTGCACGGGCTTTCTCTAGTTGCAGCAAGCGGGGGTTACTCTTTGTTGTGGTGCACAGGCTTCTCATTCTGGTGGCTTCTCTTGTTGTGGAGCCCAGGCTCTAGGCCTGTGGACTTCAGTAGTTGTGGCACGTGGGCTCAGTAATTGTGGCTTGTGGGCTCTAGAGCTCAGGCTCTGTAGTTGTGGCACACAGGCATAGTTGCTCTGTGGCACGTGGGATCTTCCCAGACCAGGGATTGAACCAGTGTCCCCTGCATTGGCAGGCAGAATCTTAACCACTGCGCCACCAGGGAAGTCCTGAGACCCTCCAGTACAATGCTGAATAAAAGTAAAGAGTGGACATTTCTGTCTTGTTCCTGATATTAGAAGGAAATCATTTAGGTTTTTTTTACCATACCATTAAGTATGATATTAGCTGTGTTTTATTTGTAAATGCCTTTTATCAGGTTGAGGAAATTCCTTTGTATTCATTCATAGTGTTTTGAGAATTTTTATCATGAAAGTGTATTGAATTTTATCAAATACTTTTTGTTTGTCTATTGACATGATTATATAATTTTGTTTTTTTCTATTAATATGATATATTACATTAATTAACTTTTGGAATTAATATGATTTTAAAGTATGTTTTTAATGAGTTCCTTATCAAGATGGTTTAAGGGGCCACCAAAAAAGTTGTACCTACACTGTGACGTCTCTAACTTGGTTAATGGATTGTGATTGGTATTTCAGAAATTAGTGCTGAAATTAGTTTTGTAAACTCATATCTTTGCCACCAGCTAATAATTTAATCTGAGAATATTTTTATCCACATTTTAAAATATTTCAATTGCCATTTTCAAAGATGGGATCATACCTTTTCAAAATTTTCTCCTGTAAGTTTTCAGCATCAAAGTCTATATCCACATTTATTAGGTATAATATATTCTTTTAAAATACATCATAATGTATGTATTGATCTTTATCATGTGCAAAGTGAATTCTCAATCTCTCAGGAGCTGATTTTAACTAAGTTACAATGTGAACACCTCCTTCCTTTCTAACTTTTATTCCTACATTCAACAATAATTATTGTTCCTCTACTTGGTACAAGCCCATGCCAAGTGTTGGGGATACAATGTAAACAAAACCAGCAGGGTTTGTTCTTTTATGAAGTTTACAGTATTGTGTGGAAACAAACATTAAACAAATGACCCGAAACTAAATGTATAATTACTTATTGTGATAAGTGCTGTAAATAAAATACAAGATAGGAAACAGTGTAATTAAATGTTACTGAATATGGGAGAGGGAGGGAAAATTGCTTATCATCCATGATTACCCTTGAAAATTTCTCAGTGGGTAAATTTTGATATATATGACTTCTGTATATAATGCTGTACACAAATTTTATGGTGTAGACTCTGAATTAGACTAAAGAAAGGAATAAAATGGAAAACTTATATGTGGTTGTCAGGACTGTTTAAAAAAAGTAACTATAATTCATAGGATAGAAAGAGTATGAATGGGTAATTCGAAACTATTCCTGCTTTCCAGAAGGATTTACTCTTTTTTCATTTGATAATAAGACTAATTCATATTAATATATTTAATATATTTACATAATATAAAGATTAAACAAGATGCTATGCTCATTTAATTTGGTTTAGGTTTTAAATTTTCCAATTATATATATGAGAGGTTCAACTTCTGCCTATGCCATTTGGGCAATTAGTTAATCTTTCTATTTTTCTTTTTTTTTTCAATTTGTAAAGAAGGCAATAATCAGAGCTCCTACCTAATAGTGTATTTCTTAGGGTTAAAATGAAATTATCCAAAAAAGTATTTTAGCATAGCATCTGGCACATATTAGGACTCAATAAATGTAGCTACATCTATTAGTAATTAATTTGTGGGATCTTTTTGTCTGTCAAAATGGGAAAATTTAGAAGAGGTAAAACCAAGAGTAGTTGCCTCCTACCCCATTAATGATTCTAGGATTAGACAAAATTAGATTTGAAGAATGTCATGTATTTCATATATATACAATTCTCCTGTTTTTACTATCTTAGATAATGGTAAGAAAAAGGATATATCTCGAAGGATTACTTAGTTGCTCTAATATTATGGTGATGAACTGGTTTTTGTGAGTTTGTTTCAGTGTAGCACATCTAAACATGACTTGTTGATTACTGTCCAGCATTGCCTGGAACACCTTGGAATAAAAACATAAACTTTTAGCATTATTTATGTTATCTTATTAACTGATGATGCCTATCAAGTCTTTTCTTATTTCAGTAATAAGATTTCATATTAACATATTAGGAATTATTATGTATCAGTTTGACTCTATTCTGTCAAGTTTCCATTGTGGCTTTTTTTTTTTTTTTTTTTTTTTTTGCGGTACGTGGGCCTCTCATTGTTGTGGCCTCTCCCGTTGTGGAGCACAGGCTCCGAACGCGCAGGCTTAGCGGCCATGGGTCACAGGCCCAGCTGCTCCGCGGCATGTGGGATCTTCCCGGACCGGGGCACGAACCTGTGTCCCCTGCATCAGCAGGCGGACTCTCAACCACTGCACCACCAGGGAAGCCCTATTGTGGCATTTTTTATTCACTAATTTTCCTTAAGCATTTTGTTACAAAAGCATAATCAACTCAGTGAGAAATAAAGACCACTGTTTAGATACCACTGGAGAACCCAGTGAATTATTTCGTCAAAGTTTGCCATCTTAGACTATATTTACATTTTGAAAACAAATAAAAATATGAGATAATTCATAACTATCCAAGAAAAAAATTCTGCTTCAGTTGTGTAGGCATTTTATGTAAAAGTATATTTCGACCTAAATTATCCATGTGATGACCCTAGTTCTCTATAACCTATATTGGGCCTGAATTATCCTATTAGTTATCAAAGTGATTGAACTAACTTTGTTTTTGATTATATACCAGTATCTTCCCTGTCTTCATAGCAGCAGTAGTTATTAACCACTGTGTAATTTATTGTTTACTTGTTTGAGGATAACCACAGCAGCCTTTACTTATCTGATGATGAATGGTTTATCAGGGCCTTTCTATATATCACCACTAATCCTATGTCACAGGTTGGCCTCCACCCAAAGCTGACTCTAACACAGAGTTTAGGGTACAGGACATTTGGAATGGTGTGCCCTGGGACCAATACCTGTGGAAGGGAGGAAAGGAAGCAGGATTGGGCCAGAGTTAAACTACTCCATAGTCCCAATGACCGTCTTCGCCAGCACCACATGAAGATCTGGAGCTAGATTGACCCATGAGAGTTTTCCTGAGTTGGGCTTAGAGGGGCAGAACTTTTTTTTCCATGTAAGTCAATCATTTGATGTGGGACACCCAGGATATCACTGTGGGCCAGGTGAGTCTCTGCCTCTAAGTCTGACCTTTGAAGGGACTGATAGCTGAAAGCTGTTTCCCAACAGCACTCTCAGGAGTGGAGACCACAACTCCTTTCTTTTTTTTTTAAATCTAAATATTTTAATTTTTTTCTTCCAGTACTGTATAAGTTTAAGGTATACAGGATAATGATTTGACTTACATGCATCATGAAATCGTTAGCACAGTAAGTTTAACGTCTATCGATCATCTCATATAGAGAGAAAATGAACAAAAAAGAAAACCAAATTTTTTCCTTGCGATGAGGACTTGTAGGACTTACTCTCTCAACAACTTTCATGTATAACACACAGCAGTGTAAATTATATTAATCATGTTGTACATTACATCCCTCATACTTACTTATAACTAGCAGTTTATACCTTTTAACCACATTCTTCCAGTTCCCTTCCGTCCACCTCTGCTTCTGGTAACTACAAATCTGATCTCTTTTTCTATAAGTTTATTTGTTTTCTGAAGTATAACTGAGCTACAATACTATGTTAGTTCCTGATACACAACATAGTGATTCAATATTGCTACACATTACAAAATGATCACCACAGTAAGTCTTGTTACCCCACACTGTACATTTTATACTTGTGACTCATTTATTTTGTAACTGGAAGTAACTGTAACTCCTCATCTTCTTCACCTACTTTTCTTGTTCCCACATGCCACTCCTTTCTGGCAACCACCTTTTTGTTCTCTGTATCTATGAATCTGTTTCTGTTTTGTTATGTTTGTTCATTTGTCTTGTTTTCTAGATTCCACATATAAATGAAATCATATGGCATTTATCTTTCTCTGTCTGATTTATTTCCCTTAACATAATATCCTATAGGTTCATCCATGTTGTCAAAAAATGGCAATATTTAATTCTTGATCACGACTAACATTCCATTGTGTGTGTGTGTATCTGTGTATATACCACATCTTTATCCATTCATCTATCAAAGGGCACTTAAATTGTATCCATATCTTGGCTATTGTAAATAATGCTGCAGTGACATTGGGGTACATATACCTTTTTGAATTAGAGTTTTTATTTTCTTCAGATAAATACCCGGGAGTGGAATTGCTAGATTGTATGATAGTTCTATTTTTAATTTTTTGAGGAACCTTCATACTGTTTTCCATACTGGCTACACCAATTTATGTTCCCATCAATAGCAAACAAGGCTTCTCATTTCTCCACATCTTTGCCAACACTTGTTAGTTGTTGTCTTTTTGGTAATAGCTATTCTAATAGTTGTGAAGTGATATCTCATTGTGGGTTTGATTTTCATTTCCCTGACGATTAGTGATGTTGAGCATATTTTCATGTGTCTGTTGGCCATCTGTATGTTTTCTTTGGAAAAATATCTATTCAGGACCTCTGCCCATTTTTTAATTGATTATTTGGTTGAGTTTCTATGAGTTCTTTGTATATTTTGGATATTAATCCCTTATAAGATATTTCATTTGTAATATCTTCTCCCATTCAGTAGGTGGCCTTTTTGGTTTCTGATAGTTTCCTTCACTGTGTATAAACTTTTTAGTTTGATTTAGTCCCGTTTGTTTATTTTTGCTTTTGTTTCCATTGCCTGAGGAGATACATCCCAAAAATATTGCTAAAACCAGTGTCAAATGCATACTGCTTATGTTTTCTTCAAGAAGTTTTATGGTTTCAGGTCTTACATCTAAATATTTTATCCATTTTGAGTTTATTTTTGAATATGGTATGAGAAATGAGTCCAATATGATTTTTTTTTGACACCAAGAATTAGAATCTTTTCTGATTCCAAAAGAATCAAACAAGTCTTTCCTTGATGATGGATCACAGATTTAACAACCCAGCAAATTCTGCATGGAAAATACTATTATCCCCATTTTACGGAGAGCAAAACTGAGATTTTTCTAGTTGCATAGACAATGGTTGCCTGAAAACGGGATTCAAAACTAGGATTGTCTGATTCCATAGCCCTATACTTTCCACTGTACTTCATTGCTTGCTCAGGTTTTTGTGTGGTGATAGAATTTTCAGAAACATACCAGTCTTTTTTTTTCAAGCCAAATATATATCCAAATATCTTCCTACTGATTTGACTATAGCTAATTTACATAGTCCTTTTATTCTGCATTACAGTTTATAGTACATTTTCTCAGACATAATATGAGCAGGTAAGGTTATGTGTTCTCACAGCCATTTGGTAAACAACACAGGATAAGCATCATTATTTCCAATTGTAGACTAGGGAACAGGAAAAAAAGTAATAAGGTGATTTTACTCAGTCACAAGATAAATGAGAAAACTTGAAATTGAGCTTGAGTGTTCTAAGTCCAGAGTACGGATACAGTACACTTCATTAAGAAGTCATTTATTAGGAATGTGCTTGTGTGTTTTAGTGTTTCAGCCTTTAGAGGATTTGAAATGTTAGTTCACATACTAGGTCTTTAAGAAGTGCCACTTGAATTGAATATGAACCTATCTCTTACATCAGCGTTTTTTTTTTTTTTTTTTTTGGCGGTACGCGGGCCTCTCACCGCTATGGCCTCTCCCGCTGCGGAGCACAGGCTCCATACAACACACTCAACAGTGTCTGAGTTGAAGTGTAAGGATAACAGCCACCCAATTTTATCAGATACAGCATCCACTGGATGCAGAATTTAATTTGTGCTAAAATATTCTTCTTTTGTTTTTTCCCTGTATGTATTTTTTCTTTATAATTTGCTTGTTTGACATGTGACCATGATGATAGCTTCAGGAAGTCTTTTGCCATGAATTTCTAGCTTGAAAGTATATATAAATAGTCCAAATACTACAAGTAAACATGAACAGATTTTTTTTTTTTTTTTTTTTTTTTTTTTGCTGTGTTAGGTCTTCGTTTCTGTGTGAGGGCTTTCTCTAGTTGCAGCAAGCGGGGGCCACTCTTCATTGCGGTGCGCGGGCCTCTCACTGTCGCGGCCTCTCTTTTTGCGGAGCGCAGGCTCCAGACGCGCAGGCTCAGCAGTTGTGGCTCACGGGCCTAGTTGCTCCACGGCATGTGGGATCTTCCCAGACCAGGGCTCGAACCCGTGTCCCCTGCATTGGCAGGCAGATTCTCAACCACTGTGCCACCAGGGAAACCCCAGAACAGATCTTAACAATAAAAAACTTTATTTCTTTCTTTTCCTCATTCTCTTTTGCATATTATTTTTAATATTGGGCCTTACTTTATGTTTCCTTTTTAGCTAGACTCTACATAATTAGTGATATTTGAAACCTTCTCATAAAGATACCCTCAATTAAAATAAATCTGAAAAGAAAGGCGAGTTAAATTTCTATATAGCCTTAAAGTTCAAAATAATACTTTGCTTATCTCTTTTATTTTCATTGTTTTATACACACACACACACACACACACACACACACACACACACAGTGGCAGCAGTGGAATTTACCACTAATATGAAGCCAAACTAAGTTACTATGTGGTTTCATCTAAGGCATGGAATTTTATATTTTGTCCACTAAAATTATCTGGCTTTTGAATTTTTATATTGGTGCATAACCCTTAAAAAGAAGTAAGATTTACTTGAAATTTGCAGTGTTTTTTTAGGATTGTGGAAACATTATTAGTGACAAATGAATAATTTGATGTTTGAATCTTCTAAGTATTAATAAAAACCATACAAATTAAAATTCCTGTGCATAGGTACCCCTTAACATAAATTCATTAGAGGAGTTAACACTTATGAAATAACAAAATAGACTGTGAATTAATTCTCCACAATATGAAAGTTAAGTGTCAAAAAAATCACTAAACAAGGCCTCACTGTATCTGACTCAACACTTCTCTCATGGTGTTCTATGGCTATTCAGTTCTGCTAATATAATACGCAGAGACACAAATGGTCATATGAAGCAAAAGAGAAAAAGAAGGCAAAACTGGCAGTCTACTTTGTAGTAGACTTTAAAGAATTTTAGAACATTCCCATTTATGAAAATATGTGAGCTAGTGTATTTAATATATATTGTGTCATAGAATTGAGAAAATGCTGCAAATGAAAGTTAATAGAACAACTACTCTTATTTAACAGGCATGATAAATTAGTTGAGCTTTGCTGAAACTCCTAGCCTTCCAGGATCCTGGCCATCACTTCTGGTACCTTTATCGTTACACATTTCTACTTGGTATATTATTTTCTCCTGTGAAGAAGCATCTCTGCTTATTTAATGGAATATGGTGGAAAACCAGGATTTGCTTTAGAGAAAGCTTTAATAATCTACTTTCCAAAATTATATTCATTTAAAAAAGTAAAAAATTGTTGTGTGTGTGGTGGCAGTGATGTAGGAGTGACTGTGTGTTTATCTGTGTATGTGTGTTTGTATGTATTTATCTATGTTTATGTAGTCCATCCAAATTTTGAGACCTTTAGCTTGTGTGTTATGAAATCACTTTTAAAATCACATTTAAAAGTATAATTTATACAACTACAGCTTCCTGTAAACCTTCTCTCATGTATATTGACCAATTATGTATCCTATTTTGTTTTGTTGCAACTACCTAATGAGTCCCCAGTGATTTTGAAAAGTTGAATGAGTATTAAATAAGTAAATAAATAAATATTTTGCTTGGAAATAATTTTTAAAACCCTATTAAAATCTGTATTGTAAACCTGAAGCAAGTAGGAAATCAAAATAGGCAATATGGCATGTAGTCAGATATGGAAATGGTACTAGGGATATATATAGTCTCCATTTGCGCTGAAAGTGTCCTGGACTGTAGTATTCTTTTTGATTGTTAGAATATAGTAGCAGCAGCTTCTATTAAAAAGAACCATGTTGTGTGAAAGCAACACAATTTATATGTATAATCAATGAAATTTCTGTCCAGCATACTAGGATGCAGCTTAAAATAATACGGCAAGAACCTAGGGATCTATCTTCCTTAAATTATTAATATGTTCATGTTCCACCAATTTCACTTTACAATAACACAATAAAAGCTTTGATGAGCATCGGCCTTTCTACAGTGACCAAATGCTTATAAAGTGCCAAGAATTTTCAGTGAATCCTTTGCAATGAGTCAGTTTATACAAAATATTTTCACAGCATCATATTCAAGGAAGTGACATACATAACTTACAAAAGAATCATTGGGAAATAGATTGACATTTTGTATCACAATAAAGACTACATAAGAGTAGATAGGTAATACTTAAGTAGTGTATAAGTTAGTTGATATTTCTTGAAACTCTCTACTAATTTTATAAAATTATTTATTTTTCTGAGTCTCTCTCTCTGGATATTATTACTGGCCAAAATAACTTACCTATCCCCATAGTTAGTACCCCCATTGTTTTCAAAAAGTAAAGTAGAAAATAATATATGTTTAAGCTCTCAGACTTTTACCATAAGTATATAGTATTAAATATTTCTTCAACAGATAGTTAGTGTCTAACATGTGAAAGCATAGCATATGCCCCTCCTCACCATCCCCACCCCAATATACTGCATTGTAATAAGAACTATTTCTTATGGAAGTTTAATCAAAATGTGAATGTTGTGGATACAGAAGGCTGAAAACTATCAGCCTAGGTAAATATTTGAGGACTGGGAAAACTTTAAGCATGTATTTTGTGCATAATTTTTATATATGGAATCGTATAATTTTTTCTTTTTTAGCCCATCTTACTGGAACAATTAAAAGCCATTTTGTGAAGTGAGATCAAAAGATGCTAGGCTTTTCTATTGATTCCCGTACTCCCAAAACAGCACAAGTTCATTTAAAGTTCCCTGAGGGGAGCATTACCAACACTTCAGTTAGAACTTGAATCTTGTGTTCTTTTGGGGGTTTTTATTTCATTTGGACGACAATTCCAGCAAGTTCATTCGGGAGCTCAAAATAAACCTTATTAAGAGTGTTTTCATCTACCATAAATATGCAAGAGATATGTGTCCTCCTATGCTTTGGGGTGTGTGTGTGTTTGTGTGTGTGTGTGTCTAGGGATTGCTCTAATAATTATGTCCAGTTTAACTACTACTGTCAGAAATAATTCTTTAATATCAGCTATTCTGAAACAAAAGTAGTTTTTGGCAGATATCTTCCAAAATGTAATTGGCTTATATATGACTATACCATATGGCCAATCAGCTCTTTCCATTACTTAGAGTATATTTTGCAATTAATTCATCCTGGAACTTGAACTGCAAAGCTATGTTTCTCACAAAGAGATGGCCTATGGGTACATTATTCAAAATATTTTGTGCCTTAGATAAATGTCTGGTAACTCCAGCTTCAATGATTATACAGGGCAAAACAATGTCAGACATGCCCTATGACATAACATGTGTTTCTACCACACATTGGGTATATTTTATATAATTTGTCATTAGTAGATAGAAAATACAAAACTGAGTTTTCTTTGGCTTATGCAGGAAGGGAACCAAACTATTTTAAGAGTCTTGACCCTAGTTTTACAACATCCTTGGGCTCACCCCTTTACAGAAGTAAGTGGCCATCCATTTAGCAAGGATGTCAGTTTAGACAATGTATTAGTTTGCTAGGGCTGCCGTAACAAAGTACCACAGACTGTGTGGCTTAAACAGCAGAAAATTATTTTCTCAAGTTCTGGAGGCTAGAAGTCTCAGATCAAGATGGTCAGCAGGGTTGGTTCCTTCTGAGGACCATAAGGGAAAGTTCTGTTCCAGGTCTCTGTCCTTGGCTTGCAGACGGCTGTCTTCTCCCTGTGTCTTTACATAGCCTTGCCTCTATCTGTGTCTGTGTTCAAATATCCTCTTTTTATAAGAATACCATTGATATTGGATTAGGTCTCACCCTAATAACCCCATTTTAAACTAAATACTTCTGAAAGGAAAGACCCTATCTCCAAATAAGGTCACATTCTGAGATTCTGGTGGTTAAATCTTCAACATAATTTTGGGGGACACAATTCAGCCCATACCGTCACTTGTATAAAAAGGTTGTGTGGGCTTCCCTGGTGGCGCAGTGGTTGAGAGTCTGCCTGACGATGCAGGGGACACGGGTTCGTGCCCCGGTCCGGGAAGATCCCACATGCCGCGGAGCGGCTGGGCCGTTAGCCATGGCCGCTGAGCCTGCGCGTCCGGAGCCTGTGCTCCGCAACGGGAGAGGCCACAACAATGAGAGGCCCGCATACCAAAAAAAAAAAAAAAAAAAAGGTTGTGTTACAGTTATGTTTTTCTGTCTTTTTAGAATATTTCTAAATAATGAGAAAGACTTTCCAGAACATTTTCTACTACCTTTAAAATACTATAGTAAGAAAAACTCCCTAAGTTCTCTAACAGTGTTTTTTAAACTCAATAATTTCATTAAAGTCAGCACTAGAGCTGAGGGGAGAATAATTGGGCTGTTTTTAGTCCTGGCTCAGTCACTAACCACTGAATTTGCCCTGGTCACAGTATTTACATAATTTGAGCTTCAGTTCTTCATCTAGAAAGGGAAGTCTGTGTCCAAACTTATTCTTTTTACAAGGACATTAGTCGTATTGGATTAGGGTCCACATTAATAACCTCATTTTAACTTAATTACCTCTGTAAAGACCCTATCTCCAAATGTGGTCATATTCTGAGGTACTGAGGGTTAGGACTTCAACATATGATTTTATCATTCAACCCAAACAGATATTTAGACCCTTAAATTATTAAAACAAACATTGGGCCTATTAATTATCCTATTCATAGTAAAATATATGCCCATAGATAGTAGATAATATATGCCTTTACTGTATAGAATAGTATGTGCACCTCAGTAATATAGATAGATGGTAGATAGATAAAATCTCTCTCTCTCCATATATGTATATATATGTACATATATATGTTGATCATATTAAAAGGTGACCAACTTCAATTATAATAAGAAAAGTACAAATTAAACCTCAGAAAGTCACCTTTTTCACCTATAATATTGACAAGTATTTTAAAGTTTATGATATTTGTGTTGGTAAGCGTTTGGGGAAATAAGCACTCATACATTGATGGTAGGAATATAAATTGTTATAACCTCAATGGAGGACATTATAAAAAATACAAATGCATATATTTTTTATCCAGAAATTTCACTTCCAAAGTATTTTCCTGTAGATACATACACACATATGAAAATACTTATATATAATATTATCCTGAAGATTATTATTCCATTTACACACATATATATGTGTGTAAATGGAATACACCTACACACTCAATCATTCCTTTAATAATCTGAGATATGGTATTACCAAGGAGGACACTGAGACTCGTAAGTTGCCCAAGGTCACCCTATGGTATCCCAAGCAGCAGAATTTGATTTCTAATCCACTTACGTTAGATTCCCAAACTTGCTTTTAACCACTATTTATTAGGACCTTCCTGATTTTGTCTTATTCAAGCTGCTTTTCTCCTAGCCCTAACAGTTCTGTACTTACATTTTATAGTATTTGTTGCTGCAAGCCAGCACTGGAATTTCTGAAACCAGGCCAGTGATTAGCAGTGCATCAGGGTATTAAGTGACCTAGTAGCAAACCATACCTTGGAACATCCCAAGGCTCTTCATATATTTGAGGAGAAAACCATCATGGATAATGCAAAATGTGGTAATATTATTTTAGTCCATGCATTTAGTCAGTGGACATTTTACAAAAGCACCAACTTAAAGCTGATAAATTTGACTTCAGCTTTTTTTTTCTTTTTTGATTTCCCTTAGTAGAAGTGTTAGAGATAGCAAACAGACATCCAGAAAAAGGGAAACAAATTGACTGACTGGATAATCCACAGGAATCAAATAAAATGACAAAATCACCTACAATCTTAATAAATCTTAGAATTACTTAGTTGGTTATTTTATTATAGGGTACTCAGCAAAATATTCCTGAAAACACCTTATATGAAAATATGATAATGCAATTCTTATCAAAAGCTCTTGAAAGTAAAAGTCAATATGAGTACATAGTAACAAAATTAAAAACAAATACTTTCTAAAGAGGATTAGAAATGTTTTATCACCTTCCTTAGAGTAATGCGTTTAGGATTTTAATTTTACGAGCATAGCTTTTAGCTTCTTACAACTCCCTAGTTTACCTCCATTGTCCATCAGCATTTTAGAATTACTTCCTAGCTCTCATGCATTTTTATCTTTTTAAAATAGTCTTATCAGGAAGCTTGTTTTCTTCAGATTGCAGATAGTTACATGTTCACTATCAGTAATAAAAACAGCTCCATATATTTCTATAGTAACTTTATTCCCCAGAAAGTTCATGATTGCAATTGGCTCTTCAAAATAAAGCTCCCTGGGCTTCCTTCATCTGATAACCATTTCGGATTAGTCATCGATTGGTCTCTGTTGTCAGTACCAGGTTGCAGGCTCTTAAAGGACACAGACTGTGTGCTCCATTATACATCTTTACCCCATAGTGTCCCTTGAAATGCTAAGGACTCTGAAGTTGTTTCATAAAAATCACTTGGATTGATTTTTATCTTTGCAGCCAAGTACGGGAGACAGGTGCCATTTCCTCTGACTTTAAGACAGTCAGACACTCTGGAGCAGAGATTAGGAGCCATGTCTCCAGCTTTCCTGCCCAATCTGAACTAGTAGCTTAATGCAGGGCTTCTCCCTGAAATACTCCTAACTGCAGACATGAATGAAACACATACCTCTCTGTGCAGGCCCTCGTGTCCTAACAGCAGTTGCCTGTGGCCAGCTGGAATTTTCTTTGAAGTTATGTATTTTATCTTCAAAAATTCTGTAAATATTACATTGTGTTTGTTGTTGTATTTATTTGAACATAAAAATACCATTGCATATACTTAACATCAAGGAAAACAGATATACCCGGAAACCGTGCCACTTTTATCTTGCAGGTCCTATTATTTCTTTCCTTTACCTGTGACCCCTGGAACATGCGTGTTCCAGCTTAAGAAACCCTGGTGAGATGTTTCACAAAAGTCCCTTTGCTTTAAGTTTTGCTATAAACATGTTTCAGATAGAGAAATTCACATGGATAGTACAGATTCAGGAGGAGGCCCTTGGTCTATGGGATAGAACATTGACTTTCATGAAACCCTAAATTATAAATTCTGCTGGAGTCCAAGAGGGTCACTGAAGGGTGACAGGGAAGAGAAGGGAGCGAAGATAACTTCTTTGTTTTCTACTCCTTGCTTTGAACTAAGCAGCTCCATTCCCATCTGCTTTTCTTTTAAGATTTTATTTTGCAAAAAATCTTCTTTTTCTATTTTTTCTTTGTTTCTTAAAAGAGCCACTGAATTAAGGAGAAGAAAGAATGCAATTCAACATAAGATTTTGAATTTCTTTGAATAACTGTATTTCTTGACTCTATTAGATATTTGTTCTTGGTACTGGCTTTCTTTTTTTCAACCAAATTCTTATAAACAATAAGCAAAAAGGAGCTAATGTGTCAAAGCTAAATATCACAGTGACTTATTGTAAGGATCATGCATGGATTCCAGACCTGACCTCTCATTTGGAACGTCCCTTCCAGATATTATAGCGCTTTTCAGTTGAACTAGTTTCAGTAACAGGAGTTCACAGCTTTTTGATGCAGCCCTTTATATTGTTGGACACCTCTTTTTGTTAGTAATTTCTTTCTAAAATGGAACCAGAAACCTCTTGCCTATAATTTTTGTCCCAAGCTATATAGTCCCATGTGCTACAGAAAAGCACAAAACACAGGTGTCCCTCATCCACACAGTAACCCTTGAACAGAGGCAGATTTACTGTGAAATCAATAAAGCTTAAGATGCAAGCCCCGCATGTGCATGAGCCACTTCCAAAACCCTGGGAGTGGCCCCAGAAATAGTTCTGAAGGCCATATGTATTTCAGATTAGCAAAACTAGGATATTTTAAGCACAGTCAATTAGGACAACTCTATTCCCACTCCAACTTCTCCATTACATTTCCTCTCATGTCACGTGATGTCAGAGGAGCTGGGGCAGTTTTGGAACTGATTACGGGGAGCTTCAGTTGGGAATACACTTAGTTTGGGCTTAGGGAGAGATGTTTATGGGGCTTGCAGTAATTCTTATGTGTATCTAAGTTATCAATAACCACTCCAATACATAGGAATGGTTTCTAGAAAATTGCTACTGCTCACTCTGTTAGAACACAAAGATGTATGGCCAGAGCTCATAACTCTGAGGTGACTCAGAGGTCATACCATTCATAATATGAGTACATCCTAAGATGTCTCATGCCAGAAGTATGTGGGTTGTGGACGCTTGAATGTATGGAGTCAGAAGCTAGCTGATCAAGATTTGTCTAATCATCAGGTGTGTAAAATTGTTCAATGGAAGCTTCTCTAGCTACATTTTCTGTTCTCAGGAATATACTCTATAATGGGGCATATACAATTATAAACACCATATATTGTTTTCTATGGGAATTGCACAGACTATAATTCTTCAGAATTCTTGTAATTGTAGTGTATAAAATTGTAGCAGTACTATATATAAACACTGAGTTCATCTGTGACAGCTCATAAATGAAAGAAACGTGACAGAGATTTTCCCTAATTTGCTAACAAACCTAACCATTTATATAGGATTTTCAATAGTGACTTGTGAGACTGATAGAAACCTTTCTAAAATATCATTAATAAAAAACAAATTTCAATCAACCATGCCAAAAAAGCTAATTTTCTGTCTATTCTCTCTGTAGAAGATATTACAAAATCTTTGCCATAAAGTGATTAAAGAGGCAATCACGAACACAGAGCAAAAAATACAGCGAAAAGTGTGCTATAAAGGTGTGCCATACAGTTAATGAATAAAAAATAGTATTATATTATTTTTCTGGATTTTTAAATAAATGTGGTACATGTTCACATTTTTTAAATTTGAAAATTTTTGTCATTCTAAATATTCTCTTTAACAACTAATTTTGCGTTCGTAATTTTGTATTAATTTTCATAGAAAGCCCCTCTTTCCAAATTGCATGAACTTTAAGCCCCCAAACAATTGATTCATCCCTCAAATATTCATAAACAGCAGTTAGGTCTTTTTTCTTCTCTTCCCCAGGTAAACATCCTCAGGTGCTTTCCAGGTTTCTCATCAGCTACTGATATATGGCCCATTTGCTCATTAACTAAGGCCCCTAAGGAGACTGGGGATGAGAAGGCTTTAATGCTTGGGAGAAGGCACAGCATAGCTTGGTAAAATCAGAGCATACTTCGCATTGAACCTATGTGGGTTTGCATCCCAGGCTTTCAAGTTACTAATCCTATTATACTAGGCACTGTTTCACCTTTACTTGAAGATTCAACTCCCTTATCTATAGAAATATGAACAATAATACCTAGCTCAGGGTGGAGCAATAAAATACAAAAAATGTGTATCACCTAGTTCAGTGCTTGGCATATAGTAGATGATCAGGTAACATTTGCTCTTCTTTTCATTAGTGTTTAAACAGAAATGCATGCTCTCTTCTGTACCTTTCACAGAGACTGGAGAAAGTTTGATTACATTTTTTAAAAATGTAACATTTCTCATTTAACAAGTGATGAAAAGCCTGTTTTCCCCTGGTGAGCTATCAGACAGATTGAGCAAATGAACCCACTAGTCACTGAAATCAAGCCTAGTTAGGCCTGGAGGAGTTTCAGGCAATTATACCAAATTCTAACTTCCCAGAGGACCCTGTGGTTGTCAGCTGACTCCAGAAGCTTATGCTAGAGCTTCTGGTGCTTCTCTGCGCCTTCTGTGTTCAATCCTGGGCGGGGAGCAAATTATCTGGAAGGAAGGTAAGAATGTGGGATACTATTTACTAATTTCTTTATAAATGGATTTATTAACCAGACTGAGAATTATCAATAGCTTTACGTTCTGACAGCCTCTATTTTGGTCATCACATGTTTAACACATTAAACAGAAGAAGAACAGCTGGGAAGAGGATAAATAGTTTTTTGTTTTTTGCGGTACGCGGGCCTCTCACTGTTGTGACCTCTCCCATTGCGGAGCACAGGCTCTGGACGCGCAGGCTCAGCAGCCATGGCTCACGGGCCCAGCCGCTCCGCGGCATGTGGAATCTTCCCGGACCGGGGCACGAACTCGTTTCCCCTGCATCAGCAGGCAGACTCTCAACCACTGCGCCACCAGGGAAACCCCTAAATAGGTATTTTTGGTTGCACTGAAAATGAAGTGAAGTAATGAAGAAGTCATGGTTAAAACTGGTTGCAATAATGAAGGTAATGGTAGTAATACATGATGTATGTATTTAAAGTTTCTGTGATGTTCATGTTCCCACAGTCTGGGGGTGCGGGGGGTGGGTATCAATGTCAAATAATATACAGGGTATGTTGACAAAAATAAGATGAGTGGACTAGGTACAGAGAAATAGTTCTCCATGGTAAAAATGGGTGCGTGCGCGGGCGCACGCACACACACACACACACACACACACACACACACACACACACACACACACTGTAGATATAACACTATGTGAAAGCTGATAGACCCAGGGGAGATGGAGAGGGTGGTGAACCTGACAGGTCCTGCCTATTGCACGGGAGCTGCTCTGATCCAAAGTATTTCTGAGTGTGAAAATGTGGCAGATCATTTTTTTCTCCAGCAAAGTTGGAAATCTGGAATTTTATGGTAGATCACGTAATAAAAATATTGGACCAGTTTAAAATGAAAACAACACCTTCTAGGCCAAATATAAAGTTTGCCAGGGCTGCTCTGGCTCCTGCATAGACATTTGTAACTTCTGCCCACAGCTGAACTGCATCACCGTGAGAGGAACGTACAGCCCCAGGCAGGCGCTGGGGTCAGGGATGAGGGAGGATGCCAGAGAAAAGCGGCTCAGAGGAGTGACCTGATATGTGGTGTATCATGTGTCTGTGGATATATTTATCTGTGGCAGATGTAGGTGTATCTTCGGTGCAGAGAAATATAGGTGCAAAGGCAGGGAGGTGTGGATGTTGCATTTTGTTCTCAGATGCTCAACCAAGGGTATCACTGTGGGCACTTTGAGGATATGGGGAGAGAATTGATGGTCTGCATGGTTGAAGAATGTACAGTGTGGACTCTTTTATTTTGTTTTTCTGGCAATTTAATTTTAGTCCCTGTTTCTTTATCAAAAGTATTTAGTATTTTTTTTCTTGATCTATTTACAGTGGAAAGACAGAATTTTTTCCAAATAATAGGATAAAAAAAGAAAGCGAAAAACACACAGAATTCCTGTGTCCCTGTCTTTTCACTTAATTATAACAAATAGGTGTACTTTATGAAAGTAATTTCTGCTAAAGCTGTTAAGAGGATGTAAAAGATTAAAGTAGTTTGTATCTTTATAAATGCATACTTTTGGAAGAATTTCCTGCCATGAAAGTAGATGTAATTTAAAACTAGCTTTGCTCTTCCTCTCAAGTGTCTTGGTTTTCTCTCTTTTGTGTGTGTGTGTAAAAACAGAGAAAATACAACTCCTTTTCCTTAAAAAAAAAAAAATTCCTTACAGTTTTTATTATTGAGAGACCCTAATTAAAATGTTTCATTCGAAGGATTCTCTGCCAACCCAAATTCTTGTTAAGCAAATTCTTTATATTCCTTGCTGGAATATAAGGCTGCAGTATTCCTAGAGGGCAAATTTACAAAAGACCATCGAACCCAAATATACAGCAACATATATTATTCCAATATTTTAAAACATAGATTGTTTCAGAAATGTTTAACACCTAGGAATGTATTAATGAACAGATTTTATACGTATTACTTTGGAAAAATGAAATGATACATGAACATCATCTTTAACCAATAGTATGTCCATCTAGTAAATATAAGAACAATCCCATTCTCACATGCCTCTGTTCTTCTTTATCATCAGGAAAGAAAATTGATAAAATTTTCTCTGTAACCCAAACTATTCTTTTTGCAATATCATTTTAGAATCTGCCTTTTTTGAAATTTTTTTTTTAATCTTTGAGGAGGCCAGTACATATTTGGTGATTTCTGTAAAATAAACTTTAAATTTAGTTAATATAATTTAAAAATTTACTGATTCTTAGCATGCTGTATAAGCCAGGTGGATTCATTTTTCCATGTTTCACACCTATTATTCTTGGGGATCAGAGATAGAGAGGAGTCATCACGTACTAATTTAAGTGAATTATTAGTCAGATTGAGTTTCATAAACTAATTATTTCTTACTCTTTTTTATGATTGTAATTGCATATAATTTTGTTTTGTGATACATCATTTATTTGCAATATCAATTACATTAAAATTATAACTGGAAAAAGTTTGTGTAGGGAACTCAATATTTTAATTTATTAAATATTAGTTATTATAAGGGATTACGATTTGGTTTTATTTTTAATGAACTCATGTGAAGTAGGCACTCTAAGTGTATACCCTTAAAAACAAAAGAATATTATGATAATTCATTCCTTTCCACAAAATTTCTGGGTAAAATTCTGATTTTGGCTATGAATTTAAGTAGTATGTCTAAATATAATTAAATAAAGCAAGCTTTTGAAATATGCAATATATCACATTCCAAATGTATGAGAGGATATGACTGATTTCTTTCTGAATTGTATTGTTAAGGGTTATCATGTCCACCTGTAGATATTTGCAATAGCCTATATATCATGCATCAACATAATTAATTTATAACCAAAAACGAAAATGATAAGGTTAATTTAGTTTATTTCATGAGCTAAAACTGACCAGATAATCAGTAAATTAAGAGTGAATTGACTTTGTGAGCTACCGTTATTATTTATGCAATAGAGGCCTTTGGATCTGCAACAGGAATAGGAACCACTCAGTAATGTCTGTGCTTTGGTCACTTATGGGACCAAATAACAATCGTTTTCCTCCAACAAAAATAAATGGAAGACAGTTGATTTCTTTTATTAGACATGCATAATTCATTTTGAAAATAAGGTTTTTTGATTAATAATTCTTACTATTAATTTTGTGGGGAAATTTTATTTCAAGTAATGAAGAACCATAAAACCAGTATTAAATCTATCCATTTCTCGCTGCAGTTCTCATTGTTTAATCCTGTTTAACGAAGCCTTTGCTTCAGGCAGAGTGGCCTTCCTTCAATTAAAAGGAAGGGCCGAGTTCTTTTCTATCTCTAGGCTGTCTCTCATACTGCCCAGTATGCTCCCCACACTACCCTTCAAACATTCCTATGGCTGGCTCCTCACATTTTGTCTCTCTGTTTTAAATGTTATTTCCCTAAAAATCTTTTGACATCTTGTTATTCTTTCACATCACATGCTGCCCTTGTCTTACGTTACCCTATTACAATGAATATTTGTTTGTTTGTTTGTTTCCTTTGTGAGAGTAGACTTTATCTAGATATTCAGCACCTAGGACAGGTAGCAGCAGAGATAAATGGCTGAGTCACAAAGAACCACAGCTGGCTGGTTTGAATCCTAGCTCAGTCATTTGCAAAATCTTAGGCAAGCTTCTTATCCTTTCTGGGTGTCATCTGTAAAATGGACACCATAATTAGAACAATTAGAATAATAGAACAAAGGTTACATGAATTAATATATGTAAATTACTTGGTACAAAACGAGGCCTTATTAAATGTGAGCAAGCTAGATATCACAGTGTCGGGTACAACGTAATTAATCAGTAAACATTTGCTGAGTGAATGAATGCTATAATAGAGCTCTAATATCAGAAAGACTGGGATTTGAATGTCAGTTCTATCACTTAGGACCTTGACAAAGTTACTTAACTTTTTTGAACCTCAGTTTCTCAGTGTATAAAATAGTGTTGACTTTCTTGACACTTTTGTTAAGGATGAAAGGAGGTGTTTTTTTATAGCACGTTTTATGATTTCTTCTCGTTAAAAAAAAAAAGAAGCCCTAGTACTGTTCCTATTCTAGGACTGTGGTGTTCAACAGCCTTGCCTGAGGCCATTTGTACCTGTTGTTAAGATAATTATCCTTAACAGTTTTTAGTCATTAAAACTGTTTGGTTATAAGTAACAAAACCAAACTCAAACTAACTTTAGCCTAAATGAATTAAGGAATTAATGAAAGCACATATATTATAACTAGCAGATTGAACAATAATTATTCATGGTATGTTCACAACCTAAATTTACTGTTGTTCTTCATTGCACCTTTAAACTTTATGAATTTGGTCTTTTCCTTTCTTGGATGAAAATCCTAGCTTTTCTTTTCACTCCCACAGGATAGAAGAGTCCCTATAGTCATCTTAAATCACAAACATAATTTCAATTTAGTAATTAGAATACACTGGAGTATTTGCTTTCTATTGTTGCTATAGCAAATTAACAAGAACTTGATGGCTTAAAACAAATTCATTGTCTTACAGTTCTATAGATCAGAAGTCCAACGTGGACCTCCCTGGGTTAAGACTGAGGTGTCTACAGGATTGTGTTCCTTTCTGGAAGCCTGAGGAAGAATCTACCTTTTCCAACTTCTAGAGGCCACTTGCATTCATTGGCTTGTGTCCGCTTCCTCCATCTGAAACATAAACAATAGCAGATCAAGTCTTTTTCACATCGCATCCCTATGACCCTCTTTTCTGTCTGTTCCTCTTCTGCTTTTAAGGACTCATGTTATTAGATTGGGCCCATCAAGATAATTCAGGGTAATCTCTCCATCTCAGGGTCACCTGATTAGTAACTTTAATTGCATGTACAACCTTAATTCCCTTTTGTCACGTAACATAATAAGTACACAAAAGTTCAAGTGATTAGAACTTGGATATCTTTGGGGGCCATTATACTGCCTACCATATCTGGCCTGTCTAATATTAAAGTAATCCAGGCTTCTAGCTTGGGATTTTCTGTACATTAAGCCTTATAAGGTATGAGCCAGGATGTTTCCATTTTTACCTTCCAGTGGTAGCAAATGCATTGTACATTCTAAAACTTTCCACATGGTCCCACTCAAGTCCCTCTACTCAGACTCGTGATTCAGAGTTACCATTCTCCCAATCTTTCCCCCAAAAGATGGATTAGTGTCACAACACAGCAATTGCTCTCTACAAAGAAAGCCGTTCATCAATTCCTTCACCCAACGTTCTCTTACACTCTCTCTAATTAATATCACTATCACTGGTCAGGCTAAAGGATCTGAGAGTTTACAGAACAGGCTCTTGAACAATTTCTTTGTGAATTAAAGAAGAATCCAAATAGCCTGGTACATAAGTTTAAGTCACTGTATCATGGAATCTAAAGGCTAGGTCTTCTGAAAGACTGAAACTACAAAAGGCCATGAGTAATCCAAACTAATTTCTCTCTTTATCTTTTATCTCTCTTTCTTCCTACAAATCAGCTTCATTATTCTCCCTTCTGGGAATAACTGTTCTATGGTCCTTGGCCTCATGGCTGAAATGGCTGTGTATATAGCACCTGGTTTTACATATTACAAGAATTACCTTAATTCTCTTTCAAATTTCCAGGAGGCAAAATCTCTGCTCTCCCTAGCTGGAGCTTTACATACATACTGGTCCAATCAACTGTAACCTGTGGAGTGAGCTGTATTATACAGAACAAAATGCTCCACTCCTGTAGATTTGGGGAATAGATAAGAGAGGATCATTTTGTCTTGGGAAAACCTTCCAAAAACTGTATCACAGTAGTCTGTAAATCTTATAATAACAATAAAACAAAACCAATAATCATTATTACAGTCAAAGTTTGTTCAGAGCCTTTTAAGACCAAGGCCCTGCATTATAACATGGAACTATCACCTCAGCCCCATGTGGAGGTTCAGTTGTTTTCTCCATTTTAATGAAGAAAATACTAAGGTGCAGAGAAGTAGATTAATTTGCTCAGGGTCACATGGGGAATAAGTAGTGGCTGGGACCTAAATCCACATTTTTCTGACTAAAAAGATGTATTCCATCTAAAAGATGTCAATAGAATGATATCCACTGTATAATTTTAACCAAAAAAAAACATATTTCAAAATGTTTTATGCATTACTAGAATCTATATCTCTATTCCTGCCTACACCAGTGACTGTATGTGTATCTCTGTCTCTCTATACATCTATATCATATCTACCCATTTAACTGTCCCTTCCCTCTCTTTCTCTCTAACATATACATTTAAAAGTGAATACAGTATACTTCTGAGAACAGAATCATTTGTTATTTAAATTCTATTTTGGGGGCTTCCCTGGTGGTGCAGTTGTTGAGAATCTGCCTGCCAATGCAGGGAACACGGGTTCAAGCCCTGTTCTGGGAAGATCCCACATGCTGCGGAGCAACTGGGCCCGTGAGCCACAACTACTGAGCCTGAGCGTCTGGAGCGTGTGCTCCACAACAAGAGAGGCCACGATGGTGAGAGGCCCATGCACCGCAATGAAGAGTGGCCCCCGTTCGCCGCAGCTAGAGAAAGCCCTCGCACAGAAACGAAGACACAACACAACCAAAAATAAATTAATTAATTAATTTTTTAAAAATTCTATTTTTTCTGTCTATATTTTTGTTAATGATGATATATTGTTAATGATTATAAGAAGTTTTTTTTTTTTTTTTTTTTGGTACACGGGCCTCTCACTGTTGTGGCCTCTCCCGTTGCAGAGCACAGGCTCCAGACACGCAGGCTCAGCAGCCATGGCTCACGGGCCCAGCCGCTCCACGGCACGTGGGATCTTCCCGGACCAGGGCACGAACCCGTGTCCCCTGCATCGGCAGGTGGACTCTCAACCACTGCGCCACCAGGGAAGCCCTAAGAAGATATTCTTTATTTGTTTTCTAAAGAACAGGAAATGTTAAGCTCATTTTAAAAAATTTTGCTAGGTCTCTAGAGAGTGACAGTTTTTCCTTAGGTGGCTTCTTGTTGTCTGCTTTCTTCCATAGCTCAACCAGAATTGTCCTGCTGTTTCCCTTTTCTAACTAAAATCCCCCAAATCAATGTGGTGGCTAAGACACTTGCATTATTCTTTGTAAAAGTATGGGTTTATAAGAAACAAGCTGTGAAATATCTGTTGCATGACATTTATAGCCACCCTCCTGCCCAACAGAACATCCAAGTTTTATAGCTTTTAACTTATATGACAGTTTTTCGTCCTAGGTCCCTTTTAGGAATTCTTATTAAAGTTTACAAAAATTTCTTTCTTATTAATTAAATTTATCAAATACTTATTAAATACCTATTTATGCACATATAAATATGTTTAAGTTAGCTATTTGCCAACACTAACAAACTCAGATTCCATTTAGAAAAATCAGAGACATAAATTATAGATAAACTCTATGGATCTCTTTGGCAGTTTTTGAAAGCACAGTTTAGAATCTCTTGTATTTTATCTTTCTAATTTAATATAAAGAACAGTCAAGAATTATAAATAAGGCTTTTTTCTCTTAAAATAGTAAATAAATGCTTTCTTTCTTTGATTATTTAAGTAATACATAATTTGTTTTAAAATATCAAAAGTCAAGAAGGATGCAAGGAAGAAATTAGATGATAACCAATAATTCTGTAATGTAGCAATAGTTATTTTAATATGTTTAGCATGCATGATATATCTTGATAAAAATATACCACAACAATGTGTTAAACATTTTGTAAGTCAATGAATAGTTCTGCATTAACAGTTGCAGATTATTCTACTTTACTATTTTACAACTTATTTTATTTTAAAAAATCTCCTATTGTTAGCATTTGATTGCTTATATTTTTATATTATAAGCAATACTGATAAATATTGTTATGTAAACTAATTTGCACACTTTTCTGATTATCGTCTTGGAAAATTTCCTAGGAATGAAATTTCAAATTGTATGATTTTTATTTAATACTTTAGATATATTTTGCCATTTGCTGTTCAGAAAGCTTGCACCATTTCTGCTCTGCCTATGAAGGAAATTCTATTTGACTTGCCTTCTGACATAAAACGAGTCAATTGGATGAAATATATAAAACAGTTGTTTTCAGATATTGGACAATAGGGAGCTCAGGATTGTGATCCCTGAGAAAAAGGAATCAAGTAAGGTGAGCCTTATAACTGCCTTGGATTTCTACCCAGAAGCAATTTCCAGAATATGATGAAAGGAGGAAGGGCCCAAATGTATCCTGAATTGAAAAGATAGAGATTAAACTTTGGAAAAAATGAGCCACCAGTATGTGTTGAAACAATATTGGAGATAAGAGAGCTAAACAAAGAAAGAACTCCAGACATCTGCAAAGGAATACTTTGAAGTCTTTAACAGAATAACAATCAGTGCAAAGGATGAAATTCCATGATGTTGTGCACAGAACAGCTGTTGGGAAAGTACAATTACCAGAGAGCTCTAAATTGAACAATTTCCAGAGTTCACACAGGGCTAGGAATCACTCATGTTCCCACCAACAAGAGTGGAGAGACCCATTGACTGCACATCCAGCTGAGCTACAAAAGCATCACATACCTTAGTGGTGTGGCTAAAGTAGTTTTAGAGTAAAGGTTTCTCTAGGGCTGCCTTCAAAAACTACAGAACGTTCTCAAAATTATCAGGCTGATATACAAATAACAGCCCACCAAAAGTCCAACATCTTTAAAGGAGTACAACAATGTACAAGTCACAGAGTCAAAATCTTCTACATCCAATCAAAAATTAATAGACATGCAAAGAAACAGAAAATTGAGACTCATAATCAAGAGAAAATTAATGAATAGAAATAGACCCAAAATGATAAAATTAGGAGATAACTTTAAAGTTACTATTATATATTTATATATGCACAATGATGTAAAGACAGACATGAACCTAATGAGGAAAAAATGGAAGATATAAAAATGTTAGAATGTTAAAAATGTTAGAAGTTCCAAATAGAACTTCTAGAAATAAAAAACAAAATATTATAAATGAAAATTTCACTGTACAGGATTTACAACAGAATAGACTCTGCAGAAGAAACCATTAGTTAACTGAACGTTATAGCAAGAGAAATTATTTAAAAATAAATACAAAAGAAAAAGTACTGAAAAAATTAACAGAGCTTCAATGACTTGCTGAATATCTATATCTATACCTGTATATCTGTATCTATATCTAATCTATGTGTTTATTTATAACATATGTATAGAGTACCAGATGAAAGAAGAATGAAGAAAGGAGAGACAAATATTTGAAGATAGCAATTAATGGCAGAATTTGTTTAGAATTTGGAGAATATTATAAACTGAAAAACTCAAGAAACTCAAGAAACTCCAAGCATGATAGACACAAAGAAAAATCACACCAAGTCACATAAAAATTAAGTAAAACAAAGAAAAAAGTGAGTGACAAAGAAAATAAATAAAACCAGCAAGACACAAAAGACACATGGTATACAGAAGAGAAAGGATAAGAAAAACCATAGATTTCTTGTCACAAACTATCTAAGCCAGATAGCAAGGGAAAAACATTTAAGATGCTGAAAGAAAAATAAACATATCAACCTAGAAATCCAATATATAGGAAAAATATCTTTTGAGAATGAAAGCTAAGTAAAGATTTTTTCAGATAAACAAAAACTGTGTAAACTCATTGCCAGCATACAGGAATTATAAGAAATGTTCAAGGGCACTTTTCGGGTGGTAAGAAAATGAAACTTGGATCTACACAAAGAGCACAAAAATGGTAAATATGTAGGTAAATATAAGAAAATGTTTTTCTCACTTTTAATATATTTAAAAGTGACAAAAAATAATTGACTATTTAAAGCAAAGATAATAACATTGTTTGGGAGGGGGTTATAACATGTAGTGATAAATGTATCATATCATATCACAAAGGACAGGAGGGGGAAATGGTAGTATGCTGGTATCAGTTTCTTATATGTGAAATTATATATTATTTGAGGGTAGCTTGTGATAATTTTAAGTTGAATATTGTAAAACCTTAAGCCACAAGAGAATCAGAGAGGAGAGAGCAAAATCAAGAAACCGAGAGACAGAAAAAAATGGCTAATAAGCAAATAGTACAGCTGAATTTGAATACTAAGACATACAGACTCAATCAAAAATCAGGAAGAAAAAGAAGAAAAAAAGACAAATGCAACAAATTGAAAACAAATAACAAAATGGTAGAATTAACTCCAACTATGTTGATAATTACATTCATGTAGCCTAATACTACAATTAGAAGGAAAAGACTATTAATCTGGATTGAAAGAAAAAGAAAGCAGTCCCATTTTATCCTATTTGAGAGAGATTCACTTTAAAGACAAAAACATATTAAGTAAAAAAAACGGAAAAAGATATTATGAAAACACTAAATTAATATCAGATAAAGTAGAATTTAGAACAAGAAATTTTCAAAGTAAAAAGAGGGCCATTTTATAATAACAAAGGGCATAAAAATCCTAAATGTGTTTTCAACTAATAATAAAGCTTCAAAATACATAAAGTAAAACTTGTAGAACTAAAAAGAGAAAAATAATCCACAATTATATTTGAAGATACTAAGATCTCTCTCTCAGTAACTGATACTAAAAATAGACAAAATATTTACAACACTGCAATCAAGCATCAAATTACATATTCTTTTTCAATGCACATAGAATATTTACCAATACAGACCTTGTGCAGGACCATAAAACAGGTCTCAATAAAGTTTAAAAATTGAAATTGCAGAGTATATTCTTTGACATCAACAGAATTAAACAGAAATCAATAACAGAAAGATATTTGGAAAATCTCCAACTTTTTGGAACTTAGTATACTTCTAAATAAGCCTGGATCAAAGAATAAATTACAAGTGAAATTAGAAAATATCTTAAACTAAACTATATTGAACATACAAACTTGTCATAATTTGTGAGATGCAGGTAAATCAGAGGTTAGAAGGAATTTATGGCTTTAATGCTTTATTAGAAAAAAATAAAAGGCAGCTAAAATCAATGTTGTAGACTTCTAAAATCCAAAGTAACTACAAGGAGTAAATAATAAAGATATGAATAGAATTCAACAGAATAGAAAACTGTCAAACAATAGAGAAAAACAATGTAAAAATAACTATTTAAAAAAAATTGATAAAGCTATAACTAGTCTGATCAACACAAAAAGGAAGGTACAAATTGCTATTATCAGAAATGAATGAGGGGATATCACTACAGATCCTATAGACATTAAAAAGATAAGTGAATATTATGAACAACTTTATGTCAATTCATTCAACAACTTAGATGAAATGGGCAAATTCTTTGAAGGACACATTATAAAAAATGACTCAAGAAGAGAAAGAAAATCTTAATAGCCCTATTACAGTTAAGGAAAATTAATTTATAGTTTAAAACCATTCCACAAAGGAAATTCCAGGCCCAGCTTGCTTCACTGGCAAATTTTATCAAACATTTAAGAAAAATAATACCAGTCCTAACTAAGTCTTCTCAAAAAATAAGGGAAGAGGGAAAACATGCCCACCAATATTATGAGGCCATTTTTACCTTAATGTTACCAAACCAAACTTGGGTCCACTCTCTCATGAGCAGTAAAGCCAATGTACTGATATTGGGTTGTGGTGAAGTAACATTTATTGCAAGGGCGCCAAGCAAGGAGTCCTGGGCAGCTAGTGCTCAAAACACTCAAACTCTCCTATGGGTTTCAGGAAAGCACTTTTAAGGACCAGTTGAGAGAGAGGAGTCACAGGGTATGTGATCTGCTCATTCACAATTCTCTGATTAGTTGATGATGAGGTAACAGGGTGGTGTCACATGGGTTAACATTATCAATCCTCAGGCTCCAGTAGGCCTGGGGCTACATGCTCATGGTCATCAAGTAGTTAGCATCTTCCATTTGGTGAGGGTTTTAGCAACTATAAAACAACTCGGAAAATGTGCATCAGATACTGTTATCTAGGTACTCCGGAGAGGAGCTAAAGCAGAGGATATGGGGGAGGAGTCTGTCCTGGGAAAGCCCTGTAAGGTCCTCCTTGGTTACACTAATACTAAAGTGAGGCAAATAAAATGATTTACGAGAAGAGAAAAAAATAAACGTAGACACAAATATCCTTAGCAATATACCAAATTGTATCTAGTAATACATAAAAAAATAATACATCCTGACAAATAGGCATTATTCCACAAATGTAAGTTTGTTTTAACATTTGAAAATCAATGTACTTTATATATTTAGAGAATAAATGATAAAAAGCCATCCGATCATCTCAATAGACAAGGAAAAATCATTTGCCAAAATTTAATACCCATTGACTAGAGCCAGAGGTGGGGTGGAGAGAGGAATTAAGTATAAAAGGATATAAAAGAACTTCTTAGGATGATGAAAATGTTCTGTATATTAAATGTTGTGGTAGTTGCAAGGGTGAATTTGGTTGGGGAGGAAAAAAATATTTTTCCTCTACACATATTAGGTTCTCTGTCTGGGGCCTTATAAATTAGACTGGCAAAAGATAGGTGAACAGGAGAAAAACAAACAAAAAATTTATTAACGTGTACATCACGCATATATGCATGGAAAGACCCAGTGATGAGTAACCCAAAGGGGTGGTTAGAACTTGGGCTCGTATACCACCTTAGGCTACACAAAGGAAAAGAGGTTTGGGCTTCTGCGTGGGGAAAGAAGCTTATGGGAAGGTAACAAGGAAAAGTATGTTAAGCAAGCGTTGTCTCATGATGTTTGTTATGCAGATTTAAATTCCTGCCTTCTCCTTTAGTAAGATTGCTAAGAATTCTCCTCTTCCTCTGTATGGGAGAGGGACACACATTTTGCAAATGGAAAATTTCCTTATAAATGTAAATTTCCTTTACAAAAGGAAAACTTGTGCCCTGTTTTTAGAGCTTTTACTCTGCTGATTCTCAATGGCCTTTAGCTAAAAATAATCCATATGCTAAAGAGGAATATTTTGGGGTGGCATATTCTGGTACCCTTCAATACCTTTATCACAATTTATCTAACAATGCACTTAAAGGGGATGCATTTTGTTGCATGTAAATTTTACCTCAATAGAGTAACAAAATTATACCAATATTTATTGCCATCAACAGTGAAAGAATGTACGGTAAACATTAAAAAAATGTTTTTGTTACATTACTAAAGGCAAGTTTCTCTTTATATCAGAAGATTTCTGAATTTACTGTTGAGGTTCACCACTTAATGGAATCAGTTTTTTTTTCTTTGAGGTGCGGGCTGTTTGTTGTGGTGTGCTGGCTTCTCTCTAGCTGTGGCGTGTGGGCTCCAGGACGCGTGGGCTCTGTAGTTTGTGGCATGCCGACTCTCTTGTTGAGACACACAAGCTCAGTAGTTGTGGTGTGTGGGCTTAGTTGCCCCGCGGCATGTGGGATCTTAGTTCCCTGACCAGGGATCCAACCCACGTCCCCTGCACTGGAATGTGGATTCTTTACCACTGGACCACCAGGGAAGTCCCTGGAATCATCTTTAGTGCATTAACAATTTGAAATTCAAATAAAGCGTGTCTAATATGCTAATTTGGTGGTCAGGATGAAGTATCATATTTATATAATTTTATATATTTACATTGTAATATTTGGAAACTGAAAATGGGAAGAAAGCTCAAATGACTTGGTTATTAAAAAGCCAGTGGTTACATAGGCAAATGGGTAGGCAAGTAACATAAAACAAACAGGACTGTACAGAGAGAACTGGACCCATTGGAAAGTGAATAACTCACCTAAAATCATTCAGATACTATTTTTTAAGAAACAAGTCACCAGACAAACAAAATTTTCTGAGGACAGATAAGTTCAGAATTTGTGATACCATAAAATAACCTTTAAATTAGAAAGTAGAATGTTCTCTTTAAATTTAGCTTCAATATAAGTTGCCTTCCAAGTTTCTTGATATATTTTACATTTTCATCTTTGTTTTCACCATTTAACTTTTATTAGGTGCTAATGTTGCAGGAAAATGGGGTGTGAAAGGATGGTCATGTCACAGGTCTTGGGCGAGTTCCTGGGACGGGCCACCAAGTCAGATTTCTTGGCTTCGTGCAGGAAAGAATTCAAGAGCGAGCCATAGTAAGGTGACAGCAGGTTTATCGAGAGAGATACAAATTCCATAGGCAGAATGCAGTCCATCTCAGAAGGTGAGAGTGGCCCCGTGCTGTGGAGGTGGTTAGTTTTTATGGGCTGGGTAATTTCATAGGCTAATGAGTAGGAGGATTATTCCAACTTTTTGGGGGAAGGGGTGGGGATTTCCAGGAATAGGGCCACAGCCCACTTTTTGGCCTTTTATGGTCAGCCTCAGAACTGTCGTGGTGCCTGTGAGCATGTCACTTAGCATATGCTAATGTGTTACAGTGAGCTCATAATGAGGCTCAGGGTCTACTGGGAGTTTGAATCTTCTGCCATCTTGGGCCTCATTGGTTCTAACCAGCTTATTGTCATATCCTCAATGGCTATGTCATTCTTTTAAAGGTGGTGCCCTTCCCTCCTGTCTCACTAATAGGAGGAATTCCATCTCAAGTTCATTTTTTCAAAACATTGTGAATTTTTAAATATTATAAGTTTTGATTTGTCATCAATCTCAAGTAACTAATGAGTTTCTTAGGTTTTAGGAAAACTAAAGAAATTAATAGCTCTCTCAAAGTGGAAATCTGGTAATGTACAGGACACTTTATGAAAGAGGTGTAGGGGAGGAGGAGAAAACTTTTTTTCTTTACTCCCCTAGGTGCAGTGGCTGAGGGCCCTGCAAATTAAACTGACAAAATAACAAGAGAGAAAAAAATAATTACATGCATATGTACACACGTTTGTACAGGGAGCTTGCACAGGCATGTGATTCTAGGAGTCAGAATTTGAATCATATATCATCTTAGGCTAGGCAAAGGAGAAAGGATTTAAAACAACTGGGGGAGGGAGGTAAGTTATAGGAAGATGAGGGGAGGAATTGTATTGTAAAATAATGGTTATGTAGCAGGTTTATCATGCAGATAAGAGTCTGCTCTGGTGCTAAGAGCTGTCTCCAGAGTAGTTCTCTTCCTGGCAAGGGAGAGGGAGACACCGTTACAAATGGACACTTATGTCCCGCTTTTAAACAGAAAGGGGGGTAGGCAGAGACCTGATTGCCTTCAGCTCAAAACAATCAGTATGCCAAAGTGGCATATTTGGCAGTGGCATGTTCTGGCCTCTTCAGAGGGAAGCAGGAGTACTAGAAACATTGTGAATTAATCATCTCCCTTATGCTCTTTATTAATTCTATTTTAAAGTTTTTGGAGGAAGATGAAATATAATTGTGTTATGTTTTCAATTAACCAATCATTAAGTGTTTACTAAATGCTTATAAATCTGGCAGGTCTAAAAATAGCAACTAAAAAATGCTCTAAATGTGTGCCTTGAGAGTTGGAAGACAAGGCCATGTTTGCCCTGCATATTTTTAAAGATACTAAGGAAATAAAAATTAATTGATAGGGTAAAGGAAGACTAAAGGTTTTAGAAGAGGTGTGAGGGCCATGATGAAATAAGTATTTAAATCTAACTTTAGCCATGGCGGGCCTATCTTTATGTTTATGTTTATTCATGCTTAAAATTGCTCACATGTTGTGAGTCCCTCGTTGCCCAGGGTGATCAGATACCACATTTTCCAGTGTCATCCTGGGACTCTTTTTTCCTGTATAGATTTTTTCCCATTCAGCCTATTATTCTGAAAAAAAATCTGTCTAGAGAATCTATGTTTATCCCTCTTCATTTGTTCTCTTTTTTTTTTTTTTTTTCTCATTTTGTAAATCTGGTCACCATAGGAAAGACAGCAACCATTCACTTTAGAGAGAGTCTATTTTAAGTACTAGCTGCTGGGGGAAGGTTAGAGACTTTAATCCTTCATCTCCTCCTTTTCTCTAACAATGCTAGCTGGTAGGTAGTCAGCGGGAAAGTAGAAGAGAAGCTTTCAGAAAGAAAACATTCTCTGTAGAAAGTAGTGGCCCATTATGATGTTGAACAAAAGTAGTTCTCCTGGAATCATTTTTCTAGGAAAGCTTGTTATGCCACTTGACTTTATTAAAAAATAATAATAATAAATAAATAAATAAATAAAAAGAAGAAAGAATAGGAAAAAAGAAAAGAGATAAACTAATTTTTCTTTGATCCCCCATAATTAATTTGTTATTGTTGACTACTACTTTTGTTGATACTTCATGAATTCAAACCATAGCATAGTGTTAATTTTAATAAGTGTCATAGTTACTGTGTTTATTTTGGACATGTTCATCTATTATTGATATTTTAAGATATTAAGGGAAAGGAGTGGAATGTTTGTAAAGACTTAAGAAACCTGACCTTTTACCTCAGCTTCACCCTAGAAGAGGAAGCTGTTACCCCCTGAACAGCTGCTACATGTTTTTTTCATTTAGTTAGTATTTGCCAAATCCCTGTAGCACAGTTGGCATTAATTGCTGTCTTTTTTTTTTTTTTTTCTTTTTTTTTTGAGGCTATAGTGAAGAGGCTAAAGACTGGAAGCTATTTTACCTCTCAGCATGAATGTGCTCTACTTTTTCATATTATCAGAGCTGTTTTAGATCAGTCTTTGTCATGGAGATGAAACTTCTGTTTTCGGGATTGGTCATTTCAGGGTGTTTTGAGGAAATAAAATTATCTCCAAGCTAATGATACCATTTAAGCATTTTCACTGCATTTTTAAAAGATGACAGAGATAAATCATTTTGTCACCTTGGTGTTCCTATTAAACCTTAGTGTTCTGGGGTTTTAGCTATAGATGTTTTTTTCTAGCTTTATTGTAGATTTTTAACATGCCCTAAAATTCTCAAATTGATAAGTTCACCATTCTGTGCTATATCAGGCAGTTAGCATGCATATTCCTTTGCTTTAATGCTCTTCTTTGGGCTCCTCTTGAGGGAGTTTTGCCACAGTTTGTGGAACAATTGATTATTAGATTAGATTAGGCAAGTGTGTGTGTGTGTGTGTGTGTGTGTGTGTGTGTGCACGTGCACACGTGTGTGTATACCCTTCATTTTGTAGTTCCATGATAATAGTATTAAATATACAGTTAAACTTTTCTTAAACTATTTTCCCTTTTTCAGATGGTACTTAGATGGCTATCACAGCTAGTCTTCTTACTATAAGTAGACGCACGTGGATGAGGCTGAGATTGCTAACAAGAGTATATCACTTTAAAACCCTGGCATTTGAAGCCAAGATTTCACGGGATCCTCATAAAAAGTGCATAAATCATTACATCAATACACTCTGATTACAAGCTTGTATTTAGTGTTGTGTTACACAGCTCTTCCACAATCTGAAACAGCGCTGTTCCCAGCAGAAATTAGAATGATTTGTAATATCAGTCCTACCTTACTTTCCACCTGGCACCTTCGTATGTCTGTTTTTTTTTATGTGAGTGTCTTAATAATGTGAAGCAACCTACAAACCATCAGTAACTGTTAAGCAACTCTGTTGTGTGTACATATGTGTGTTAGTATAAAATGTATATAGTTCCTTGGTTTCTTTGTTTAATAAAACTATAGTGGAAAGATCATTAAAATGACAATACTCTCCTTGCTATTAATTACAACTTATCTTGTTTCCTTGTTAACGGATGCTTCTTACTACTGGAGGAAATAAGTACTTTCTTGGCTCTCCATCAATATTAATTCTCTTAAGATTCTGTATGCAATCTTATGAAATAAAATTATAGAGAATTAAATGTTTAGTTATAGTAGTATTTAAAGGATACTTTTGCCCACCAGTCAATCCTGATACAGAGCACTGAGTAGGCCTTAATTTTCTTGACCAACTTTTTCTTTTATATTCACATGTATAGGGAAGTAAATATGTGCATATTACGTATTCAGCTGTTTAGAATTTAGTATCAAGTGTGCTTGGGGATGTCAGAGAAGCCTGAGTTAAATGAACTGATTGTTAATGGAGGGTTAGGAGTCAGAAGGATGAAAAATTGTGGTGATAAAGGAGTGACATTATTGATTGGGCTGCTGTGAACATGGAAATAGCATGACTATGTTTTAGAAAAATCACTCTGGCAGATATAGAAAGGATGGATTAGAGGAAAGGAAGAATTCATTTTTAGGGAGTTACTGTCTTGGCAAGACATGATAATGGCCTCACCTGCAGGAAATGGAAAGTTAAGGAGGTGGATTTCAATGGCATTGAGCAGACTTAGTGACTATTTGGGGAATGGGGGAGGTTACAAGCAAGGATAAATCCTAAGTTTCTGTCCAGGGCAACTGGGTGGATAGTAATACCCAGATCCGGAAGAGAGGGGGTAAAATGTTTTGGACCAGCACTCCCAAGCATGAGAAAATCTTTATTTTTACCCATTGTTCTTGTATAGTACGTGCTCTTTCCTCCACCCCACCCCTGCTTACCTAGCTCTCTCCTTTCTAGGACTCAAAAGTATTTAGCACTTATGAGGAGCGGGAATCACCCTAGGAATTCTTGGCTGCAACCGACCAACAATGTGTGATGAATAAGGGCTGTATTTTACGCAGATGAGTTTCTCAGGTGGTAAGAGTTGTCTCCAGGAGCAGTTCTCTTCCTGGTAGGGAGACACTTTTCCAAACAAAAATTTCCTGTATAAATTTAGGATACTCTGTTTTTAGATAGTAAGGGGAAGTAAAGAGCTTTTCCTGAGTCTGCTCATTCTCAATTGCTTTTAGCTCAAAACATTCTTATACCCTGCAAGCACATCTACCTAATTCTTGGAACTGTAATCTCAAAGATCTGTCCTGGTTGCTGAGCCTGGAATTTCCTTCCAATGATGGTTTGCAGGATTGCAGTTTTGAGAGGTTCTAATCCTTTTCTCTCTAGCCTTTTCTCTCCATGGATATCTATGCTTTTGATCAAGTTGTTGTTCTACTTGTGTTATACATTTTACTGTGAAAATGAGTACCATGTTTCTGTAATTATTGCACGTATTGTGACATTTTACATACCCAGTGTCCCACGTTCCATAGCATACGATGCCAACATTTATAACTTTGAGTAATTACTTCATATTTTTTTTGCAAATCTTCACATATATCTTCCCTTGAAAATCAGAACTAAATAATCAATAACTAACTACCCACAACAAATTTAAACTGTAACATTGGTTTCTTCTTTGTTTGTAGTTCTAGGTAGAACCCTTAAAATGAGTGATAAAGGATAGCATTTATAACACTATCTTTTGCCCACTCTCTCCTTGGAGTGTTTTAGAAATACAATGTTGAAAATACAAATAGGTGATGTGGCTGGAAGTCTTGTTTTTTGTTATGTCACCTAAGTTGTTTAAAAAATGTGCACAGTAGTTTTTATAGCAAAGTCTCAGAATGCGTATAAAGGACACATTCACTCTTAGAGGCGTTCTTTCAAAGACTTTGAATTTTTTTCTTAATAATTATATTAGTTTCTTCTTCACCATTCAGTGAAGCTATTCTGCCTAATGCCACTCGTGCCTTTTGTTTTTGGTGCCTGTGTGTGTGTGCTAAACTAATGCATACATTTTTTTTTTCTCTTTCATCTACCTCTTTTAACTTTGATTTTTTTTTTCTTTTTGGAAATTCTCATGAGTGTCCTCATGAGACATGTCCTTCTAGCTCTTAGTTATTTGCTCTGTTTTTTTTAAGTATTATTTATTTATTTATGTTTGGCTGCGTTGGGTCTTCGTTGCTGCACGCAGGCTTTCTCTAGTTGTGGCGAGCAGGGGCTACTCTTCCTTGTGGTACACGGGCTTCTCAGCAGTGGCTTGTCTTTGTTGTGGAGCACGGGCTCTAGGCACACGGGCTTCAGTAGTTGTGGCACGCAGGGGCTCAGTAGTTGTGGCTTGCAGGCTCTAGAGCACAGGCTCAGTAGTTGTGGCACACTGGCTTAGTTGCCCCGCAGCATGTGGGATCTTCCTGGACCAGGGCTCGAACCCATGTCCCCTGCACTGGCAGGTGGATTCTTAACCAATACGCCACCAGGGAAGTCCCTAGTTATAACTAACCTACTTCCCCCTCCCATCTCTTTTCATTTTTGAAATTTAATTTGTCGTTTTTCCCTCCTCGAATATCTTCCATCATATTCTTTGCTAAGCAATGTTCTTTTCTTTGAGATCCTTTAATTCACCCTTTTTGATGATGGTAATTTATTCATCTTTACAATATTTGTTGAAGGCATAGTATGTGGTTGAAACTGTGCTAAGGTGCTAGGGATGTAGTGATGGACACAAAAAGGCTCTCTGACATACACCTTTTAAGGACAGAAATAATTAAGCTGTACATATAGTACAAGGTGATAAGAGCTGTGGCTGAATGAAAAGTTCTGAGTTGTTAAGGGACCTCTGGAAGCACATAGAAGAGACTTCAACCAAGATTGGATTGAAGAATTCCTGCATGTGAAGTAGTCAGGCAAAGGGGACATGATGAAGGCAGAAGTTTTCCAGGGAGCCATGGCCCAGGAGACAGGGAGAGTGAGAGATCGAGAGCGAGAGCGAGAGATCGAGAGCGAGAGTGAGAGCGAGAAAGTGTGTGTTCAGGGCCCTTTATTAGTATTGAAACTGTTTCACTATGTATATTTATGTTACTTTCTGTGCAGCTACAAAAACTTTGGAGGTTTCTGTTTATGTTTTACCTCTGCTCAAAAATAGGACTTCTCTATTCTACTTTCGTAATAACTTCCCACATGCCATAATTCAGCTGGTAGATAATCGGTGATTTATACCCGCTATTGACTAATTTTAGGTGCCTGGGGCAGGTATGTAAATGCATTTCCAAGTTTGTGAGTGAGAATTGATATGTGTGTTTCTCCTTTTATGGGGAAGTCAGAATGTGATGATTATAGTGTTTTATTGGCAAACATTCAATTTCAGTTTACTTTCGGTAAAGAACGGGCTGGCTATATATATTACATTATGCAATTGTGCTAGGCAAAGACTGCTTTAATCTGGAACAAACCATAACCTGGATTTTAAATCAGAGGTTTATGACATTATGAAGATAAAATGGGCCTTAATTAATAAATGGTCAGCTCATTTTATAGATGAAGAAACTGAGACCTAGAGAGGTTAATGAAAGAAAGAACTGTAAATTAACTGTGATGAGGATTTGTGTGTGTGATGTTTGTTTTTATTCTGATACTTTTGAGAATAACTATTCTACTTGTTTGCCATTTCTTTTGTTTACATAACTTATATAATCATTTTTTCATTAATAATCTAGCAGACATAGTGTATAGATTACTTTTAAGTTGAAAATTAAAGAACTATTAAAGTAGGAGATGTTTGAACCACAGATTTTTTTTTTTTTAACTAGTGTGACCAAAACTAAAAGTTAAGGAATTCTAGAGGAAGGAAGTAGAGATTGTTTTGTATTCAAATGTCTTATGGGAGAGCTTAAATAAATTGACTTATTTTTGTCATCTACTTCCTCTCTTGTAAATGAATAAATTTCTAAGTGTTGCTCATCTTTGCTAGGGATTTTTTTTTTGTTTGAGGCAGAACAGTTTAACTTAATATCACTATGTTTCTATTTAAAAGGCAATGTAAATATCAGTATCCTTCTTTAACCAGTGAGGACCTTGAGGGGCTCTAAGATTGGATAAAATCATTTCTTTAAGGTCTCTCAGTTAATAAGTAACAGCTGATGTCAGAACATAGTGACATCAGTGCTCTGGTTCCACATTCTTTCCATCCCTCAGAAGGAGAGGAACAAGAGGAGGGAGTAAGAAGAGAAGGAAGAGGGTGTAAGAGGAAAAGGAAGAAGAGGAGGGGTGGAGAGAGGAGGAAGAATGTTGCTTGTGTTTATTATTCACAATATTTAGCACAGTCATACATTATTGCCTTGAATCTTTATAACAATCTTCTGAAATTGGTATTTTACATTTTTTTCCCCAATATACAGTTGAGGAAACTGAGTCTCAAATAAGTTATATTCCTCGTTCATAGTTACACGGCTAGTACTAGAGCTACTCCAAAGCCTGTCTTTCTACCACTGCACAAAACTGATTCCCATGCTGTCACTTATTTCCCTGTATTTTTTTTAATGGACACTGCAAATGTCACTTTAAATTTTATTTTATTTCTATAAGAGAAGCAGATTGGGAACAGTAACAAACAAACAAAACTCTGGCTCTGCACCATGGTGTGTTGAACACTATTTGGAGGGGGGAAGTGTAGAAACGTTTCTGGACTAAAGTGAAAGTTGGGAATTAAAAGTTAACATCAAAATTGAAACAAAGCCACATTTTGTGAAGTGCACGCTAATAGCAGTCCATTCGATCAAAGGATGTGATCTCACGTCACAGTAAAACAGGTCCTGCAAGCCCAGGTAACTCAGGAAGCAGAATGGTAATTATTCACAGAAGAAAGCAGGTAGTATACTGTTACATTACTACAGGAGAAAGTCAGAAGGTCACAAAGCTTACAGGGTAACTGACACAACTGAAACTGCTTGGCCCCCTTTAAAAAGAAATAATAAAATGGGAGAGAATGAAGCAAATTTACCTAACACAGCTTTGCAAGGTAAGTGCCAACAGCTTCTGAAATGGTAGCAATCAGACGTGTAAGTGGTGTCGATTACAAAGTGTGTGTATGTGCTTGCGCGCACCTCCCCCCTCCACCCCGCTGAGTTTCGAGGTGTGCTTTGAAGGTGGGAAAAGAGGTGGGGATTGTTGTTTCTGAAGAAGCAGCTGTGTCGGTTTTGCTCAACTACTCAACCTACACAGAAACACCACTTTGGTGGAGTAGGGAAAGCCTTATCGTTACTCCCCACTGTAGTGCTGGAGAAATGGTACAACCTACTTCCAGTGCATTTTCATGTTAAACTTTTGCTCGCATTGGAAGAATATCGATTTGTGTCTCTGTGGGATTTTAATTTGTAATCAGATTTTACCATCTCTGGGGTTTACCAGCTAAGTGTCCTTGTAATTAATATAACCATTTTTTTAAAGGTAGAAAACAAGTCTCGGAGGGCAGCGTATTGTTAGGGAGAGCAGTTGGTTTTACAGGTTTTACTTCATCAGATACCTTTGTCCTTTGAAGGGACTGGCTTTGTTGACATTGGCTTGACTAGGCTTATATGGTTAGGCTTGTTGATAGACACAAATACAAGTTCTCTTAACGCTTTCCACTTTTTTGAATGAAGAAAGTTCCTTTTAAAAAAAGAAATAGAAAATGGGCTGAATGCGTATTTGTTGCCATGATTTCTAGTAGTCTTCTCTCTTATGAATTATTTACCACCTTTACAAGTGACATTTTGAACAAGGTATTTTTTAAAAATCTACTTGATAATGATATTTTTATTTGTTTAATTATGTTCTTGTGAAGCTACCAACAAGAAAATCCCCAAACTACTCAGTTTTCCATTAAGTACACATAACCAAACATGTAAGTATATCTGTGAAATACAGCACACCTGAGAATAACAATAAGATGATCATAGACATGCCTGGTCATAAAAGTATATCACCCATTTTTATAGAGTTAAATAATCTTCCAGAATACCTGTTTTTTTCTTTATTTTCTTTAATTCTTTCTCTACCTATCTTGCTTAAGAATCCCAGAATTTTATTTCTATTTTTGCAGGTTTCCTAAAAAAATTTTTTTGGAAATATTGCATAAAATGCTATCAAAATCATTTTTAACTTAAAGATTAATTTTAAAAGTTATTTAGTGCATTCTATTGAAGAAAAACAAGGTAAAAGGCTCATTCAGTATAACTCTATGAAATAATTTGTTTGTATGTGTTTTATGGACAAAATGATATTATGTACGTGATTACTACATATACCTTAACTGTCTCTGCAGTATTTTTCTGTGGAAAAGTATATGGGAGGCATATAGGTTGTTAAAGTTGCTCGTATAATAATGATTTTGTATCAGATGTATATGACTGTTTGGCAGCCCCCTGAATAGCTCATCCTAGACCTTGTGGGTTCGTCCCCTGAGTCTGTGTTTGGGATTGAAATAAACTGAGGAGTAACCTGGCCTCTCCCCTCTCCCCTTATCATCCCTCTTTGTGTCAGGATCAGAGGTAATATTTGCTTCTTATTTTAGAGTCCTAGATTGTGTATAGATCTTCTGTTGTTTTGGGTTTTTTTCTTTTCTTTTCTTCTGGCCCTTTTATGTATGTTATGATTCTGGTAATATGTTCCACTGTGGAAGGGTAACTTTCCCTTCCTCCTATCTACTGACTTTTCCAATTATTTACAGAATTAATAATTAGCATATATCAGAAAAACATGCATAAAATTTAAAACAAGAGCTATGATAAATAATTTGAATGTCATGGTTTGAGTTAGAAAACAATGTGCCTTGGTTCATAGTTGGGGAATACTTGTGAAATCAGTTCTATCCTGGGGTATTTTCCTTTGTGCACTCTGAAAACTTTTCAGTAGGAATGTGTACTCTTCTGATCTTATCTGAGTTGAAATGCATCCTTGGTAGGTCTACAAATAGTTCAGATCTATCTTCTTGGAGTGTTGAAATGCTTCCATTCCAGACATATTTGCCTTAAGATTATTAAGTGAACCTATTAATCAGTGAGAATTAATGAGAAACAAAGGTGCTTCACCTTGGTTTGAAATTATTTTTGGATTTTTTTTTATATATATAAAGGAAAGCGGTGTGGAGATAACTTGTACCTTTACTTGTACGTGTGAATGTAAGAGATTTTTGATGTTTGTTTAATATCTTATAAGACAAATCAGGATATATCCTGGAGTCTTTATTTATGGGTTGCTCTAACAGTATTTTCTATGCAATACCCTGTCCTATATCTGAGCTTGAGTTTAAAAATTACCAAAGTAAATGAAAAAGACATTTTGAAATGTTGTTTAATCTTGCCTTTGACTTAACAGCATTTATAAAAGATTCTGAAGTTCTCTAAAATAATACTAATTATTGTCAGCTCTGCTTACAAATGAGTGTTCTCTAATAGAAATGACTATATTCAAGTGTTTTGTACATTCAACCTATAGGTGATAGGTTTAAGAGTTTTGGCTATGAAGATAATAAGTAGATAATAAACAGAGGATTTTCATTAGAACTCCATCTTGTACCTTGAATAATGGTTTTCTAAGGCCATGTATCTAGATTGTCTAGATTCATTGGACCATCTCTAATTACAACTTGGAGCGCTGGCCATAGACGTTCAGAAATTATTCATTTTAGCACTACATCCTTTAGGTCTCTGACCCATTATTATATCCAGGGAGCTGGTTGATTGTGCCCTGGTTAGTGGAGCCCTTAAGCTATCAACAGTTAATGTTTCCAATGGTATTGGGAACCTATCTTTTCCTGAATGAGAGTGAAATCTTTCCAAGGTTATCTTCAGCTTAATGTGAACAGATCTCAATTATCTTTTCAAGTATAAGAAGCAAACTCTCCCTTTCAGTCTCAATGATACAGTAACTCCACAGACATTTATGTAAAAATTTCTCACATGAAGGTTCATAATATTCTCTGGATTCATAAAATAGAATTATCTTGGGGAGGAGAGAATACTAGAAAAAATGTTTTCTAATTTTTGAAAATACAAATAAAATGTACAAACCATATGGCATCAGGAATAGGGGTAAGTGCTTTCTGAGCATTGTTATTTGCTGAGGAAAGAAAGCAGAATTTCCTTACATAATATCTATAAACACATGTACCACTGAGTGGCACGTTGTCAGTTTGTGACAGTAGTGAAAGGCCATGGCTGGGATGACGGGAGGGTGGAATCTCCCTTCTTGGCCGGGAGTTATCTGGAAAATGCCTTAGGCTAAGGCTCTCAAAAGGCTACCCTTGGGCACGTAAGAGACCCTTACCTATTGTCTCTCAGGAAGGACAGGCATTTTCTGCTTCTCCCAGGGTTCTCATTAACAGGCAGGGCAGACCCTAATCAGAACTAAAATAAATAAATAATAAGGGAAAGACTCTCTCACTACCCAGCTGTGTTCCTCGTCCACCGAGTCCCTCCTACCTCAGGAACTCAGCCCCATGAGCTCTTCTTTCTCTCCTCCTCTTCCTTGGTCAAAACATGTCCAAGGCCACATGCCTCTTTGTAAAGAATATGAGATACTAATTTATCCTCAGAATTATTTGAATAACAGGAATCTGAGTTCTGTGCCAGAACAACCTTGTGAGAGGAGGTTTCTTTGAGTGGGGTCTCCCCTGGGCTACTCAACACAACCTCATCACTCAGGCTGCCTACTTCTCTGCTGCTCGGATGTTTTCCAGCACCTTCTAATTAAAGCCCTTCTTCTTACCTTAGTTCTTCTTAGTTCTCTAGATTTAGGAAACCCCTATTCTAAAGGCTACGAAAGACTAGAACTCAAGTGGAAAAGATGTTTCCAAGTACAGAAGGTTGGCTAGACTGTTTCAAATGCAAGGCCAGTTCTAGGTAGCCGTCAGCAGAGAGGAGAACTCTTCACCAACTCACTGAGGGAGAATTTGGCTGTCAAAGCTAGGGAAAAGAAATCTGTAGAATGTTAACATTTTCAAGGTAGAGAGGAGCTTAGAGGGCCTCAAGTCCAAAATTTTTACTTTGTAGAGAAGCGAACAGAGATCCTTTGAAGGTACAAAAATTTCCCTTGGTTTCTCAGAAGCAGTTGCCAGAACCCAGATCTCCACCCTAGCTGCCTAAAGCCTATAATTGGATGGAGGAATTTGGCACATTATTTTCTAGGGGTATTTACTTTCCTATTTCAAGAAGGGAAATCAGGCTTGTAAATGCTTTCCATATTGACATATTTAGTTTCTACAGTCATCACCTGGAAATCGTTGTCCAGTATTCAGTCTGGCTTTTATAGGACTGCTCCATCCAGGCTCGGGTTCTCTCTTGACTCCAAAGAAGTTACTTTGGCTTTTGAGACATTTACTTATCTTTCATCACAACAAGGAGGAATTGGCTTGAAATTCCATAGGCACATGCAACAGATGTTTCTCATGATACAGCCATTTTTTAAAAGAATTATACTTATTCTGTTTGGCTAGTGTAAGAAAAAAAAAAAAATCCAGGTGGGAACGTACCTTAGTGTCTGTGCTTCTCAGTTGCAACCCAAGGGCAGCAGTACTGCATACCCCAACCAGTTATACTGGCTTGGTGTGCATGTTTACTTTCTATGATGGGAAAAATATCTCTGCGTTCATCATCATAAACCATGCCTGTGAGTGCTTTGAAAGCTTTCTAAAACCCCAAAGAGAACTCACCAGTTTGTGAATCTTCCTTCCCACCCAATAGAACTTTAATAGCATTTTCAATTAAGAGAAGTGCACAGAGGTCTTGTGTAACCTATTTGTTTTCTAGGAGGAAGCTTTCACCAGCTCTGAGTGAGAGGCTGGTATACTTGAAAACCTGAGGCACTTTGGAAATGAAATTTAGATATTGAAGTAACAGGGCATTTTGGAGTTGAAATTTCCAGAATCTCTGCTGGAGAGGTCTTATAATCTAAGGACAAAATCAAGCATAATCGGAGCAAGTAAAATTGCAGAGAATGTCAAGGCATGAAATCCCAAGTGAGTCTGACCGAAGGGTGTAGGCAAAAGAGCATGAGAAGATGGATTGGGGACTTTTCCCAAGTACAAGGCAAAGAACCCTTGCAGCAGGCAAACAGGTATTGTTATAAAGCAGGTATTGTTATAACCACAGACACATATCCAGGAATTTATAGAGAAATCTAGGAATTTATAGACGGTTTCATAGAGGAGATATGATGTGAACTGACTCTGGACAAAATAAGTGGCAGAAAGAAGAAAGTTTTTCCTGGCAAAATGAACAGCAGAGACAAGGCATAGAAATTGTATCTGTCCATGCATTTACTTGCTTTATTTTCTACTCTTATTGAAAACAAAGGATTTTCCAAAAATTACTATAGTAGAGCCTTGAACAACATGGGTTTGAACTGCACGGGTATACTCATATGTGGACTTTTTTCACTTAATACATACTACAGTACTACACAATCTGAAATTGGAACTCGGTTTGGAACCACAATCTGGAGGGCTGTAGGGCCCACTGTAAAGTTGTCTGTGGATTTTCAACTTTATGGGGGGGTGGGGAAGTTGATGCTCCTAACCTCTGAGTTGTTCAAGGGTCACTGTACTTTGAAATAGGCTACAAATAAATAAACCTAATAAAAAAAATAAGGTTAAAATAATATAAGTTAAAATTTATATGTAAAATGTATGCCAAAACATTCTAAACAGCTACCAAACAAGTCACAAATTTGCTTTCAAGCTTCCTAGCAGCCAAAAGAAAGTAAGATATTGGTTTTAAGATTAATGGTGTGCAAACCATATAAAAATGTGGCAGTTATTCAGGAGAGGCATAGATTTCTTGATTAGACATGGTGATAGAAGTCAAAATTATTTCTATAGATGACAGGAGACAGGCCTAATTAGAAAAAAGGTTTTTATTAGGCAGCAATGAGACATAAAGGTAAAAGAATTATAGAGATAAAGAAAATAGTATTATTTAACTCATCTCAGAATCTTCACATGGATGATTTTCTTTGAGCCCCTTAAGCTGCTGCACTGTCCTATCAGATGTTTGTCAGAAAAAAAAAAAATTATGCAGAAAAAATTTCAAACGTATAATAAGTGTGAAAATAAAAAGACATAAAAAGAAAACAAAAGAATATTGAAGAAATATAGACTTTATAAAAACTAAGTTTACATGATTTAAACATTCACACTTAAAATTTCAGAATATAAAAAATAGGTCATTTTGAAAGTTAGGCTGCTATATATATATATTTTATAAGCATGTGGTATTATGCAAGTATCTCTCCTGGAGTGGATTTTATGTGGGTGTTGTGTGTTCATGTTGGTTAATGAAGGGTTTAGTACAGTCACTGTGACAGGTTTGGTGGTGGGGCCGTGGGTAGTAGGTGGGTCAGGGATAGAGAGTAACAGTAATGAAGAGCACATTGGTATTGATAATATTCATGTTGCATTGTAAATCTACTTTAAAGACTTTAATCTGTAAACTTCAGGTACAATGAGGTAATAATGTTGCCTTAAGTTTTTATTTTCCATACATTTAAACCGTAATTTGGGGGAAAAATTTAATGAGAAAATAGTAATGGTTTTTCATTCTTTCTTTTTTTGTCGTTTTTAAACATCTTTATTGTAGTATAATTGCTTTACAATGGTGTGTTAGTTTCTGCTTTATAACAAACTGAATCAGTTATACATATACATATGTCCACATATTTCTTGATCTTGCGTCTCCATCCCTCCCACCGTCCCTATCCCACCCCTCTAGGTGGTCACAAAGCACAGAGCTGATCTCCCTATGCTAGGTGGCTGCTTCCCACTAGCTATCTATTTTACGTTTGGTAGTGTATATATGTCCATGCCACTCTCTCACTTTGTCCCAACTTACCTCTCACTTTGTCCCAACTTACCCTTCCCCCTACCCATATCCTCAAGTCCTTTCTCTAGTAGGTCTGTGTCTTTATTCCCGTCTTGCCCCGGGCTCTTCATGACCGTTGTTTTTCTTTTTTTTTCTTTTTAGATTCCATATATATGTGTTAGCATACGGTATTTGTTTTTCTGACTTACTTCACTCTTTATGACAGACTCTAGGTCCATCCACCTCACTACAAATAACTCAATTTCGTTTCCTTTTATGGCTGAGTAATATTCCATTGTATATCTATGCCACATCTTCTTTATCCATTCATCTGTCGTTGGACACTTAGGTTGCTTCCATGTCCTGGCTATTGTAAATAGAGCTGCAATGAACATTGTGGTACATGACTCTTTTTGAATTATGGTTTTCTCAGGGTATATGCCCAGTAGTGGGATTGCTGGGTCGTATGGTAGTTCTATTTTTAGTTTTTTAAGGAACCTCCATACTGTTCTCCATAGTGGCTGCATCAATTTACATTCCCACCAACAGTGCAAAAGGGTTCCCTTTTCTCCACACCCTCTCCAGCATTTATTGTTTGTAGATATTTTGATGATGGCCATTCTGACTGGTGTGAGATGATATCTCATTGTAGTTTCAATTTGCATTTCTCTAATGATTAATGATGTTGAGCATTCTTTCATGTGTTTGTTGGCAGTCTGTATATCTTCTTTGGAGAAATGTTTATTTAGGTCTTCTCCCCATTTTTGGATTGGGTTGTTTGTTTCTTTGATACTGAGCTGCATGAGCTGCTTGTAAATTTTGAGATTAATCCTTTGTCAGTTGCTTCATTTGCAAATATTTTCTCCCATTCTGAGGGTTGTCTTTTGGTCTTGCTTATGGTTTCCTTTGCTGTGCAAAAGCTTTGAAGTTTCATTAGGTCCCATTTGTTTATTTTTGTTTTTATTTCCATTTCTCTAGGAGGTGGGTCAAAAAGGATCTTGCTGTGATATATGTCATAGAGTGTTCTTCCTATGTTTTCCCCTAAGAGTTTGATAGTTTCTGGCCTTACATTTAGGTCTTTAATCCATTTTGAGTTTATTTTTGTGTATAGTGTTAGGGAGTGTTCTAATTTCATTCTTTTCCATGTAGCTGTCCAGTTTTCCCAGCACCACTTATTGAAGAGGCTGTCTTTTCTCCACTGTATATTCTTGCCTCCTTTATCAAAGATAAGGTGACCATATGTGTGTGGGTTTATCTCTGGGCTTTCTATCCTGTTCCATTGATTTATATTTCTGTTTTTGTGCCAGTACCATACTGTCTTGATACTGGAGCTTTGTAGTATAGTCAGAAGTCAAGGAGCCTGATTCCTCCATCTCCGTTTTTCTTTCTCAAGATTGCTTTGGCTATTCGGGCTCTTTTGCATTTCCACACAAATTGTGAAATTTTTTGTTCTAGTTCTGTGAAAAATGCCAGTGGTAGTTTGATAGGGATTGCATTGAATCTGTATATTGCTTTGGGTAGTACAGTCATTTTCACAATGTTGATTCTTCCAATCCAAAAACATGGTATATCTCTCCATCTATTTGTATCATCTTTAATTTCTTTCATCAGTGTCTTATAATTTTCTGCATACAGGTCTTTGGTCTTCTTAGGTAGGTTTATTCCTAGATATTTTATTCTTTTTGTTGCAATGGTAAATGTGAGTGTTTAGGTCTTTTCCTTCTCTTGTGTTTCCTGCCTAGAGAAGTTCCTTTAGCATTTGTTGTAAAGCTGGTTTGGTGGTGCTGAATTCTCTTAGCTTTTGCTTCTCTGTAAAAGTTTTAATTTCTCTGTCAAATCTGAATGAAACCCTTGCTTGGTAGAGTAATCTTGGTTGTAGGTTTTTCTCCTTTATCACTTTAAATATGTCCTGCCACTCCCTTCTGGCTTGCAGAGTTTCTGCTGAAAGATCAGCTGTTAACCTTATGGGGGTTCCCTTGTGTGTTATTTGTTGTTTTTCCCTTGCTGCTTTTAATATTTTTTATTTGTATTCAATTTTTAATAGTTTGATTAATATGTGTCTTGGCATGTTTCTCCTTGGATTTATCCTGTATGGGACGCTCTGTGTTTCCTGGAGTTGATTAACTATTTCCTTTCCCATATTAAGGAAGTTTTCAACTATAATCTCTTCAAATATTTTCTCAGTCCCTTTCTTTTTCTCTTCTTCTTCTGGGACCCCTATAATTTGAATGTTGGTGCCTTTAATGTTGTCCCAGAGGTCTCTGACACTCTCCTCAATTCTTCTGGGTTTTTTTGTTTGTTTGTTTATTCTGCTCTGCATTAGTTATTTCCACTATTTTATCTTCCTGGTCACTTATCCGTTCTTCTGCCTCAGTTATTCTGCTATTGATCCCTTCTAGAGAATTTTTAATTTCATTTAATGTGTTGTTCATCACTGTTTGTTTGCCGTTTAGTTCTTCTAGGTCCTTGTTAAATGTTTCTTGTATTTTCTCCATTCTATTTCCAAGATTTTGGATCATCTTTACTATCATTATTCTGAATTATTTTTCAGATAGACTCTTTCCTCTTCATTTGTTACGTCTGGTTGGTTTTTGCCTTGCTGTTTCATCTGCTGTGTGTTTCTCTGTCTTCTTATTTTGCTTAACTTACTGTGTTTGGGGTCTCCTTTTCGCAGGCTGCTGGTTTGTAGTTCCCATTTTTTTGGTGCCTGTCTCCAGTGGCTAAGGTTGTTTCAGATGGTTGTGTAGTCTTCCTGGTGGAGGGGACTAGTGCCTGTGTTCTGGTGGATGAGACTGGATCTTGTCTTTCTGGTGGGCTGGTCCACGTCTGGTGGTGTGTTTTGGGCTTTCTGTGGCCTTCTTATGATTTTAGGCAGCCTCTCTGCTAATGGATGGGGTTGTGTTCCTGTCTTGCTAGTTGTTTGGCAAAGGGTCCAGCACTAGCTTGCTGGTCATTGAGTGGAGCTGGGTCTTGGCATTGAGATGGAGATCTCTGGCAGATTTTCACTGTTTGATATTACGTGGAGCTGGGAAGTCTCTTGTGGACCAGTATCCTGAACTTGGCTCTCCCACCTCAGAGGCACAGCCCTGATGCCTGGCTGGAGCACCAGGAACCTATCATCCACACGGCTCAGAATAAAAGGGGGAAAAAAAAGAAAGAAAGAAAGAAACAAGAAGATAGTATAAAATAAAGTATAGTATAATAAAATAAAGTTATTAAAATAAAAAATAATTCTTAAAAAAATTTTTTTAAATAATAAAAAAAGAAAGGATGAAAGAAGAGAGCAACCAAACCAAAAAACAAATCCACCAATGATAACAAGTGCTAAAAACTATACTTAAAATAAATAAATAATAAAAAAAATAACCATGGGCAGCCAGAACCCTAGGACAAATGGTAAAAGCAAAGCTGTACAGACAAATTCACACACAGAATCATACACACTCACAAAAAGAGAAAAAGTGAACAAAATATATATATTGTTGCTTCGAAAGTCCACCTCCTCAATTTGGGATGATTCCTTGTCTATTCAGATATTCCACAGATGCAGGGTATGTCAAGTTGACTGTGGAGATTTTATCCGCTGCTCCTGAGGCTGCTGGGAGAAATTTCCCTTTCTCTTCTTTGTTCCCACAGCTCCTGGGGTTCAGCTTTGGATTTGGACCCGCCTTTTGCATGTAGGTTGCCTGAGGGCATCTGTTCTTCCCTCAGACAGGGTGGGGTTAAAGGAGCAGCTGATTTGGGAGCTCTGGATCACTCAGGCCTGGCGGCGCCAGAGGGCAGCATGACGTTGCACCAGCCTGAGGCGGCCGTGCGTTTTCCCGGGGAAGTTGTCTCTGTATCCCGGGACCCTGGCAGTGGCGGGCTGCACAGGCTCCCGGGAGGGGAGGTGTGGAGAGTGACCTGTGCTCGCACACAGGCTTCTTGCTGGCTTTAGCAGCATCCTTAGCGTCTCGTGCCCGTCTCTGGGGTCCACGCTGATAGCCGCGGCTCGCGCCCGTCCCTGGAGCCCGTTTCAGTGGTGCTCTGAATCCCCTCTCCTCTTGCACCCTGAAACAATGGTCTCTTGCCTCTTAGGCAGGTTCAGACTTTTTCCCGGACTCCCTCCCGGCTAGCTGTGGCGCAGTAGTCCCCTTCAGGCTGTGTACATGCAGCCAACCCCAGTCCTCTTCCTGGGATCCGACCTCCGAAGCCAGATCCTCAGCTCCCAGCCCCCACCCGCCCCGGCGGGTGAGCAAACAAGTCTCTCGGGCTGGTGAGTACTGGTCGGCACCGTTCCTCTGTGCGGGAATCTCTCCGCTTTGCCCTCCGCACCCCTGTTGCTGTGCTCTCCTCCGCGGCTCCGAAGCTTCCCCGCTCCGCCACCTGCAGTCTCCACCCACGAAGGGGCTTCTAGTGTGTGGAAAAACCTTTCCTCCTTCACAGCTCCCTCCCACTTGTGCAGGTCCCGTCCCTATTCTTTTGTCTCTGTTTATTCTTTTTTCTTTTGCTCTACCCAGGTACGTGGGGGACTTTCTTGCCTTTTGGGAGGTCTGAGGTCTTCTGCCAGCGTTCAGTAGGTGTTCTGTAGGAGTTGTTCTACACGTAGATGTATTTCTGATGTATTTTGGGGGAGGAAGGTGATCTCCACGTCTTACTCTTATGCCATCTTGAACCTCCTCCCCCTGTTTTTTCATTCTTGAGTCTGAGTTTTCATCAGTTTTAGGTTCATATTTTATATTATTTTCAGTTTATCATTTGATCTCTATGGATTTCCTTTAGGCATCATCTTTTTTCTAAATTACAAAACTAGTAATATTGCTTACATTTTTAGAAATTAGTAATTGCTAAGTTATGTTTATCAAAATACTTTTACATAACAACATAATTCCTAATGACATTGGTTAATAGAATGTTCTAGAAAGGTAGTCATCACATGAAATTTTCATAGGTTGATTAGTAAATAATTTGTTTTCATAATTACATAAATAAAAAGGAAAAAAACCCAGTATTCATTGGGTACTAAATTTAAGTGGAAATTTACTAAGCTTATTTGAATCTCACAACAATCTTGGCCTTTTCTCTTCCCCTCCAACAAGTACACTAAGGCGATTCCCCACTAAAACCTCTGCCTACTGGTAATGTCTGCTGAACTTCCTATGGTTTGTTCCTTCTTGTCATTCAATCATCAGATTAAATATCATCCCAGTGATTCTTTCTCTAGCCTCTCAAACTAAAGCAGCCCATCTCTGTCTTAATGCCTGATTTTAAATATCTTACCATGAGCCCTGTTTTTTTGGGGGGGGAGTGTATATTTGTTTATTGCCTATTTCCCTGCAATAAAATGTTCTCTCCCTGAGATAAAAGACCATGGCTGGCTGTATTTCTAGCCTAGAACCATAGCTAACACGTCCTTTATTTTTCAACAAGTATAAGTTTAATATGCTCAGAAAAAGCAAACATAAAATGCAAAATATTTGTGTCTAGCCAATTTACATTTGTTGTAACATGAAAATTAGTTGAGCATAAAGTAGCAGTCACTTAACATGGTAAAGACAAAGCAGAATGAAACAAGAAGACTTAATTAAAAATTGACAAATAAAGTGTTAAAATTGGAAAAGATCTTTGTCTATAATGATAGTTGACATAGAGTTTCTATTCTAAGATATGGGGAGCAGGGTCTTGTTCATTTTCATTTCCTCTGGTTCTGTGTTACAGTGACTTTGGTTGGGGTTAACTTCATGAGCTCTCAAAGAGTCCAAGTATGAAACTATGATGATGATGGTGCTGATGGAAGAAAACACTTAAGTGTATACTCTGTGCCAGGGGCTGTTTCAAGTGTTCAACATTTATTATTTTATTGAATATTCATAACCATTTAATGAGGAGCATATGCTCAATAAATACAAATATAAATAATTATGTGACTATATTTGCCTTATATTTTCCTTCTGCTTTATTTCTAATTCATCTTCATCACTGTCATCATCTCATAGTGATGGAGAGCTGAGTTCATGTGATAATGATGGGATTTGACAAAAAATAAATGTGACATATACTTGAGGTTAAATTGGTGTTTGCTTGTATTAAATGCTGAAGGAGGAAGAGATTGTAAAAACTGGGTTTCTGGCTTAGGTGACAGAGAGAGTAGTATTGTTAACTGATTTAGGGAGTGTAGGATGGGGAATAGTTTAGGGGAGAGAAATATGAGACTTCTTTAGACAAAAATGATTTTAAGCTATAAGTTTAATTGTTGAAAATGTCCAGGACTTAAACTATTAAAACGAGACTAGACCTTGAGAAAGAGAACTAGGATGGAATTAAGGAGTTGGAAGTTATTAAACCTTAAGTCATAGATGACATTTTGGATAGATGAGATTGTACAGAGATGGGAGTTAAAGTAAGAAGAGAAGACTGATGGAAGAGTCTAGAGAACACTGACGTCTAAATCTGAGTAGAAATGAAAGAAAGTGAGATGGGGTCATGGGAGAGAGAGAAGATACAGATGACAGAATTTTGGGGGAAATGCACTGTGGGGGGGGGTGGTTTCTATATAAGAAGGGTGAAATATGTCAAATGATGGAATAGTCGAGTAGCTTGGAATTGGTGATTCAAGCCTGGAATTAAGGTGAGACATGAGGAAGAAACAATTCGAAAATGATCAGGAATGAGGTCAAAGGAGGAGACAAAATTATAAAATCTAAGGAGCTTAAAATAGAAGTTCAATAGTTGTACCCTGGGAAATGACTGTTGTTAGGGAGTTGGAGAAAGAAAAGTGAACAAAGGAGGCAATTGCATCACAGCAGTTCTGTGAGTTAAGTATAATTTCCAGTTTTTGCAAATGAGGAAACACTGTCAGTGAGGGAGGGGATGAAGGTGCCAAAATAGAAGGAGTGTGTCTGATGAAGATGAGGACTTTGATCATTAGAACCACTTTAAAGAGCAGGAGGGCAGCTTTCTTTATATAAGGAAGAATAAGAGTGAGTATAATGACAGATTCCCCGGGTTACAGAGAAGAGTGGGTGATGGAACTCATGCCAATGGCCTCTGCATCTTTGCAGTCAAGGATGAGTTCATCCAGCCAAAAGTTGGGGTGGGGCTGGGTGTGGGGTATTGAATCCATGAAAGATAAATAAAAGGATTGACCAGAAGCAGCCTCAGTCACGTTAGACAGGAGATACTGTCAGTGAATGTGGGAAAGCAAGAGGAAAAAAAAGCAGCCTGACTATTAAGCTAGTTTTCACAGAGACATGAGTGAGTTTGTGTGAGAGTGAGTGTGTCTGTTTTATTGGCTTGTCTACAGATTTAGCTAGAGATGGTTATTTTGGAATACGTAGGCTTCCTCATTTAGCACACCCAATAAGCCTACTCTAGCTAGTGTTCTTCAGATTGCATGCCACTGCCCTATAGCAGAACTAGAAGAGAGAGCACATTTCATTACAAATCCATCCAGTTTTTTTGTTGTTGTTGTTTTGTTTTGTTTTGTTTTGTTTTTGCTGTACGCGGGCCTCTCAGTGTTGTGGCCTCTCCCGTTGTGGAACACAGGCTCCGGATGCACAGGCTCAGCAGCCATGGCTCACGGGCCCAGCCGCTCCACGGCATGTGGGATCTTCCCGGACCGGGGCACGAACCCTGTCCCCTGCATCGGCAGGCGGACCCCCAACCACTGCGCCACCAGGGAAGCCCCATCCAGTTTTTGAAAAGCAATGGAACACCTAGGCTTGACTGCAAATCAGCTTTTGTAGTGGTATCTTCTCATCTATGTAACCTTTGCAAAGCACCAATATATACCACTAGCCGTATAGCAGGAATGTGACAAATGTATGGGACTTTGGGATGAGGGGGATGCACTTCCATTTGACTTTGTTTGAAGAAAGCAAAATGAGGTTGGGATCAATGTTTATTCACTCAAAGATTTCAAGACTCTTGGATAATCAGTGATTCACGTCAGGGTTTGTATGATAATGTTATTAGCATCATTAATAATAATGAAAAGAATAAGTAATACCATTGGACATTTAATAAATACCAGAAAGAGGCAAAGCTAGAATTTAAATCTAGGACACATATGACTTTATTGCTTCTTAACTGCTGCATTTCCCAGGAGTAAGTACCATTTTAAAAGAGCTACTTTAAAAGAAATTAGACTGTCCAAGGAGAGTGTTTCAAATATTTACCATTTATATCCCTGTGCAAAAATTAGTGATTGTTAATTTTTACTACTGAAAAGAGTCCATTCTATAGCTGATATATCTTCTTTTCTATGAATATTGTATTTTATAAAAACTCACATAACATGATGTGTACACATAGTGTTTTCTGTTTGGATGCATCATGATTCCTCGTGTCCTACCTACCCTCACATCCTTATGATATTTCCATCATATCTACATTCCTGGCACTTTTATTGAAGGTGATAAAGCTCTGAAGAAGTAGTTTGAGGTAAATGGGTTCTACTAAATTCAAGAATGTTTGACCATTAACCTTAAATTTGAAGTTTTAGGTGACCACAAACCAGTATAAAGGAATATAGATTTACCTCTACAAAATATACCGTACAGAGGTTTTTAAACAATTGATGCTTTGCTGAATGTAGGAAATATTTCCTCTTCAGTGTTTCTAACTTAACAAATTACATGTAAAAGCCATAAACTCCTTTATATTATCCATAAACACAATAAAAAATGTTACACCACATATACTTTGACTTAGTCAATAATCCTAGGCTTAGCCTTAGGGTTTGAAGAGAAAATTATTCCTCTTACACATTTTAATTATGCTGTAAACTTGGGGAAATAGCTATTGATCTTCAGCATCTGGCATCAGAAAGTTGTTTGTTTCTTGTTCTGTAGCCAGTGAAAGGATGCCAGACAGACTGAAAATGAAGAATTTCAGGGGAATCAAAGGTACAGTTAAGGATATATTTTGGTTGCATTTGAGTAACTTAAAAGTTAAGAGACTTAGAGATCATCTCTAAATATCTTTCTGCTGGAAGCTAGGAACAATTGAGGTAAGAAATATATTACCTTGTTTTAAGAAAAAGCTGTTCGCTAGTGGAACTCTTGATTATCTCTAGCATTTTAATACAGAAATAGGAGGGCCTAATCAGAAAACTTTTTTTTAACAACACATTTGAGGTTCTCCAGTGCTTATAGAGTGATGAACATTGTGATGATCATTTTAGAAGTAATTATTTCACAATTTTTTATCATCAAATCAGTAAAATGGTAAAACCCTCCATTCTGCTAAAATTAAAGAGATATCTAGCATCTACGGTGATGATAATGAAGAAGAGGAGGAGGATAGAAGAGGGAGGGCGAGGAGGAGAGAATAGTTACTATATGCTGACCTTTTATTGGGGAATGGGCATTGCTATAAACACTTTACTTATATAGCCAGATTGAAGCCTTACGTCCATCGTGTAAGAATGGAAGGCTCAGCCAGGTTAAGTAACTCTGTCAGGGTTATATAGGAACTAAGAGGTAGAGCTGGGTTTCAAACCTAGGTCTGTCTGACTCATATAATGAAATAGGCTCCTTCAGTGCCATTTTCAACAAGTTGAAAATTCTTTCACATTTCAAGCATTTAAAATAGATTTATATTTAAATTTAAACATATCAAATTTAGTATTAAGCATTTGTTGATTCAACAACTATTTACTGCTGTATGATTATGTACCAGACATAGTGTTAGGAGCTACTGAAGCTAAATTCAATGAGTCATGGACAACAGCAACTCATGATCTGCTATGGGAGATATTATACAATAATATAAAACAGAAAAAAATGTTTATATAAATACATACACATACATGTATATATATGAATATGTTGTTTATGGATCTTCAGAGTTCTCTGATAGACATTCTGTAATTACCCCCTCTTGAATTTCAGAATCTAATTAAATGTATGGTCATTTAACTTTGATGCTATGATGCCTTGTTTGGTCAGTTTGGGAGCCTCAGTATCTTTATAACCCCAGCCATTAAAGATGCTATTTTGAGAGCATCAGCGGGGAATCTGTATTGACTTTTCTTGCCACGAGGCACCCCCTACCTCTTCACAGTAGGAACTAATGAGTAGTAATCTTCATCCATTTCTTCCCTACCCATTTCTTCCAAATTCACCATGTAATTAAATCTATTGGTTAAAGAATCTGTTAGTATTCCATGTATCTAATGCCTTTAATATTGATTCTGGATGCAGTGGTTAGCACTAATCTATTTATTTTAGTTTTATATAAAATATAAAACCAAAACTCAAAATATAACTTTTGAAAGATAATATACACATCTGTATTTATGAAAAAAGTGCTATTTTTTCCAACTATGCTTTAATTTGGGGGCTGTCATCAAGCTTTCATTGAAAGTTTTGCTCATATTAGGGATTTAATATGGCAAAGATAGGTAATAGGTGGTCGGTTTTTAGCCATGGCAGGTATAAGCAAAATTTTCAACCCTGGATTTATTTTTTGTTTTAATCTTAGACATTGAAGACAGAAGCTAATGATAGGTGCAGAGTGTCTCATCTGCTTTATAACTTTCTCCAAGGTAGTATAATAAGTATGTGAGGTAAGATGCCTTAGCCAGTTTAGTGCCTTTGAGCAAACATTAGTCATGGGATTTAGGCATTTTATAATAGTTCATGTTTTTAAAAGACATATGTGAAGGCTACTATATGCAAGGTACTGATCCTCGGAATTTTATTAAGTCATCTTATTTCATTCTCACAACAATGTCTAAAGCTATTATCAGCTTTTAATTTACTATATGTGTGCAAGTCATCTTGCCTGGAAGCAAATGAATGGAAAGAGGGAAGTTTAAGCTGAAGGGTGATATTTGATTCCTCCTTAAACAATGAAGATTTCTCCATTCAGAGAAGTGGAAAGGTTACTGGAGGGATACAAAACCAGCTGTGCAGGGCATGCTGGCATGACTAGTGTGTTTGTAGAATTTCAAACACCGGTTTATAGTATGTGCACAAAAAACAGTAGCTACTGGAGTGCTGACTTTGTTTTTCCGGGCTAGTATCAAACATGTTTGCTGCCCACTGATTACAGTGGCGTTTTAAGGCTAGTTAAATTGTCAACAGAGTAGATGGTACTAGGCCATTTTACTTCATCTCAGCCTATGTGGGCCTGTATAGTGAAGGCTTTGTGCCCATTCGCCAGATCGCATGTGAGCACATGTACACATGTCACAGATGTTAACCACAGTTTAGGTGAGTTGCTTTTGTGGAAAGCATCAGATTTCTTCATAAATTTGCTCTTATATGAGAACAGAATATCACTGCCTCTCGACTTCACTCTCCCCGACTGGTACTTAATATGCCAAGTTAAAATACTTGCATAGTGGACAAGAAAGCAGCATGGGGATCTCCTGGCTCTCTTTCCTGCCAAATTGACAGGTTGCATTGCAGCAGGTGTACAGCAAAGCGATTAAGAATGCACAGGTTGACAAAGTATGTCTTGTATGACTGCAAGCATTTTATATGAATGACATGTCATGACAAATATTGGCCTCAAGATTATACCTAGGGTTCTGGGGTGTGAGGACAACCTATATGCATATAAAAGCATCACTGAGAAGGTGAATACTCAGGAAAAATAACCTTGACTAGGAGTCTATGTAAAATATACCTTACATTGCAATGTAAGGTATATTTTTTGCTACTTAGATATTTTACAAATGTCCTATTTATATGAGTAGATGCAATAAGCATCTGTCTTGGGTGATGTGAGTTTTTGACTCACATCAGCTGAACAACTCATTCAGCTGCCAGCAGGACAGAGAATCTGGTTTGTTAAAATTCATGTTTGGAAAAAAATCCAGTGTCATCCAATTCACTTTAAGAACACAGTTAGCCCTTAGTATCAACCTCTCCACTTGTAGGATGCCTGACTTATTTCACATGTAATAAAATAACTTAATGTGAGTGTCATTGCCTTGCTCACTAATTTTCAAAAATAATCAAAAAGCAAGAGAGAAAAGAGTAGATTTTAGATGATAAGTAAAATAATTGTTCACCATGTATATATCCACAAACATTTGCATAGAAATTTAAGAGCAATATGGATTTCCAGAAACTTTTCCATAGAGCATCAGTTGACAGACCCCTCCCCCCATTAAGGATTTCTGTGTTCACGTGCATTTTTTTAAAAATTATTTTTCTGAGGAACTGTAAGCACACCAAAGTTTTTTATTTTATTTTATTTATTTTAAAATTATTATTATTATTATTATTATTATTTTGGCTGCGTTGGGTCTTCGTTGCTGCGCGTGGGCTTTCTCTAGTTGTGGTGAGTGGGGGCTACTCTTTGTTGCGGTGCGCGGGCTTCGCATTGCGGTGGCTTCTCTTGTTGTGGAGCACAGGCTCTAGGCAGGCAGGCTTCAGTAATTGTGGCACACGGGCTCAGTAGTTGCGGCTCCTGGGCTCTAGAGCGCAGGCTCAGTAGTCGTGGCTCATGGACCTAGTTGCTCCACGGCATTCAGGATCCTCCCAGACCAGGGCTCGAACGGGTGTCCCCTCCATTGGCAGGCGGATTCCCAACCACTGCGCCATCAGGGAAGTCCCTCACGTGCATTTTTAAAGAGACAGGGTAAATAGATTTCATCAGATTTTCAAAGGAATGCATAATCCGAACAGCATTAAAATGACTCCTAAAATCCTTTTAATATGAAAAATTAATTCACTTTATTTCCCAATATATTCCTGTTAAGACTTACTGAATTTTCTCGAGGAAAAAAATGTCTTATATTCTAAGAAAAAATCATTCTGTGCCCCCTAATTTATGACTAAAATAACTCTAATTTGAAGTATAAAAAACTGTGATAGCAAAGAATTTTCGGTAATTTCTGATCAGCATTTAAAAGCAATCTCAAAGTAAAGTAATATATTGCCAATGAGGATTAAGATGGAGTGTTATTTGACTATTTTTCATTTTACTGGACTATTAAAACTATATATGAAAGTGCTATCTATATTTCTAATATAGAGATAAATGCTTAGGAGAAATAAGCATAGTGCTATATTAATGCTCTAGTGCTATATTAATAGTTAATTTTTGTAAGTTCCCTTTTACTAATCCACTTCAAAATGGATTAAAGTGAAATCCTGAATATTTTTGGAAGGAATAAAAGGTATATCTTGCGACTTGTACAAAAATCTAATATTTCTATCAGACTTGTTCCCAACACATATGTTATAATATATACTATATATTCATTTTAATGTAATCAGATATTAATAGCACAAATAATCTTGGACTTTAGCAGAATGATACATTTTACACAAAAATGTAGTAAGAAACTTTTTCTTCTTTATTGTATACGCAAAGGTAGGAAAGGATACTGAAAAGGGTTTGGGTTCTTATTCTAAGACTCCATCAGAGTAATATAGTGAGAGATACAGGACTCATTGACAACAATTGCAGAATAGTTGAAGTGTGTTTTGGTTTTGATTTTACTGTTTAACTTGTTTGCCGCATTTTCTTTCTAACATGGCTAACCACCCTCTAACCTTTTTCCCCCTCTGTTCCTCCCATCATATACCCTTCTTAAGATACTTTGGCATAAAATGATCCAATAAAATCCTTCACAGTAAGTGGTTATTATATTTGCAATGATGGAATTTCAGGCATAAGTGGGAGATTTATTTTCGTATGGTAACACTTGCTCTACATCCTTAAAAAAAATATCGCACTGATGACATTTGTTGGTATTTTAAGGTTAATGAGGTCTCATTTCACCTCCTACTTAATTTTTCCTTATTCACTGGGTCATACGTGAAATTCCACAGCCTGAAAATCTTTATAGCCAAACAAATGCTATTGATTAAGTTAATGATTTATTATCTTTCTCTATTTTATTGCATTTTAATGGCCATCTTTTGTAGGATGGCTTGAAGAGGAGGTATTTTGGACTGTGGTCTTAGTTGTGTGCTGCCTTAGCTTGGGCTACCATAACAAAATGCCATAGGCTGGGTGCCTTAAACAGCAGATGTTTATTTCTCACAGTTCTGGAAGTTGGGAAGTCCAAGATCAAGGTGCCTGTACATTCAGTTCCCACTGAGAGCCTTCTTTTTGGCTAGAAGATGACTGCCTCCTTGCTCTGTCCTCAAATGGCACAGCGAGAGGGAGAGCTTATGTCTCTCTTCTTATAAGGACACTTATCCCATCATGCGGGTCCTACCCTCTTGACCTTATCTAAACCTAATTACCTCGCAAAGGTAGTACCCACCTCCAAATACCATCATATTGGGGCTTTGGACTTCAACGTATAAATTTTGGGGGACACATTCAGCCCATAATGTATATTATTCCAACCAATGACTTAGACTTACCTTTCAGCTCTATTCCGTGTATTTTCCATCTGTGTAGATATTCCTTTCCTCACCAAGCTTTGTAATTTGTAATTTGTAATTTGTAATTTGTAATTCCTTTCCTCACCAAGCTTTGTAATTCACCAAGCTTTGGTAATTCAATACAATAGTTAACAAATTTATGAGGTTGATTAACATATGCTTAGAGCTAGATTAAATTCGTCTCCAGTTATCTCGAGTTGAGCTTTCCTTTCATAAATCAGAATGTATAGTAAAGAGAGGTTTCCTCAGTCTCTGCTCAGTTCTCAACCCTGCCAATATTAGGCATCTGGATAAAGTCCCCTCACCCCCACAAAAGAAAAATCAAGCCCCCATACAAAAGAAAAACATCATTTTGAATACAACTATTTAGTTCCAGGACTTTTTATCACCTTTCAACTTTAGTTTTTAGGATTCATTTCATTATAAACACATTTTCTTAGATTAAAAAGCCACAACTTTTAGTGTCTATAGCTATCTAAATAAGTATTTGAAGATATGTAAGGTAGAATATTAATTAGAATCGTTAAGTAGAATTGCAAGGAGGAAGTACAAACACCAATAGATAGTAGCTACCAGGCAAGAGATTTTAGCTGAATGTAAGGAAGGACTTTTATAGAGTTTAAAGATGGTATTATTTTCTCCTAAGAAAAAAGAAACAGATATTTACTCTCATAAGACAGTGAATTCCTTGTAAACAGATATAATCCTGCTTAAGTTGAATTACTACTTGTTAGGGGTGATACAGAGGAGACTCAGGGTTATAGATGATGACATTTTAGGGTTCTTCTAAAACCAGGAGTGGTCTATTTAAATGTTAAGTTTTATGTAAATATGTGACATGAAATGAACTTAAAGAAGAACACAAAGTGATATACTGTACCCTCACATTTGGTTACTTAGCATCTGATTTTATAATGGCTTTGCAGTTAATTCTGGATATATAATAAAATGATAAATATCTAGGCACAGTTTAATAAGATCTTCAAAAATCAACAAATGTCAGAAAGTACTCTGAGAAAAAAATAGTATTTAAATGATTAAACACAATGCTTGAACTGAGAATGTAGTGAATTATTGATTGGCAAGTTGAGAACTTGGATGAAACACTTCTGTATATTTAGTTAATGCAAATATTTGTGTCCAATTAAATCTTTTTTTTTTTCAACTTTTTTGCACCTTAATGGACCTAGTCCCTGGGATTTAACCAAACTGCTGAATTATTGCCTGAAAGAAAATTTATGGCCTAGCCAGCTGAAACTGCCTAATATTGCATGAGAGAATGTGTCCCTGTGAAAAATCAAAAACATTACAAAAAAACTTCATGCTCTGGATTAGATTTTTAAAAGCATCTTAATTGATAGGTTTTGCTTCCTGGGATCAGGAAGGACCATGTTACTCTACATCTAGTATATGTGATGATTGTTTAATCCGTTTATGAGCATGGAATGACTCTCTAGCCTCCTTGAAATGCTTCTGGCAGTAAGCTCAATATCTGTTCTGTTCTCTTCTTTCCGCCCCTGCACAGCACAGCAAGGAAAGGTTAATTCTGATATTTCCTCATCTTCCCCCCACCACCCTCTTCTGCTATTCATTAAAGACAGTAAATCTGATGTCTGACTTTCTTTCTCATTAGTGTGTCTCAGAAGACATGTTAAAAAAAAAAAAAATTGGCCGGTTAGATGAAAGAGGAACCATGTGTCTATTTGTCATTTTTATTAAAAGAACGAGTAAAAAGAGAGCTCCATGTGCCAATGCCATGCTTTCCTGCAGGCCTTTTGTGGCTTTCAATGTTTGTATACAATTCTGTATTACTATCTATCTTGCTTCAGTCTCAATAAGCATATTTAGCTCGAGTTATTTTGTGTAGCTGTGTATGAAAAAGAATTTATATCTTTTCCAGCCCAGGACAAGCCAAAAGAGCATTGGGTTTTTTGAGTTTATAAAAGCATAGATAGCCTTTCAGCACTTAAGTAGAGCTTTCAAGTATTTTATATATGTCCCTCTAAAATATGAATATATTTACTAAATACATATCCTTCCATGTATATTTTTTCATCTTTGTTAATGTGGCATGCAGAATAAATAAGTCTATTTTATTAAAGAACACCTTGACTATAGATAGTTTTAATTGCAAAGATAAAGAAGAAAACCAATTTTGCTCCTTAATCATGTCAAAGCGAGATTTCCTAGTTAATCCCCTTTACTGTAGATCAGCACAATACAGTCTCCAATCTAAAAGCAGAAAGAATCAGATTCTGATTTTTAATGACCTTGTCTTTAAGTGGTTTCTGGTTATGATCTCATAACATGATATTTTTGTTTTTTTAGTTTTAATGTTTCTGGGTTCTTTTTTCCCTCTTGAGGTAAACACTTCGTAAACAGTTTTGAAATATAAATTATTTGCTTTTCTATATGATTTCAAAATTTCTATGTATTAAATTTTTATAAATCTAGCAGTATATTCTGTATGATAACTTGCTTCAAAAAAGTTTTAAAATCTATAGTTAGAAAATCAAGTGAATAAGAAATTAATCATACTTCTCTTGGCCTCACTTCTCATCACACCAGCTATAGCCCTTTTTTTCTTACTTCCTTGTAGCCAAAGGCCTTTAAATAATTGTCCCCATTTGTTGCCTCTTATTTCTTTCTTCTTATTTTGTCTAAAGCCTATTCTCATCAGGGATTTGCTCAGAACATTCACCAAAGCTACTCTTATCAACGTCACTAACTACCTTTGTTTCTGAATCCATTAGTTAATTATTAATACTTACCCTACTTGATCTATGAGAGCAGTGATTACTCTTCCCTCTTTCCATCCCTGGCCTTAGGGTACCACAGATTCTTGGTTTTCTCCTACTTTGCTAGCAGCTTCTTGTCAATCTCCTTGGCCAATTTATCTACTTATATCTAATCTCTTAATGTTGGAGTGCCCAGGGGTCAGGCCTTGATTCCTCTTTAGAGATCTCATACCATCTCTATGTTAGCAACTCTCAGCTTTTCATTTCTACTCCTGACCTTTCTTCTGAACCCGATTCATATGGCTGATTACATACTCAACATCTCTACCTGGATATTTAATAGATGTCTCAAGCTATACTACACTTCTGAGAGTCTCCCCTAGACATGCTTTGGTATTCTACATCTCAGTAGGAAGTAACTACATTCTTCCAGTTGTTCAGTCTAAAAAAAACAAAAAGCATAAAACAAACAAAAAAATCCTCTTTTTTTTTTTTAATCACAGCCTACATTTAATTCATTGAGAAATGCTATTATCTCTGCCTTCAGAATACATCCAGAATTTGACTACGTCTCTTCCACTAACACCACTGTGGTCTCCATACCAGCATCTCTTGTTTGCAGTATTTCACTAGTGTCATAACTGATTTTCTGTTTCTATCCTTGGCCCTCTTACAGCTTATTCTCAACACAGCCACAGTAGCCATCCTAAAATATTCCTCACATGCCTCTACTTGAGGGCTTTCTATTACCTCTCCTCTCTGCCTAGATTGTTGTTCTCACAGGCATCCACTTGGCTTGTTCCCTCACCTACTTTAAGTCTTTGCTCAAAGGTTACTTTCTTAATTAGGTATATTAGTTTCATAGAGCTGCCATACAAATTAGTATAGACTAAGTGGCTTTAAACAACAGAAATTTATTCTCTCAGCTCAGGAGATTGGAAGTCTGCAATCAATGTGTTGATAGGTATCTTTGTTTGTTTGGACTGCTATAACAAAATACCGTAGACTAGCCGGCTTATAAACAATAGAAATTTATTTCTCACAGTTCTAGAGGTTGGAAAGTTTCAAGCTCAGGGCATGGGCAGATTCCTTATCTGGCGAGGGCCTGCTTCCTAGTTCATAGCTGTCATCTTGCTGTGTCCTCACATGGCAGAATGGGTGAGGGATCTCTCTGGGGTCTCCTTTGTAAGGGCAATAATCCTATTAATGAGGGGTTCACCCTCATGACCTAATCACTTCCCAAAGTCTCTATCCAAATATCATCACATTGGGGATTAAGTTTCAACATACGCATTTTGGGAGGGACACAAACATTCAGTCTATAGCAATAGGGTTTATTCCTTCTGAAGGCTCTGAAGGAGAATCCATTCCATGCCTCTCTCCCAGATTCTGGTGGCTGCTGGCAATCCTTGGCTGTCCGTGGCTTGCAGCTGTATAACTCCAGTCTCTGCCACCATCTTCACATGACCTTCCTCTCTGTGTAACTGTGCCTCAAGTCTCCCTCTTTCTCTTATAAGTCATCTGTCATTGGATTAAGAGCCCACCCCAAATCCAGGATGATCTCATCTCAAGATCCTTAACTTAATTACTCCTGCAAAGACTCTATTTCCAAATAAGGTTACAATCATAATTTCCTAGGAGACATATGTTTGGAGGAGGGAAGGCACCATTCAACCCACTTCATTTGGGCTCCCTGACCATCTGTTTAAAATTGCAATCTCCATTCCCCACTCTACTTTTTACATTAAGTCCACAATCCCTTATACAAAAGGCTGGATGTGTTTTGGAATGTGGAACTTTTTGGATTTTAGGAAGATTATATGATGCACCCCACATATTATACACTAGCTTCAGTGGGGTTTTGGGTCTCACAGCATTATCAAACACGTTAATGTTTCTACAGTGAAACATATGGATATTCACATAATGAGATAAATAAAGTATATAAATAACTTTACATCAGTTCAGGTCAGGGTTTGTTCCTCAATTAGTTTGTACCAAACTTACAGGACAACTTTCCAATCTTTTTGTTCGTTTTTTATTTACTTGTTTATTTTGTTATCAATTGTTTATGATTTGTTTCCTGTCTATCCAATTTGTTCTCTGTGAGGGAAGAGTCTTTGTTTTATTCCTGTTGTATCCTAAGCTCTTTGAATAATCATTGGCATATGGTAGGTGCTCAATAGATATTTGAGCACCTTCTCATGTTGCTTGTCTTTGGAATGTTCCTCTGGAAATCTGGGTCAGAGAAGAATACATGAAAACAAGAGAGAAAAAGAAAATTTCAAAAAGAGATAGAAGGAGAACTGAAATTTAATATCTCTTTTAGATCTGCTGTCACATCTCATTTCAGATTTGGGGGAAGGCCTTTGGTGCATGAGCATGTGTAAATTAAATAATATAATTTTTTAATCATTTATACTTATTTAAAATATCTTTACTGTGATAGATTTTAGGCATGAGAACAATATTTAGTTCTTTCTTCCATAAAGATTTAATAGCTTATTGGGAATAATTCAGAAAACAAACTGTCTTCTTCTTGGATTTAAGGTGACACAAAATACATGATACTCCATCTATATTTATGTAAGACATCTGAGTTTTGAAACCATATAATTTACCACCGACTTTCATAATCAACACAATTTCTTTCCTTATCTCTTTGTGGGGGGTGGTTCTTAATAAAAACGCAAAGCTATACAAACACTGTAGAGAACTTTAAATATAGGTTTTGGTCACTGATTATAGGGAGGTCAGAGAGTTTTGTTGTTGTTGTTTTATTTTTGGTAACAGTATGTCCATGAAACAATTATAAAAAATGACAGAAAATAATTACCTTGCTATGGGGTGTTCTTACATATTGTAAATATTTGTTAATGACCTAGGGGACCAATTGAGGATGACTAATTTTATCAATATCTTTAGTCGGATAGCCATATTCTCCTGGTGCTAGACTCTAAGGATTTGAAATACAAATGCACATTTGAAAGCTATATTAATTTTTTCCATACATCTGGAAGTCTGTTTAGAAAGGATAAATGTTTCTAGATAAAGTTGCTGATAATCAAATTGAGAGGTGAAAATTTAATCATGTATTTCAGATGTAAGTCCCAGTTGGACTGTAGCTGACACTGAGTGATGTTCATTCACTTCCTCTTTCGTATTACCATTCCATTTCTATTGGGTCCTTTGTCAATGTCTTTTAAAAGTACTCCACTTCCTCTGTTCCTTTCACAGGTAAGCAAACATATAAACCCACCTACCAAATAAACAACAGACAAACCACAGACATTTTTGAACTAGACCACCGCTCTAATTATCAGGCTATACCTCTGTCTTCTATTAGTTCCAAAACCCTGATCCTGTAGCTTATATAAAGATCTGTTTTCACAGTGCTCTTTGCATAAGCCCTCCAAAGCCTGATTTCTTCTGCTACTGATACTTTTGATGGGACCCAGGGAAAGGTCACTAATTGTAAGACTAGAGATTTGCTTCAAACATCTTACAGTTTGGCTGTTCAACAACACTGAGCGCTATCAGTGTCCAATTAATTACATGTGATTTAGATGGTCTTTGTTAATCTTGTGATTAGTGTCATCATCACTTAACTAAATACTAAAAGGTTGCTTCTTAAGCATATATGATTATTGTTATGTAAATTGAAGTGATTATATCATTATTAGTAGGCTACTATATGCATTCCTCAAATTTACCCTGACCAGTTATTTTCTGGGCTTAAGTTAAAAAAATAAAATGACTTCCACATTCATCCATTCAAATATTGTTTGAGCACCTTTCATTGTTCTAGGTGTGGATAAAAGGGGGACCAATACATGTAATGTCTCTCCTCCCAAGGAGCTTACATTTTAATGGAATGTAACAGAAGGGAGACAGATAATTTACAAACAAAACTACACAAACATGAGATTATATTGGCTGGTGATCAGTATTAAGAGGAAAATATAATAGGGTATGGCACAGAGAGGGAGGGTCTGGGGCTCTGACCTCTTTAGATAGGATTGTCAGGGTGAACCTCTTAGAAGATTTAGTATTTGACCTGAGCCCTAAATGATAGAAAGAAATCAGCAATGTGAAGATCATGGGAAAAAGTGTACCTAGCAGAAAAAATTGCAAGAACTAAGACTCTGAAACTTTTGAGGAAGAAAAAAAAAAGAATGTCAGGGAGTCTGGAAAGTTGTAACCAAGGACAAAAGAGCTATGAGACAATGAGGTTAAAGAGTAGGCAGGGTCCTGGTAAGAGAGGGCTTTGAAAAAGCCTTAGAAGTTTGCATTGGATCCTAAGTATAATGGGAAGTCATTAGAAGGTTTAAAAAGTGAGGCAGTGACATGAGCTGATTCATGTTTTGAAAAGATCATTCTCACTTTGTGTGGAGAATAGAAGAAAAACGGCAGTTTTTTTTTTTTTTTCCTCCCAGAAAAGTTTGTCATGTTTGTAGTTGGAAATGTAATATGTTGGAAAGCACAATGACCTGCTTTCCTCTGTACCACTCATTGGAATTCAGCCTTTACCACTTGGCCAATCACTTGGTAAGCATTCAATAAATAGAACTAATGGTCTATAAATACAATGTAGAATTGAATTTTTTTAAGCATATATACCCTGAATAAATGCATGAACAAATGGTTTTTAAATTAATTTAAATGTTTCTCAGATTATAAACTCACCTTTGTAAAGAAGTGCACAGAAACAAATTTAAATCGTTTTTATAATGAATTTTCATTCAGTCCCTCAAATACTTGAGTGCTTAGCTTGTGCTACATACTTTGTGGCAAATTCCAAAAATAAATCAGACATAAACATTTCCTTAAAGAAGTTTGTATTAAAACTCAAAGGCTCAAAAAAAATAAAATCTACATGGTTTGTGATAAATTTTATTTATTTTTTTCAACATTAACAATCTAGTTAGATAATCACTAAACTTTTCTTTGAATTATACTTGAAGACATTGGACATTTCAGGTTTCTGTGATATTTCTTTGTTTCATGTTTCCACTGGTACTTCTTTGACAAGTTCAGTTCTAAGTGAGAACCCAGACCAGTTCTACTATCTTTCCCTCAATTTGCTTGATCTCCTTTATTTTGTAACAAAATATGATAACATTTATTTTTTATTCCTATATTTTACATCTTTGTGGTTATTTTTCTACACAATTTGTAGGTTTAGAATTATAAATCACTTAAAGGATGATCTTAGCTGCAGTTTTGCTATGTCCTATAATCATTGTCATTTTCTATATTGAATGCATTGATTATTTCCTATACAAGTAAAAATTTTAATATCTTTTCCCTTCACTTCTTGTATTACTTTCAGTTTTTATTCATGTAATCTTGATTGCTAAATCCATTTTACTTTACTGAATTATTATGTTTCATTTTTACATCTATTCTTTCAAGACTTATTTTTGAGATTTGCATAGAGCTTGTAACTAACAGTAGTTATCTGCATTTTGTTCTATGTCATTCCAATATCAAGCAGTTCATAATTATATCATGATGGTAATTTTCTTGGTTTCATTATTTTATCTCCCAAGTAGCTCTTCTCACCTCCAACCTCTTTGAGTAAAGGGCTTTTTGTGAAGAATCGACTAGAAGCTACTCCACTTATTTCTTAGGCAGAATTTTACTCAGGGCTCAAAACATTGACCTCAGTGTCTTCTTCAGTCTAGTTGCATGACTGTTGAAAAGCACTGATGTTTCCGGCTTGGGAATAACACCATTTCTTGGTTTTCAGCCCACATGTAAAGTTTTTTTTATTCTTATATACTAGTATTTATTTTTAATGGGCATATGGGGCAGGGAAGTGTAGACACCTGTGCACATATATCAACATCTGGAAGTCTCAGTTTGAATTTATTTTAGCAATATAAACACTCATTTTCAAAATGAAAATCTGTCAAGGGGCACAATAGTCCAATGTAGTATGTTTGCATTAAAATGATCATGGAATCCAATTAAGATACTGAAGTAGTATGGGAAAGTCTAGGAGCTATTTTTTCTTAAGGTTTAGGAATAGTTTCATGAAACTTAGCTACATCATGCTTTTTTTTTTTCTCTTCTGAATTTTTAGTATGTTAATATTTAAATGATACCAAATGTAAAGAAATGGTGATGTTTAAGAATGTGTTGGTTATCTGTGACCTCCTCTTCAAAGTGTGGTTCCAGGCAACAGTGACTGATGTTGCAGGCACAGTGAGTGAGGGCTACACATCTGCAGAGCTTGGTGGTGAGGGTAATGCATCCAAAGTGAAACACTTAGGAACTTGGCTGATTTCATTTTTTCCTTCAGGACTCCATACTCTTGGCTAAATTATTAAAATTATGATAGGAGTTTTTCCTTTTATGGATTATGATTATAAAGTATATTTTAGCTCATATTTCACAGAACCAAGTTTGTTGTCATTGATATTTTATTGTTGAATAAGCTCACTGGATTTAAATTCAAAGCATGATAGTATGGAATAATACCAATCGGATTGGTATTTGAAGGTCTAGATGAGGCTGGGCCGAAAAATAAAAGATAGGGTCAAGAAAGAGTAGAAGGGTAAAATAGGAAATTGTTCAATTATTATAGTAAAAGTAGGCTGCTGTTATCAGTGAGTGCATGAGTCTTCAGTTCAAATAGCAGACTTGCACTTCACTCCAAGCTAATCAAATATCTTCCTACTCTGCATCTTCCAAAGTTTCTTGTCTGTCGTTTTTATTGTAGCCAATATCATCAATTTACATAAGAGAAAAGGATGGACTTGCTCCTCTTAGGATGTGATCCTAAGAGAGAACAATCTGAAGTAGTGACCCCTATCATTTTGGGCATTTATTTCATCGAGCTTACCAATCTTGCTCTGAACATTTGTGTTCCATGCATACGTCCTATTGTCTAGAAGTAACTAGCATAAATGTGTAATTACATGGTTTGTTTTGTTGTAACAGATTTCAAGATACTCTATTATTATGGTGCTGTTTGAATTGTGTTTACTATATCAACATAAACATATAAATTGAGTCAAATTATTTGCTTGGTTAACTGCAAACCAAAAGTCATTACAGTGTGGTCAGTTTCAAAATGTTGTGTGACAATAAAATCATTTGATTCCCTTTGCTCAGACTTGGACTTCAAAAACTTCATTTCCTATAGTATCAATATAGTGGGCACAACTTTTGGAGAAACAGTAGGTATTTTCTGTAGCACCGTGCAAGGGCCCCACATAATTATTTAAACATGCCTTTTAATTCCCATATGGCTTGTGTCTTATTTGTAGTTGAGATAATTTCTGTTATTCTAAAGCATTTTTCCCTTTGCCTAAACCCCTGACTCTTCCAACATACACAAACACAAATATACCATTAGAAAATTTCGGATATTTATGTTAAAAAGTTAGCATTTCTCATAATGTTTCTTTGAGTTTTCATTAAGTAACCCAATCATACTGTAAACTGCTAGTCTATTAGGCAATAAAATTGCTTATAAACCTTGCTATTTTATAATCTCTTTTAACTGCTTCTCTTTTCTTCTTCTTCAGGGTTTTAAATAAAGACAAACTAAAGGATGTGGGGTTTACATCTAGCTTCCTCTAGCCTCTGATTCCACCACCTGCCTTTAGTTTCCTGCCTCCTCTCCTGCTGGCTGCCATTGTCTGCCCTGTGTGTGCCCTTACCTCTCTCGTTCTCCATCCTTGCTTCTCTGCCTCTAGTGAATGAAATGGGCAAATCTAAAAATCAGATCCAACACTCAGAGCCAGAAGACACGGAATACTTCATTTCATAATCCATGCATTAAAAAAACATTGCATTAATAATTGACAAGACCTGACTGAATTACCTTGCATTTCTATGGAAGAGGAACAGAAAGCTTCTAGGAATTCAATGGTTTCTTTTAATCGTTTTTCTGATCTTACAATTCTCTTCCTCTTGTATACCTGTATTTAACTAAGACCAACATCCATGTGATTATATGAGAAGTCTCTGTCACATGCATTAAAGGGCATCTTCTTAATGTTAAACAGCTGTGAAAGAAGATTCTTTTCAGTTTATTGCAAATGCAATAAACATCGGGGTTATCAAAGCACGATTTGAAGTAAAATGGGTGACTTGGCTATTATTCCAAACCATTCTGTTTCCTTTAGCTTCTGGCAATTTCTGGATTATAAGTCTAACAATCTATCCTAGCTTTCCATTTCTAAACATATCCTCCCACATGAGTTAAGTTTTGTGACAGTTGCCCAAATCTGTGGTCCTCGAGCCTATGTGAATTAGTACCAAAACTTGTTTATCATTTTGGGGTAAAATAAGATTATATACTCACAATTTAATATAAGGTTTTTCACTTGCCACTATCCCTCAGCTTCCTAACACATCAAAATTATAGGCTTTACTATACACAGAGATACAATCCAAGACTGTGTCTGAAAATTATCTTGTGGGTCTCACAGGAGGGGAGTAGATTTTGTGATATTTAAAGGGAAATATGTCACGCACAGTTAAAGTTAGCGTTTTAAAACCTTGAGAAAATTTCAAAAAGCAATTTGAGTAGCATACTAATACATTTTAAGATTAATATTATTGGCCCAGTAAACACTTAGGGTGATTCTTGGCTGATATATATATACATTAGCTATCTATATAGATACAGTTTTAGTTACAGTTACATATATATATCATACCCTCTTCTTATTAGTTTATGACTTTGGACAAATTACTTAAATTCCATGTCTCTCAGCTTTCTCATCTGTAAATTGGGAATAATAATAGTATCTACCTGTATTACATTAAGGGCATTTAATAAGATAATACACATAAAGTACTGAGATGAGTTTCTGGCAAATAAAAGGGCTATGTAAGTGTTACCTATTATTACCATTATTATTTTTTTTGATTGCCAGCATATGTTGAATTTTTAACTAAATCTTACATTTTGGAAGTTTGTTACGTAATGGCCTAATGCAGTCCTTGAGATAGAATGATGCATTTCAATGTAAATAATACGTTACATTTTAATAGCAAAAACATCATATTATCTCATTTTATTCTCATTATTAGCTATTAAATTAAAAAAATAAGTCTATTTTCCCTGGTTATAGAGCTAGTAAATGTAATATCTGGGACCCAAATTCTAATTTCAGACCTTCCCAAATATGCAATTGTGACTTTTTAACCTAAATTTAGTATTTAATTAATCATTTAAAATATAATTTTACAAAAATAAAATCCAAGTGATTTTGAAGGCAGAGGGTTAAACACATAAAGACACTTGTATACTTGAATGTTTTTACTTGAAATCAGGATATCCAACTGTCTTTCAGAAGTCAAGCCAATTTGATAATTTCATTTACTTAAATCTCTGATTCCATGCTTGATATGTGGACAGGGGTTGAAAGTGTCAGTTATGAAAATGTAAATTATTGAAGTGCATTTTAGAGAGAATTGAAGGCGTTCAGACTTAATCAATCATGTGGCAAGTAATTAATCTAACATGTACAAGGAATGTCATTTCAGATAATATGGAGAACTATTCAACCATTTTTAAAATGCTTGTGTGATGAATTATCTGAGATACAGTACTTGATGGAGCTTCTGAGAAGTACATAAGCCCTGTTCCTATGGTACCCTAGTAGTACTGGGAGAAAGTGGTTAGGAGGCCTAATATTCAGCCCCTAACCAAAAGACACAGAGGCTACGAGCCACAAGTGGGCTGTGGGATATGTTTTATTAATGGATGGGATCCTAGTACTCTTTCCTCAGTTATACACATAAATTGTCTTCAGTCAAACTATCTTGGAGAATATAGCTTTGATCTGAAACCAAACAGCAGCACCTATTCCAAGCTCAATTTTAGGCCTTGGGATCTCCTGGAGAAGAAAATCTGAGTCTATCAAGTAGACCCTGAACAGTTACCTGGCCAACTGCAAAGTCCAAGGCCTGCCTGGCACACTTATTACCAGGCAGGTCAGAAAGACATTATGCTGGAGGGGGTGGGTGGGGAATAGGGTGATTTGGTATGTGTACATCTGTAACAATAATTAGGGGAATGGGCTAGTGATTTGAAAGCAACTGTATGTGTGCAGGCAGATCTAAGGGCACAAGACATTTGAGCACACATGAGCATTGACTTTACACTGTGACCCATGTATAACCCAGGATTAGCTCCCTTGCAGAAGAACAAGAGACCAGTAATATTCACCTAAATGATCCTCTGTTACGGAAAGGAAGTGGATATCTGAGCAGATGGTGGTACAGGTTGTCTCTACTAAGACAGTGCCTCTCAAACTGCAATACATACATGACTGTCTTGGAGATTCAGTTTAAATGTTGATTCTGATTCAGCAAGCCTCGTTTGGGGCCTGAGATTCTGCCTAGGTGAGCTGATGCACTCTTTGTATAGCATGGCTCTAAGAGAAATGTTGAAACCTCTTTTGGTCCCTTTTCCAATATCTTTTGGAAAAAGAAGATGAAAGATACCAAAAGAGATACACAGAATAGTCATATCTGTGCATGTCTTTTGAACCATGTACTTTAATTCTTTGAGCCTCCATTTACTCATCTTTAAAACAAATGATAATTCTTACCTTGTTATGTTATAGAGTAGGTGACAGATAATGTATATGTAAAATACCTAGAACAGATCCTGGTCCTTTGTAAGTGCCCTCCACCCAATAGTAGCTACCAATGCACTTATTATATAAAAGAAAATGAGAGTTCAACTAAATAAGTTGTAACTGATCATTTGAACTCAGACTCAAAAACTAACTCAAAAATAAAAGGAGAATCTCGTGACAAAGGGTATACATAGAAAAGTAGCAGGACTTATGGAAATAAAAAAAGTGAACACAATCTTAGGCTGCATTGATAGGTGTTAGGTACCTATATTAAGGAAGATGCTAGAGAGAAATGTCTAGAATTTCCAAGGAGATATTGTAAACTCAAAAGACACTTATCTGTTGGTTGGTAAGTTGTATTTGGAAATACTGTGGTCAACTCCAAGTTTATTATTCCTGGTCTGGTTCGTTGACAGATGGAACATCCCCAGAGGAGGGCAGCATTGGTGGAAATTTATCCAAAAGGCGTTTCATGAGAAATGTTTTAAAAAAAAAATTAGTGGATATTATCCCAGAAATAAGAAAGTTGGAGAACTGGTGGGTGGAATAGAACAGAGAACCCTATCAAATGGATAAAGGTGTAGTCTTATCTTTATCTTAATCCTGGTGGCAAAACTGAGACGGACAGAAATTATAGTTTGGCAGATTCATGCTTAATATAAAAAAGCCATTTCTCATTGCTTATGTTTCCCAAAAAGGGACCAGTTTACTCATAAGGTGAATCCTTATTGTAGAATGTGTAAGCAAATCCTTCGTGACCTCTCTGTAGGGATGTTTTAGACCAGGCTTCTGCTAACAGTGGGGAGTTGGGCTAGGCCATTCAAGTCTAAATTCCAATTCTAAAGTCTAGTATTCTAATACAGTAGATATTACTTAAGAAACAGTCAAGAATTACTCCTTAATTGGTTTGAAAGGCATTAACAGAAATGATCTTTTCTTAAACATCTTTAAGAGTTTTATAGTAATAAGAAGACCGAATAATCTGTAGTATTTTAAAGTTTTTATGAAATACTTGTTTGCACATTATCTCATTTAACTTAACTTTTGAAATTCATTAATTTTAGTTTTTATTTTCAAATTTCTTAATTTTCCTCTTTTGATTTACCTTTTTACAACTTTTCCAAAGTTTGAGATGAAAATACACAATGTTTACATTTTAAAGACTGATTTTTGAATCTTGCTGACATTTTGACTGATTTTTTTTTTTTTTTCTAGAGAATAGTGGGAGCTATTTTATTTAATTCTTTCAGGGACAGCATTTGTTGATTTATTAAAAGAATAATTTTAAGTGAGAAATCTTTAAAATGATGCATATATACCTAACTTTTATTATATCTATCAATCAATATCAATTAATACATATTTATTCACTAATATTCTGGGTCCATTAATTTGACTTACATACATCCCATCTTCCTTGCGTCCATCACATTCATATGATTTGCAATCTTGTTAATTTCATAGTGGAACATAATTCAAGAAAATTATGAAGCAATCTGAATGAAAAATGCTCTGAGTCCCTCTCCACCTCTTCCCCAACCATTACTGGGTATCAGGGAGGAATGCTTTCAACTGCAAATAGCCAAAAGAATCTTTCTATGGCTTATGCAAATTCCTTCCTTCCTTTCTTCCTTCCCTTTCTCCATCTTTCCTGTCTTCCCTTCTTACCTTCCTCCATCCATTTCTTCCTTCCTTTGTCTCATTAAACAAGAAATCTGGAGTTAAGTGACAGGTGCCATTAGGATAGTAGCATTCTCTCTGAACTTCTCATGGCCTTTTCCTTATAGTCATAAATGGCTGCCACAGGTTCAAATAGTAAGATCATGTTCTAAGGACATCTGCCCTCTTTATGAGGAAAGCAAAACTTTCCTACTTGCCACCAATTAATGAATATTTATATCTCATTTGCCAGAACTGTGCCAGATGACTACATCAACTTGCTCGTATTTTAGCTGATCCCATCACCATTGTGACGTCTCAGAATGGAGAAGGGTCTAGGAATGGATGTTGGGTTAGTGAAGCAAAAATATCTGCACCTCCTCTCTTTTACTAACTTGTCTTTATTGAATTTTGACCTAAAGTTTTTGACCTAATTTTCACAGATGAAACTCCTCCTTTTTGTACACATCTCTTATTAGTATTTGTAATAATTGAGTTGCATAATTACAATGTTAATTACAACTGGCAAATGAACGTTTTGAGAATAAATACAACTGATTTTGTTAAGCATACAACTCAGTGATGAGACCAGAAGTGCATTGGGTATATTCCAGAATCACTAAGAGTTGGGAGAGTGGAGTTTTTCCTGGACATCAGTAAAATATATTTTAGAAGGAAATTTTCAGGTAATCCAGGAATCGGATTCAATGGTGGCTGATTAAGAAAATAAAAATGATCATACTAGAGTAGTTTTTCATCATTATCAACATCACTTATTTTTTTTAATATAGAAACTTTTTTTAACTTCTTTATTAGAGTATAATTGCTTTACAATGGTGTGTTAGTTTCTTCTTTATAACAAAGTGAATCAGTTATACAATACATATGTCCACATATCACTTCCCTCCTGCATTTCCCTCCCTCCCACCCACCCTATCCCACCCTCCCTATCCCACCCCTATGGTGGTCACAAAGCACCAAGCTGATCTCCCTGTGCTATGTGGCTGCTTCCCACTAGCTATCTATTTTACGTTTGGTAGTGTGTTTATGTCCATGCCACTCTCTCACTTTGTCCCAGCTTACACTCCTCCGTCCCCATATCCTCAAGTCCATTCTCTAGTAGATCTGCATCTTTATTGCCATCTTGCCCCTAGGTTCTTCTGACCATTTCTCTTTTTCTTTTTTTAGATTCCATATATATGTGTTAGCATACGGTATTTGTTTTTCTCTTTCTGGCTTACTTCACCCTGTATGACAGTCTCTAGGTCCATCACCTCACTACAAATAACTCAGCTTTGTTCCTTTTTATGGCTGAGTAATATTCCATTGTATATATGTGCCACATCTTCTTTATCCATTCATCTGTCAGTGGACACTAAGGTTGTTTCCATGTCCTGGCTATTGTAAATAGAGCTGCAATGAACATTTTGGTACATGACTCTTTTTGAATTATGGTTTTCTCAGGGTATATGCTCAGTAGTGGGATTTGCAGGGTCATATGGTAGTTCTATTTGTAGTTTTTTAAGGAACCTCCTTACTGTTCTCCATAGTGGCTGTACCAATTCACATTCCCACCAGCAGTGCAAGAGTGTTCCTTTTTCTCCAGACCCTCTCCAGCATTTATTGTTTCTAGATTTTTTGGTGATGGCCGTTCTGACTGGTGTGAGATGATATCTCATTGTAGTTTTGATTTGCATTTCCCTAATGATTAGTGATGTTGAGCATTCCTTCATGTGTTTGTTGGCAGTCTGTATATCTTCTTTGGAAAATGTCTATTTAGGTCTTCTGCCCATTTTTGGATTGGGTTGTTTGTTTGTTATTGAGCTGCATGAGCTGCGTGTAAATTTTGGAGATTAATCCTTTGTCAGTTGCTTCATTTGCAAATTTTTTCTTCCATTCTGAGGGTTGTCTTTTGGTCTTGTTTATGGTTTCCTTTGCTGTGCAAAAGCTTTGAAGTTTCATTAGGTCTCATTTGTTTATTTTTGTTTTTATTTCCATTTCTCTAGGAGGTGGGTCAAAAAGGATCTTGCTGTGATATATGTCATAGAGTGTTCTTCCTATGTTTTCCCCTAAGAGTTTGATAGTTTCTGGCCTTACATTTAGGTCTTTAATCCATTTTGAGCTTATTTTTGTGTATGGTGTTAGGGAGTGTTCTAATCTCATACTTTTACATGTACCTGTCCAGTTTTCCCAGCACCACTTATTGAAGAGGCTGTCCTTTCTCCACTGTACATTCCTGGCTCCTTTATCAAAGATAAGGTGACCATATGTGTGTGGGTTTATCTCTGGACTTTCTATCCTGTTCCATTGATCTATATTTCTGTTTTAGTGCCAGTACCATACTGTCTTGATTACTGTAGCTTTGCAGTATAGTCTGAAGTCAGGGAGTCTGATTCCTCCAGCTCCGTTTTTGTCCCCCAAGATTGCTTTGGCTATGCGGGGTCTTTTGCGTTTCCACACAAATTGTGAAATTTTTTGTTCTAGTTCTGTGAAAAATGCCAGTGGTAGTTTCATAGGGATTGCACTGAATCTGTAGATTGCTTTGGGTAGTAGAGTCATTTTCACAATGTTGATTCTTCCAATCCAAGAACATGGCCTATCTCTCCATCTATTTGTATCATCTTTAATTTCTTTCATCAGTGTCTTATAATTTTCTGCATACAGGTCTTTTGTCTCCTTAGGTAGGTTTATTCCTAGACATTTTATTCTTTTTGTTGCAATGGTAAATGGGAGTGTTTTCTTAATTTCACTTTCAAATTTTTCATCATTAGTGTATAGGAATGCAAGAAATTTCTGTGCATTAATTTTGTATCCTGCTACTTCACCAAATTCACTGATTAGCTCTAGTAGTTTTCTGGTAGCATCTTTAGGATTCTCTATGTATAGTATCATGTCATCTGCAAACAGCTTTACTTCTTCTTTTCCAATTTGGATTCCTTTTATTTCCCTTTTTTCTCTGATTGCTGTGACTAAAAATTCCAAAATTATGTTGAATAATAATGGTGAGAGTGGGCAACCTTGTGTTGTTCCTGATATTAGTGGAAATGGTTTCAGTGTTTCAGTTTTTCACCATTGAGGACGATATTGGCTGTGGGTTTGTCATATATGGCCTGTATTATGTTGACGAAAGTTCCCTCTATGCCTACTTTCTGCAGGGTTTTTATCATAAATGGGTGTTGAATTTTGTCGAAAGCTTTTCTGCATCTATTGAGATGATCATATGGTTTTTCTCCTTCAATTTGTTAATATGGTGTATCATGTTGATTGATTTGCATATATTGAAGAATCCTTGCATTCCTGGGATAAACCCCACTTGATCACAGTGTATGATCCTTTTAATGTGCTGTTGGATTCTGTTTGCTAGTATTTTGTTGAGGATTTTTGCATCTATGTTCATCATTGATATTGGCCTGTAGTTTTTTTTCTTTGTGACATCTTTGTCTGGTTTTGGTATCAGAGTGATGGTGGCCTTGTAGAATGACTTTGGGACTGTTCCTCCCTCTGCTATATTTTAGAAGAATTTGAGAAGGATAGGTGTTAGCTCTTCTCTAAATGTTTGATAGAATTCTCCTATGAAGCCATCTGGTCCTTGGCTTTTGTTTATTGGGAGAATTTTAATCACAGTTTCAATTTCAGTGCTTGTGTTTGGTCTGTTCATATTTTCTATATCTTCCTGCTTCAGTCTCGGGAGGTTGTGCATTTCTAAGAATTTGTCCATTTCTTCCAGGTTGTCCATTTTATTTTCATATAGTTGCTTGTAGTAATCTCTCATGATCCTTTGTATTTCTGCAGTGTCCATTGTAACTTCTCCTTTTTCATTTATAATTCTATCGATTTGAGTCTTCTCCCTTTTTTTCTTGATGAGTCTGGCTAATGCTTTATCAATTTTGTTTATCTTCTCAAAGAACCAGCTTTTAGTTTTATTGATCTTTGCTATCATTTCCTTCATTTCTTTTTCATTTATTTCTGATCTGATCTTTATGATTTCTTTCCTTCTGCCAACTTTGGGGTTTTTTTGTTCTTCTTTCTCTAATTGCTTTAGGTATAAGGTTAGGTTGTTTATTTGAGATGTTTCATGTTTCTTAATATAGGCTTGTATAGCTATAAACTTCCCTCTTAGAACTGCTTTTGCTGCATCCCATAGGTTTTGGGTCATTGTGCTTTCATTGTCATTTGTTTCTAGGTATTTTTTTATTTCCTCTTTGATTTCTTCAGTGATCTCTTGGTTATTAAGTAATGTGTTGTTTAGCCTCCATGTGTTTGTATTTCTTACAGAGTTTTTCCTGTAATTGATATCTAGTCTCATAGTGTTGTGGTCGGAAAAGATACTTGATATGATTTCAATTTTCTTAAATTTACCAAGGCTTGATTTGTGGCCCAAGGTATGATCTATCCTGGAGAATGTTCCTGAGCACTTGAGAAGAATGTGTTTTCTGTTGTTTTTGGATGGAATGTCCTATAAATATCAATTAAGTCCATCTTGTTTAATATATCATTTAAAGCTTGTCTTTCCTTATTTATTTTCATTTTGGATGATCTGTCTTTTGGTGAAAGTGGGGTGTTAAAGTCCCCTACTATGATTGCGTTATTGTCGCTTTCCCCTTTTATGGCTGTTAGTATTTGCCTTATGTATTGAGTTGCTCCTATGTTGGGTGCATCAATATTTACAATTGTTATGTCTTCTTCCTGGATTGATCCCTTGATCATTATATAGTGTCCTTCTCTGTCTCTTGAAATCGTCTTTGTTTTAAATTCTATTTTGTCTCATATGAGATTTGCTACTCCTGCTTTCTTTTGATTTTCGTTTGCATGGAATTTATTTTTCCATCCCCTCACTTTCAGTCTCTATGTGTCCCTTGGTCTGAAGTGGGTCTCTTGTAGACAGCATATATATGGGTCTTGTTTTCGTATCCATTCAGTCAGTCTATGTCTTTTGGTTGGAGCATTTAATCCATTTACAGTTTAGGTAATTATCGATATGTATGTTCCTATTAACATTTTCTTAATTGTTTTAGGTTTATTATTGTAGGTCTTTTCCTTCTCTCGTGTTTCCTGCCTAGAAAAGTTCCTTTAGCATTTGTTGTAAAGCTGGTTTCATGGTGCTGAATTCTCTTAGTTTTTGCTTGTCTGTAAAGCTTTTAATTTCTCTGTCAAATCTGAATGAAATCCTTGCTGGGTAGAGTAATCTTCGTTGTAGGTTTTTCTCCTTCATCACTTTAAATATGTCCTGCCACTCCCTTCTGGCTTGCAGAGTTTCTGCTGAAAGATCAGCTGTTAACCTTATGGGGATTCCCTTGTGTGTTATTTGTTGTTTTTCCCTTGCTGCTTTTAATATTTTTTCTTTGTATTTAATTTTTGATAGTTTGATTACTACCTGTCTTGGTGTATTTCTCCTTGGATTTATCCTGTATGGGACCCACTGTGCTTCCTGGAGTTTATTAACTATTTCCTTTCCCATATTAGGGAAGTTTTCATCTATAATCTCTTCAAATATTTTCTCAGTCCCTTTCTTTATCTCTTCTTCTTCTGGGATCCCTGTAATTGGAATGTTGGTGTGTTTAATGTTGTCCCAGAAGTCTCTGAGCCTGTCATCTATTATTTTCATTCTTTTTCCTTTATTCTGCTCTGCAGTAGTTACTTCCACTATTTTATCTTCCAGGTCACTTATCCGTTCTTCTGCCTCAGTTATTCTGCTATTGATCCCTTCTAGAGAATTTTAATTTCACTTTTTGTGTTGTTCATCATTGTTTGTTTTCTCTTTAGTTTATCTAGGTCCTTGTTAAACGTTTCTTGTATTGTCTCCATTCTATTTCTAAGATTTTGGATCATCTTTACTATCATTTTTCTGAATTCTTTTTCAGGTAGAGTGCCTATTTCCTCTTCATTTGTTAGGTCTGGTGGGTTTTTGCCTTGCTCCTTCATCTGCTGGGTGTTTCTGTGTCTTCTCATTTTGCTTAGCTTACTGTGTTTGGGGTCTCCTTTTTGCAGGCTGCAGGTTTGTAATTTCCATTGTTTTTGGTGCTTGTCTCCAGTGGCTAAGGTTGGTTCAGTAGGTAGTGTAGGCTTCCTGGTGGTGGAGGCTAGTGCCTGTGTTTTGGTGGATGAGGCTGTTTCTTGTCTTTCTGGTGGGCAGGTCCATGTCTGGTGGTGTATTTTGGGCTGTCTGTGCCCTTATTATGATTTTCGGCACCCTATGTGTTAATGGATGGGGTTGTGTTCCTTTCTTGCTAGTTGTTTGGCATAGGGTGTCCTGCACTGTAGTTTGCTGGTCGTTGAGTGGAGCTGTGTTTTGGCATTGAGATGGAGATCTGTGGGAGATTTTCACTGCTTGATATTACGTGGATCTGGGAGGTCTCTTGTGGACCAGTGTCCTGAGCTTGGCTCTCCCACCTCAAAGGCACAGCCCTGATGCCTGGCTGGAGCGCCAAGAACCTGTCATCCATATGGCTCAGAATAAAAGGGGGAGAAAAAAGAAAGAAAGAAGAAGATAAAATAAAGTAAAATAAAATAAAGTTATTAAAAATAAAAAAATAATTATGAAGAAGAAAAAAAATTTTAAGTAAGAAAAATAAAGTAAAATGGACAGACAGAACCCTAGGACAAATTGTAAAAGCAAAGCTATACAGATAAAATCACACACAGAAGCATACACACACTCACAAAAAGGAAAAGGGGAAAAAATATATATATCGTTGTTCCCAAAGTCCACCTCCTCAATTTGGGATGATTCGTTGGTTATTCAGCTATTCCACAGATGCAGGGTACATCACGTTGATTGTGGAGATTTAATCGATTCCTCCTGAGGCTGCTGGGAGAGATTTCCCTTTCTCTTCTTTATTAGCACAGCTCCTGGGATTCAGCTTTGGATTTGGACCCGCCTCTGCATGTAGGTCGCCTGAGGGCGTCTGTTCTTCGCTCGAACAGGACAGGCTTAAAGGAGCAGCTGATTCGGGGGCTCTGGCTCACTCAGGCCAGGGGGCAGGGATGGGTACAGATGCAGTGCGCTCTGGCTCACTCAGGCCGGGGGGCAGGGATGGGTACAGATGCGGTGCGAGCCTGCTGCGTCAGAGCCCAACATGACGTTGCAACAGCCTGAGGTGCGCCGTGTGTTCTCCCAGGGAAGTTGTCCCTGGATCATGGGACACTGGCAGTGGCGGGCTGCAGAGGCTCCCAGGAGGGGAGGTGTGGATGGTGACCTGTGCTTGCATACAGGCTTCTTGGTGGCAGCAGCAACAGCCTTAGCATCTCATGCCCTTCTCTGGGGTCCGCGCTGATAGCCGCGGCTCATGCCTGTCTCTGGAGCTTCTTTACGTGGCGTTCTTAATCCCCTCTCCTTGCATACCAGGAAACAAAGAGGCAAGAAAAAGTCTCTTGCCTCTTCCTCAGCTCCAGACCTTTTCCCAGACTCCCTCCCGGCTAGCTGTGGCACACTAGTCCCTTCAGGTTGTGTTTACGCGGCCAACCCCAATCCTCTCACTGGGATCCGACCTCCGAAGCTGGACCCTCAGCTCCCAGCCCCTCCTGCCCCAGCGGGTGAGCAGACAAGTCTCTCGGGCTGGTGAGTGCTGGTCGGCACCGATCCTCTGTGCGGGAATCTCTTTGCTTTGCCCTCCACACCCCTGTTGCTGCACTCTCCTCCGTGGCTCCAAAGCTTCCCCCGTCTGCCACCCGCAGTCTCCATGCGCGAAGGGGCTTCCTAGTGTGTGGAAACCTTTCCTCCTTCACAGCTCCCTCCCACTGGTGCAGGTACCGTCCCTATTCTTTTGTCTCTGTTTTTTCTTTTTTCTTTTGTCCTACCCAGGTGTGTGGGGAGTTTCTTGCCTTTTGGGAGATCTGAGGTCTTCTGCCAGCATTCAAAAGGTGTTCTGTAGGAGCTGTTCCACATGTAGATCTATTTCTGATGTACTTGTGGGGAGGAAGGTGATCTCTCCGTCTTACTTTTCCACCATCTTGAAGCTCTTCCTCCAATACAGAAACTTTTTGTAACTGTCTTGATATCCTTTCTGGGTCTATAGGGAATATAATGTATAAAAGTTTTAAAAATGTATATTTAAAAATCCCTAATTTAAATCCAGTCTTCTAGAGTAATGCAAAATATGTAGTAATGCAAACTCATTAAGCCATGAGTTTTCAAAGAGATAGTCTATGTCTTATTCAACTTGTGTCTCCAATAGCCAGCCTATATCTAACACAAAAAAAGTTCTCCCTAAAATTTGCCTTGAATAATGATGATGAAGAAGATGTTAGAAAACTATATTGGGTGATATGGCACCAACTTATTAGGAATTTAATAGAGTTTTTTCTTGTCAATTTCATGTTTATAAGTTCTCTATACATTTGTGTAAAGCAGTTATCACTCTCATTTGTCAGATGGAAAGTCTACCTTGGTGGTTTAGCATTCTAGGATTTGGTATTGCTTACTAGGTTAAAGTAAATGACAAAAGCCATCCACTGCCTGTATAATCAAAATTTCTTACACATTACTAAAATCCTAGATTGTTTAGCTAATTGCAAGAAGGCCTATTATTGTCAAAGATAGCAAGAACATTCTAATAATCTAATACATAATAGCAAATAATTGTAATTGGGAGAAATGTTGCATGGTTTTCTGTTAGAGACTAGAAAACATGTGTCATTTCCTTTACAAATGAAAGGGCTTCCTATTTCTGTTTATATTAACAGCTGGAGCTGCTGTTACCTTTATTTTGTTGTTCCCATAGTCTTTATAGCTTGAGGCAATAATTCTCTCAATTTATGTGAAATAGTAGCATCGCCATTTTTGCTGCTTTGTATATATTCATGGGGTTTGATGAACTTGTTTTAATTATTAAGGATTTTTTTTTCTATTATGTAGGATGAAGGGGGTTTTAGTTTTAAATAGTCTAAATTCAGGGTAGGTCATATACATGACATTAAAACTTTTGTTCCTGTTCCTTATGGGATTGCTATATGGATATTTTTAAGGCTGTCAAAACTAGTCATCTGTAGTAGTTTTCTTACTTTGTAATAACAGAATTTATAATTAGTTTAATGGTAAAAATTTATATATCCAATAAATATCAATAATAATTATCAATGTTCTAAATGTACTATAATGTCTTTAGTTCTAGTTCTTCCAGAAAACTATGTTAAGTTTTTCAAACCATAAAGCTTTGTATAGCTGACAACACGAAAACTATTCAGTGGTTATCCATATGCTGTATCATTTAACTTAGTACTTAAATGCTAGTTGCTCTGGCCAACAGCACAACCAATCAATTTTATATCACTTACCTTGGAATATAATTTTGCATAAGATCATCACTTTTCTAGACATCTTCATACCTAAAAAAGTTATATTTAAATAAGAATTTTGGCAAACTTGAGAATAAGTTTTAGAATTCCTGTGTTTTCTACTGCATATTCTTAAGGTTAATTGGTAGCAATTGTAACAGGTATGAAAGATTGTATTCGTGGATAAAACTTGCATAAGATACAAACACCATAAGCATAATGACAAGTAAAACTTTAAAAATAAAAACATGAAACTCAAATGTGGAATTCTCTTAATAGCTCTTAATTCCTTGAATTAGCTCTTAATTCCTTGAATTCTATAGCTCTTAATTCCTTGAATTCTATCAATTAAAAAAACAAAGAATTTTATCTGTTTTTCTTTTCACATTCTGATTTTTTGTTTTACTTGATACTGATTTGGAAATTTTCACCAACTTGACCAGAGAACTGCATGCTGAAATGCCTGCTATAGAGCCAGAAGGGTCTTTATTGTATTATCTGCCAGGAATGTAGAAGAGACAATTGACAGTTGAGAGGGACTGTATAAAGAAATGTTTCTGTGGTTTCCAGATCTGATACATCAGAATTATTTGGACCACTTATAAAAAGTAAAAAAAAAAAAAAAAAAAAGAAAAAAAAACTATGCCTATCTCCCAGAGATTTCATTTAGTACAACTAATGTGTACCTGGACATTTACTTTTGTATGTGAATAATCTAATCTTAAGCACACTAAAGTTTTGAAAACTGCGGACATATTAATTCTCTATTTTTTCTGGATTCTTTATCATATTAAATTCCTAGCAAGTAACATTAGATTTGTTCACATTTAAATACCCTCATTCATAGTTTACTACTTTGATATGACTATGAAGGACATTTCTGACTATTGTACAAAGCAACTATTGAGGACTTTATATATTACATTGGTCAATGGTCTTTGCAAACAAATGCATACAAAAAGTCTTTTAGAACTATTGACATGAATAAATTTCCATAAAGCATAATTATCATTTTATCATCTAATAAGAACTGTACAATCAGTGTGTTTACATCTTTTTGCTTCAAATGTACAGAGCTGTTTTAGGCAGTCTCTAAGATGGTCTCCCATGATCCCTGCCTCTCAATATTTATGCCCTTTTGTCATAATCTTCCCTTCAGTGTGGCTGGACTTACTGACTTGCCTCTAACTAATGACTTGCCTCTGGCTTGAGAAATGGAATGTCATTTCTGATATTAGGTTATAAAAAACAGTGGCTTTCATCTTGGGTGTTCTCTCTCAATTATTCTGAGGAAAGTCAACAGACTGTTGAGAAGCCCACATGGCAAGGAATTGAGGGAGACCCCTAGCCAACAGCTTAGTGAGGAACTGAAGTCCTCAGTTCAACAGCCTGAAAAGTACTGAATCTTGCCAACAGTATATGAGCGGACTTGGAAATAGAACTAACCACAATAGTGCTTCAGATAAGATCAAAGCCCTTGAACACTGCACTGACTGCAACCTCATAAGGGACTTAGAACCTGAAGACCCCAGCTAAGCCGTGCTCTGATTCTTGACCCACAGAAAGTATGAGATAATATTTGTTTGATGTTTCAAGTTGCTGAGTTTTAGAGTAATTTGTTTTGCACTAATAGAAGACGATGTAGAAGCTAAGAGCTTCATTAATCACCTTATCCCAGATTCTAGTATCATTCTTTGCTTTCTGTGTGACTGACTTTTTTTTCTTTAAATATTTGAGTTATTATAGGTGAATTTTTATTTTAAACCACTGAGTCCTTTTCTAAAAATGAGAGTGGTATTGAGAAAAAAAAATTTTTTTAATTAATTTTTTTGGAGAAGAGTAGAAACTTTTGCACAAACAACTCATAATTATTTGTGCCTAGCAAGTACAATTTTCATCCACATAATTTCTATCACTCAATCTGAATCATAATTGCAAACTCATTTATTTTTTATTGGAGAATCCATCATATTTTTTTTCAGCAGAATTACCTTCCTAGTTCTTAGACCAAAATCATAGTACCAGCCCCAGAATAGATTTTAATATTCTGGAAGTTAGAGGTTTTGTTTTATGGATGAGTAATCTTAAGTCTAAAAAAAAAGATGAAGTGACTTACCCAGGATGAAACTACTACTTGAACTGAGATCTGATGACTCTTTTCTAGTGCTTCTTTAATTATTTGACCATAATACTGCATGGTAGAAGGAGACACTCAGAAGCCTTTTGGGAGATGAGTGACATCCTGCCTGAGACTTGAACCTTGTCGTGTATAGCTTCCAAAATGGATAGCCCATTTGTATTAATATTTCAAAACTGTTCTCAAATTTCCCATGATTCTTATATAATATTACCTACTTCTCACTGCTAAACAACTTTTAACCAAGTCTCCAGTGTCTGTCTTTTCTATGATGGTATCTATAAAGGTGTTATGGTACTGGTCTTCAAAGTAAAACATTAATTGTGTTAACTAATAACATAAATATGATTACACTTGGATCTGTTGTATAGAAGATGCTTTAGATTTATTTTTGTGTGAACAAAACAGAAGGAAGTTTGAGACAGAGTCATTATTCTAGTAGGAACTCCCTGAGTAAAGAGCCAGGTCTGCAGTAGTTGACCTCCTGCAAGACTCTGAGAAAACTATTTGTGTTGCTATGAATGAAATTTTAATGATATACTGTGTAAAAGTGTGTTTTAATAAGTATTAACTGCTTCCCCAGCACTAAGTAATAGATGTCATATTTATATCAGTGATCTCTTTTCAAAACACAGAAGGTGGATTTGTTTTGGTCTGAAATAAATTAATTTCCTCCATCTTCCTGTTCATTTTGCAAGCATTGCCCACGTCGCTTGTTAGTTTTATGTAAGTGCATGGAAGTTTCTGCAATATCTCTCTGATTGTACTTGATGGTGGAGTTATTACACATATAAATGCCAGGGAGTCAGGGATTTGCTTCCCCATCACCATACACCATTGGAGGCATTACATTCATTTCTTGTTTAAATAAACTTCCCCCAAGCCCCCAGGCATAAATTAAATCAAAGTAGTTTTAGAGCTCAAGGACAAAATAAGTCACTGTGGGAAAGTGGGACAAAGGAAGTCAGACACACCAGATGGAAAGTTCAGACTGGCCAGTATCTTTAAAATGTCAGTGCTGTATAAAATGGCTTTGTAAGCCATCAATCAACTGTGGCTCTAGAAACAGGCCAGTGGCTATAGAAATTAGTCTTTTTTTCACTAAGCCTTAGAAAATTATTTTCAGAGTAGGCTGAATTTGAGGATACTTATGCAGGTATAGCTAAGGAACTGAAGAAAAGAGAGATGGAGGAGGAATTTCTAGTAAGATCTTATTAGAAAAGTAATTCCTTGTTTTCATAAATATTAGGGTCTGGAGTTAAACAAAATTCCCTGTATTTATTTTATTATCGTGTTGAAATTTGACCTGTTTGCTAAAACAGGCAAGATTTAACCTGGCTTTCTTTGTTTTTATTTATTTGTTTGAAATGAGAGTAAAGATTGATATGTTTCCGGTTTGATTATGATAACCAATCCATAATCCTATGGCAGTATCTGTTCATTTCAAAATAAAAATGTAAACCAAAGCCTCTGGTTTTTCAAGAAAAGAGGATCTCAAAGAGAAATGTCTACAGCAACCTTAATTGTACATGAAAGGTCTTCCAAAAAAGCCTATAGTAAACAGGTTTTCTTAGGGTAGAGGCATGTTTTTAGTTCACACTTACTCCTATAAAAAATCTGCTTAATCTTATAGCTATTCCAAGCTAACCTAACTGAGTTCACACTAGCTACTACATAAATGGCCTAATATTAATATTAGCATTTATAGAACACACTGTATGTACCAGGCACTTGTGCTAAGTCATGATCACATATTTATTTAATTATTAAAACAGTGCTTTGAGGCAGGTACTCATATTATTCCTATGAGGAAATGGGTGGTAAACAACCTGTATAAATCCCTCTTCATCCTTGTCCCATGGAGATTTTACTGTTGTTGAAGGATGAAAACTATTGTGTGGTGGTTCAGATCACAGACTATGGGGTCACCTAGTTGGTTTCAAATACTGTTTCTGTTACTTCCTAGCAGTGAAACATTAAATAATTGATCTGTCCCTACATTTGAGTTTCCTCATGTATAAAATGAAAATTGTTGAAGGATAATTCTGAGGACTAAATGGGATAAAACATATAAAACTGCCTAGAACAGAACCTAGTATATAGTATGAACTCAAAAAATGTCAGCTGTCTTTATTATTTGAATCTCCTTCAAGATTCACAAGCAAGAAGTGTACAATTTTAGAAGTCATTTGATGAATTACTTTGAACAAGTTAATTATTAGAAGATTTAAAAAGATAAAAACATGTTTTTCTGCCTTCAAATATATAATTTAGTTAGAAATAATAAATAATCACACATACAATATATCATGTTTGTAATGCATTATGTAATATTGCAAATAAAGTAATACCTTTTATTAAATTGGGCTAATCAAGGAAGATTTCCATCAAGAGGTAGATTTTTTTAGAGGTTAGTTTTAAGAATATATATAAAGCATGCTAATTGTCAAAAATTTAGAAAATACAAAAAAGAATGAAAAGTAAAAATCACCTGTAAGATGGCAACTCAGATTTTTAAAAAAATCTATTAATATTTTGGCATATTATCTTACGGTCTTTGCATGTGTGTATAACGTATTTTAAAATACTACTTGATCATTTCTTATATAGAGATTTATTAAAATTTTCCCCACTCAACATTATGTTATAAGAATGTTGCCAGTTTATTAAATGTGGGTCTTATGAGTGAACTAAAGAAAAGAAAGAGGCATTCCTTGGCTTTGGGGTGGGACTGAAGGATAGGCAGTGAAGATAAGAAAATAGTGAATGAGTTTTATTCATTGAAGGATGGGGTAATTTTTTTGGTTTAAAAACAGCAGGAGATAAAATTGCACATTTGAGGGAGAGGGTTAATATCCAGCCCTGCAGTCCAGGCAGGATGACACCCTTTGATACAGTGAAGAGAGCAGTGGGGGCATATGAGAGACCTCCATTCACACCACATTCAACACTTCAACAACATCAAGTTTGCTACTTAACAGTCACTTCACCTTTGACATGAGGCCCGACCCTCTGCTTTCCTTGTTTCTTCATGTTTAAAATGAGACTTATGAATGATGGGTCCAAAATCAATAATGTACCCTTCTAAGCAAAATACATACCGGAACCATTGTGCAGAGCAGAGGAGGTAGAGTCTGTGAAGGTTTCTACAGAACTGGAAAGCCTTGCAAAGGAAAAACTCCGGAATATAAGCTGTCAGGGCCACACTTGCATCTTGTTCACCTGTGTTCCCCTTGCCATCACCAGGCACAGAGCATATGTTCCAGGAATGCTTGAGACCATGAACCATGAATAAGTTTAGAATGGAATTGACATCCCTCCCAAAGTCATTCTTTTAGATAAAAACATGTTTTCTGAAGTGGAGTCTAATAGCTATTAGTTTTGGTCGTCTGGCAAATAGTTTTACTTTTTCCCTGAAACTAGGAAGAGAACAAATAGATCCACTGGTTGGATACATGACTCAGCTCTTGCTAATCATGTTATCCCCTTGGCTTGGACATAGTGACTGTCTGTTTAGGAGAATAGAGCACAAGCAGGGGCAATCAATCAGTGATCCTTGTGGAATTAAATGCTGGAGGAGAGAAAGGACTTGACCTTCTGGTTAAGGTAGAATAGCAGAGACTAGAAATACCCTCCTGCTTGAAATAAATACATATTGTACACAGCTTTTGAAGCAACAACACTCAAGACGTGGGCATTAGGCAATGAAAAGAAGTGAGTCCCGAGAGACAGCAAACAAAAGAGGTGACTGGTCAGATTGCTCAGCTCACCACCTACAGAAAGCTTCCAGGCCACTGTGCCAGGAGAAGGAACCCAGGCAGAGCAGGGCTGGCTCCCAGCCTGGAGGAGATGAAGCTGGGAATTTGGGGAAGCCAAGGTCATGAGAGTTTATATTCCTTTTTATTGTCAAGCTGCTTCATTTTGGGTTCCAGTCATTTTAAGGAAAAGAGACCTAATATGTTTTCTTATATTTCATTTTCTCATCCATTTCCCTTATTACTGGGTTGATTTTTAAAGTCAATCATACCTCAGGCATTGCTGAAGTCACAGGCTAAGATCTGACAAGTGCCCTTTACTATGTAGCCTCAAGTATGTAAGCTGCAAGAACCATAGCCCTTAGAGTGATCTTTGAATTAAATTGTTAAAATGTGTTTTTAAGTTAGTACTTTCTGAAAAATCTATTCTTCTGCAGACAGGCTTACAGCTATCTCCTATTAGGGCTAGAAATTGACTTTCCCGCCACTGACACTTGACAGGATGTTTATTTTCCCGTTATAACAATTGTCCACCAATTTCTCTTCTCACAGAAATAACGAAGGTCAGCTGTGATGAACTACCCCCTCTGTAGCCTGTCTCTGAGAGTTTCTTTTTATCCATATTTGATATCAGTGATTCCCTCATTTCTCATAAAAGAAAAAAAACTGAAGACAATCAATGCAAAGTATTGTCATTGAGGGTGGGGCAGAAGGAAGATAAAGGTATTTGCATGTTATTCTCACCGTGACTACTAAAGCCATCACCCAGTGAGGATGGAATGTCAGCACTGATGCACTCTTTTTTTTTTCCCCCCCAAAAGCTCTGCAGCTTCGAGATAAAATGTAACCTTGCCGTTGCTAAGGTAACTGAGGTTTTTTTTTTCCTTCTTCGGAATAGCAGAACAAATTAGGTGAAGAAAACTTCTGTAAATTGCCAATACATGGATGCCCTAAGGCTGTGATAGCTAAATGGTTCATTGGAATCCTAGGTAACCAATAATGGGGACAAGTCACCTAAAAGATATTTTTGCTGTTGATCTGATTTGCTTCTTGAGCGATTTAATGCAAATGGATAAAATCATAGTCACCCCTCCTTTTCTAGTTTTACAGCCTTTCTTCTCCTTGTTAATTTTTTGTAACTTAATGGCTATCAATGTTCCTAAGTATGAGGCCCAGGATAGAAAATATTTAGATACAATAAAATATTACAAGGTTAATTGTTGGCAATGGTCTGCTTCATAATCAGAACACATTTAGAATTATGTATTGATATTTCCCTGTTGCTGCTGTTCCCGGGGGCTTCCTTGTGGTATGACATCATTAATCTCTCGTAACTCTGCTGGCAGGATTATTTATAAAAATATTTGGAATTAGAGACATGTGGCTTGTACATGAAAATCCAGTCATTGTGTTTGCTTTCAAAATATCCCAATGTATTTTGACATTAAAATACATTGAGAATATCTATGATACTTCATGTGTCTAAGATGCATATTTTTCTATATTTTAATATCCCTGAAATTTGGATACATCTTATAACTTATAACTACTAGTGGCCCCTTCACTTTTTAAGTATCTTGGAATGCATGTGAGAATCAATGATATCATAGACTGGATGAAATATAGTATTATGACATTTATTTGAAAGAGTTTTGGTAAAACTTTCTCCACAAACTATTTTCACTTGTCTTGCCAACCAGTCTGTTACCAAAAAAACATTATGATTTTCAAGACTCATCTTTAATAAGACCAGCTATCACAGCAGTGTTGCTGATATACATGTTTTCATCTGTAAGTTGTTCCAGTGGATTCTTGAGGATCATAGGATCGTCTCTTACTATCTTCCTATGAAAACATTGCTTCAAATGAAACCACTTAACAAAAGGGGTTCACTCTGAATATATGAGTGAGGAAATCTATGTTTGCTAGTAACTCGTGTTTCATTGACTTTGTCTCAGTCCTGTGGCAGGGCATCTGATTAATGAATAATACATATTCATAGAATACCTGCGCTGGGATAGGAGTTCTGGGTTGTGGTGGGCTTTGGAGGGAGTTGCTTCCAAATCAGGTCACTAGCTGTGTCACCTGCCAAGTCAGTCAATCTCTCTCAAACTTGGATTCCCATCAGGAAAAAGGGCTAATGTTCAAAGATTAAACCAAGTAAAACAATATATTCCACCATAACTGGTACTCAATAAATGGTCTTTTTGTTTTTTAATCTTTCTTTTCTCTATACCTGCCAATTGGGTTAATTTTTCTTTTGTAACAAATTAATGAAAAATACAAAGTTTTATGTGTTACAATTTTGAAATTATTACTACTATTCTTAATATATTCTAATATTTTCTAATATGATAAAATGTTGTAAAGAGGAAATATTAGTCTTGCCTAAGCTGGGAGGTTTGGAAGACTAAAGCAGTTGACTTATGAAGCCCAGATGGAGGAAAGTAAAATTCTAGAAATAGTCTTCAAAAAATTCTATAATTTCTGTAAGCAAAAGATTACATATTTCATATGCAGAGTCCACTTTTTCTGGTTTTACATTTGATTGATTAAAAATCACATTAGAGAATGAATATTTGGTGCCATATAGAGTGCAATGGGCATGAACTTTGTTAGTAGATAGATCTGAATCTGTAATAACAGTTTGATATCTCTAGGTGTGAGACTTTCAGTAAGTTACATAACTATCTTGAGCCCCAGTTTCCTATAGGTAATGTTAAAGTAATAGTGTTGTTGGAAGAATAAAAGGTAATAATGTATGTAAAGTGTCAAACATGAATTAGAAGCCATGAATTAGAACAGGTAGTAAATAAGTGTAAGTTCCTCCAATATCACAGAAATTTCCTTAGAAAGGAAAATTTTCTCCTATATGAAACATTTAGTTATAACAAACTTCAAAAGACATTTTTTAAATGCAGTCTTATTGACAAGCTTCTTAGATAAGCCTCATCCACCAGAGGGCAGACAGCAGAATCAAGAAGAACTACAATCCTGCAGCCTGTGGAAGGAAAACCACATTCACAGAAACGTAGACAAAATGAAAAGGCAGAGGACTTTGTACCAGATGAAGGAAGAAGATAAAACCCAGAAGCACAACTAAATGCAGTGGAGATAGGCAACCTTCCAGAAAAAGAATTCAGAATAATGATAGTGAAGATGATCCAGGACCTCAGAAAAAGGATAGAGGCAAAGATCGAGAAGATGCAAGAAATGTTTAACAAAGACCTAGAAGAGTTAAAGAATAAACACCTAGAAGAATTAAAGAACAAACAAACAGAGATGAACAATACAATAACTGAAATGAAAAATACACTAGAAGGAATCAATAGCAGAATAACTGAGGCAGAAGAACGGATAAGTGACCTGGAAGACAGAATGGGAGAATTCACTGCCATGGAACAGATAAAGAAAAAAAAAAAAAAAGAAAACAGCCTAAGAGACTTCTGGGACAAGATTAAATGCACCAACATTCACATTATAGGCGTCCCAGGAGGAGAAGAGAGAGAGAAAGGACCCGAGAAAATATTTGAAGAAATTATAGTTAAAAACGCCCCAAACATGGGAAAGGAAATAGACACCCAAGTCCAGGAAGCACAGAGAGTCCCAGGCAGGATAAACCCAAGGGGAAACATGCCAAGACACATAGTAATCAAATTGAAAAAAATTAAAGACAGAGAAATTATTGAAAGCAACAAGGGACAAATGACAAATAACATACAAAGGAACTCCCAGAAGGTTAAGAGCTGATTCTCAGCAGAAACTCTACAAGCCAGAAGGGAGTGGCATGATATACACAAAGTGATGAAAGGAAATAACCTACAGCAAAGATTACTCTACCCAGCAAGGATCTCATTCAGATTCGATGGAGAAATCAAAAGCTTTACAGACAAGCAAAAGGTAAGAGAATTTAGCACCACCAAACCAGCTCTACAAAAAATGCTAAAGGAACTTCTCTAAGGGGGAAACACAAGGGAAAAAAAAGGATCTACAAAAACAAACCCAAAACAATTAAGAAAATTGTCATAGGAACATACATATCAATAATTACCTTAAACATGAATGGATTAAATACTCCAACCAAAAGACACAGGCTCACTGAATGGATACAAAAAGAAGACCCATCTACATGCTGTCTATAAGAGACCCACTTCAGACCTAGGGACACATACAGACTGAAAGTGAGGGGATGGAAAAAGATATTCCATGCAAATGCAAATCAAAAGAAAGCTGGAGTAGCAATACTCATATCAGATAAAATAGACTTTAAAATAAAGAATGTTACAAGAGACAAGGAAGGACACTACATAATGATCAAGGGATCAATCCAAGAAGATATAACATATATATCTATATATATATGAGCACCTCAATATATAAGGCACCTACTAACAGCTATAAAAGAGGAAATCAACAGTAACACAATAGTAGTGGGGGACATTAACACCTCACTTACACCAAGTAGACAGATCATCCAGACAGAAATTGAATAAGGAAACAGAAACTTTAAATGACACAATAGACCAGATAGATTTAATTGATATTTATAGGACATTCCATCCAAAAACAGCAGATTACACTTTCTTCTCAAGTGCACATGGAAAATTCTCCAGGATAGATCACATCTTGGGTCACAAATCAAGCCTTGATAAATTAAAAAAAAATTGAAATCATATCAGGCATCTCTTCCGAACACAATGCTATGAGATTAGAAATCAATTACAGGGAAAAAAACATAAAAAGCACAAACACATGGAGGCTAAACAATATATTACTTAATAACCAAGAGATCACTGAATAAATCAAAGAGGAAATCAAAAAATACCTAGAGACAAATCACAACAAAAACACGATGATCCAAAACCTACGGGATGCAGCAAAAGCAGTCTAAGAGGGAAGTTTATAGCAATACCAGCCTACCTCAAGAAACAAGAAAAATCTCAAATAAAAAATTTAACCTTAAACCTAAAGGAACTGGAGAAAGAAGAACAAACAAAACTCAAAGTTAGTAGAAAGAAAGAAGTCATAAAGATCAGAGCAGAAATGAATGAAATAGAAACAAAGAAAACAATAGCAAAGGTCAGTAAAACTAAAAGCTGGTTCTTTGAGAAGATAAACAAAATAGATAAACCTTTAGCCAAACTCATCAAAAAAACAGAGAGAGGACTCAAATCAATAAAATTAGAAATGAAAAAGGAGAAGTTACAACGGACACAGCAGAAATACAGAGCATCCTAGGAGACTACTACAAGCAACTCTATGCCAATAAAATGGACAACCAGGAAGAAACGGACAAATTCTTGGAAAGGTATAACCTTCCAAGACTGAACCAGGAAGAAACAGAAGATAAAAACAGACCAATCACAAGTAATGAAATTGAAACTGTGATTAGAAATCTTTCGAACAAATGAAAGTCCAGGACCAGATGGCTTCACAGGTGAATACTATCAAACATTTAAAGAAGAGCTAACACCCATCCTTCATAAACTCTTCCAAAAATTGCAGAGGAAGGAACACTCCCAAACTAATTCTAAGAGGCCACCATCACCCTGATACCAAAACCAGACAAAGAAACCACAAAAAAAGAAAATTACAGACAAATATCACTGATGAATATAGATGCAAAAATCCTCAATGAAATACTAGATAACAGAATCCAACAACACCTTAAAAGAATCATACACCATGATCAAGTGGGATTTATCCCAGGCATGCAAGGATTCTTCAATATATGCAAATCATCCAGTGTGATACACCATATTAACAAATTGAAGAAGAAAAACCATATGATCATCTCAATAGATGCAGAAAAGCTTTTTTTTTTTTTTTTTTTTTTTTTTTTTTTGCGGTACGTGGGCCTCTCAGTGTTGTGGCCTCTCCCGTTGTGGAGCACAGGCTCCGGATGCACAGGCTCAGCGGCCATGGCTCACGGACCCAGCCGCTCCATGGCATGTGGGATCTTCCTGGACCGGGGCATGAACCCGCGTCCCCTGCATTGGCAGGTGGACTCTCAACCACTGCACCACCAGGAAAGCCCCAGAAAAGCTTTTGAGAAAATTCAACACCCATTTATGATAAAAACTATCCAGAAAGTAGGCACAGAGGGAACCTACCTCAACATAATAAAGGCCATATATGACAAACCCACAGCAAACATCATTCTCAATGGTGAAAAACTGAAAGCATTTCCTCTAAGATCAGGAAAAAGACAATGATGTCCACTCTCACCACTATTATTCAATAGAATTTTGGAAGTCCTAGCCCTGGCAATCAGAGAAGAGAAAGAAATAAAAATTGGAAAAGAAGAAGTAAAGCCGTCACTGTTTGCAGATGACGTGATACTATACATAGAGAATCCTAAAAATGCCACCAGAAAACTACTAGAGCTAATCAATGAATTTGGTAAAGTAGCAGGATACAAAATTAATGCACAGAAATCTCTTGCTTTCCTATACATTAACAATGAAATATCAGAAACAGAAGTTAAGGAAACACTCCCATTCACCATTGCAGCAAAAAGAATAAAATACCTAGGAATAAACCTACCTACGGAGGTAAGAGAACTCTACTCAGAATACTATAAGACACTGATGAAAGAAATTAAAGATGATACAAACAGATGGAGAGATATACCATGTTCTTGGATTGGAAGAATCAATATTGTGAAATTGAGTATACTACCCGAAGCAATCTACAGATGCAATGCAATCCCTATGAATTTACCAGTGGCATTTTTTACAGAACTAGTACAAAAAATCTTAAAATTTGTATAGAGACACAAAAGACCCTGAATAGCCAAAGCAGTCTTGAGGGACAAAAACGGAGCTGGAGCAATCAGACTCCCTGATTTCAGACTATACTACAAAGCTACAGTAATCAAGACAATATGGTACTGGCACAAAATCAGAAATATAGATCAATGGAACAGGATAGAAAGCCCAGAGATAAACCCACGTAACTATGGTCAACTAAACTATGAGAAAGGAGGCAAGGATATACAATGGAGAAAAGACAGTCTCTTCAATAAGTGGTGCTGGGCAAACTGGACAGCTACATGTAAAAGAATGAAATTAGAACACTCCCTAACACCATACACAAAAATAAACTCAAAATGGATTTGAGACCTAAATGTAAGACCGGATACTATAAAACTCTTAGAGGAAACATAGGAAGAACACTCTTTGACATAAATCACAGAAAAATCGTTTTTGATCCACCCCCTAGAGTAATGGAAATAAAAACAAAGATAAACAAATGCGACCTAATGAGACTTAAAAGCTTTTGCAAAGCAATGGAAACTACAAACAAGATGAAAAGACATCCCTAAGAATGGGAGAAAATATTTGCAAACGAATCAACAGACAAAGGATTAATCTCCAAAATATATAAACAGCTCATGCAGCTCCATATTATAAAAACCAAACAACCCAATAAAAAATGGGCAGAAGACCTAAATATACATTTCTCCAAGGAAGACATACAGATGGCCAAGAATCCCATGAAAAGCTGCTCAACATCACTAATTATTAGAGAAATGCCAATCAAAACTACAGTGTGGTATCACCTCACACCAGTTAGAATGGGCATCATCAGAAAATCTACAAACAACAAATGCTGGAGAGGGTGTGGACAAAAGGGAACCCTCTTGAACTGTTGGTGGGAATGTAAATTGATACAGCCACTATGGAGAACAGTATGGAGGTTCCTTAAAAAACTAAAACTAGAATTACCATACGACCCAGCAATCCCACTACTGGGCACATACCCAGAGAAAACCATAATTCAAAAAGACACATGCGCTCCAATGTTCATTGCAGCACTATTTACAATAGCCAAGTCATGGAAGCATCCTAAATGCCCATCGACAGACAAATGTATGAAGAAGATGTGAGATATATATATATATATATATACACAATGGAATATTACTCAGCCATAAAAAGGAACGAAATTGGGTCATTTGTAGACACGTGGATGGATCTTGAGACTGTCATACAAAGTGAAGTAAGTCAGAAAGAGAAAAACAAATATCGTATATTAACGCGTATATGTGGAACCTAGAAAAATGGTACAGATGAACTGGTTTGCAGGGCAGAAATAGGGACTCAGATGTAGAGAACAATCGTATGGATACCAAAGGGGGAAAGTGGTGGGGTGCTTGGTGGTGGTGGGTTGAATTGGGAGATTGGGATTGACATATATACACTAATATGTATAAAATAGATAACTAATAAGAACCTGCTGTATAAAAAAATAAATAAAATAAAATTCAAAAGTTAAAAAAAAATGCAGTCTTATTAAAGATGAGTTTATTGGAGAATCAGTATCCCAGTCTGCATGAGTTTGGAGACAAAACAAATGACAGAATCTTTGCAGCTGATTGCCAAAGACTTTGAATTCAGTAAGGGAATAAAAGTAAACTATCATACACACCTACTTCAACCCTACAATGCTTCACTTTTGGATAATTTTGTGCATGAGTTTTGGTGAAAAGGCTGGGATTTAGCAGAGTCTTATTTTAGTTTTTTGGAATGTTTGAGATGGGAAAATATAAAGGGAGTTAAGCTTAATTGCTACTTGATAGACAAATAAGAAGTAAAAATAACTCTGCTATAGTTTAACTCTATAAACTCTCTATCAGTTATGGACAAGTTCTAAGCATTCCAGAAAACAAGGCAATTTTGGGAATATGGTGTCTGATTGCCTACTTATTAAAATATTTGTCAAGCTCAAATGGTCTAATTGTAAAGCTTACAAAATTTTAAAGCAGTAAGTTGGATGGATTGTTTCATGTGAGATAGTGTATGTGTTGGGGGGGTGATGCATTCTAAGAGAAGGCAGCAGAGGAGGTGTCATATTGTCTTCTGTGTTGTTTTGGTGTTAAGGCTTACTCAGGTAATTTTGAGATTATTCATATTAAAGCATCAGGCTTAGTGATTAAGAGCCAGATTTTGGAATCAGGCTCTGCTAGCTCACCTCTGTCAGTAATGGAGTTTGACGTTGTAATGTTAGGTAACTTTCTAAACATTAGTTTCCCCAGCTTTAAAGTAGACACAACTTCATAGAGCTGTTGTGAGTGGTAGAGTCTGTTTCTGAACCCAAGCAGTCTGGTTTCAGCACTCATGCTATTGACTGTTATGTCAGATGTTCAAGGTATATTTCTTTTAAAAGGACTGTGTTCAGATCATTTTATTAGAGTAATAGAAAGGAAAACAAAAATAAATCAATACTTATTTTAATTGATTAAAAATTAAATTGTATCATAAAATGAACAATTTTAGGAAAAAATGTGACCTAACTTTTCACCCAATCCACATCAAGATCTTATGGTTAGATTTCATATTATATGTTATAGTTCATTACATCACAGAGGTTGAAAATGCAAAATAATATCTATAGAGTCTAATACATAGTGTCTAGTGTATTTACCTACATTAGATTTCATATGTGATATTTTTAGCACTGTTTCTGCCTTTTCACCATCCCTAGTACACCGGCAGTGGCAAAGTGTTTCAGGCAATAGTTCTCATTTGAAACTTTATTTATTACATGCTGGAAGCTCTTTTAAAATTAAGAACTTGATTTGACTTTGTTTCAGCAATTACTTCCAATTTTACAAGTGTAAATTAATATCAATCCATAAGAGGACCAAAGATTGAATTTTTACAATGTCTATTAAAAATGTTACTTATGTATTCTGCAAATAATTCTTCATTCCCAATTCTTAATGAATTTAAGAAGGAACCCAAGAACCTGCTGATCAAAATAAAGATAATATCAATGACAGCATATTTGCATTATGCTTACTGTCTTAAAGTACGTTATACATGTCAAGGCAAAATATATATTGAAAATGCTTGGTCGGGCTTCCCTGGTGGCGCAGTGGTTGGGAGTCCGCCTGCCGATGCAGAGGATGCGGGTTCATGCCCAGGTCTGGGAGGATTCCGCGTGCCACGGGGCGGCTGGGCCCGTGGGCAGTGGCCGCTGGGCCTGCGCGTCGGGGGCCTGTGCTCCGCGGCGGGAGAGGCCGCAGCAGTGAGAGGCCCGCGTGCCGCAAAAAAAAAAAAAAAAAAAAAAAGCTTGGTCATAACTTTAATTCAATGACATTGAACAAAGACCTGAAACTGAAGGTAAATGTAGTGTAAGTGTAGCTTCGGTTAAGATGTTCTTTAATTGTGGTAACATATGGTGCAGAAATATCCTGTGGGTTTCATTTCAGTCACTCCAAAATACTATTATTTAGTTTACTTGAATACCTCCAGCACAACAGAACCTTGGTTAGAGACAGTATATATAACTATTTTGTCCATTGAAAGCTGTTTATTAAATACTTGGAAAGTCTTTTCTAAATCAAATAAGATTAACCATTTGGAGCTTGTACTTGATGGTTTAATAAAAAGAAAGTTGTACTTCAGTCTCACTTTCATTTGTTTTAGATCTATTTATTACTCTCTATTTTGGGCCATCAATTTTAGAGCATTAAAAATAAGGAAAAGCATCAATTGCAACCTGACTCCAAAGATATTTGTATTTAATAGACTGATGAAATAAAGATCCTACAAAATTTTCATCATAATATTCTAAGTTTAGCTGATAATTTACTATGTATATTTTAAAATTGAGAATAAAACTGTGTCAAATGTCTTCAAGAATGTTTATGATATTATATTTATACTGTAAAATCCATATTAAATACTCATGATAAAAATAAAATGTTACTTAACAAATAAATAAAGAGGCATATTTTGAAAGCATCCATTGTGATACATAGTAATTGTTATTAGGTAACATATTTGATTTCATGTCAAAAAAAGAATGTAGGATGATTATGAAAGCATATCAAGTATAATAAATGTATCTTTAATCAGAACAATATTTAGTATGTGGTTATTCAGAATATTCACCTGTAATTGGATTTAATAATTGTATAAATTGAGCCTAAGAAAGATATTTAATATGCTTACAGGAATAATGAAAATAAGAACACCCTTACAAGAATGTGAGAGACA